>NW_024429184.1:20240631-21440631 GCF_017639785.1 Mesocricetus auratus
AGAACGATCTTAAAAGCACTTTCATGAAAATGATAGAGGCCCTAAAAGAGGATATTGGAAAATCCCTCAAAGAAATGGAAGAAAAAACAAACCAAAAAATGCAAGAAATGGAAGAAAAAACAAACCAAAAAATGCAAGAATTGGAAGAAAAAACAAACCAAAAACGGCACGAAATGGAAGAAGAAATGAAGCAAAAAATGCAAGAAATGGAAGAAAAAGCAAAGCAAAAAATGCAAGAATTAGAAGAAGAAACATACCAAATAAGGCAGGAAATGGAAGAAGCAACAAAGCAAAAAATGCAAGAAATGGTAGAAAAAACAAAGCAAAAAATAAAAAAATGGAGGAAGAAACAAACCAAAAAAGGCAGGAAAGGGAAGAAGAAACAAAGCACAAAATCCAAGAAATGGAACAAAAAGCAAACCAAAAAATGCAAGAAATGGAAGAAAGAACAAACCAAAAAATTCATAAAAGGCAACAAACGGACGAACAGATAAACAGAAAATTGCAAGAAGCAATGCAAATGCTGCAAGGGTTGAAAACTGAAATAGAGACACTAAAAAAAACACAATCTGAAGAAAGGCAGAAAATAGAAAAGCTGGACAAACAGTCAGGCACTACCAATACAAGCATTACCAACAGAATAGAAGAGATGGAAGAGAGAATCTCAAGTGTTGAAGATACATTAGGAGAAATGGATTTATCAACCAAAGAAAACCTTAAATCCAACAAATCCTTAACACAAAACATCCAGGAATTATGGGACACCATGAAAAGACCAAACCTAAGAATAATAGGTATAGAAGAAGGAGAAGAAATCCACCTCAAAGGGGCAGAAGGCATATTCAACAAAATCATAGAAGAAAACTTTCCCAACCTTAAGAAAGACATGCCAATGAAGGTACAAGAAGCCTACAGAACACCAAATAGAGTGGACCACAAAAAAAATCCCTCGCCACATAATAATCAAGACCCCAAACATACAGAATAAAGAAAGAATATTAAGAGCAGCTAAGGAAAAAGGTCAAGTAACATATAAAGGCAGACCTATCAGAATTACACCTGATTTCTCCATGGAAACTCTGAAAGCCAGAAGGTCCTGGATAGATATTCTACCTACACTAAGAGACCATGGATGCCAGCCCAGACTACTATACCCGGCAAAGCTCTCAATCACTATAGACGGAGAAAACAAGATATTCCATGACAAAACTAGATTCAACCAATATGTGTCCACTAACCCAGCCCTACAGAAAATTTTGGAAGGAAAACTCCAACCCAAGGAAGCTAACTACAACCAGAAAAACATAAGCATTAGAGAATCCCTCTCTACCAACAGCCAAAAGAACAAAGGGGCGAAATTCCACCCATAATTCCACCAACAACAACCATCGCAAATCGAAGAAGGATGAGCAATCAATGGTCATTAATATCCCTCAATATTAATGGCCTTAACTCACCCATAAAAAGACACAGACTAGCAGAATGGATTCGAAGACAGAACCCTTCCTTCTGCTGCATACAAGAAACACACCTCACCCTCAAAGACAGACATTACTTGAGAGTTAAAGGTTGGGAAAAAATTTTTCAATCAAATGGACCCAAGAAACAAGCAGGGGTAGCAATCCTAATATCTAACAAACTAGACTTTAAAATAAAATCAATCAAAAGAGATGAAGGAGGTCATTACATACTCATCACAGGTGAAACCCACCAAGACGAAGTGTCTATCCTGAACATCTATGCCCCCAATACAAAGGCATCCACATTCGTTAAAGAAACATTATTAGAACTTAAATCTCATCTAAAGCCCCACACAGTTATAGTGGGAGATTTCAACACACCACTCTCACCACTAGACAAGAATACCAGACAGGAACTCAACAAAGAAGCAAAGGGTCTAATAGAAGTAATGACCCAACTGGGATTAACAGATATCTATAGAACATTTCATCCACATAAAAAAGAATATACCTTCTTCTCACCACCACATGGAACCTTCTCAAAAATCGACCACATACTTGGCAACATATCAAACCTCAGCAGCTACAAAAAATTGGAATAACTCCATGCATCTTATCAGACCACCATGCCTTAAAACTAGAATTCAACAACAACACAAAGTGCAGAAAACCTACAAACTCATGGAAATTGAATAATGCTCAACTGCACCATCCCTGGGTCAAAGAGGAAATAAAAAAAGAAATTAAAGACTTCCTCGAACTCAATGAGAATGAAGACACAACATACCCAAACCTATGGGACACTTTGAAAGCAGTGCTACGGGGAAGTTCATAGCACTAAGTGCTCACATGAAGAAACAGGAAAACAGTTATACCAGAGAATTAACATCACAGCTAAAAGCTCTAGAACACAAAGAAGCAAACTCCCCCAGGAGGAGTAGACGCCAGGAAATAATCAAATTGAGGGCTGAAATCAACAAAGTAGAAACCAGGAAAACAATACAAAGAATCAATGCAACGAAGAGTTGGTTCTTTGAGAAAATCAACAAGATAGACAAACCTTTGTCCAAACTTACCAAACAGCAGAGAGTGAACACGCAAATTAACAAAATCAGAAATGAAAAGGGGGACATAACAACAGACTCTGAGGAAATCCAGAGAATCATTAGGTCATACTTTGAAAACCTGTACTCCACAAAATTCGAAAATTTAAAGGAAATGGATGACTTCCTGGACAGCTATCATTTGCCAAAACTAAATCAAGAACAGATAAGCAATTTAAATAGACCTATAACCCCTATGGAAATAGAAGCTGTCATCAAAAGTCTCCCAACCAAAAAAAGTCCAGGTCCAGATGGCCTCAGTGCAGAATTCTACCACAAATTCAAAGAACAGCTTATACCAATTCTTCTCAAAGTGTTCCACACAATAGAAGCAGAAGGGTCTTTGCCAAACTCTTTCTATGAGGCTTCAATAACCTTGATCCCCAAGCCACACAAAGATACAACCAAGAAAGAGAACTTCAGACCAATATCCCTCATGAACATTGATGCAAAAATACTCAATAAAATACTGGCAAATCGGATCCAAGAACACATCAAAACAATCATTCACCACGATCAAGTAGGTTTCATCCCAGGGATGCAGGGATGGTTCAACATACGAAAATCCATCAACGTAATCCACCATATAAACAAGCTGAAAAACAAAAATCACATGATCATCTCACTAGATGCTGAAAAAGCCTTTGACAAAATCCAACATCCCTTCATGATAAAGGTCTTGGAGAGATCTGGGATAACAGGGACATACTTAAACATAATAAAAGCCATATACAGTAAACCAACAGCCAACATCAAACTAAATGGACAGAAACTCAACGCAATTCCTCTAAAATCAGGAACAAAACAAGGCTGTCCACTCTCTCCATACCTTTTCAACATGGTACTTGAAGTTCTAGCTATAGCCATACGACAACAAAGGGGGATCAAGGGGATACAAATTGGGAAGGAAGAAGTCAAACTTTCACTGTTTGCAGACGATATGATAGTTTATATCAGTGACCCAAAGAACTCTACCAGGGAACTCTTACAGCTGATTAACACCTTCAGCAAAGTGGCAGGTTACAAGATCAACTCAAGAAAGTCAGTAGCCCTACTATATACAGATGATAAAAGGGCTGAAAGAGAAATCAGAGAAACATCACCCTTTACAATTGCCACAAACAACATAAAATACCTTGGGGTAACGCTAACCAAACAAGTGAAAGACCTGTATCGTAAGAACTTTGAATCTTTAAAGAAAGAAATTAAAGAAGCCCTCAGAAAATGGAAAGATCTCCCATGCTCTTGGATAGGTAGGATCAATGTAGTAAAAATGGCAATCCTGCCAAAAGCAATCTACAGATTCAATGCTATCCCCATTAAAATCCCAGCACAATTCTTCACAGACCTTGAAAGAACAATAATCAATTTTGTATGGAAAAACAAAAGACCCAGGATAGCCAAAACAACCCTGTTCAACAAGGCAACGTCCGGAGGCATCACTATCCCTGACCTCAAGCTCTATTATAGAGCTATAGTCCTGAAAACAGCTTGGTATTGGCACAAAAATAGACAGGCAGACCAATGGAATCGAATTGAAAATCCGGGTATTAACCCACACACGTACGAACATCTGATCTTCGACAAAGAAGCTAAAAATATACAATGGAATAAAGAAAGCATCTTCAACAAATGGTGCTGGCATAATTGGAGACTGGCATGTAGAAAAATGCGGATCGATCCATGTTTATCGCCATGCACAAAACTTAAGTCCAAATGGATCAAAGACCTCAACATAAATCCAGCCACACTGAACCTCTTAGAAGAGAAAGTGGGTGGTACCCTTGAAAGAATTGGTACAGGAGACAGCTTCCTGAACATAACACCAGTAGCACAGACAGTGAGATCAACAATTAATAAATGGGACCTACTGAAACTGAGAAGCTTCTGTAAGGCAAAGGACACAGTCAGCAAGACAAAAAGGCAGCCCACAGAATGGGAAAAAATATTCACTAATCCCACATCTGACAGAGGGTTGATCTCCAAAATTTACAAAGAACTCAAGAAGCAAGTCTCCAAAACAGCAAAGGACCCAATTAAGAAGTGGGCTGCAGAACTAAATAGAGAGTTTTCAATAGAGGAGTCTAAAATGGCTGAGAGGCACTTGAGAAAGTGCTCAACATCCTTAGCCATCCGGGAAATGCAAATCAAAGCAACTCTGAGATACCATCTCACTCCTGTCAGAATGGCTAAAATCAAAAACACCAATGACAATTTATGCTGGAGAGGATGTGGTGAAAGGGGGACACTCCTCCATTGCTGGTGGGAGTGCCAACTGGTTCAGCCACTTTGGAAAGCAGTATGGAGATTCCTCAGAAAAATGGGAATAAACCTACCACAAGACCCAGCAACTGCACTCTTAGGCATATATCCAAAAGATGCCCATTCATATAACAAAGATGTCTGTTCCACTATGTTCATAGCAGCTTTATTTGTAATAGCCAGAACTTGGAAGCAACCTAGATGTCCCTCACCCGAAGAATGGATAGAGAAAATGTGGTACATCTACACAATGGAGTACTATTCAGCAGAAAAAAATAATGGAATCATGAGATTCGCAGGCAAATGGATGACACTAGAAGAAACCATCCTGAGTGAGGTAACCCAGTCACAAAAAGAGAAACATGGCATGTACTCTCTCATATATGGATTTTAGACATAGATCTGGGGAGTGCCAGCCTACAATCCTATTGCCAGAGAGTCTGGGAAACAGAAACTTCATTTACTGGCTGGTTAAGTACTGAGCTGAACTCAAGAAAGCCAGTATCAGAGAGGGAGGACTGATGATCAAAGGGATTAAGACTGGGCTGGTTGAACCCCCAGAAACAGCTGACCAGACAAAGGTTAACTCTTGAATCCCAGGCATCAGCCTGGGAATCCAGCATGGGACTGATCAAGACCCCCTGAATCTGGGTGTCAGTGAGGAGGCCTAGGTAATCTATTGAGCCTTGGACAGCAGATCAGTACCCATCCCAAGTATACACACGGTCTCTGGACTCCCATAGAACAATGTGAGGTGCACTCTCACCCTGAACTCTTGGGGAAGGGTCTAGGCCCTGCCCTATATGAAATGACAGACTATGGACACCCCCATGGAGGGCCTCACCCTCCCTGGGGGAATGAGGGGATAACGGGGGGGGGGGATGGGGGGAGGGCACAGGAGGAGGGGAGGGAAAGGGAGAGGGACCTCGTACTGACTTGTGAAGCAACCTTGTTTCTTATCTAAATTTAAAATGGAAAATAAAAAAAAATATTAATATAAAAAAAATAAAAATAAAAATGAAAAAAAAAAAAAATACTGGCAAATCAGATCCAAGAACACATCAGAAAACTCATCCACCATGTTCAAGTAGGCTTCATTCAGGGGTTCAGGGATAGTTCAACTTATGAAAATCCATCAATGTAATCAATCCACCATTTAAACAAGCTGAGAAACAAAAATCACATGATCATCTCCCTATATGCTGAAAAAGCAATTGACACACTCCAACACCCATTCATGATAAAGGTCTTGGAGAGATCTTGGATAAAAGGAACATACATAAACATAATAAAAGCTATATACAGCAAACCAACAGCCAACATTATACTGAATGGATCAAAACTTGAGGCAATTCCTCTAAAATCAGGAACAAGGCAAGGCTGTCCCCTCTCCCCATGCCTCTTCAATATTGCACTCGAAGTTCTAGTGAAAGCAATAAGACAAAAAAAGATCAAAGGGATACAAGTTGTAAAGGAAAAGGTCAAAGTTTCACTATTTGCAGATGATATGATAGTTTACATAAGTGACCCAAAAACCTGTATCAGGGAACTCTTACAGCTGATAAACACCTTCAGCAAAGTAGCAGGATACAAAATCTACTCAAGAATATCAGTAACCCAGCTACATACAGATGATAAAAGGGCTGAGAAAGAAATCAGAGAAGCATCACCTTTTACAATTTCCAAAAATAAAAACATAAAATACCTTGGGGTACCACTAACCAAACAAGTGAAAGTCCTGTATCACAAGAACTTTCAGTCTATAAAGAAAGGAATTAAAGAAGACACCATGAAATGGAAAGATCTCCCATGCTCTTGGATAGGTAGGATCAAAGTCGTAAAATGGTAATCCTGTCAAAAGCAATCTACAGACTCAATGTAATTCCCATCAAAATCCCAGCACAATACTTCACAGACCTTGAAAGGACAATCCTCAAATTTATATGGAAAAACAAAACAAACAGGATAGCCAAGACAAGCCTGCTCAACAAAGCAAGGTCTGGAGGTATCACCATCCCTGACTTCAAGCTCTATTATAGAGCCATAGTCCTGAAAATAGCTTGGTATTGGCACAAAAATAGACTAGTAGACAAATCAAATTGAATTGATCACACTGAGATTAATCCACAAAGCTCTGAACACCTGATTTTTGACAAAGAAGGTAAAATTATACAATGGAAAACAGAAAGCATCTTCAACAAATGGTGCTGGCATAATTGGATATTAGCATGTAGAAGACTACAGATAGATCCATGTCTATCGCCATGCACAAAAGTTAAATTCAAATGGATCAAGGACATCAACATAAACCCAGCCACACTGAACCTGTTAGAAGAGAAAATGGGAGGTACCCTTGAATGAATGGGTACAGGAGTCTTCTTCCTGAGCATAACACCAATAGCACAAACACTGAGATCAACAATTAATAAAGATGGACCTCCTGAAACTGAGAAGCTTTTGTAAGGCAAAGGACACAGTCAGCAAGACAAAAAGGCAACCCACAGATTGGGAAAATATATTCACTAACCCCACATCTGACAGAGGGCTCATCTCCAAAATTTACAAAGAACTCAAGAAGCAAGTCTTCAAAACACCAAAGGATCCAATTAAAAAGTGGGGGACTGAACTAAATAGAGAATTCTTAATAGAGGAGTCTAAAATGGTTGACAGACACATAAGAAAGTACTCAACATCCTTAGCCATCAGGGAAATGCAAATCAAAACAACTCTGAGCTACCATCTTACTCCTGTCAGAATGCCTAAAATCAAAAACACCAATGAGAGCTTATGCTGGAGGGGATGTGGAGAAGGGGGAATACTCACCCATTGCTGGTGGGAGTGCAAACTTGTATAGCCACTTTGGAAATCAGTATGGAGTTACCTCAGGAAAATGGGAGTCAGTCTACCAAAAGACCCAGCAATTCCACTCTTAGGCATTTACACAAAAGATGCCTGTTCATACGACAAGAATGTCTGTTCCACAATGTTTATAGGAGCATTATTTGATACCACCCTAGGTCTCTGAGATATCCAGACTCCAGTTTGGATCATCCAAGTAGTGGAGAGCATGTGGTCTCTTTCATATCTTGTGTCTCAAGTAAGAGAAGTTATTGGTTGGCCATTGTCACTAGCTCTAAGCCACCACTGCCCCAGTGCATCTTGAAGGCAAAACATATTGTTTGTGGATGCTTTACAGCTGGATTGGTATTCCAGTTCTACCACTGCGACCATAGGTTGGTTAAGAAGATGCCTGGTTCAGACCTCATATCCTCCATTAGTAGGAGTCCTTACTAGGATAATCCTCATAGGTTCAGGAAGTGTCCACTGCACTAGGTTTCCACATCATCCCCCAAAATGTCTCACCTATTCCATTCGTCTTTTTGGCTGACAACTGAGATGCCACTCAAGCATGGATAAAGAAAATGTGACATATGTACACAGTGGAATATTATTCAACTGTTAGAAGAAAATGATATCATTAAATTTGCAGGAAAATAGACGAATTGTTAATAAAATCATACAAGTGAGTCAAGTCAGACATAGAAAAGCAAATATGATATGTACTCATTCATAAATGGATATTAGCTATTAATTGATGAATAATAAAATTACAGTAAAAAAGATTCAAGTCTAGTTAAGACTGAAAGGGAATCCTGGTTCCCCCAAACCTCAGACTGAAGTCCCAGACTTCACTGCTTCTCAGACTGAGGTTTGGTGGAACAAGGATCCCCTTAAAGCCTGAACTAGAGTTAAGAGCTAGTGGCTGGCTATTTGCTTTTCTTATCTTCAGCTTGAAGCTTGAACCTCAATGTCTGATACTGGGTCTTTTATTTTTTTGTGTTACAGGGGGGATATGTCAGAGGAGGAGTAGAAGGAAAGAATACAGGGTCTTCATCTGTGTGATTTGCTTATTGATGCACAATATCTATGATAAAATTGTATGAATATTTAAATAAGTTTATGTATGTAATACCTAATATTTTAGAACCTTTCATTTGATAGGAAATTAAGAAATTCATAAATATAGAAATCTTAAATCATCGCAGGCATGATAATCAGCGAGAAGTAACAAGCCAGAAATCTTCTATTGGTTAGTATTATATTGAGTGTTCCAAATATCCACTGTATAATAGAAACCTCAGGCATCGCATCATCATCTAATTCCCCTCCACTTAATAACAATAGCTTTTTATTGTGGTCAATGCCACAAGACACATACCTGGGACAACACCAGAGAAGAAGGAATAGAAATTAAGAGTACAATTCACAGCAACATAAGTGTTACTGTAATAAAGTACAGAATCAAAGGCTCAGACACTTAATTAAACACTATTTAATTAAGTAGCATAGATATTAATATTTGTTCATGCATCTGGTCAACAGAGTCTTCAATCTGATTTATTAATTGAAAAAATGGAATATGGGCTTTCAAGACTTGTGCCCAAAGTTGACACACATCATTTGTTTCCTCCATATCCCATTACTTGAAGCAATCTACATAGTCAATTCAATTGTCTTTTCAGATGAAATATGAAGTTATCTCCAAAGGAAAGAACACAAGATATGCAAAAATAATATGTCCTGCCAAGAAGTTGTATAATAAAATTTCATCCTATAAATTAAAAAATAAATTCTTATTTTTCATATGCTAAACTTATTTCTTCAAAGTCTGTAAGTTCATCTTTTATGAAGTTCAAGTAGGTAAGATAAAAACAAACTAAAATAGAAGTCTTCCCATGCTGCTTTGGAGCAGAGTGCACACTCTCCATATGGTGTTAGAATTGTAGCTTAATGAATGTTTCTAGGGGGATTACAGTGATTGCCACTGGTCAGAATGTATGCACATGACCTAGGGAAAACATTGAATTTATTTGTAGAGTATATTCACAGATTTCTTATTTTCCTCTCAACATAGTAAAGACTAAAAATCATTATATTTTTGTAAATAATCTTAGACTTGAGTGTGGGTTATATAGTGAATTCATTTGAGATTATTCATTATGAGTATATAAATTAATTTTTGGTAATATAATCCTCATAGGAAAATTAATAAAATGAGCTTAATCAAGATAAAATTTAACTATTAATTCAAAACCACGTATATCTATATCATATATAAATATTCCATGTCAAAATTAAAAGTACATATAATTTCAATATAAATAATTATACTGTTTCCTGAGTCTAAGCAAATGTTTTATAGCTGATAAAATACAAACAGTACTATTGGTACTTTGACAGACTGTTTCACTCTCTTCAATAATAATCCTTACATTACTATTGTTATGTCCATTTCCTTTGATTCACTATCACCCCTTAATGTTTTGAGCTCATATAAAGAGAATAAGAACAAGGTGCTTCTATTCTCATTTGTTGGAATGCTTGGTTCTCGTTTATTAGAACTGTTTAGGAAGGGATAGGAGGTGTGACCTTGTATAATATGTAAGATACGGTCTTGTCAGAGAAAGAATACTACTAGGAATGGGTTTTGAAGTTTCAAAAGCCCACAGCATTCCCAATTAGCTGCTCCCATATGAGGTTCCCAATTTTTGTCTGAATAAACAGGCTCTTAGTTACTGTTCAGGAGCTATGCCTAGGTTCCTGCTGTCATGCTCCCTGATGTGATGATCAGTGATTCTACTACCATCTATATCTCTCAAATATAAATTAAATACTTTCTTTCAAAAGTTACCTTGGTCATGTTTTCTCGTCAGAAAAATGGAAAAGGACATAAGCTTTGTTTGACCTCAATTTCATATAAGAAATATTTAATATTCGGAAAATTCTTTAATTTATTGTAAGTGAATTAGAAATACACACCTGCATTATTTTTCTCTTCTACCAGGGATTGAATTTAGAATCTCATGCCTGGTAATAATGTGCTCTACTATTGAGCACATACACATTCCACATACATATCCATGATTACATTTTAAGTCTAGTCTTTCTCTATATAAGTTGCTAAGGATCCATAAGCCTTAAACTTTTTAAGTTTTAAAGAAAATAATTTAATTAAAACAATGCCAATTACCATATTGCTCCTTTCAGAATAGTCTAAATCTGGCCTAGTAAATGTTTTGCTCATGATAACTCCTCAATCTAACCAACTGGACATTTTGTTTTCCTGAGAGACTCTAGAAATTAGTGCAGAAAGAATTCTTTAAATGTCCCAAAACTGTCAACCACACACCATTATCAAAACCTCCTTATCTAAGCAAGACTTTATCTTATTATACTTAGTCTATCTTCATTTCAAAGTATGAATAAATGTGAATGTGTGGAAATATTGGTCAGGCACGAATTCCTATGAAAGGTTATATAAAGTACATAACACTTAAAAACAAGAATGATTAGTTCCATGATGAAAATAATACATGTGATAATTTCTAACATCTCATGAGACTTACACATTCTATTATTGATTTTGCATGAGAACATCCTAACCTATAAGGTAAGATGTGGATTTATAATGGTGGTCACAGGTGAGTCTTAGATTGTTATATAAATCTAACTCTTGCTATATAAGTTTAAATTTCAGCACCTATCTATGCAAGAAAGAAGTCTCAGTAGTTTAGTGCCCCTTCTGCCTCTCCATAGAACCAGACCTCAGCTACCCATATGCATATGTAGTCTCTCAACTTCCTGTAATTCCAATTCTAAGGAAATCATGTTCCACTTTTGGCATCTGTGTTCACCAGGCACACAATCTGTACACAAATCCATAAACAAGGAAAACACTCATGCAGATAAAACAAAAAAGTAGTATGTTTTAAAAGTCCACCACCGAGGACTCATTCACAGCGGATAGCTGCTGCAGGGAGAACCACTTTTCTTTGGGGGTGAGGCTACTAGTAGGTTGCCAGTGCCCTAGTGGCTGTCCCTCATACAAGTGAATACAGTCAACACTAATTGCAATCAATGGTTTATAAAACAGGAGTGGAATTCAGAAGCAAACATTCTGGGGGTTTATTGAGGAAAGAGGGGCACATGTATATGATTGAAAATATTCTTAAAAATAAAAATGGATAAATAAATAAGTGAATAAACAACCTGGGACAGGAATTTTCATGGGATAACTTCAGAATCTAAAAAAATAATAGAAGTTCTGATACCCACAAAAAATACATTCAAGAAAGCTACATATAATTAAATGACTTCAGAATCATGTAACCACAATTCACTTTAATGATTATAATATATTCAGGTCCTTAAATGTAAAGATAATGTGGTGTGTGTGTGTGTGTGTGTGTGTGTGTGTGATATTGGTGCTTTTTAGTATATATGTATGTATGTGCATATGTGTATATATGATTTGTGTATAAATATGCAAATAATTGTGATTTGAATGTTTTTTTCCATTAAGTAACATTCTGTGTAAGAAATGTTATTTATAGTATACAAATTAGCATAACCCAGAGATCGTTTTCTTAATTTTGTTTCTTATTTTGGAAAGATTTGGGCATTGATTATAAATATCTTCTCTATTGGACTCCACAGTTTTCCATTGTAACAGGAAGAAGACACTTTCTTCCAATAATTATAATGTGACCTTTTGGCTGGCCTAGGAATGCAATTAATTCAATAACTGAATATAAAGCAGAAATCATGAATGTTTTATTAATTCTCTAATGATGTTCCCTCACAAGAAAATGAAATCAGAAGAATGACCAAGATATAATTATTTTATATTTTTGGATGAAGAACAATAAATATCAACGGGATGACAGGAAAATGCACACATACACTGACGTAGTAAATCTAATTCTATTTCAAAGAAATATTGGGGTTTTCGGTGTAAAGAAGATTTGGGTTAATTTGAGCAGTTTACTGGTGTAGGTCTTCAAACACAAATACCAGTCATCTGTGTTGGAAATTGTTTCCATTTTGTGAAAAACTTTAAGGATAACACATTCTAGATAACCCTTTTAGAAGTTGTGGTAGGCCTCCCATGTATATCAGAAAGCCACAGAGTATTCGAGATGCAGTAAGACTAGGTATCTCCTTTCTTATTAAAGATGAATGAGGTAACTCAGTAGGAGGGAAGGGTCCCAAAAGCAGACAGCATCAGAGATAGCCAAAAACAGTTACAACCTAGATGTTCACCAACCTAAGAATATATAAAGAAAAGGTAGTATCATAACAATATGGAGTATTATTCAACTGTTAAAAACAGTATCGCAAACTTTGCTGCCAAATGGATGGAACTAGAAAAGTTCATTCTGTATGAGGTAGCCCAAACCCAGAAAGACAAGCATGTTATGTGTTCACTTATAAGTGGATATTGGCTATTACAGATATAGCTGATATGAACATAGTAGAGCAAGTGTCCTGGTTATATAATAAAGCATCCTTCAGGTACATGCTCAGGAGGGGTATATTTGGATCTTGAGATAGACATACTTCCACTTTTCATAGAAACCACCACATTGATTTCCAAAGTGGCTGACAAGTTTGCACTCCCACCTGCAATTGAGGAATGTTTTCCTTGTTCCACATCCTCTCTAACATGAGTTCTCACTTCCATTTTTGACCTTACCCAGTCTGACAGGTATAAGTGTCCTTTTAAAATGCATTTCCCAATAGCTAAGAATGCTGAACATTTATGGCCATTTTCCATTCCTCAGTGCCTGCTCCATTGGTTTCCTGTTAAGGAAGTTGCTGTCTGTGCCAGAATATTCAATGCTATTCCTTGAATTCTTTTCTATTAGAGTCAGTGTGTCTGGTTTTTTACGCACATGGTCTTGCATCTTGTGCAAGTTGATAGATATAGATCTATTTGCATTCTTCTTCATGCTGACATCCAGTTAAATCAGCACCATTTGATGAAGATGTTTTCCTTTTTCAATTGTATATTTCTGGTTTCTGTATTAAAATTCAGGTATCCATAGATATGTGGATTTATGTCTAGGAATTTGATTTAATTCCATTGATTAACCTGTCTATTTTTATGTCAATACCATATGGTTTTTATAACTATTGCTCTGCAATAGACCTTGAAATCATGGATGGTGATACCTCCAGAAATTCTACCAATGAAAGTACTTTAACTTCTTTCTTTCCAATTTCTGTCACCTTGATATCTTTTGTTGTCTTATTGTTCTTACTAAAACATCAGCTATTATAGTGGATTCATATTGAGAGAGAAAAATGTCTTGTCATGATTTCAGGATGTCTTTTCCCTGATTTTAGTGGAGTTGCTTTAACTTTCCCTCCATTTAATTTGGTGTTGACAGTTGGATTGGTGTATATTGCCTTCACTATGTGTAAGTAGGTATATTTTATCCATGATGTCTCCACTCCAAGACTTTTATTATGAATTATTAAGTGAATTTATACACTTGCCAGTATCCTGAGCATAGGAAACCTCACAACCTGCCCTACAGTAACATACCTCCTCCAACAAGCTCCTATACTCTCCAACAGAGGCAGAACTCCTCATAATGCCACTCCCTTTGAGGTTGTGGGGTCAATTACATTTAAACTACCACACATCTGTATATTCTGGTAGTGATGTTTGCATCTGTAGTGCCCATATACTTAATTACAGAATTTCTTTCCTTTGTGGGTTATTTATTGCTTCTATTTCCACTTTCAGGTCTTAAGTAGTTTCCTTCACCTGTCTGTCGTTTTTCTTGACTTTCATGACATTCATTCATTGATTGCTTTACTCTGTTTTTGTTTTTGCATATATCTTCCTCAATTTCTTGTTTGCTTGTTAGTTTTTTAAGATCTGTGTCCCAATCAAACTTATCCTTCCCTCATTTCTTCCCACCTCTTCCACGCTTCCCCTTCCCCACTGCCCCATCCACTTCTCCTTCACCATTTCTCTTCATACATAGGATGTGGTCAGCATCCAGGCATAGTATAACAAATTGTAGTGATATTATTTACTTCCTCCTCTTGTAAGGCTGCGTTTGGAAGTCTGGTATAGGGAATAATATACCTAAAGCAGACATCAGTTCATCAATCCCTTTATGGGATTTCTTTTATTTCCTCTTTAAGGACTTCAATCACATTTTTAAAGCTGGTTTTAGGGCACTTTAAGGTGTTTTCAACTGCATTGGAATGTTGTTAATGTTCTTAAAGCAGCAGGTCTTGCTATTTTAGGATGGGTGGCCTCTAGTCGGTGCTGTTCTTGCACTGGTTCTTACATCTGAGTTTGTGATGATTATAAGTCTAGGTGTTCCTTCTCAAGTTTGTCTGTGTTAGATGGGTGTTTTGTTCCTTGGTTTCAGTTTCCTCTCTGGTCTTCTGGCCTATGTGGCTAGGATTTCTGGTGACTAGGAAATCTTAAGGTCTAGAAGGGTGTCTCTCCTGTGGTTTTTGTGGCCTGTAAGACCTCTGGAGATTTGAAAGCCAACATTGCCTTTATGATTTGAAAGACTCCTGTGATCTCTGGGATTCTGGGTATCTACTTGGTCTCTGGGATTCCTAGTGAGGCATGGCCTCCAGCAATCTAGAGTTTCCCGCCATATTTTTGGGTTGGGATATGGAGCATAGAGAAGGGGATCAACTTGGGAGCTGTTGGGTCAGTTTTCGTCAATATTATCTGGCAGTAGGCAATGTCTTACCTTGGGTCCCAAGAACAAATCTGGCCTCAGATGAAACTGAAGTCTTCTGCTGATGTTGTGGGCCAGAATATGAAGTCCCAGAAGAAGGGGTACAATCAGCACATGTGGGGTAGATTCTAAGGAGTGTTGATGGGTAGTGGAAGATGTCTTATGTAGGGTCCCTAGGGGCATCTTGGCCTTTGGTAAAGAATTATAAATGTGGATCAGAATAGGGAAAAGAGAGGGTATTGTCTATTGTAGCTACTTTTTTTGAGAGACTATATTATTTTTATTTAACAACAATATTCCCCCACTCATTTAAAGGATTTTTGTGTATAATTCCTCTGCCCCTAATGTAAAGAGAAATATTTAGTATAACAATATTCATATATTCTGATCACATTTCATAACTACTTGTGAATAAGCAACTGTTGGTAATGGAGGGACAAAGTGACATCTAATCTGAGTGAAAACAGAATTGAATATGACCATGAAGTAATATTTCAGCTGTGGTAACTGTCTGTTGTAGTACTGGGGACCCCACATTTGCCATGTGTTCACAGAAATATTCTCCTGGATATTTACAGGGATCCAGAGGTAGTCTTAGTTATAATCTAAGACATATTTCTAAGACTTCACATAATGAAATAAAACATTGAGGGCAAAGGGAGAGAAATGATGAATTAGCAAAATAAGAGCATAGATAAATGTAACATGTTTGTCTCCACTCCATCTAAAATGTCTTGTAAATTTTTCTATAAAAATGTTATCACTATATAAGGTACTTCTTGATTATACATAGATAGAACACATTAATAAAATATAAAATTGAAATTCATAGTAACAAAAGCTACTCTTTGAACAGCTAGAAATCTTATCTGTCTGTGCTATCCTATTAAACCTTGAGGAAAGTATTGGTAAATAATTCACTTGAAAACTCTCTGTGTAGTTTGTATACTGAATAAAAGAGGTCATGCATTTGAAAGACAGTCCTGGGATACATACATGGGAAGGTTTTGGGGGAAGAAGAAAATGATATACTAATTTAGAATAAAAAACCTGAAAAATAAAATCCTGATAAATGTCATAAGGCTTTCTTAAAGATTCCTTTTAATCACTAAGTGGCAATGGTGCATGCCTTTAATGGGAGGGAGAGGCAGGTGTATCTCTCTGAGTTCGAGACAAGGCTGGTCTACAAGAGCTAGTTCCAGGGCAGCCTCCAAAGCCACAAAAACAAACAAACAAAAAAAGATTCATTTTAATCAACTCCAAATTACATACAGGATAGAAGACTTAAGTTTTGTGAACATAATTATTTCAATTATTTGTTTAACAGTATGAACAATGATTTCAAAAAGGTAGAATAAAAACCCAGTAAGATGATTCATTAAGAAATATTAATTTTTACTCAGGAGGTAAAGGCAGGTGGATCTATGTGAGTTTGAGGCCAACCTGTTCTATAGATCAAGTACCAGGACAGTATACAAACTACACAGAGAAACCCTGCTTTTAAAACCCCCCCAAAATTTTATATTTATAACAGTGTGGAAATTAAAGAAAACAAACAAAAATATTTTATTGCAGGCACATAACAGGAAATCACACAAAAATTAATTTGTACTGTATTCTTAATTTAAAATACTTATTTTATTATTTTTAATGATACGTATGTTCCTGCATATTGTGTTTATATACATGAGAATGCAGGTTCCTGAAGAAAGTAGAGGTGTCAGACTCAGTGCAACTGATGATGCAGGTAGTTTAGAACAGTCCAACCAGGTCCTGAAAATTACACATGTCTTTGAAAGAGCACACTTCACTTTAACCTCTGACCATCCCTGAACCCCTCAAATTCATATTATTTTTTTAAAATCTGGAGATATTACATTAATTCAAGGTTTATTTGAAGCTTCATTCAATAGCAAATTTTATAAACTAAATGTGAATGTGGGTTGCTATATGTTATTTTAAAAAATACCTTAACATGCAGCACTTGGGAGGCAGAGCCAGGTAGATTTCTCTGAGTTTGAAGCCAGCCTGCTCTATAAAGGGAGTTCTAGTACAGCCAGTGCTATATAGAGAAAATGCTGTCTCAAAAATAGTATCTCATCATTTCTGTGGAGCACACAAATGGATTTCTAAATCTGTGAATCTCTAATATTCACTCCAAAACCCAACTGAAACTAAAATATGAAAGCATTAATTAGAATATGTGGCTGTTAGGAAAAAAGTTTTGAGATATTCCTCAGATATAAGAACCCATGGCTATCTTTCGTCATTTCTATATTCAATACAAAATCAACATCCTATCATGAAAAATTCCAAGAAAAACATTTTCAAGCTCAACAATTGTAGAATCTGCTCTGAAGAAAACTTTATTTGTGTAAATATTCAATACATCTTAATGTCACTTTTGTCTGGTTTTCTAATAAATTTTCCTAAAAGCTCTACCTCTGTCCTGTCTCTTTATATGACAAAACGAAAACACATTTTGTTATTAGCATTATTTGTATGATAAAAGTCATGGATAACTAGGAAATGGGTCGTGACGGCACCCTGAGAAGAAATAAATCTGTCTTTTCTCTAAGGAATATTTTCTGATTGTTACCTTTTAAGAAGATTCTGGAATCCAGCTATGTTTACTGCTTTACGTTTCCCTCATTTGCACTGTTTGCAAAAGTGAGGTGCTCAGTGGCATTCTGGATTGTTCTTCTTTTCCTGGAGAACCCTGTGACTAGTGGATTGACACATCATAAATGTACTAAGAAATGATGATACTATCCTCTTATATGTCCTCTTCGCAATTTTTCCAATTTTTTTTCATTTTGTACTGTTCTAAAAGAATTTTTGTAATTTTTTCCCAAACACTGTCTTTTTCCCTGTGGTTTAAGAATCATGGTGATTAACAATATTCAAAATTTTATGTTAACATACAATTAACCAAGCACTATAATTCTTGATTGTAGAATTGGGTTTTAAGTCTTCAATTTCATTCCAGAAATTTTACAAAGTATTCATTAATGTGCTCTATACACAATAAGTTCAATTATTCCCAAATAGAAAAAGTTTTCTCTTTTTTAAATTCAAATTAGAAACATGTAGGCTTCACATATCAGTCCCAGCTTCCTCTCACACCCCTCCTCCCTTGTCCCTCCACCAGTTTCCCCCAGCCCCCCACCCAATCCGGACACCATTCCCCAGGGAGGGTGAGGCCCTTCATGGGGGGATCTCCAGAGTCTGTAATTTCATCCAGGGCAGGACCTTGGTCCTTCCCCATTTGTCCAGGCTGAGAAAGCAACCCTCCATGTGGAATGGGTTCCCAAAGTTCATTCGTACACCATAGTAAACACAGATCTACTAACCAAGGCCCCAGAGATTGCTAGGGCCTCCTCACTGACACTATATTCAGGGAGTCTGAATTAGTCCCTTGCTGGCCTCTCAGCCATCAGTCTGGGGTTCAAGAGTCTCCCCCCCTTCTTCAGGCAGCTGTCTTTGTTGGTTTCACCAGCACGGTATTGACCCCTTTGCTCATTACTCCTCCATCTCTGTCACTGGGTTCTAGGAGTTTTGTTCAGTGTTTAGTTGTGGGTATCTGCCTCTGCTTCCATCAGTCACTGGATGAAGGTTCTAGGATAGATTATAAGGTAGTCAGTCATCAATCTTATCATAGGGGGGGTTATTAAGGTAGTCTCTCCACTATTCCTTAGTTTTCCAGTTGGTGTTATCCTTGTAGATCTCTGGAAATCTGGCTGTCATCAGCTCTCTCCTCAAAGCTATAATGACTCCATCTATTATGGTATTCTCTATTCTTACCTCAACTCAACCTTCCTGCTCCCTCATGTCTTCTTCTCCCCCTCTCTTTTGCCTGGTTCCTTCTCCCCCCCCCCCCATGTTCCCAATCTGCTCAGGAGATCTTGGCTCATTCCACTTCTCTGGGGTATCATGCATACCTCTTGTGAACCTCCCTGTTTTTCAGACTCACTGGCACTGGGTTTGTAGGCTGACACTCACCTGATCCATATCTACAATCCATATATGAGTGAGTATATAACATGTTTGTCTTTTTGTGTCTGGGTTACCTCACTCAGGATGGTTTCTTCTAGTGCCATCCATTTGTCTGCAAATTTCAAGATTCCATTGTTGTTGTTTTTTTCTGCTGAGTCATACTCCATTGTGTAAATATACCACATATTCTCTATCCACTCTTCAGTTGTGGGGCATTTAGGTTGCTTTCAGAATCTGGCTATTACAAATAATGCTGCTATGAACATAGCGGAACAGACATCCTTGTTGTATGAATGGGCATCTTTTGGGTATATGCCTAAGAGTGGAATTGCTGGGTCTTGTAACAGAGTGAGTCCCATTTTCCTGAGGAATCTCCATACTTGTTTCCAAAGTGGCTGTACAAGTTTGAATTCCCACCAGCAATTGATGAGCGTTCCCCTTTCTCCACATCCTCTCGAGCATAAACTGTCATTGGTGTTTTTGATTTTAGCCATTCTGACAGGAGTAAGACGATATCTCAGAGTTGTTTTGATTTGCATTTTCCTAATGGCTAAGGATGTGGAGCAGTTTCTTAAGTGTCTCTCAGGCATTTTAGACTCCTCTATTGAGAATTCTCTATTTAGTTCTACAGCCCACTTTTTAATTGGATCCTTTGGTGTTTTGGAGACTTGCTTCTTGAGTTCTTTATAAATTTTGGAGATCAGCACTCTGTCAGATGTGGGGTTAGTGAATATCTTTTCCCAATCTGTGTGTTGCCTAGAAATGTTTTCTCTTTAGCTAAGAAAATATCTATTATTTTGTAGTTCTCTCTTTTGATTCATTCAGCTGAGATCCATGACTTGAAAATGTCCAGAGAGTGAAAGACCCTGGAATATTCAGACTTAATGGAATATCGCCATTAAATCTTTCCCTTCTAAGTTCTGGGTTATCTGAGGAAGAGGAAGAAATATGAGTATAAAGGCCAGAGGTGATGAAAGTTGACAAAGAAACAAGGCCTTGTAGACACAATACATGAATTCACAGAGACTGTGGTAACATGCACAGAGCCTGCACATGTCTAAGTCAGATGGGATCCCAGTAAAGAAAGGGGGCATAGATACTGGCATCTATCTATAAATCAGAAGCTATCTTCAATTGATAACTACTCAAATAGAAAATATTAATTGTCTCCAACAGAGTGTTACTGGTTTATATAAACCACACGTAAGGGCAGGGTCCATACTCAGTAACATATAACCAACACAAAGTAAAATAGTGATAATTTTGACAACCTTAAATAGGTACTAAGCATATATTCACCATATTGATTATAAACTAAGATCTCTTAAAGTAGTTATTCTGTTTCTTGAATGGTTCATGCATAACACAACTTACAAAATGAGCAATACTTAAGAATGATGACAGTCAATATTTCTAAATGCAATCTATGGAATCCTATTTATTCATTTAAAAATAATATAATTGGTGTTTTTATGTATATAAAGACATTATAGGAAACTAGTACTCCTATTGTATATATGTTATTATATGCATTTATATATATATAAGAAGTTTTACTAATACCTTTCAATATCTCCCAAAGTAAATGAATAAAGTTCTAAAGTGAAGTGCTAAGCTTATATTAACTAAAATTAAATATGTAAATATATCAATGAAAACCATGACTTGTATACGGCCTAGAGAGGAAATTATAAGTTATGTAAAATATATAATCATAGTAGGTAGAAAACAAAGAAAGGAAACCATTGAAAAAGTTTCAATTCATTTCTTTAGATATCCTTAAGGTAACATGCAAGTTTTAAAATGAAAAACATGAGTTAATCAACTTGATCCTATTTAAAATGTAAATAAAATTTGATTTTTAAAAAATATTTTGTGGTTATATATAGATGCTCCTCTGCTTCATCAATATGTACTTCTGTTATAATGTGTCTTAAAACTCATCCCTTACTCTTTGTACTTGATAAAATATACTAACTGGAAATATTTCAGAAAATATCTAAAGTTTTTAATCTTGGTTCTGTGGCTTTCCATGTGATAAATTTATTATTTAATATATGTTTTCTGTATCTCTTTCTTTTCCATTGTATTATTTGGTTATATCATCACCCTAAATCATGTTTATTATTGTAAAGCTGTCTTCTTTCATAATGATTCTATTAGCATTCCACACATAGGCTCATCCAAGATCTGTCTTGGTTGTTTTAACTTGACCCTGATCTGCTTCAATTTTCTTACAAAGTAAGACTGACATGTGGTACACATAAGCTAACATTCATTAGTCAACTCTGGATTCTAGAAAGGGTAAACAGTGTTTAAGCAAAGAGAAACTTAACTTTCTTCATAATTTATTTATGATCATTCTTTCTAGTTGTCTGATAGTTCTGTGATTTGGTAATCACTTTCATAAAACAATGGAATAAACTTATAGCATCACATCTCTGAAAATATCATTACTAAAAAGAAAGACAATTTGATATTTACATTGTACAATGTTCTTTGGTAATGTTAAGTCTGCTGTGTGGAAAATTATTCAAAATGATATGGAAAGCAGAGCTTATCTCTTTTGAAATAACCCAAACAGAAAAAAACCTGGAGACAAGAATGGCAGGAGAGTTCATCAGAAGTGACACAACTGGTTGTGAAATTTTAAACATGTGTGTAACTTTGGTTTCTGAATACAAATATGTAACCTACACTGTATCTTTCTTTCTGTCTTCTATATAAGTAAATCTTGAATTTGTGATTAACGTAACCGAATCTTGAAGATATATCTTAGTTTTCATATTGATAGAAATTTTTCATATTGCATGTGGATTATTTCATGGCAATTGGTAGACTTTCTGTATGAATTTTTCTCCTTTTCTAAAATATCTTCATGAAAACAGAAAACTAGTTAAGTAAATCTGTGGGCATTAGTAAGCTATAAGATATAAAATAGTTAAGAATGGGAACATAAGCTGGTGGTGGTGTCATACGCCTTTAATTCCAGAACACTGGTGGCAGAGTTCAAGGCCAGTCTGCTCTACAAAGCTACACAGAGAAACCCTGTATTGAAAAGATCAAAAGTAGAAAAAAAAGAACAATTAGAACATAGTTTTGTAGTAGAAGCATTTATGCATTTTCTAGTCAAGGAAAATATGTCACGGCAGAATTTTAGAAGCATTCTCCAGTCTGTTAAACTTCTGCAGATTCTAGAATATTAAACATAACTGTACTAGTATGCTAAATTCAACATTGGTAAACATTTTCATTTATAATTAAAATAATTTAAAGTTCTATTTTCTTAGCTAAATTGAAAGAAAGAGAAAAAGGAATTGATTACTTAATAGTCATAAGAATAATTAGTACAAGTTCTGTTTGCACAGTGAGTTATATCTTGTCTAAAATTCATACATTAATTTTTTTCTTTTAATCAGAACATTAAATAATAATACAAAGGCATTTTAATTTCTAGAAACCTGGCAATATTCTCATGTTTATATAGAAAAAAATTGTGTCTAATATATCAGTTTATATAAGAATTAAATGCTATAGTTTAAAAAATAATTATATTTAAATTGACTAAAATGATAAAAATAATAAATTAAAATGACTTTAAAATCTGTAAAGAATGACAGTAAAATCAAAATTATAAATGTTATATAAAAATGTATGCATGAGAATGACTTCTACATTCATATCTTAAAATTTAAATACAATTAGTGTGTGAATTAAAAATGAAGCATTGCAATAAAATATTTTCTAAAATCAGACTAAAATATCTATGAGTATAATTTCAAAACTGCTATACTGTCTGAAGGATAATATTTTAATAACATACTAAAATTAATATATTACTACAAACACATTGTCTCCTGTCTGTGCCTATTACTCTATGTCTTCCCAGGAGAAAGGGATAGTCAAGGATTAGTAAGTATTAATCTTTAATGTATATATTTCAATATCTTGTTTCTAGCACACAGAGATATTAGAAAAGTAAATGAAGTATTTTGTAAAATATCACAACAAACTAATACAAAGCTAAAGATGGGATGGACATCATCTGAGATAATATTTTAAGCCTTTGTTTTTGAAATTATGTCATGATTACTCCATTATCATTTATATAATTCTATCCATCTGAGAAACAATGGTTTTCTCTGAAGTTTGTGTATTCAAAAAATTAGTGGTTTTTTTTTTTTGCTTAAACAAATACTTTTTGTAAAAGTGTAGCTGAATAAAATATTTTACTGACAGTATCAATCTATTATGTTGGGCTAATGAAAGTGGTTACTCGTTTAACAGAATGAAGCTATAGTTTAGTAATACTTACAAAAAGCAAAGGAGATAACCAAGTACGTCCTTTTTCTAAAAGCTCCATGGAACTGGAAATAAACGTGAAAGTGTGTGTCTATTATGTAACTTCCTAAAAGTAGAATTTGCCTGTCTAAAGGTATTCTAGTAATAGAAGCAGACACTCAGGTAGTACTTTCCAAGTGCCAGGTGTTCATCTAAGTTCTTTGTTCATAGACTCCACACTTTTGAATAAAAAGAATACTGAGACCTGGAAAGTAATGTGCTAAGAGTCAAGTATCTAAGAAAGAACTAGAATCAGATCTCAGGCCCCTGTGTTTAGAAGACTGTGCCCTCAAATACTCTTTTACTATCTCATAAAAGGTCCATCTTGCTCTGAAGCTGGCATCATATTAAAGATAGTATGCTAAGTAGGTCTAATCTAGTGTGGAGTCAAAAATTCCCTTGAGAATCTGATGAAAACTTTGGAATGATGGATACAAAAATTTACAACCCTAAATTAGAAGTTTCTAAACCTCAAAGAATATTCAAACCCTTGGATCTTGTTGTGACCATAGTGGTAATAAATCATTCTCCATTCATGGGGAAAATAAGTCATCCTCCATCCATGGTGACAGTAAGTCATCTTCCATCCATGGTAATAGTAAGTTGTCCTCCATCCATAGTGATAATCAGCCATCCTTCATCCATGGTGATAGTAAGTCATCCTACATCCAGGGTCATAATAAGCTGATATATAGCAAGTAACACCAAAGGTTGCAGGAGCTGCAGATTCTGTACTTGAGAAGAAGTGATGGGTGCCATGGTGTGTTTCTACAGAGGGTCTGTGGAAAGTGCCCCTATAAAATGAACTAATCTTGTTTTCTCAACTCTTCCAGTAAGGACTTCTACTACATGAAATATTTTCTTATTTTTCAACTAAACTTTGAAGTACTTGGTTTCCTGTGAAAAAACCTGTCTTTACGGTGATTACCTGGCTCTGCTTACAGAATAAATTATATGGTACCAATTACAGACAACATAAATGGCTCAAATATAGCTACACTGAAGCCGTTCTGGGAACATATTCTAAAGGAGCTAAAAAATTCTGAAGTATTTAAAACAATGTTTGTTTGGGAAGGAATACATTCTGATGTAGTTTTACTTGGCCAAATATTCCACGCCAACCTTATTATCTAGAGGAGGTATCTGGCAAACTCATTACTCACAAAAACCTAACACCTTAAACAGAAGCAAAAGAGTACTTGAGAACATAGCCGCTAAGAACTCAGAGTCTATATCCAAATAAGTTGGACTATGGGGATAGTTCTTCATTTAAAATGCTCCTTTCTTTTGACTAACAGGTCAGTGTTAGGATTTTATTGAAAAGACAAAAACTGTCCATGGGCTGATGTTTTTAAACACTTGGTTCCAAACTACTGGCTACAGGAACCATCATGAGATAAGGACTTCCAAGAGGAACAGATTACCTAGAGTGGGCCATAGGGGTTAAGCCCTTTCCTGTTTCCTGCTCATTTCTCATCATTCCTACCAGCAGATGGCATATAACCAGCTGATGCCCACTGGTGCCATGATGGAACCACCTGCAACCACATCTTCCCTGTCAGTCTGGCAAGGAGCTAGACTAGATAATTCCTTAAGAGATTATTCCAACTATCGTCTCTCTCTCTCTCTCTCTCTCTCTCTCTCTCTCTCTCTCTCTCTCTCTCTCTCTCTCTCTCACACACACTACTCACCAGTAAACAGCATTTTACTGTGAAGTTTCTTCAAATGCAAAATGATGATGATAACAACTCCCTACCTTAGTGTATTTGCCACAAGTTTGAATCTTAGTGAATCTTCAGCAGTTAGGGTATCAAGAACATGGCAATTACAGTATTGGTGCCATCTGGTACATATTCATCAAATAATACAAGATATTCTGTTACTTTTTATTCAGTTTCTCTTACCAAAATTCATCTACCCTGCTCAGATATACTCATGGGAATCTTGTTTCACTGCTCAAGTTTTCTGAAAGAACTTTTTCTGCATTTACAGATTTATCTTAATTACTATACATACATTCTGAATTGTTTATTATAATACCTTCTATATTCTCTCCTGTTTCATTGGTCACCAAAACTTGATTTTCAGCCTTTTTATTCTTCTAAAGTTTATCTCCACAACATCACATTTTTTTTTGGTTTAACGAGACAGGGTTTCTCTGTATTGTTTTGGAGGCTGTCGATCCAGCCCAGTTTTGAACTCACAGAGATCCGCCTGCCTCTGCCTCCCGAGTGCTGGGATTAAGGCGTGCGCCACCACCACCCAGCTTACAATTTTTAATTAGAAGCCTGAAAGTGTTTGTCCTGAACTCAAGCAACATAATTCTCCCCAGACCTTTGTAATGTGTTCTCTTATGAGTGGTGTACTTCCTGAACTCTAAAGTATCTTTGCAACAACATCCTAAATATTAGTTCCTCACACCATTTTGTAATACTTTGATTTAATATTAACCTATATACTCTCTTTTGGTTATTTAATGCATCTGTATGCATATGATTTTATTCACACTTCCATGTTCTTACCACTCTCAGGAGCACTAGAAACAAGTTGCTTAATGGTGTAATTATGAACTACAGAAACCTTAAATTGTATCTCTTCAAATCTGAACACATAAAATTTCCACCAAAGACTTGACATTTTCTGCGTAACCCTGTTTTAGCAAATGCAAGCAGATACATGATCAACCTACCAATTTATAGTTAAATTCTAGAAGCTCATGAGATTGCTTACATCATACTCACTTCTACTATAGACCTAGTGGTGCATATTAGAACTCTTCCATATAAAAGCCAGTGATTTATAAGCATTTCATTATTTTTCCATGCAAAGATGACATTAAGTCAATATTGTGTATGTTGCTGTAACTGGACAGAGATATATGTAATTTATTTGATGGTATATTGAATTATAATTAGATAATAATGCACTCACCTCAAGATAGGATAATTCATCCCTTAGGAAAATATAAATTTAAAATGATATAACAAGAATTCTTAGAAACATTTTTCTAATTATTTCATCAGAGGCAAAGACTTAATTCATGTGAGCTAATCTCAATGTGTAATGAGAGAAAAGGCTCTGGCTATAGATCCTGTAATATAATCTGTGGGATTTATAAGAACATAGTGTTGCAGGCAGTAAGATCAACAATTAATAAATGGGACCTACTGAAACTGAGAAGCTTCTGTAAGGCAAAGGACACAGTCAGCAAGACAAAAAGGCAGCCCACAGAATGGGAAAAAATATTCACTAATCCCACATCTGACAGAGGGTTGATCTCCAAAATTTACAAAGAACTCAAGAAGCAAGTCTCCAAAACACCAAAGGACCCTATTAAAAAGTGGGCTGCAGAACTAAATAGAGAGTTTTCAATAGAGGAGTCTAAAATGGCTGAGAGGCACTTGAGAAAGTGCTCAACATCCTTAGCCATCCGGGAAATGCAAATCAAAACAACTCTGAGATATCATCTCACTCCTGTCAGAATGGCTAAAATCAAAAATACCAATGACAATTTATGCTGGAGAGGATGTGGTGAAAGGGGGACACTCCTCCATTGCTGGTGGGAGTGCCAAGTGGTTCAGCCACTTTGGAAATCAGTATGGAGATTCCTCAGAAAAATGGGAATAAACCTACCACAAGACCCAGCAACTCCACTCTTAGGCATATATCCAAAAGATGCCCATTCATACAACAAAGAGGTCTGTTCCACTATGTTCATAGCAGCTTTATTTGTAATTGCCAGAACGTGGAAGCAACCTAGATGTCCCTCACCTGAAGAGTGGATAGAGAAAGTGTGGTACATCTACACAATGGAGTACTATTCAGCAGAAAAAAATAATGGAATCATGAGATTCGCAGGCAAATGGATGACACTAGAAGAAACCATCCTGAGTGAGGTAACCCAGTCACAAAAAGAGAAACATGGCATGTACTCTCTCATATATGGATTTTAGACATAGATCTGGGGAGTGCCAGCCTACAATCCTATGGCCAGAGAGTCTGGGAAACAGAAACTTTATTTAGTGGCTGATCGAAGAAGAGGCAGACTCCCTTGGTTAAGTACTGAGCTGAACTCAAGAAAGCCAGTAACAGAGAGGGAGGACTGATGATCAAAGTGATTAAGACTGGGCTGGTTTAACCCCCAGAAACAGCTGACCAGACAAAGGTTAACTCTTGAATCCCAGGCATTAGCCTGGGAAGCCAGCATGGGACTGATCAAGACCCCCTGAATCTGGGTGTCAGTGAAGAGGCCTAGGGAATCTATCGAGCCTTGGGCAGCAGATCAGTACCCATCCCAAGTATACACACGGACTTTGGACTCCAATAGAACAATGTGAGGTGCACTCTCACCCAGAACTCTTGGGGAAGGGTCTAGGCCCTGCCCTATATGAAATGACACACTATGGACACCCCCATGGAGGGCCTCACCCTCCCTGGAGAAATGAGAGGATAACGGGGGGGGGGAGGGGAGGGCACGGGAGGAAGGGAGGGAATGGGAGAGGGACCTGGAACTGACTTGTGAAGCAACCTTGATTCTTATCTAAATTTAAACTGGAAAATAAAATTAAAAAAAAAAAAAACACGGAGAATAAAGTAAAAAGGGTGCCCTGAAAAAAAAAAAAAAAAAAGAACATAGTGTTGTATCTTCAATTATACACACTAAAAATGGAAGAAAGAGGATCGCTGGTGAACTATTTTTTTATTTTGAAGTCTTTGGTATTTTTCTATTATTTATTTGCTTATCTAGGGTTTCTCTGAAGCTTATACTTTCCAATAGTGTCATTGCTATTTTTATCATTCTCTTTAGTGTTTAGCCTTCCTTTAAGGATTTTTCTCCTTCTTCCGTAGTGGTCATAACTCCCTTAGTTTTTGTTGGTCATAAAGATTATTTTTCATTCCTTGTTTTATTATGATACTTTTGCTAGACACTATTGTGTTTCAGATTTTGTGACTGCGCCATTTTATGCCCTGATTGGTTTTAGGATTTCTCTTGGAAAATCAATTTTAGTACCAAACTGATAGATTTTTCCTTGTATGTGACCTAATGATTACATCTTACTGCTTTCCATATTTTTATTTTGTCATTTATTCCTTGTGTCTTAATATAAAATACCATAGGGGGAGGATATTCTTCTGATTACCTCTTTTCCTGAATTTACATCTTTTCTACAAATGAGTTTATTAAGTGTATTATTTAATTCATCAGGAAGGAGTTATTCTATAATATTCTGATTATTCATAAATTGATCTATTAATGACTTCCTATCGATCATATATATTGCCTTCACACATTCTTATTTTTTTATTTTTGTCAATAACTCTGTATTCTCATTTGTCTATCTGTTTTCTTCACCCTGACAATTCTTGTACTTAATCCATTCAGATATAGTGAGGATTTCTTCTCATTTTTATTTGAATTAATGAGCTTTGTATTTTTTAAACTTTAGTTGGAATTCTTAGTATTTATTTTTCTTCATTGAGTTAATGTCTAATAGACTTCATTAATACTCTTTAACACCACTGTTTCTTTCAGGTATTTACTTGCAATCCCTTTGAATTCATATGAGATTTTGCATGTATCTTACTCAATTTTACAGCACATATTAGCAGTCACTCTTTGCCAAGGATCTCAACTAGTTAACACTATTTAATGCATTCCTGTAAATTTGACATTTTTGAGAGGGTTCATATTGCCTAGCTCTTTCATTATCATATTTTTTTCATTGTGTATTGTAGCCTAGATTTCTCCATTCGTTACTGACGGGCTTTCCATATTCAAGAGGAACAAAGTTGTAAAGGATTCAGCTTTCTTCTCTAGGGTACACAATCAAGATTTCAAACTTGATTCTACCGTAAAGTCATTTATTTTTTAGCAAAAGTGTGTTGCCTGCATGACTGAGTACATACTATTTTCATAGCTGATATGAGTGGAGGTGTTAAAAGACTTGACTTACTGATGGTTTAGAGCCACCAAACTGTAAGACAAAAAGGTGCTCTTACCAGTTGAACCACACCCCCAGCCACTCAATATTATATTAAACCTAGAAGATGAACTTCAGAATCAGTCATGACTGACAGTGGATAATCATTATACAGCATCATTCATCCAAGTGAGTTCAGTGAACACTGCAGAGCAAAGGAGCAATGATAGTGTGGTGTGTACTAAGGTATCATTAAATGAATATAGAAATGGAAGAAAATAGACTGAGTCATGACAAGAATTAGTACTAAAGCCACAGACCAAAGATACTCATGGGAAATAGGCAAAAGGAGTAAGTTTTGCCATTTTTAAGATCCAGAGGGCAAATTAAAGCTTTGGAAGCCTGTAGTTTAGAAGGACACAAGTACAATGGTACAAAACTGGAACTTTTAGAGTGCTGCGCTAGCCTACCATGTAAAAGCCCCTGGACGTGATTCACAAATCTGTGTAAACCAGACATAATAGGGAAACATGCCTGTAATCCCAGTATAGGTGCAGCCTGAAAGAGTGTAAGCTCTTGCTCATTCTAAACTTTACCATGCACTCTTCATCATCCTGCGTTTTCTGAAATTCTGTCCCCCAAGTAAAAGAAGTATGAAGTAAGGACATGGACAAAAATGGAGGAGAGGGATTGAGTTAGGCATGAGAAGAAAAGCATATAGTGTGTACAGAAGAAGAACAGTGCAATGTGCACAACAGAATGGATGCAGAAACATACACAGCAATTATAAAGTTGAAGCATAAAGCATAAACTAAAATGATATTCATTCAAGAGAGAAGATATAAATTAAAATATCAAACCAAATCAGGGCATATAAAAAATTTGGGATCAACATTTCTTTGTTGACTAGATGAGATGTGAATTCTGCCCTTCTTGTTTTCATGTACTCAGTAGTGTTGATGTTTAGGAAGGGGAAAGTGATGGCTCCAATCCAAACTTGAATATTCAGATCTGTGAGCATGCAGTGCACAGGGCCCACTGGATATTGGGTTGAGTTGCTGCTCTATCAACTGTAAAGGTCCCTCCCTCTTAGGATAATCTCCAGACTTTAGCACAGGATATTGTTTTGGTGAAGTGTTTCACCAGATAAATTTATATCTATATTATGTATTTGCATTCTCTGCATGTCTGTGTATAATCTTGATCTACGTATAGGTGCTATGTCCTTGGTTTTACTAATCTTCTCAATAGGAATTGCTTGTCATACCAGGACTCTGACTGCCTTTGTAAATTCCAAGTATTTGAGATCAGGCCAGCTCACCTGTGTTCTGGGCTCATGGCTCTTATTCCATTTGCATTGGAGTCTTTGATTATTTGTAGCACAGGTGGACATGAAGTTGTCCTTTGGGGTTATCTCTCTGGATGACCTGTATGGAATCTGAGTCTGATGTTTGCAAGCCACACTTCATCCTATGCTGATCCTGTCTTTACCTACTATGTATTCATGCCCTGGTCACATCACTTATTCCCCAGCTTGTTCCCCATCACTACCTGCTGTGCTAGTGTAAAATGTGCAAGGCACAAGTCTCTATCGTCCCCTCTTACTTTAGACTGAGCAGTGGAGTGCACTTATTTACCAATTCATAGCTACTGTCATCTCCTACCTTGTGAAGATCTCACTGTGGCTAATGTTTACATTCTCAGCATATATGGATGGTAGAAATAAAAACTAACTTGATTATCTGAACTTTTCTTTCTTGCTAGATTTCACTGAAGGAATTTGTAATTCTATTTCTTACATTGTATCTATCATTTTCATAGTTGACATTTACATTATTACATAAAGTTTAGCAAATAAATGATAAAGACATACAAGTTATTCATCATTTACTATCTCTTGACTGTGTGATGGATTTCCCTTCAAAATATTTTATTAGAAATATGTAAAGGGAGTGGTAAAAATATCTGGGAAATGGGGCATAAGAGGAAAGGTTGCTCATGGAAAGGAGATAAGCTGATGGGAGTTCTACAAAAGCTTTCCCTAGAAACAGCTTCATGATATTGTCTGGATATCACTGAAGATCAGTAGCACTCACTTCCCTCAGAGTGTATTAGTAATGGATGAATTTTAAAGACACTGAATGGGATGCATGGACATAATGACCAGGACCTGCATACATTCAAGGCAGAGACACTTCCAGTAGAGTTGACTTCTGTGGCAGAGGTATAGCATGGCAGCTTGAAGATAAGATTTTCTATGAATACTTCACTAGATAAGATTTTCTATGAATGCTTCACTAGACAACCCTAAGGAGTTTGTTAAACCGACTACCAATGGCATTTTGTAGGGGAGCATTCCTGTGAGAGCGAAAGAAGGCTGTGGAACTTGGAACAGACTCAGTGTGAAGCAAGGATTATTAAATAAAAGCAAGGATTATTAAGTGAAAGTGCGGGGTGTCGGTAAGCAAAAACCCTATCTGGGAAGAGTGGCAGTGCCTAGGGGCAAAGGGAATGGCACAAGCAATGCCTGATCCAAAGCTCTCATCCTGGACACAGAAAGTCCTAAGTGGTGAGTTCAGTAAGCAGCACAACAGCGGACTCCTGTGACAGGAAGGCTCGGGACAGAGGGTATCACACATTGGTAAATACCTACATGATGCTAAATCCAACACAGAAACTCCTGTCAGCAGAGAGGACTGAGTTTCCTCTTAGAGTTTCTGAGATCAGTCGCCCTTTCTCCACCTGCCAAAATCCATGAGAGTGTGAGGAACAAGTACATTTATTCCCAACTAAAATGGAATGCTTAATGCTGTTATGATAATTTCTATTTTATTTATTTTTGTTCAGTTTGATTTGTAAAATATATTTTTATATTTCAATTATTTGCTTTATTAGGCTTGTATGCATGCTTTTACTTTTTCTATACCTGTTCTATATTTTAATACCCCTCACACCTCTAACCCATTTGCATACTCTCACATCATTGCTTTGCCCATTGACATATCTAATCAAGGATTATTCTACCGAGCCTCTTGGTGAAACAATAAGTTTACTGGGGTGACTTATAAGACTGTGGAAGAAAAGCAAACTGCAGGAGCATGCTCTATTCAGAAGTAGCTGCAGTAGGAAAAAAACTGCACCCTACAAAGGTGATGAGCCACCAAAGATGCAATCTTAGAACTCTCCACAATGTACAGACAACTTGGTGGCAGTGTAGTTGGAGCTATGGAGACTTAATGTTAATCATAAATACTCAGGCAATAGCTGAGGCTTGGTACTAGCTAACTCTTCCGTTTTAAATGAACCTATATATTTCTTAAGGAACCTCTGTCATCTTCTTTCTCTCTGCATCTGCTGTCAACTCCTCAGATTCTGCCAATCTGTCTGGTTATCCCGCCTACCTATTGGCCCATCTGCTTCTTTATTAAACCGATCTCAGCAGCATATAGTTACACACTGGAAAGGAATAGTGCACATGACAATTCAGAAAGTAAACTCTCAGCAGCCTAGCTGGTAAGAGTTCCCTCCTCCTGCAGTTTCACTGCATTGCTAAACTTCAGGAGAAGTCCTTGTGATGACTCTTCTAAGTTTGAGAATTTTCTGAAGTGTAAAATTTGTTTATTTTGTAAGTTCCCTGAATCTCCCTGCTTCTTCCTGTTTATGATGTTACAATTTAGAGGGAACTATATAACAAAATAACTCAATGTCCATACTAATGGAGGAGGCAGAGAATAACAAATAACAATCAAATAAATGACAAAAAAGTAGAAAGCAGCAAACTGCTTTGAATAATAAATTTAACTTAATATGTTCTTAATTCACCATTGGAAAATGCAGACAAAATGAAAAAAAAAGAATATGGTAGAGTGACACAAGGAACAAAGTGAGATACCAAACTGACGAGACCATTGTTTAGTGCAAATAGTTAAGTATTTTATTAAAGTTCAATATCTTTAGATATCAGGGTTATGCAAATTTAACCTCCTTGATTGCAAGAATGACTATCACCAGAGCAACAGCAATAAAAAAGCTAAAGCATGTGGGGAAAGAGAAAGCAATTACACACCTTTAGTGGAACAGAAATTTGAAATCAGTATAGAGGCTCCTCAAAAAATTAAAAAGAGAACTAACATATGACCCAGCTATATCACTCCTGGGTTTATACCTGAGGAGTTGAATGCCCTTGCTTACCGTTCTGCAATTCACAATGCTTAGGAAATGAAATCCACCAACATAAGTATTAGCAATGTAAATGTCTAACAGGAAGAGAGAGAATTAAACCAGCTGTGAAAAAGAATGAAATTATGATGTTTGCCAGAAAACAGGTACAATTGGAAATCATTATGCTAAGCAAAATAAGTCAGATCTGAAAGACTAATGAAGCCATTTAACTTCCTAAGTCGAACTTGTGCTGAAATTCAAGTGTGAATTTACCTGCAAATTTGTAATTCATGAAACTATAAACGACACAAACTAGGGGATAAAGATGTCTTAAGGGAAGGTGAAAAAAGGATACCGAAACTGCTCTTACCTGCACAAAGCCTTTTAAGTAATATTTTAAGTGTTATTCTAAAATTAAATTTTAAATGCAGGTAATGGAGTAAAAACACATTATCTTCAATTTCAAATTAAGTGGGTTTCTACCTTTTCTACATCCTAAACTTAAAGGAGATTAAAAAGATTCGCATTCTTGTAGCACTACTTTTTTTTTTCTGGCTGTCAGGCAACTCTATAGACAAGGGTGATTTTGAAATCATAGAAGTCTGTCTGCTGCTGCCTCCATTGTACTGGAATTAAATTCATGGGCCACAATTGCCCAGTCAAGCACTGATTTCTGAAATTATTGGCATTTGTAAATAATAAGGACTTTAAAAGTAGCCACACAAAATTTGTTTCATTAAATTATATCGTATCAAGCATGATGTTCATATCCAAATTACTTCTTTCTTTCTCTCTTTCCTCTTTTTCCTTTGCTTGCTCGTTTGCTTGCTCTCTGGCTCTATCTCTCATACTTATTCTTGTTCTTCTTTACATAAGTCATATTTGTGGTGACACAGACACAGATAATAACTATCTACTCTCCTGATCTAAGAGATTTACATATTAATGCATGTAACCACCATTTATAGTAACTTCCAATATGGTTTCTAACAAAAGGAGAGTTAGTTGACTGAATAAATATCAAAGCTGTTATTTGCTTGCCTGGAGGATACCATGAAGAATTTGTTCTTCTTTGACACTACTGTTTCAATACAGCTTCATTTTGGGGTCTATTGTCTTAATCCCGACACAACCACATTTCCAAAACTGAAGCTATGATTGTAAAGTCTTTTTGAATAAGTGTGATATTAAGAACATTTGCAGAAATAAAAAGAAACCTTAAAATACTCCAAAATATAAATAATAAGATTAATAATATAATTGAAGATATATGATAATGATTTTCATTCATCAGAGGAAAATTCTTATAATAGTAGGCTTTCTATATGCAGAAAAGGCAGGTCAGAATTATCACAGAGGAAATGACAGTGATTACAGAGTAAAAGGAAAGGATTTCTTGCTAAACCCCAACAGAAATTCAACATTACTTTAAATCTATTTGTCTAACTTCATTACATGTTTCACAAATGTTCATGTTCTCCTTAAGTTTAGGTGGTTTAAAGTCCAGAGATATATTAAAGCTACGTGTTGAGTACTAAATGAAAATAGGAAAAAATCATAAAATATTCTAGATAATGTAATTGACAAATCATATGAGCTCTGTATCTCACTGTGACATATGGGAATTTTGTTAAATTGTTTCCAAATATCTATTTTCCATAGAGTATTTAATGTTATTCCCTAGTGAGTTTAGGAATTTTTCTTTTAAATCTCCAGTGTGTGTCTTCTTTTACCTCTGTAAAATAAGTGGAGTATTAATATTGAGGGTTGTGCAGTAATTATTTTGCTAATAAATAAAAATTTGTGAATATTTAAAATACTGTGAATGTAGACAAAAATTGTGACATTTAATGCAAGCTTTTCTGGATTACACATAATTTTTAAAAATTACAAGTTGGCCGGGCGTTGGTGGCGCACACCTTTAATCCCAGCACTCGGGAGGCAGAGGCAGGCGGATCTCTGTGAGTTCAAGGCCAGCCTGGTCTACAGAGTGAGTTCCAGGACAGCCTCCAAAACAATACAGAGAAACCCTGTCTGGAAAAACCAAAAATAAATAAATAAATAAATAAAAATAAAAATTATAAGTTGTGTTATATTGGATACATCCAATATAATTCACATGTCTCACATTTAAACACTGTCTCAGGCTTGTTGATTATTTGTACCATTACTGAAACAAAAAATGATAAGTGATAGGTGGAACTTAGTTTTCTTCAGAAGTGACCCTGAAAAACAGGAGTGAGGCACTGAAGCCAAAGTCCCAGAAGAAAAAAAGTCACTATTCTAGACCACTTTGCAACTGTGCTAAAAAACGAATCCTTTCCCTTTCAGGATACTATGATACTATGATGGACAATGTTGTATATACTTTAAGAGAGTCCACGGGAGCTTTGGCCTTGGCAGTCCTAACTGCCTGTATCTCCAGGTTGCACTTGTACAACTGTCATGGGGAATGTCCCTTGTATCTATTTAAAATTTTTGCATTAGAAAATTCAATTGAAACAATGAGGGTATATGCATCCCATCACATTTGAGAAATGGAATGATTGATGAAGGTGGACTATGATGTGTGGAGGGCAAATGATATACATAGAGCAAAAGGTGGACAGCAATGGAGGTTACTGATACCTCTAAACAGGGGAGTTTCTACAGGATGTGGAGCCTGCTTACTTACTTAGCGTTCATATGCTGGCCACATTCCTTTACGGTGAGCAAAAAAAAAAAGAATTCAGATCTGGGAGATGGATCAGTGACTAAATGCTTGTCATCCAAGCATGGAGACCAATTCAGAAGCCTAGAACTCACAGAAGAAACCAGTGCAGCAGCAAGTGATCCTAAAGTATGGAAGTAGAAATGGGAATATCCTGGGTTTTTCTGGCTACGTGTTTAGGGAAAAACTCACATGATAAAGCTTAAATTGGAGAGCAATTGATGAAAGCCTCTGTCCTCCAAAAAGTGTACACATGTGTATTTACGTACATAGCACTTACACATGAGTAATGCACTCACATAACACATACACAGAGACATGCACACACACATACACACACAATAATAGTCATACTCACATTATGTTTGAAAATGATGACTTACTCTACTTCCATAATCTATTAGCAACTACTCCTCATATATTTAGCCTCTTTTTTATTATTCCTGCACATTGCATAGAAATAAACTTACGTATAATTTTGTCATCAAGTTGTATTAATACATAAAAGTGTCTGAAAACAAAATGTACTAACATGGGTGCAACTGGAAAAAAAATTGAATTTTTTATCTTTATGTGGAAATTGATGTGTTTGTCATTTTTAAACATACGGAAGACAAAAATCCAAAAGTATATTTTGTTTTGCATTTTATCATCTCTTCATACTTAAATTATTACCCTCACTGTCTCCCTAGATATTTCTAACTTAAATAATAATTTTGTAGCTTTTTAGTGCTTTCCTCAGTTTTGAAAAAGAAATTTCTTGTTATGCTTTTATGAATTAAAACAATAGTTTTCCACTAAATATACAATTGAGAGGTTAGACTTTTTCTAATTCCTCTTATTGAAAACTATGTATTTTTCATGAAGTTTCTATGTCAAGTTTAGAAAGCTATTATTTCAATAAGATCTTCCTATGGTTCATGGTGTATGTTAACCTGAAAAAGAAATAATGAGCTCATAAGCCATAGCACACACCATCATTTAAGGTTTAGACTGACATAAGGTTACATATACAGTTGCATTAACCAAGTAAAGGGCATCTAAAAACAAATCATATGCATAAACTGAGATATTTTAATCTACTCTCAGATGCCTAGGATATGGCATACCTTAATTGTTAAGTATGTAGCTGCCTTTACAAAAAGCAATTGAGTTGTCAGCTTAAGAGTTAATATCTTTTGAGAACTTATTATCCCAATATTGGAAGAAATACACATGTCAATGTAATATAAAAGCTTGGTATTTTTGACTCCAGTCAGTCGAATGTATGGGTACAGGTAGTAGGAAAAGAAGTGTAAAAAGAGAGAGGGAGAAAACATAAGTGTGTCAATGTTCACCTTTATTGTCATTTATACAAAATTTTGGTTCCTACTTTAATAAGTGAATGCACTGATAGCTATAGGCATTATGTCTAAGCTGAATTTTTATTAGGAGACACTAAAGGATTCTAGGTCATTTTAAACATGGTTCCCACACATCTTTTGTTAGAGGGGGTACAAACTTGTAAAGCCACAATGGAAATCTTTGTGGCATTTCATCGGGAAGCTGGAAATCAATATATCTCAAAATCCAGGTACACAACTTTGGAAGCATACCCAAAGGGCACTCTTCATACCACAATGTCACTTGCTGTGGTGTTCATTGCTGCTCTATTCATAAAACTAGATATTAGTCTGGAGTTCAAGAGCTCCAGACTGATGGCTGGGAGGCCAACATGGGACTGATCCAGACCCCATTAATGGGTGTCAGTGAGGAGGCCTAGACAATCTATGGGGCCTTGGGTAGTAGATCAGCACTTATCCCTAGCATACAAATGGACTTTGGCTCTCCATCCCAAAATGAGGTATGCTCTCTCAGCCTGGACTCTTGAGGGCAGGCCTAGGCCCTGCCCTGAACAAAATGACAGACTCTGAATATCCCCCATGGAGGGCCTCACCCTCTCTGGGGAATGGAGTGGGGACTGGGTGGGGGACATGTGGGAGGGTTGGTGGGAGGGTAGGGAGAGGGAGCTTGGATTGACATGTGAAGCAACCTTGTTTCTAATTTAAATAAAAAACTAAAAAAAAAACCTCGAAATTAGAAGGGACCTAGACATCCCTCAAAAGATGAATGGATATGGAAAATGTGGTACTTTTATACAATGGAGTACAAGTCAGTTGTTGAATAATGAAATAATAAAAGTTATAAATAAATAGGTATAACTAGAAAAAATTATCCTGAATGAGGTAACCAATAACTGGAAAGACAACTATGGTATGTGTTCACTTATATGTATATGTTAACTGTTAAGTCAATAATAATCAAGCTACGGTCCATAGAACCACAGAAGTTAGGTATAGAGTAAAAGGAAAATGGGGGTGAAGGACAAAAGTTCTCCTTAGGAAAGGAAAATAGAATAAAAATTTTGAATATATTGAGGTAATGAAACCAGAGGATGAAGTGGGGAGATAGAGAAGGAATAAGGGGTAGGGGAATATGAGGAGAAATAGCATTAAAGTTCCTTTGGGTCACAGCATAGAAACCTAATATAGTAGAAGCTTTCTAAAATGTTTACATACATGAAGTTGATCTAAATGAAATCATGAAATAATGGGGAAGCTAGAGCCAAAAATGACATCAATCATCACCAAATGGCATTTTCAGGACTGGGAATGGGTTACATCTAATTGAGTTATTTGCCAGAGGGGTCCCAAGTGAATCTCTAGACAACCCTGGCTGTTGCCAAGACTATAGGTTGCTCTCCACAAGGTAATGACAGTGTCCTAATACCTATATAACTCATTGAATAGTTATATATGTATTATACACAAATAGCTAAGGAATATAGTTATATAGGTATAATACACAAATATATATGTATACATGAATATATATGTATGTATTACTTTTACTCTACAGATCATTTTCTTATATACTACGGTTTCCAGTTCAGTGTTTTTTGGACTTCTTGAGTGTCTGACTGAGTGGATCCTTGTGTCTGTATGTGTTTCTTGTGCCTTTACTTCAGCATTTACTTGTTTTGTCTTATTCAGATGCATTATGTTATAACATATTAATTATGTTATTGTCCTTGAGGAATATATTTGTTTTATTATGAGAAGCAGGACAGTAAGGGAGTGGATCCAGAAGGGGTGAGGTGTGGTGAGAAACAGAAAAGAAGAGAAGAAGGGGAACTGTAGTCAGGATATACTATGTCAGAAAAAATAGTTGACTTTCAATAAATGAAAAAATAAATATCATTTCCTCTTAACTATTTAAGATTCCTAGTGATAATAAAAAATAATCAGTCAGAAAATGAAGTCACCATTCCCTAGCTATAACATTGTACTAATTATTAGGAAATCTAGGAATGTTATTGTACAATGTGAGCAGACAATAATATATTAATAATTAATTCTGAAGGGTTAGTCTTATTACTCTCATGCCCAATTTAGATATTAAGTGACAAAAATGAATCAGTTACAAACTTAGAATAAATAGGTGACAGGACTCTGGATGTGTGCCTAGGTCTAAATCATACATTCAATTAAAACATCTAATTAAGCATACCTTCTACTAAAAGTGTGATTCAGAATACAGAAGAATAGGTATAGGGACAGCCAAATGTTATAGGGATAACTTCTATAAACAGCCAGTATGTTTAATGAATGATGTAGCATGAATTGAAAGTGGCATTAATGTTGATTATGACAGTAAAAATAAAACAATGGGGTGACCCAAATTGGTATTTTTGAAGAAAGATTTAACAAAATACATTGTCTTGTTTGCTATCTTGAGAAAAGCTATGGCTTCATCTATGGTGATAATATATCTCTAGACCTGTAAAAGAGGAGAATGGTGGTTTAACTAGTAACAAAAATATGACAGTTTGGGAGTTTCTGAGAAAAGAGGTAAAACTAACATAATTTTAAGGTCATTTTCCAATTTGAAATTGAAATCCAGGAAAGATATGAAGATATGAGAATAAACATAATACTTATGCTTAATAACATCACAAGGCATATTAGAGATACAGACCTAAAATGTGAATTTTGGAAGTTCTATTGAATTTTATTGTCCGTGTGAAATAGAAAGAAGATTGGAGCATGGCTTGGTATTATGCAGTTGGAACAGAGAATAACAAGGTTTGGCTTGCTTGCTTGTCTTATTATCAGATTGGGGTTTTAAGGTCTTAAATTTATGCTCTGATCATGATGGTGCAACATGTAAACCAGACACATATTCTCAAAGAGGGAAATACTAATCACAAAATAAATAGGAAAAAGTTATACACATCTATTTTCCTTTCTCTTCCTTATAGCTTTATAGTTTAAAAGTGTTCAAACACACATACAAAATATTCTGCTTTTGCTTCAGAAATCCTTTCCTTTTTTAAACTCTACTTGAACTTCAGTTCATTAAATGCCATAGGGGACACTTAAATTTTATTTTAATTCACAAGAAAATAGTTCTTCTGTATACATCACATACATGGGGAGAGAATAAAATGTCTCATTTCTTCAAACATGTACAGTCATCTGATTGATTTTTTCTAAGGTATGCTAATATTAATGCATTTGGGGATGATGTTCATCTCTGTGTATATTCTTAAACTGTACACATGCGTGTCAATTGGGGACAGGTGCCTATGGAGGCTTGAGAAGGACAACAGATCCACTGGCATTACATTTGGTTGTGAACCACCTTGTAGGAGTCCTAGAAACCAAGGGATGATCTTCTTATATAGAAAATTTTAGCAGGCCTTGTTATTAAATTTTACACTCAGGGTTCATCAAAAGGAACTATCAGTAAGCATAGGAATTAAAATCTGAGGGACAATAGAATCTACCTACACAAAATTGCTCCCCTGCATGTTCCTTTATTCTTCTGCCCTCTTCTCTTTCTCTTCCGTTTCTCTCTTTCTGTTTCTCCTTCTTCCCCTCTTCTGCAGTTCTTGGGGATACATACATATGTTTGCAACAGTAATTCTCTTTGCAATACAATGTGAAGTTTGAGTTTCTCAGGGTCAGAAAGACAGACAAGATTTACACAAAGAGCAATAAACTAAACTGCTAGGAGAAACTAAAACAAAACCTGGCGACTTTCAGTGCTCTGGTCTCAGTGGCAGCACAGGCTTTCAGGAAAGTTTACTTTTCCCTGAGGATGAGCAAATGGGCTGATTACCTTTGTATTACCTTTGTCATTGTCTTCTCTGGAGAAACTGGAGGGAACAGTAAATCTCTGATCTAAAATCTTCAGTTAATAAAACAAGAAGTTTGAGAATCTTTATTGCAGGGTAAGGTTAGGTTATCATTTCTCTATCTGCCAGTAAGGTAAAGCTAGGGCGTGTTTATTTTTTCTATCCATCTAGGCAGCTATGAATCAACAACTTTGGACGTGTAGTAATTCTATGTCCTTGGGTATCTGGGAATGTCTTAGATGGGATGCTTTTGCCTGGGCCCTGAACACTGACCAAATGCCTGTCAATAAGGATAATTGCAAGAAGGCAGATCTCTGTGGCTACATATGTGAGGGGAACAAGGACCTGATAGTGGGAAACAGGTCTCACACATAGCTAAGGGATGTAATCAGTAAACTAGGACCTATTAACGGAGAACAGGTTTTATACATATCTAGAAAGTATAATCAGTAAACTCCAACTGCATGGGTGATTTTTTTCCCAGTAAATGATCAGATAGTGCTAAACTGTGGGAAGTAAATCACACGTTTGTTACAGAGAGGAATAAGCTACAGGTAGAATCTATAGCAAGAAACATCTAATTCATTCACAAGACTATAATGCCTAATACAACTTTTGTATCATTTTATCCATCAGAAGAATACTTAATTCTTCTGAGTTGCTCTATGATATGATAGCTGTATAATTACTCTGTCTTCTTGAGACTTGTAACATTATGCCAGAACAACCAATTGTTCTAACCATTGAGCAATATCCACAGCCCCATAATTTTCAGCTTTTAAACAGAGGAAAATCTTACTTATCGTAAAGAGGACATAACTTCTCAATATTAATTTTTTAAAAATTAAAGCAATGAAAACAGTTCATTTAAGAAAGCAATAATAATTTACTAGCCACTGAATAATCATCTGAATTGCGGTTACTAATAAAATTGGATTTCATCATTTTAAGCATGCCTTTCTCTTATTGATACAACCTTCCCCTCTAACTTACCACCTTTTTACATTACTTATTTGGGGAATCATGTTGGCTTCTGCATATATTATTTGGTTTTAGTTTTTAGTCAATCCATCACTATTATGTCTATATTATTGTGATTAAGTGTGGCATAACATTAATATCATCAGTGTTGTAGGACTGAGAAACGCCTATGAAAAAACCCTTCTTGACATGTTTGGGGAGGGTTGTTTATACCAGCTACTTGACATAGAAAGACACATCTTTGCTATGGGCATGAGCATTCCATTGCCTGTCATCAAAGGTTACTTAACATGGCAAAGTCCAGCTTGGTGTGGGCATGACCATGCCATGGCCTGCCACCATGGACTAAATGTAAGGGATACAGAGAGCTGAACTTACTCACTTTTTTTCTTTTTATTTCCTGATAGCAGATGCAACACAGTCAACTACCACAAGCTCCTCTGTAATAATTCCTCCAACTCTTCCCTAGAATAGTCGATGAAAACAAACTAATCTTTCCTTCATTTGATTTTATCAAGCATTTTAATATAAAAAGCGTGATAGGTAAAAGACAGTAAGAAAATCCAAGTTATTTTGAGGTAAAGTAGTGTATTTCAAACTAACTCAGGTCTTCATTTTACAACTCAGAAGCAATGGATGCATCTTAAACCTCATCAGACACAATTTCCCAATTAGTAAAAATTAATTCTAACCAGCAACCTCAACCTCACAGTTTTATTGTGATGACTAAAATAAGTACTTTAATGATCATCTAATTAGTAATTTGACATAAAGCAAGGAATGAGCAAACATTGCTTGTTTTATTAACATTATTACAATTACTACTGGAAAAGAATTTTTAAAATAGACAATTTAAAAGTACTTGAGAAATATTTCCAAGACCCATTAGCCCTATCTTCCTAACAATAATATCAATGTTCTCAATTTTGTGACTGTGAGTGTGAAACTGCTAAGTGATCTATCTGATTTACTCTGAATCTTTTACCATACTACAAAGCGATACATATTCTGTTTTATTTCAGAAATTGCAAAATTTAAATTTATGGGCTAAGGTTTGACTGGAACTTTATGTCTTTTAATGCCCAGGAGAGGCTGATATAAATAAATTATAAAGTCTGTGTTTATTAATATGCTCTATCGCCTAAATTGTAGCACTTGGTATGGTATTCTTATATCCTGTTGCTTCCCTTGGAATCGAGGGTATCTTATCACTCTACTTTTTCTTCTATGGTAACTGAGGGGTTGGTTAGCAAGATTGTGCATGTAAGGGATGTTGTGCCAAAACAGCAAAAGAGTGCTCATAGTTCTAAAGCAAAAAAAAAAACAAAAAAACATTCCTTATTGTTGATTACCTCCTTAATATATGTGTAGAGTTTTATAGTGTGAATACATATTTTATATTGCTAGCAGTACCTTATGGTCTTATTTCTTCACCAATTATAATTTAATGATTTTGAGTACATATTTTATAATACAACTTAAACCTGCCATTAGTCAATCAGGTACACCCTCTTCCCCAATCAAACACTATCAATATTCATCTGCATTACTGCGTTTGACATTCGTGTCGTGGGATAAGGCAGGGCTGAGCTTTTGTTTATTTCTATTCACTCAACAGAATGTATTTGATATTCATCAGGGATGTTCTCTGTGTTAAAATTTCAAATCCATCATATTGCCAATAATGCTGGGCCAGTGTATGCAATTAAGTGCCATTTTATTGGCATTTACTCTTTTTTGGATGCATAGTTAAGGATAGATTTTTGAGTTTACAATTTTAAGTTTATATTTGTAAGAAAGTTTCAAACTATAAAGTGGTTATGCTTAACATCCCTATAACAATATTTAAGAGTCATGCCTTCTTTGAATCCACATTAAATTTGACATTTTTAGTATTTTTTATTTAGAATTTGTAATTCTGCGAGTACTGCAATGGTTAAAAAATTCAAATTAGCTTATAGTTATGGTTTAATCTGTGCTTCAATGACAATTTTAACTGCATATGGTATTTGTGCATATTTTCATTAAATCATGCCTTAGTCTTTACCCAACAGTATAATGGGCTATTAGCTTATAAGACACTGTAATGCATAAATACAAAGTAAGCAGCAAATTCCAAGAACAGTGTTCTAAGCATAGTTAAATTGGGTGCCCATCCAACACTGAGGGATGCTCTCTTAGACTAGACTGTTGGAGGAGGGCCTAGGCCCTGCCCTGAATGAAATGGCCTTACCCTCCCTGGGGAATGAAGTGGGAATTGGGTGGGGGGCTGGAGTGGTTGGTGTGAGGGCATGGGAGGAGGGGAGGGAGATAGAACTGGGATTGACATGTGAAGCAAATTTGTTTCTAATTTAAATAAAAAAATCTAAAAAAAATGTCATTAGACTAGCAAACTCTAGACACTGAAATCCTTAAGTATAGCACTCATACATCTTATCAAATATATGTTTTCTCTCCATCACAAATGACTCTCTTTCCTTTTTCAAGATCTATAAATCATTATTTTTCTTTTAGGTACTGACTTACTTAACTTACAATAATATGTTTTAGGCTGTTCTATGTTGAAAATGTACTATGTTTTAGTTCCATGTTAAGAATGTACCAAAAATTTTCTGATTTATTCATACCTCAGTGAATATTTGCTTTGTGCAAATAACTCAATTGTAAAAGTTTTTATTAATAATCAAGAAATAGAACAAGAGAACAGCTAGATATCCCTTAACACAGTTAAACTGTTTATCATTTTTTAGGTTAGCCGGTTTCAGCTCAATGTGGACAAATGGGAAGACATTTGCTGTGTTGAGAATATAGAACGGTATAGCCAGTAAAAGATCATAATGAAATTTCTTCAAAGAGCTAAAAATAGAACTTATATCTTATCTAATAGCTACTACTCTGAGTATTTATTCAAAAAAAATCACAAATTGGGATCTCAAACAGACACCACTATTCTCTTGGTTTACTATACAGTAATCAAGATGTAGAAAAACCTTGGTGTTGAAAAATTTAGTTTTGGAAGAAGGCTTTAAAGTAAAACATGACCCACTGAACCAGCTATGCAAGGTTTATATGGGTTCACATATACTGAAGCATGAAGCACAGATCATACATGGGACTGCACCAGGTCCCCTATGTTCACATTATGGCTGTTAGCGTGGTGTTTCCATGGGAGTCTTTAACAGTGGGAACGGGTGTGTCTTTGACTCTTTTGCCTGCTCTTGGGAATCACTTCTTCCTATTGGGTTGACTTGTCCAGTTTCTACATGAGAGCTATTGCCTTGTTTTCTAGTATCTTGTTTTGTCATGTTATGTTGCTGTCTCTTTGAGGCCCGTACCTTTCTAAAGGGAAATGGAAATGGAATGTGTTTGGAGGGGAGGAGAGGTGGACAAAAGTCCAGTAGGCATTGTATGAGAGAAGAAAACAGAAGAATCTATTTAAAAAGCATATTAGACAATGATGCTTTAAATATTAACATGGCCAAGCTAGGTGTTATATACTTCTAAAAAATTTAATCAGTATTTAAAAGCAGATTTTGAGGTTGTACTAAAGTGTATGCCTTCTTCAGAATTGATATTGAGACTATATAAAGTTTCCTAATGAATGGAGATTTATGTTATTTATTTACAATAATGTTTTATATGTTTTAAAACAACAGCCTTGCAATTATTTCATTAAAGTTATCACTGGGCATTTTCCTCGGTAAGTCAAGAGAACAAAAGCAGCCTGGCTAGTAACCTGGATGGAAACAGGTGATACTCTGTAAAGACTAGATAAACTGTAGCCATACTCTTTATGTGGAAATTGTGATGCATTTTTCTCCTCTTAAACTTGTAATTCATTTATAGTATGATAATTTAATTTGATGGTAATGAAATAATCTGATTAAAATTAATAATTTAATTTATAATTGTTTCATAAAGTAGTAATTTGAAATTAATAAAGTAAAATTATAGGCTAAGGTAGTTTTATTCTCAATGCTTCTCATTGATGCCACTGATTTTAATTAGCCTGATAAGTTTAGTTTTAATTCATTTATTATATAAGATTTTTGCTGTTGTTGCTGTGAATTTTGCAATCACTCCCTCTACCACTAAATTACATGCCAACTTTTATCTTCCAATTAGGATATTTAGGATATTTCATGTTTTTAATATTGTAGATGATTTTGTTCTGAAGCTTACATGTCACTAATTATTGTTTTATCCTCACTTTTATTTAGTTCCTTTTGCCTTCCTATCTTTTATTTAGTACAAAAATTTGACGAAAGCATTTTCTTAAATATTAGCTTCTATTCTCTATTTTTGAAATCACTCTAGGATTAATCACACTCTCCATTAATTCCCTATAGTCCATCTTTAACTCTCTGTAGAATTCTCCCCCAAAACTTTGAACTTTGTGCTTCAATTTCTTGTAGTTTACATTTTGTGTTACTATGCTATTCAAGTACTGGTTTTCCTCTCTCGTACAACTTTTATTATGCTTTAAAAATCAATAAATCTTTTAACATTACTAAACTGAAAACAAATGAGCAAAGGTTTTGCTTCTCCATGTTTAACATTTCTGGTATCTTCACTCCTTAGGACAAAACTGAAACTGTCCTTTGTTTCTCTCTTTTGGGGGTGGGACCTTGAATAATGTTTGTCATATGTTTACAAAGAGGTCTTTCAGCTTTTAGTTATTTTAAATGTCTGTATTTTGTAATAATTTCTAAAAGATTTGTCTCTGGTGACACAGTTATCTGATATTAGTTTCTTTGTCATTCAAATATATATTACACTACAGGGGTCTCAATCTAGTTGTGGGGCCAGGTTTGCTTGGCACTGTTCCCAAGAGGAAATCCATTTGTCTTCCCATACACAGTATGCTTTTTATTCTTAGGGTTTATATATTCTTGATTTTTTTGTTGGGGATTATGAGCTTCTTAGAAATACACATTTACAGTATTTTTTAAATTGAATTTTTCCACACTTAGTCCTGAAAACAGCTTGGTATTGGCACAAAAATAGACAGGTAGACCAATGGAATCGAATTGAAAACCCGGATATTAACCAACACACGTACAAACATCTGATCTTTGACAAAGAAGCTAAAAATACACAATGGAATAAAGAAAGCATCTTTAACAAATGGTGCTGGCATAATTGGAGGCTGGCATGTAGAAGAATGCTGATCGATCCATGTTTATCGCCATTCACAAAACTTAAGTCCAAATGGATCAAAGACCTCAACATAAATCCAGCCACACTGAACCTCTTAGAAGAGAAAGTGGGTGGTACCCTTGAACAAATTGGTACAGGATACAGCTTCCTGAACATAACACCACTAGCACAGACAGTGAGATCAACAATTAATAAATGGCACCTCCTGAAACTGAGAAGCTTCTGTAAGGCAAAGGACACAGTCAGCAAGACAAAAAGGCAGCCCACAGAATGGGAAAAAATATTCACTAATCCCACATCTGACAGAGGGTTGATCTCCAAAATTTACAAAGAACTCAAGAAGCAAGGCTCCAAAACATCACAGGACCCAATTAAAAAGTGGGCTGCAGAACTAAATAGAGAGTTTTCAATAGAGGGGTCTAAAATGGCTGAGAGGCACTTGAGAAAGTGCTCAACATCCTTAGCCATCAGGGAAATGCAAATCTAAACAACTCTGAGATACCATCTCACTCCTGTCAGAATGGCTAAAATCAAAAACACCGACAATTTATGCTGGAGAGGATGTGGTGAAAGGGGGACACTCCTCCATTGCTGGTGGGAGTGCCAACTGATTCAGCCACTTTGGAAATCAGTATGAAGATTCCTCAGAAAAATGGGAATAAGCCTACCACAAGACCCAGCAACTCCACTCTTAGGCATATATCCAAAAGATGCCCATTCATACAACAAAGATGTCTGTTCCACTATGTTCATAGCAGCATTATTTGTAATAGCCAGAACTTGGAAGCAACCTAGATGTCCCTCACCCAAAGAGTGGATAGAGAAAATGTGGTACATTTACACAATGGAGTATTATTCAGCAGAAAAAAACAATGGAATCCTGAGATTCGCAGGCAAATGGATGACACTAGAAGAAACCATCCTGAGTGAGGTAACCCAGTCACAAAAAGAGAAGCATGGCATGTACTCTGTCATATATGGATTTTAGACATAGATCTGGGGAGTGCCAGCCTACAATCCTATGGCCAGAGAGTCTGGGAAACAGAAACTTTATTTAGTGGCTGATCGAAGAAGAGGCAGACTCCCTTGGTTAAGTACTGAGCTGAACTCAAGAAAGCCAGTAACAGAGAGGGAGGACTGATGATCAAAGGGATTAAGACTGGGCTGGTTTAACCCCCAGAAACAGCTGACCAGACAAAGGTTAACTTTTGAATCCCAGGCATCAGCCTGGGAATCCAGCATGGGACTGATCAAGACCCCCTGAATGTGAGTGTCATTGAGGAGGCCTAGGTAATCTATTGAGCCTTGGGCAGCAGATCAGTACTCATCCCGAGTATACACATGGACTGTGGACTCCCATCCAACAATGTGAGGTGCACGCTCACCCCGAACTCTCGGGGAAGGGTCTAGGCCCTGCCCTATATGAAATGACAGACTATGGACACCCCCATGGAGGGCCTCACCCTCCCTGGGGGAATGAGGGGATAATGGGGGGGGGGATTGGGGAGAGGGCACGGGAGGAGGGGAGGGAAAGGGAGAGGGACCTGGAACTGACTTGTGAAGCAATCTTGTTTTTTATCTAAATTTAAACTGAAAAATAAATAAACAAATAAATACATAAATAAATAAAAGAAAAAAATCCACTCAGTGTGATGAGCAAAAGGAATCAAGACCCAGGTGGCAAAACCCACAGAGGCAGCTGACCTAAACAAACGGGAAAGCATGGACCCCAGACTGATAACTGAGAGGCCAGAATGGGACTGATCCAGACACCACCCCCAACCTGGGTATCAGGGAGGAGGCCTTGGCAACCTATGGGACCTTGGATGGTAGATCAGTATTACTGGCATACAAATGGACTTTAGAAGTCCTTTCCACATGGAAGGGCTCTCTCAGCCTGGACACATGGGGGAGGACCTAGACCCTGCCGGAGATGATATGACAGACTCTGAAAATCCCTCATGGAAGGCCTTAATCTCCCTGGGGAGCAGAGGGGGTATAGAGTGGGGAGTTGGGTGGGATCGGGGGGTCGGGAGAGGAGGGGAGGGAGAGGGAACTGGGAGTAACTGTAAAAACTTAAATAAAAGTTATTATAAAAAATGCACTCAGCATTATGCAGCTGAACTTGACTTCTTAACATCTTCTGGGTTTTCTGACCCTTTGCTCTTGATCTGAATTGACAGTCTTGCCATCGATAGTCTGAGACCTCTTGCTGCTGTTATTTTGGTTTCTTTTTATTCATTTATTTATTTATTTATTTATTTTGCTTATTTTACTTTTTGACTTTTGTTGCAGCTTTGTTTGGTTTTTTCCTCTTCTTTTTCTTTTGGTTTATGTTTGGGCTGGTCTTTCTATGTCTTTTTATTGTTTTTTATGATTTTTATGGTATCTAAAACCACTTCTCACACATTTGGAACAAATATCCTGGCTTAAGAATTTCCATGGAACTTGGTTACTTAAGAGAAGATTAAAAATAGGATGTCTTTCAACTTTAAAAAGTTCATATCCCAAGTATTCCACACTTCAGTCATTTCCATATCAACAACGAGAGACTGGGGCACATGTCTCAGTGGGGAAGGCACTTGTTTGCAAGTGTGAGGACATGACTTGATATCCCCATACCACACAAAATACTGGGTGCAATAGTAGATACCTGCAATCCCTATCCTGCATTAAGAGAAGAGATGAATGCAGAGAGAGTAGTGTATTCAGAACCTATTAGTCAGGAATATGTAGCTGACATAAGCAGTAACAAACAAAATACTATGTCCTAAAGAAGGTGGAAGGTAAAGATGGATATTCAGTATTGATATCTACCTTCCTCATATTTGCTGAAGCATGCTCATGCATGCTGACAGAATGTGTGTGTGTGTGTGTGTGTGTGTGCGTGTGTGTGACTATAAAAATAGTGAGTGATCACTCTTATACTTTGGAGAATTGGGGTGGTAGTGAGAGTGTAAGAAATGAGACGATTTGTGAGAGTTGTCATATACCAAATGAGAAGGGTTCTATCACTGGAACCTCACCAGTTCATCCACTAGGTGAACATGACACATTAACATTTCTAGGAAAGAATATAGCCATGCAAAATATATCAATGGTTCTAGTAGGTAATAGAAGTTCAGCTAGTATCAAGAACTTCAGTGGACCATGGAAGGTACATAAAAAACCAAAAGGCAATCCCACCACAAAGGGAGGTTGCATTCTCTGGGAGACTATGTTGGGAGATACTGGTGTGCTTATTTTGGAGTAGGTATCTCTGGTAGGTTTAATAAATGTTATGGATTATTCATTGGATAACATTATTATAATATTTGGTGAGACACAATAGGAAATCTCCTGGACAAGGGTGATACACACTTCACTGTTTTTACTTTCCTTTTTATCTTAAATAATTCTTTAGTATTGGTTCTAATATCAGTCCCTATTTTAGTAAGAGTCCCATGTGTTTTCATCTAACTGAGAGAAATATAACTGAGAAGTTCCTATGGGTTTGCAATGATTTTTCTTATGTTAAACAGAATAATCCTGAAATTACATTATTTCAGTTTACCATTATCAGCGTATATTTCCTAACAGCATTGTGTTAAAAGAATAGCTTACATAGATAAAGGAATTTTTGTAATTAAACCATATTTTCTGTAGCCTCATTATATTCCATGTGCTCCACTAACAAATCTTCTAGCTGTAATATGTGATTTGGGTCAGCGAGGGCCATTTAGAGTTGTTTAGTACTATGCTTGGTTAACCCTTAAAGAAGCTTTGTCAGTGATGGTTTAATTACTGATTAATTCATTTCTTTGTTGCTTTCAAGGTTGATATATAACAATTATTTTGCATTAGGGAATACAGTAAAGATAGAATCTGAAATTTGACTCACTATCCTTAGATCTGATTAAGCTAGAGAACACTTTTGCATTCTTGTCTACATTTTTTTTAATTTGACGCATGTTGTCTTTTAAAACCCCAAGGAATTATGCTTAGTACTTAGTGAAGCAGAATTGGAAATTCAGGTGATTTAAGACCAATCTTAATTCCTCTATGAAACTGAGTCTTGTAATGGTCTCGCCGTAAGATCAGAGAAACTGAAAACAGGACTTATTCCTCACAAGCAGAAAGAAACTGAGGAGAAATATAAATTTAGCTTAGTTGGAAGAATGCTTTTCTAATATTCTCAATCCCTGGGTTTGATCACAACTATTACATAAACTGCAAAGTTTCATGCCTATAATTCCTGCACACTGGAAGTACAAGCAACAGGGATCTGAAATCCATGGCCAATCAGAGCTATATTGCTAATTTGAAGTCTAACAACATGAGATCCTGTTAAACAAAGCTAAGAAGAAAATTGAAGAATCAGTCAAATCACAGGAAACTTACATAGTAATGTTTATAGGAAATAAAGGATAGCAAACTGAGTGAAGCAAATTATTCTTGATATGTGGAAAATAAGTAGATATTAAAAATATAAAATAGAAGCATTTTTTGAGATTGGTGAAGATTTGAGAGTAACAGTTAAAAGGACTTCTTGTGCTAAGAAAATGAAATTGTAAAGTTAAAGAGACTGATATTATGAGGTGCCTAGTCAAAGTTTAACCGGATATATAGAAATTGCAATTGTGTAAGTAGCAATATACACTCTATAGTTAAGGCAGTGAGTTTTTAATGCTAGGTCATTTCTGAAATTGCCACAGTTTTAATTACAAAATGAGCCATCATGAGTTTTTTTATGTGAATGAAATTTTATATCATATAATGTTGAGAAACATTTATGTAAGATTCTTTGATAGTTAATTATGAGTAGATAACAGTGGTGAAAACTGTATCACAAATGCATTCTTGTGATGGGAAAATATGAACATTGATGGTTGTCATGGGGAAACAAGTTACTGTATATTTTTTTTCCAGTTTAAATCTGTATTTGTCACACAGAATGGGAAGCTGTCTGGTATGGTCACTGGAAACAGAAGGCACAAGAAAATGGTACCATCTGTGCTGCCTGAGGACTTCTACCTATATGCCTCTGTTTGTGTACAGCCAAGTGCTTCATGTATACTTTGGGGGAAAATCAGCATGCAAAAGTCTGAAAAAAAGTTTGGGCGTATTAAAAATCACCTCATATTAAGCTGTATTTCTTGCAGCAGTCTCTGGATTGTGACATTACTTACATTGGTTGTTATGAACCTGTGTATGTGAAATTGGTTGAAGGCCTTTCTATTGAGCATAGTATCAGTCTAGCTCAGGTTGACAACATGACACTAGGGAAATGGGCATGTTTTTGTAGATACAATGGAGATGGAGACAGAAATCAGCTAGTAGCCATTTGCACTTGTGTAGTGGTGAAGGACAAGGACAAAGACTCTCAGTCCAAGGATGTCATCCAAAACATTTCAAATGCAAGAAATGAACAAAATTTTGGACCAATTATTTTTAAAAAGAAAAATAGCACATAAATTAATGTGTGGAGACAAAGATGTATGCTTATATAATATATTCCTAAAATGTCATATCTACGATTTTGTGAATTTGTTTCATTCTCTCTTTAAAAGGTACAAGGTAGAGCTAAATTATCCAGTTGAAAACTGAATAAATACTAAAAATTAACTGATTACTATGACTAAGCTCACGTATTTTATTTTTGGTATTTATTTGCATTTTTTCTACTTGTACTCTTTTAATACTTTTATTTATTTTTATTTTGTGTTTATGAAGATTTTGTGATGCTTTTATAATTGAAGTGCCAGGTGGTGTTTAGGAGGTGAGTTGTGGTTTATGGTTGATGATGGCTGTCCACGTTAAAGTCAAAGGCTACCTATCTAAGATTTGTATTCTGGCTTTAAGTGGGTATGTAGGGTATATTAATGATATTGTTGGAGACAGTTCTCAGAAAGAAAAAACGGTTTCTATGCTGGCAACCTTCATTGCAGTTTTGAAAGTTATGTTGACAACCTGACTAAGCCTCCAGGAAGTCAAATCAAATGTTCCTGGGAAAGCAATGAAGGGTCCCTTTCTCCCCAGAGCCTCTAAAACTCCTTTGGAGCTGGATTTTTATCTGGTCTCAGAATTTCTAAAAAGTTATAAAAAGACTAAATTTTAAGAATAAACATGAAGAAAGTGTCTTAGGTTTTCACTTTCTATGGGGAGACACAATAACCATGGCAACTCTTCTAAAGAAAAAGAAAACATTTAATTGGGGTGGCCCACTTACAGTGCAGGGTTCAGTCCATTATCATCATCGTGGGACATGGCAGCATGCAGGCAGACATAGTGCTGGAGAAGTAGCTGAAAGTCCTATATCTTGCAAGTAAAAGGAAAATGTTTTGTGAGACTGGGAGTAGCTTAAGTATAGGAGAACACAGCTCACTCCCACAGTGATGTATTTCCTCCCACAAGACCATACCCACTATAACAAAGTCATACCTCCTAATAGTGCCATTCCCTATGAGATTACGCATTCAAAATACCACATTATACTCTCGGTCCCCATAGGCTTGTAACAAAATAATAATGCAAAATGTTCTTAGTTTAACTTCAAATGTATTCTTAATCTCTAACAGTCTCAAACATGTCTTAAAGTCAAGAGTTCAATGTCTTTTCTGAGATTCATGCAATCTCTTTATTGTAATCACCTATAAAATCAAAGTGAAAAAATAGGTCTCATTCTTCCAGGCTATAATGTCACATGATATACGTTATCATACTAAAACATAGGGGAGTTGGCATCGTGAAGAAATACTGGACCAAAGTAACACAAAAAAACCAGCTGAGCAAACTCCAAACTATACATGTTCATGTCTGATTTCAAAACAGTCTTCAGATCTCCAACTCTGTTCAGCTTTGTTGATTGCAACACTCTAATTTCTCTTGTGCTGGGTCTGCTTACTCTTCCCAGCTCTCCTTGGCAGGCATTCCACAAGTCTGACATCTCTAACATCTTGGAGACTCCAGGGCAATCCAGAGTTCAACTTCAAAGCTTCACATAATGGCCTCTCTATGTATTTATTGAGAGACAATCTCTGACACATACCTGGTATCAGTTGCTTTCCTTAGGATATGAAGCAAATTCCATAACCCCTATTCTATTCTTTACTCTATTCTTCTATTCTTGACTCTAAATCCAGAACCAAGTGGCCGAAACTGCCAAGTTCTGCTGCTTGCCTGGGCTGGAGCATTTCCCCCTTGTTCAATTACATCTTTACCATGTTTTTATTTTCCACTTTCACTGCCTAAGATTGCCTATCCTGAAACTGGATCTGTAGAGTAGACTGACCTTGATGGCATGCATTATCATACCTGGCTCTAAACTTTTCTTTAATTACTTTTTGCAATTTGGAAACCTTGCCAGGAACTTGCACTGAGGTCACCATTCACTTTATTTCATTTTCTTTCAAGCCACCACCGTAAGAATTGTGAATTCAAAAACAACATTATCTATAATAAAAGTAGGCAATAAAATATATCCAGAGCTTTATAAAAGATTCTATGGTCTAGAGTTATGAAGTAATAAAATTATTTGTGACTATAAGTTGCATTGCTTATTTTTCTGTATCTGTAATAAAACATCATGATCAAGGCAATTTATAAAGGAGAGTTTATTTGGACTTTTGATTGAAGCATTAATCTACACCAATGAAAACTTGGGATTTGGGATAAGAACCTGAAATATCAGAGATGCAGGGAGCAGTGACAAATCACCTCCTACCTCTCCCATTCCTTTATCCCAAAGGGCCAAGATCCTCACTCAGACCTGCCTTACTACTACTCTCCTATCTGTCTACAAATCTCTATGGTTAATTTTAGTCAGCTACTGGCTAGCTTGACCCTCTGACTCCAGGCATGCTGCAAGCTTTATTTGTCAGAACACAATCAACATTTTCATACACCATTTGATTCAAGAGGGTTAAGTGTCTGTTACGGAAAAGAGGAATGATGTAAGAATCAGACATAGCTGCAGAGAGTTCATATACTTTACTATAAGCAGAAGCACAGACAGCCAACTTCTGTCAGGTGAAGCCTTGGCAACCAAAGACAATCCAATGACAATGGCAGAAGTTGTCCAACAATGTCTTAGCACCTAATCATTTGCACGCAAACCATCAATTAAGAACCAAGCGTTCAAGCACCTAGTCTGTGGAGGCATTTCTCACCAATCATTTACAGATGGCCAAGAAATGAAAATGGTCATAACAAATGAATTGCTGACTGGAATAATCTGACTAAACTGTAGGCATTTGAGCTTCATAGTTAAACTATCATGATGGGTCACAGTAAAATAAATCTTGCACAATGATCCTTTCATATATTAAAAAGTACTATATCAATTATTAAAAAGCTATTAACAGAGTTTCCAATTTTTGTGATAGGAATTTTAACATTTATTTCTCAAATATATTTGAAAGTAGATCTGCATTACAAAAACAGGATGAAATGGGAAAGATTATCTCAGGGACATTTCCTTACCTAGTTTCTTGCTTTTACCCCGTTCGTGTACCTCAGAAAATGTAACTATGTTTTCCTGTAATTTTATATAAGAATGTCAAATTTCATATATTATTTTGTAACATAGTATGTAAAGACCATGCAATATATGAAGCTGTTACATTAACAACGTTTTGTCTTAGGATAATGAGTAATAAAACCTCTGTGTGATTATACAGTCAATACTTTCATTTCACAATGTAAGAATCAAAGAGAGCACAATTTTTTAGTTTCTATCCATATTATTAAACGAACAGTCTATCAAATAACAGTGACAGAGTTATATTTATGACTCATGCAAATAAAGAAAATGGTTTTCTACTGTGGACCTGCACACTAAGGATCTGTTGCTTCCAGCTGAATATATCATCTTGTTTTCTATTTTTATTTGGGAATTTCATATGTGAGTACTAAATTTACATCAAGTATGCAAAGTGCAGGCAAATTTGAGGATATACACCTGTATTGTTTTTGCCAGCTTTAGCCTACAGAAATGTTAATACTCAATGACAATTAAAATCTAAGAAAAAATGCTTGGGGCTGGCATACAATAATAGTTAAAGCGTTGTGAAATTCCACTTGTGGTTTGATGGCCTGATTTCATATAACTGCCGTTAAATGGGCTGAGAAGATAATGTTGCCCATAAGGACAAAAGGCTGGCACTTGCTGTTTCTGCTCAGTCTCTAAAGTGGCCCTACTAAATAATTCAGCATCTGTATTTCTGGTCTTATTTAATCCTGTAAGAGGATCTATGAGTTTTCTGGATATTCACAGCCCAGCATGGTATCAGAAAGGTGACTTGGCTTTCCATTCCACATTTTTGTTCTTTCTCTGTTGGACTATGCTCAGATGTACAGCTTTAAATGTGTTTCCTCCTGGAATCAGCAATTGGTGATCCTTGTTTCCAGACAGCATCTAATCATCATATTGGGAAGGAAAACACTACAGTTTTTCATTCTGAAGTGTGAAGGCTTTAATCTTCTTTCAGTGTTTTCGACATTTGCTGGAGACTCAGGCTTCCCAAGGTTTCCTATGCCCCATATTCTCATGGTCTAACACAGAAAAGCAGAAAAGTGAACTTTTGAATGTAGCTTTGCAGGAAAGAGACTTTTAACAGTGTGAGGGCTGAGGGAAAAATTAGTCCCTTGACTGGAAAGTGCTAAGACCCTAGAGATACATGTGAGAAAGAAGCAAAGAAAAGTCAGGAGGCAGCTTATGGACTAAAATGAAATATGAGTATTTTGTCTAAGCAAAAATTTTAATTAATATTGTGGGTTCCTCTACTGGATTAGAGACATAATTTAATAATCAAGTATAGATTAATCAATGAAGATAAAAATACTTCTGCCATGCAAATAAGTCTCTTCTGCACAATTGGTGGTATTCTTTGGAAGGAAAAATAAATGATTCTACTGTTACCTTAGCAGAAAATGATTATCAAATAAATAGAAGAAAAAATGTTCCTTTTCAACACTTGGATATTCTTCTATTTCTTCCAGTAAATACTGCAATTGTTCAACTGTCAAAATTATCACCAATCTGCTTCGTGAAATTTCATAAAATAGTATGGTTTTTAGAGTACAAAGTTTATAAAAATTCAGAATATTCTGATATGTGTTAAAACATATGTCAAGCATGTGATCATTCTGCTGTAGATCATTTGTCTGTTTACTTTTATCTAATTGCTACATTTATCCAGTTAAACTAGGAGTAATACAAACATTATTTTGATCATCATTTTTTTACAAATTGATACATACTATATATTACTAAGACATGACAAAAGAGCTTGGTAGCATTTTTTCCTTTCTGTTGTATTAAATGTCAACACCTAAGAGGAATACACTTTTCATGCAATAGGCACTTGTCTAAATTTAATTAATATGTCACTAAAAGAATCAAAGTAGACTAAGTGTAATTATAAAACTAACTGGCAATTTTCATCTTAAGCATGAATAAGTTAGCCTGTCAAGTAAAGTTTTGCTGTGAGGATTTTTTATGATGTGAATGCAACATGCATTTATTCATATATTCAAAACATAAAAATTTAATTTTGCCACCTGAAGGAATTTCAAATTAAAGATAGTATCTTAATCTAAAATCCACACTTCTGTGGTTTTTATTCCCATATTACTGAAAAATTCTAATGATCAGAGAAGTGATAGAGCAAAGCAATAAAATGAAAGATAAACAGTGTGTGTCAAAGCTTTCCAGGACATAGCCTTTGGGGATTTACAAAAGTTTCAAATTCCATAAGATGAAAACATTGTATCTTCTCACACAATATTGTTTTCAATAGTTTTAAGAAGTTTTCATAGTCTTTGATATATCCATTAATATTTTTTCATAAAATAGAAACCAGCTTGAATTCTTTCCCTGTTTATTTAGAAATTAGTATCTCTAACCAATAAAAATGTATTTCTAGTTGATAATAATCAAATTTATTTCAAAGCAATAAGATTTCTATTACATTTAAAATTAATTTCAATGATTTTTAATATCCTTTCTTCTTCGGGAATGGTCTCAATAATACCTGTTTTATTCAACGAGAATGGTAACATAATTGTACCTGAAGTATCCAATGTAATAACAAAGAAAGAAGTATATTTTAGACCCAAAAGAAGCAAAGAAAAGAATACTGAAAATAACATACATTAATATAACAGACCAAAAACCAAAATAAAAAACATAGAATTAAATACAATAAGTTTAGCTTTGAAAATATGAGAATGGTTGACTCTAAAAGGAACTACAACAACCTAGAACTTGGCATTGTATATTTCTCAAGTATGAAAAAAACAGATTCACTACAAATAGGATTTATATCATTGAAAGTTTCATTAGGCTATTACAAAGAGCTCCATATCAACAAATGAAGACATAAGTTATTAATTTCTCTTTAAATCTGTTGGATACCTATCAGTCTGTTGTTGGTATTTGTAGATTTCTCAAATTTCCTTGTAATTTCCCTTTTTATTAATTAATTGACAATAATGAAATATCCACTGTATGTTTTCAGTAATTTTAAGTTGGTTGAGGCTTATTAGAGATCTAGAATATATTCTCTATTGTAGAAATTCTGACTATATGTATCACCACAAATAAATGACCCAGAGACAGATATTGGGGTTCAAGCCTTAAGCTGAAGATCAGAAAACCAAATCAGCTCTTATCTCTACCCATGATCAGACCAAAGGGGCAATCTTTAGACTGCTTCAGATGTCACTGTTTCTCACATTCACTCAGACTACTATGCTCTCCTCATTGTGGCTAGAGACTTACACTCATGCTGAATGCCAGTTCTGAGACCATGCTCCTGTCTTATATACCTTCCTAATGCCAGGATTAAAGGCGTGTGATCCCAGGTTCTGAGATCACCATTGTGTGAGCTGTTTCTTTTAAGACTGGGTTAATTTCATTTAGTCAATGTGGTCTTGACCTAACAGAGATCTGTCTACCTCTGAAACCTGAGTCCTGGCATTAAAGGTGTGTACCAACACCACCTAGTTCTATGGCTGTTGGGATTAAAGGTGTATATCACCACTTCCGGATCTCTGCAGCTTGAGGCTGTGTTTGCTTTCTGAATCCTCAGACAAATATAACAGCACAACTATACTTGAGTGGAGTATGTCGTTATTTTTGAATATACTATTTTAATAAGAAAATGTTCTAATTTGATGGAATGCAATTATCTTTTTTTTTTTGAGACAGGTTTTCTCTGTATTGTTTTGGAGCTTGTCTTGGAACTGGCTCGGTCTACCAGGCTAGTCTCAAACTCACAGAGATCCGCGTGCACCAGCCTCCCGAGTGTTGGGATTAAATGTGTGTGCCACCAACACCCAGCTTTGCAATTATCATATAGTTATACTGTTTACTCCCAAGTCTGTTTTGTAAGGAATATACTAAAATAATTCGGAATTACTAATAGATTGAACTTGCTTCCCTTTAGCTCTGTTCCTGTAATTTGAGGCTGGGGTTCATGGGCATAGGTGATTAAGTATTTACTATTTCCTTCCTAAAGAAAATTTGATTATTATTTAAGTGTACATTATTGTCTTGTTTGGGTATGAGAACATATTTGTAGAAGCTCCCAGAGCCAAGCAAATAATGATGAATTCCAAGAAGCTGAAGTTACAGGCAGTTGTGACTATCCCAATGTAGTCAGTGGGAACTGGGAATGAAAACTTAGATCCTGTGTCAGAGCAACACATGGTTTATTAATAGTGCAATCATTGCTGTAGCCTCTAGCATATATGCTTGTATTTTTATGTTTGCCTAATTAACTCAGTATTTTGTTATTATAGTATAGTTTGTCTAGTATACATACATTTTTGTGTGTTTATAAGTATATGCATTTCAGCTACTCAAAGATTGTTTTTTGAATGGTATTCTCACGGTCCACTTACATGGAAGCTATATAATTCTTTTTTTAATTTCATGACTTGTGAATAGCATATTCCCCACTTGACACCAGGTGATAATGGAAACGAGTCATGCCAAGGATGCCAGGAAAAGGATATTTATTCAGATAGAGAGACGTAACTTACACGAGAAGCTGAGAACCGTGGTCAGCTCTCTAAAGTCTCCAAAACTCAGCCAGAATACAAGAGAGCAGGGTCCCCTCCTATCCTCTCTGTCATCTCTGGTTTCTTCCATATTACCTGTGACCACGCCCAAAGAGGCATGGTCAGTGCTGCAGGTCCGTGAGACTTCTCCCTACACATCCCCCCATTCTGTTACCCTCCCACTCTGCCATGCTTCCCAATGATTCCCCAACTCACCGCCCACCTACTCCCCAGGGGTAGTGAGACCCTCCACAGTGGATCATCAAAGTACATCATGTCATTTGGGGGAGGACCCAGGCCCTCATTTCTGTGTCTGGGCTGCAATAGTATCCCTTCACAGGGAAAGGGAACCCAAAGTCCATTTGTGACCTTGGAATAAACACTAGCTACATTGTTAGAGACTCCTAGCTGGCATCCACATTCAGAGGGCATGGTTCGATCCAATGCTGGCTCCCTCACTTTACAGCTGGGGCCTGCGTGCTCTCATTAGGTCAGGTCAACTGTCTTTTCAGGAATCTCCAGTTCCTTCTTGGTTCATTAGCTCATCTCTCCTCCATCTCCACAATTGTACTCCAGGAGTGTGGCTCAGTGTTTAGTTATGGGTGCCTGTCTCTGCATCAATCAGCTACTGGGTCAAGGCTCTAAGGATGGTAACAAAGGTAGTCATAAATCTCACTCTAGAGGCATAAAAGGCAGACCCTCTACCACTGCCAAGATTCCAAGTTGGGGGTCATCCCTGAAGATTCCATACCACGTCCTATGTGCCAGAACTCACTCAAAACATATACTGGCTCCCTCCATTAAGGGATCGCCCTTCCTGCCCTCCTCCATTCCTTCCCCATCTCAGTCCTCCTGTTCTCCTCCCACTCTTCTCCCCCTCTCCTTTTTCTATCCCCCTTCTCTCTTCCCCATCCAGAGCTTCCGATTTTCTCAGGGGTTCTTGTCAACATCCCCTTCTGCAGGGGACCATGCATACTTCTCTTGGGGTCCTTCTTGATTCTAGATCCTCTGGTGTCATAGATTGTAGGTGGATAATCATTTTCTCTATGGCAAAAAAACATATATGAGTGAGTACATACCATGCTTGTATTTTTCTGATTGCATTACTTCGCTCAAGATGGTTTCTTCTAGTTCCATCCATTTGCCTACGAATTTCAAGATTCCATCGTTATATCTTTTGTGTAAATGAACCACATTTTCTCTATCCATTCTTCAGTTGAAGGACATCTAGGTTGCTTCCAAGTACTGGTTATTACAAACAACATTGGTATAAAGATAGTTGAACATATGTCCTTGTGGTATGAATGTGCATTCTTTGGGTAATTGCCCAGGAAAGGAATTGCTGGATCTTGAGATACAGTCATTCCCATTTTCCTGAGAAACTGCCATACTGATTCCCAAAGTGGTTGTACAAGTTTGCACACCCACCAGCAAAGGAGCTATATTTCTCTTTTTCCACATCCTCTCCAGCATAGACTGTCATTGGTGTTTTTGGTTTTAGTCATTCTGGTCAGTGTAAGATGGTACCTCAGATTTGTTTTGATCTGCATTTCCCTGATGGCTAAGGATGTTGAACACTTTCTTAAGTGTCTTTCAATTATTTTAGATTCCTCTATTGAGAATTCTCTATTTAGTTCTGCACCCCACTTATTATTTGGATCCTTTGGTGTTTTAGTGGATAGCTTCTTGAGTTCATTGTATATTTTGGAAATCAGTCCTCTGTCAGATGTTGGGTTGGTGAAGATCTTTTCCCATTCTGTGCGCTGCTGTTTTGTATTGCTGATGATGTCCTTTGCCTTACAGAAGCTTCTCAGTTTCAGGAGGTCCCATTTATTATCAATCTCAATGTCTGTGCTACTGGTGTTATGTTGAGAAAGCATTCTTCTCTACCAATTTGTTCAAGGGTACCTCCTACTTTCTCTTCTAAGAGGTCCAATAAGGTGCATTTACCTTGAGGTCTTTGACCCATTTGGATTTAAGTTTTGTGCATGGCAATAGATATGGATCTATCTGCAATCTTCTAAATGTCCACATTGAATTATGCCACCACTATTTGTTGAAAATGCTTTCTTCTTTCCGTTGTATAACTTTAGGGTCTTTGTCACAAATCAGGTATTTCTAGGTTTGTGGCTTAATATCAGTGTTTTCAATTCAATTCCATTGGACCACCTGTCTGTTTTTGTGCCAATACTAAGCTGTTTTCAGAACTATGGCTCTATAACAGAGCTTGAAGTAAGTGATGGTGATGCTTCCAGAAGTTCCTTTATTGTACATGGTTGTTGTGGCTATCTTGGAGCTTTTTTTTGTTCCATATAATGTTGAGTATTGGTCTTTCAAGGTCTGTGAAGAATTGTGTTGAGATTTTGATGGGAATTGCATTAAAGCTGTAGATTGCTTTTGGTAAGATTTCCATTTTTTACTCTGTTGATTCTACCTATCCAAGAGCATGGGAGATCTTTCCATTTTCTTGTATAGTCTTTAATTTCTTTCTTTAAAGACTCAAATTTCTTACTGTACAGGTCTTTCACTTGTTTGGTTAGCATTACTCCAAGATATTTTATGATCTTTGTGGCTATTGTAAATGGTGATGTTTCTCTGAAATCTTTCTCAACCTATTTTTCATCTGTATATAGTAGGGCTACTGATTTTTTTTTAGTTACTTTTGTATCCTGCCACCTTGCTGAAGGCATTTGTTAGCTGTAGCTGTTCTCTGGTAGAATTTTTCAGGTCACTATCATATCATCTTCAAATAGTGAAAATTTTACTTTTTTTCCAATTTGTAACCCCTTGATCTTGTTTTGTTGAAGAGATATGGAAAGAGGGGATAACCTTGTCTTGTTCCAGATTGTAGAGGAATCATGTTGAGTTTCTCTCCATTTATTTTGATTTTGGATGTTGGTTTGCTGTATATAGCTTTTATTATCTTTAGGTATATTTCTGTTATTCCTGATCTCTCCAAGACTTTTATCATGAAGGGGTGTTAGATTTTCTCACCTCATCTAGTGAGATGATCATGTGGTTTTTCTTTTTCAGTTTGTGTATATCATTGATTACATAAATGGGTTTTCATATGTTGAAACATCCCTGAATCCCTGGGTTGAAGCCTACTTGATCATGGTGGATGATTTTTCTGATGTGTTCCTTGATTCTATTTGCCAGTATTTTGTTGAGTATTTTTGCATCAAAGTTTATGAGGGACATTGGTCTTAGTTGCGTCTTGGTGGAGTTTGGGTACCAAGGTAATTGTAGCCTCATAAAAAGAATTTGGCAATGTCCCTTCTATTTCTATTGTAGAACTCTTTGAGGAGTACTAGTGTTAGTTCTTCTTTGAATTTCTGGTAGAATTCTGCACTGAAGCCATCTGGAGCTGGGCTCTTTTTTTTTTTTTTTTTTTGGTTGGGAGGCTTATGATGACTGCTTCTATTTCATTAGGGGTTATAGACCTATTTAAATTGCTTGTCTGTTCTTGATTTAATTTCCATAAGTGATATTTATCCAAAAAATTGTTCATTTCCTTTAGATTTTCGAAATTTGTGGAGTACAGGTTTTCAAAGTATGACCTGATGATTCTCTGGATTTCCTCAGTGTTCCTTGTTATGTTATTTATTTTGTTAATTAGTGTGCTCTCTCTCTGCCTTTTGGTCAGTTTGGATAAAGCATTGTCTTTCTTGTTGATTTTCTCAAAGAACCAACTCTTTGTTTCACTGATTCTTTGTAATGTTTTCGAGGTTCATACTTTATGATATCAGCCTTCAATTTGATTATTTCCTGGTGTCTAATACTCTGGTGTGAATTTGCTTCTTTTTGTGCTAGAGCTTTCAGTTGTGCTGTTAATTCTCTAGTGTGACTATTCTCCAGTTTCTTCATGTGGGCACTTAGTGCTATCTATTTTCATCTGTTGGTGGAATTATGTGTGGAATTCTACCCCTTTGTTCTTTTGGCTGTGAGTAAAGTGGGATTATGTAATGCCCATGTTTTTCTGGTTGTAGTTAATTCCTTGAGTTGGAGTTTTGCTTCCAGAACTTTCTGTAGGGCTAGGTTAGTAGATACATATTGCTTGCATCTAGTTTTGTCATAGAATATCTTGTTTTCTCCATCTATTGTGATTGAGAGCTTTGTCGGGTATAGTAAGTAGTCTGGGCTGCGATCCGTGGTCTCTTAGTATTGGTAGAATATCTATCCAGGGCCTTCTAGCTTTCAGAGTTTCCATGGAGAAGTCAGGTGTAAATCTGATAGGTTTGCCTTTATATGTTACTTGGCCTTTTTCCTTAGCTGCTCTTAATATTCTTTCTTTATTCTGTAGATTTGGGATCTTGATTATTATGTGGCGAGGGGACTTGTTTTGTGATCAACTCTATTTGGTGTTCTGTCAGCTTCTTGTACCTTCATTCGCATGTCTTTCTTTAGGTCAGGAAAGTTTTCTTCTATGATTTTGTTGAATATGTTTTCTGCCCCTTTGAGGTGGTTTTTTTCACCTTCTTATATACCTATTGTTCTTAGGTTTCATCTTTTCATGGTGACCCATATTTCCTGGATGTTTTGTGTTAAGGATTTGTTGGACTTAAGATTTTCTTTGGTTGATGAATCTATTTCTCCTTGTGTAACTTTAAAACACCTGAGATTCTCTCTCCCATCTCTTATGTTCTGTTAGTAATGCTTGTATCGGTAGTACCTGACCGTTTGCCCAGCTTTTCTATTAACAGCCTTTCTTCAGATTGTGTTTTTCTTATTGTCTCTATTTCAGTTTTCAACCCTTGCAATGTTTGAATTGTTTCTTGCAATTTTCAGTTTTTCTTTTCAACTATTTATTGCATTTTATGAATTTTTTGGTTTGTTCTTTCTTCCATTTCTTGCATTTTTTGGTTTGTTTTTTTTTTTCTTCCATTTCTTGCATTTTCGGTTTGTTTTTTCATCCTTTTCTTTTAGGAATTTTCCTATATCCTCTTTTAGGGCCTCGATCATTTTCATGAAGTTGTTTTTAAGGTCATACACGTCTGCTTCATTTGCATTGGAATGTTGGAGTCTTGCTGGTGTGGAGTCTCTAGAATCTGGCAGTGTCATATTTGTTTTTCTGTTGCTGAGTGTGTTTTTGCATTTTCTCTTTCACATCTCTTCTTCTAGTGGGTGCAGAAAGAGCCCCTTACTGGTCTGGTGGTTAGGGGACCGGAGTTCCCTTTTGGTGGGTGCTAGCAAGTCCAATACTCTGGTAGTTCTTCTATCCCTGGTCCTAGTTCTGGTCCCGTGGGTGGCGAAGAAGATCAGGAATCTGGGGTGCTTAGCCTCCCACCTGGTCCCCTGCACCCTTTGGTGGAAGAGAAGACTTGGGATCTGGGGTGCTCCAGCCGGGATGGGAAGCTCTGTGGCCATCCCCAGTCACTGGAAGGCAAGCTGGGGGCTTTGTTTACCTGGATCAGCTGGTTTCCTGGTCTTGTTGGTGGAAGAGAAGACTTGGAATCTGGGGTGCTTGGCTCCCACCAGAATGGGAAGGTCTGGAAGTTCCCAGACAATCCCCAGGCACTAGAATCTACGGTAATGTTTCTTTTACTAATTTGGGTGCCTTTGTATTTGTGGCATAGATGTTCAGAATTGAGACTTTATCCTGATGGATTTTTTGCGTGATGAATCTAAAATGTTCTTCTTCATCTCTTTTGATTGATTTTAGTTTGAAGTCTAAATTGTTTGATGTGAATTTTTATGTAAAAAACGAGGAAAATTCAGTATTAGTAAAAGGCACCACATTTTTTGCTACATCTATTTCTCGTAAATGATGAAGTCTTAATTTTCCTTTCAGAAACCTAGTCTACATTGGTCTCAAGTTTTTTACTATGTTCGTGTGGTAAAAATATCAGTTCTAAGACATTATCATCTCTCTGCATAAGAATTCCTGTGGGAGAATGTGAAGAAGGTAAAATAACCAGAATCCAATCAAACTTTGTACCCAAATGATCCACATATGCATCCTGCAATTTCTTTTCTACCAAAGCTGATTCTCTTTTAACCCCAGCTGAAATTTTTCTTGGACTATTTAAGATTCTATCACCTCATAAAGTTTGAAATAAACACTTAGATTTTCAGTTTTCAATCTAAATGTGGGCCACAGCCATTTTATATTTCCTAGCAGTTTCTGAAGATCATTAAGATTTCAAAATTCATCTCTCTGAGTTGTACTCTCCATGGTTGACATTTTTGTAAAACTACATTATATCTCAGGTAATTATTAGAATTTCCTTTTTATATATTTTGGAGAAATTTTAATCCCCAACAAGGCAAATTTTTTTCTTTTATTTTGACTTAACTCTTGTCTTATCTTTTTCCCTTTTTAAAATTTAAATTAGAAACATGCTTGTTTTACATGTTAATTCCAGTTCCCTCTCCCTCCCCTCCTTGCCTGTCCCCCACTGACTCCTATCCCAAACCCTTTCTTCTCCCAAGGAGGGTGAGGCCTTCCTTTGGAAATTTTCAAAATCTGTCATATCATTTGGAGCAGGGCCTAGAGCCTCCACAAATGTTGTCTTTTCTGAGAGAGTATCCCTCTATGTGGAGTGGGCTCCCAAATTCCATTCGCATACTAGGGATAAATACTGATCCACTACCAGAGGATGCATAGATTTACGAGACCCCCAAACTGACATCATTGTTCAGAGGGTCTGTTACAGTCCTATTCTGGTTTCCCAGCTATCAAGCTGGGCTTCATGAACTCTCGCTTGTTCAGGTCAGCTGTTTCTGTGAGTTTTTCCAGCCTGGTCTTGATCTTTTTGCTCATCACTCCTCTCTCTCTACAACTGGATTCCAGAGTTCAGCTTGATGTTTAGCTGTGGGTGTCTGCTTCTGCTTCCATCAGCTAGTGGATGAAGATTCTAAGGTGGCATATAAAGTAGTCATCAATGTCATGATCAGAGAAGAGCATTTAAGGTAGCCTCTCCATAATTGCTTATATTGTTAGTTGGCATCAACCTTGTAGATCTCTGGACATTTCCCTAATGCTAGATTTCTCTTTAAACCTATAATGGCTCCCTCTATTATCGTATCTATTTTGTTGCACTTCTTTATTTTTCCCCTAATGCAATCTTCCTACTTTCTCATGTCCTCCTCTACCCTCCTTTTCTTCCCTTCTCTTTCTTCTAACTCCCTCTCCCCTCCCCCCAAGCTCCCAATTAGCTCAGGAGATCTTGTCCCTTTCCCCTTTTCTAGGAAGACCATGTATATCTCTCTTAGGGTCCTCCTTGTTTCCTATGTTCTCTGGCAGTGTGGATTGTAGGCTGATAATCCTTTTGCTCTGTATCAAAAATCCATATGACTATTTGTATTTTGGTGTCTGGGTTACCTCACTCAGGATGGTTTCTTATAGTGCCTTATGTTTGCTTGTGAATTTCAAGATTCCAGTGTTTTTTTTTCTACTGAGTAGTACTCCATTGTGTAAATATATCACATTTTCTGTATCCATTTTTCAGTTGAGGGACATCTTGGCTGCTTCCAGGTTCTGGCTATTACAAGCAATGCTGTTATAAACAAGTATAAACAAGGTTAAGCAGATGTCCTTGTCATATGAATGTGCATCATTAGGAATTGCTGGATCTTGTGGTACACTGATTCCCATTTTCCCAAGGAAGCATCATACTGATTTCCAAAGTGGCTGTATGAGTTGGCACTCCCAAAAGCAATGGAGGAGTTTTGCCCTTTCTCCACATCTTCTCCAGCATGAACTGTCATTGGTGTTTTTGATTTTAGTCATTCTGACAGAAGCAGGATATCTGAGTTGTTTTGATTTGCATTTCCCAGATAGCTAAGATTGTTGAGCACTTCCTTATGTATCGTTCAGCCATTTTAGATTCCTCTATTGAGAATTCTCTAATTAGTTCTGTATCCCACTTTTTATCTGCATTATTTGGTGTTTTTGTGACTAGCTTCTTGAAATCTTCATATATTTTGGAAATCAGCCCTCTGTCAGACTTAAGGTTGGTGAATATCTTTTCCCATTCTGTGGGTTGCTGTTTTGTCTTTCTGACTGTGTCCTTTGCCTTACAGAAGTTTCTCAGTATCAGGAGGTCCCATTTATTAATTGTTGATCTCAGTGTCTGTGCTACTGGTGTTATGCTCAAGAAGCAGTCTTCTTTACCAATTGTTTGAGGGTACCACCTACTTTCTCTTCTAAGAGGTTAGGTGTGGCTGGATTTGTGTTGAGGTTTTTGATTCATTTGAACTTAAGTTTTGTGCATGGCAACAGACATGGATCTATCTGCGGTCTCTATATGCCAGCATCCAGTGTGTCTGCACCATTTGTTGAAGATGCTTTCTTTTTTACATTGTACAATTGTAGCTTCTTTGTAAAAGATTAGGTGTTTGTAAGTATGTGGTTCCATATCAGGGTTTTCTTTTTTCTCAATATATGTTTTTATTTAAATTAGAAACATGAATGCTTCACATGTCAATCCCTGCTCCCTCTCCCACCCGTCCTCCCTTGTCCCTCCACCAGCCTCCCAGCCCCCCACCCAATCCCCACAACATTCCCCAGGGAGGGTGAGGACCTCCTGGGGGGGATTTCTAAAGTCTGTCATTTCATCCAGGGCAGGACCTAGGCCCTTCCCCATGTGTCCAGGCTGAGAGAGCATCCCTCTATTTGGAATGAGCTCCCAAAGATCATTGATAAGCCATGGTAAACACTGATCTACTACCCAAGGCCCCAGTGATTTCTGTGGCCTCCTCCCTGGCACTACATTCATGAAGTCTGGATCAGTTCCCTGTTGGCCTCTCAGCAGTCTGGGATTCAAGAGCTCCTCTTATCTGGTCAGCTGTCTTTGTGGGTTTCTTCATCACCCCTTTGCTTATCACTCCTCCATCTCTGTCACTAGGTTCCAGGAGTTCAGTTCAATGTTTAGCTGTGGGTATCTGTCTCTGCTTCCACCAGTCCTTGGATGAATGTTCTAGGATGGCATATAAGGTAGTCATCAACCTTACCATCAAAGAGGGATAATTATGTAGTCTCTCAACTATTGCTTAGTTTGCCAGTTGGTGTTATCCTTGTAGATCTCTGGAGATCTCACTAGTGTCAGCTCTCTCCTCAAGCCTATAATGACTCGATCTATTATGGTATCTCTCATCCTGCTCTCCTCTGTTCTTACCTCAACTCAATCTTCCTGCTCCCCCATGCCTTCTTCTCCCCTCCTCTTATATCCCTCTCTTTTTCTTGGTTCCCTCTCTCCTCCCTCAATGTTCTCAATCTGCTCAGGAGATCTTGCCTCATTCCACTTCTCTGGGGTGTCATGCATCTCTTTTGTGAACCCCCTTGTTTCCCAGACTCACTGGCACTGGAATTGTAGGCTGACACTCCCTTGACCCATATCTAAAATCCATATGTGAGTGAGTACATACCATGTTTGTCTTTTTGAGTCTGAGTTACCTCACTCAGGATGGTTTCCTCTAATGCCATCCATTTGCCTGCAAATTTCAGGATTCTATTGTTTTTCTCCACTGAGTAGTACTCCATTGTGTAAATGTACCACCTTTTCTTTATCCACTCTTCAGTTGTGCAGCCTATAGTTTACTTCCAGGATCTAGCTATTACATATAATGAACAGCATTATATGTAATTGTTGTGTGAATGGGCATCTTTTGGGTATATTCCTAAGAGTGGAATCTTGTATTAGACTCAGTCCCATTTTCCTAAGGAATCTCCATATTGATTTCCATAGTGGCTGCATGAGTTGGCACTCCCACCAGCAGTGGAGGAATGTTCCCCTGTCTCCACATCCTTTCTAGCACAAACTGTCATTGGTGTTTTTTACTTTTGCCATTCTGACAGGAGTAAGATGATATGTCAGATTAATGTTGAACACTTTCTCAAGTGTCTCTCAGCCATTTTATACTCCTCTATTGAGAATTCTCTATTTAGTTTAGGCTCCCACTTTTTAATTGGATCCTTTGGTGTTTTGAAGACTTGCTTCTTGAGTTCTTTGTAAATTTTGGAGATCATTCCTCTGTCAAATTTGGAGTTAGTGAATATCTTTTCCCAATCTGTGGGGTGCCTTTTTGTCTTCCTGATTGTGCCTGTCTATTTGTGTGCCTGTACCCAAGTTATTTTCAGGACTATAGCTTTATAATAGAGCTTGAAGTCAGGGATGGCAATGCCTCTAGATGTTCCTTTATTTTACAGGGTTGTTTTTCTTTATCTTCATTTGAATCAACTAGTAAGATATCATCCAAAAAATGGATGAGAAAGCTGACTATGAATTGTTTCTATTGGCTCTTGTACAAAATATTGACACAAGGTAGAGGTGTTTAACAACCCTTGTGGAAATTTTTCTACTGATATTTTTTAACAGGCTTTGGATTATCATAAGTAGGCACTGTTAGGGTAAACTTTTCTCTGCCCTGACCTTGTAATATTTTAATATAAAGCAGTCTTTTAAATCAATCACTATAATAAACCATCCTGCAGGTAATAGAGAAGACAAGGGAGTTCCAAGATGTAAAGAGGTCATTGTCTAAGTCACCTTCTTAATTGCTCTTAAATATGGTACTATTATCCATTTTCTAGATTTTTTATAATGAAAAATATAGGAGATTTCCAAGAACTTACAGATTCTTCTATATGTTGATTTTTTTAACTGCTTGTAGATTGCTGGATCCAGAGAATTTTTGGTTACCATGGCAAAAATAGAAGCCTGAGCAGGTATTGAGTTGACTGACTTGGTGTGGCAACAATACAAGGAGAGAGAGGGTCAAGTGGAAGCCCATAACTCATGGGGAAAGGATGCCAGACACTACTAAACAGACATGGGAATGTGATGAGAAGCACATGTGACAGGAAGTGAAGGCACAAGATTTCCTGAAGACAGAGTCATGGAGCAGTGAGTGGCTCCCTCCTGTGATGTTTGGAGCCCAGGTGCCTGTGCAGTTTGTGTACCTGTGGAGTTTCAGGCCTGAAATGGGAAGCAACTGGAGGCTGTTGTAGAAAGGCTGCAACAAGGAAATCCCAGACTTACTCAAAGGGCTTGGAGTAAGGATGGAAAAGCCAACTGCAGTAGTAGCTCCAGAGGATGCAATGCCGGGTTTGAATGCCTACCTTGTGATTTTGTGATGTGAGTTGTACAGCAAATGATGTGTTTATCTAACTCATGACCAAAAAAAATCCTGCCATGCACAAATCTTGGTAGTCAGATATTGGGGTAAGTATGTGAATGATCAGAGAAGCAGTGACTTCTTTACTTCATTTTCCTCCATCCAAAAGGCATGAAACCCTCTTTAAGCCTTCCCCTACTACTTCCTATATCTCTGTCTGCCCCCAGTACTCCAAAACATCTATGGCTAATTTTGGTCAGCTAGTAACTAGCTCTGCCCTCTAATTCAAAGCAAACTTTATTGCCACTTTGTGAAAAAGAGGATGAAATACAAGTATTACACAAGTTTTACAATGGAAATAAACAAAATTCCTTGAAAGTGTGGTACACACACACTTTAGAGAACTAGTCATCTGTAAAAAAAAATGAAATCTTTAAATTTACATGTAAGTGGATAGAAATAGAAAAAATTACCATTGAATAATGTAACCCAGGCCCAGAAAGAAATAAATTCAGAGGGTTCAGCTGAAGATGTCAGATGTGAATACATATCCTCCAGGAACTTCAGATGCAAAGTAAGTAAATTGGAATGTGTAGGGGTCAGGGAATGGAAGAATGATAAAAGAGGACTAGCAAGACACCAGTCATCTGATCATGGAAATAGGAAAAACAGAGGAAAGGGGTCTAATCAGGTAGATGGGGCGGTGACAAGTACAAAATAAGAATGGAAGGGGGAAATCCGTGTACATGCCTGAAAAAGAAAGACGAAATCGTATCAAAATAAATAAACATTTCACCTCCTTTACCTTCCTACTGCAATTGGAATATAGTAGAATACCTTAGATTTAATATTATTCATTCATTTTCCTCTGCATTCTGTCTCTTACAACTGTGCATATTAATCGGTACATCTGGCCATTGTCTTGGATAATTCAAAAAGCTTTCACAGTACTTAGATATTTAATGTGCCCCTATATCAGCTACTTCTATGGATTGGTATTCTTGGTTAATTAACATAATTGCTGCAAAATATTCTCTACTTATCCCTACATTGAGCTTTCATCAAAACAAATTAGTATTGTTTATGCCATGGCTGTGCGGTTCTGTTGTATATTAATGCTTTCGTGAAGCTGATTTAAGAATGTACTACTTAGTTATAGACAGATGGCTCGGTAAGTGTATTTTTTTTCAAGCCTGATGCCCTAATTCTTTACATATAATATATATATTGTTTATATGTGTACACGATTGATTTTCTCCATCTTTGTCCTATCCCTCCTTATCTCCTCTATTTGTCTCTTCTCTATGTTTATGTCATCACCTTTTTTCATTTATATGAATAATAGAAAATATGAAACATCTCTCCTGATAGTACATCACTAATCTCCAAATAAATTCAGATCATATGACCCTTCTTCTCAAGTCTCCCAGTGATTACACCAACTCCCTGTGTTAATCCCAAGTCTGTTGAGTGCTAAAAACGAAGGATTTCAAAGTATCACTAGCTTTACCTGGTTTCACATTTACCTGTGATGAATGGGAGCTTCTCTTCTCCCTAGCATACACTGTACCCCTCTTGTTTGGACTTTGGATTGACTTAGAATTCTTGGTCTTACATATCATAAGCACCTTGTTTCATGCTTCATATCTTTAAATCACAATGCAGCTGTACATCTGCAGTTTCTGTTCAATTTCATGAAAACACATGGGACTTTTGGCTATCTCTCACTAGCATCTTCCTCCTTCCTCAGCTACTGTTTTTTTTTTTTTACCAATCTCCTAAACTTTGATGTCACAACATATTGTTTGACTGTGATCTGCAATATAAGTCAGTATTTGCATTGACATAAAAAGTAATTGTTTTAAAATTAATAAATGAATTTCCATTAATTTCGCTAAAGTTGCCACAACATCTGGCTTTTCACAATCAAGCTATTAAGCAGTTATCTCTCAAAATAAAAAAAAAAACAGAAAAATACAATCAGTACCTAACAACAAATTGAAACACTGACTAAATAAAAAATACTGAACACGTTAAGGACTCTCAATTCACATTATAAAAACATGTTATCATGACAAGGAGTGGAGATATCTTATTTTTAATTGTAAATTAAGAGAATAATAATAGTATTATAATGAGTTTTATTATTTTGAAACTGCTCATGTATTGTAAAATTCTTTCAATATTAGAGAAAATACTCATATTAATGTTATTAATAGTTTTAAGATTTAAATTTTGGTGAATTTAGTAATATATCTATTTTTTATACTCTTTTGGAGAGGGCAACTTTTTAAATTTTATTTTTTATAATTTTTTTATTATTTAAGAACAATGTTTGTATTATGATCATATTCATCCTCCCAAAGTCTTTCCACACAATCTCATCCTCCTTCCTAATACAACTTTAAGTTATTTTTGTAAAATAAACAAAATATGCTATGCAACAACAAAACTGACTAAAACCAAGAAGAAATACACAATACCACCTCCTAAAAATATAAGAAAGAAAACTAAAAAAACAGCATCAGACAGTAGCAAACAAAAGACTCTGGAATCCATGAGTTGCTGGACATCTACTGAGCATGAACCTTCCCTGGAGTGACACTACAGTGGGTAAAACTGATTTATTTTTTCTAGCAGGCATAAATGACAGTTCAGTTGTTCACCTCTATCCTGGTGGCTAGGTTTTCATTTATTAATTTTTTAATATTCCTAAATAAAATATAATAATATAAAACAATAATATAACATTGAAGTTGAACAGGAAAAAATAATAAAAGTCCAAAAGAAAGTACAGGACTGAGAGACCCACTTGTTCTCACATTCAGAGATTCTATACAAACACTAAGCTGGAAGACCTACACATGCTATTTCAGTTTTATGATCTCATAATAGCTTTGCTTATACCAATTTAGGGAGTCTTATTTTCTTGTTGTCCTCCATCCCTCTGGCTCTTATATTGTTCTACCTACACTACCACTGGGTCCCCTGAACTCTGAAGGGAAAGATAAAATGGAGACATCCCATATCTGTTTGAGTGTTCCAAGTTCTCCCATTCTCTATATAAGGTCTCTATTCTTCTGCTGAAGAAAGAAGCATCTTGGATAATGGTTGAATAAATTGCTGATCTATGAGTAGAGCAGGATATCGTCAGGAGTCATTTCACCACTATATATTTTTAAATAAAGAAGTATTATTTGGTTTTGTCCTGGTTTCAGACATCCAAGCAGTGTTGAGTATGTGCTCATCTCATGGATGGAATAAGACATATCAGATATTGATTGATTAGTCCACTAGCTTTGGGCCACCATTGCCATAGCATATCATGCGGTTCATACAATATTGTAGATAAGGGGTTTGTAGATGCCTTGGTGTTTATGTTTCTTCTTTGATAGCATGAAGACTACATTCTTCTACCAAACCCTACTGAAATGTAGGGTTGAAGGTTTATTTAGGAACCAATGTGATTATCAGTAGCCCTCATCTATATAAATGACAGTCTAAGAAAGAAATCAGGTAAGCATCCCCTTTCATAATAGCATCAAATAATAAAAAATATCTTGTTGTATGTCTTACAAAGCAAGTGAAAGACTTGTAGGATAAAAACTTACAATCATTGAAGAAATAAATTGAAGAAGATATCAGAAGGCAGAAAGACCTTCCATACTAGTGAAAAATGTAGGAAAAATACAGTAAAATTGACCATTCTAGCAAAAGCAATGTACAGATTGAATATAATCCCCATCAAAATTATAATGAAATTATTCACAAATTTTCTAAGGGCAATTTTCAGCTTCAAATGGAAACACAAAAATCCCAGACATCAACATGAGACCAGATACATGGAACTTGATAGAAGATAAAGTAGGGAATATCTTTGAACTCTTTGGTCAGAAGACTTGCTGAACAGAGTTCAATTAGCACGGAAAGATAAAAAATTATTCTTTATACTTTCATTTATGTATGGTTTAGTTGCATATATAAAATGTTTTATTTTAACTCAATTAAGATTCATAATTTTTGTTTTTAATTAAACTGAAAATCTTGCCTCCAACTTCTTAATAAATGTGTATATTTTTCCTTTAAAACACAAATCACACATTATAACGCCCATATTAATTCTTAATTCCGATTTTAACGTAACAAATTATTAACCTTTTATATGAATTTATTGTTCACATTTTCCTTATTACACTTTCTTTTGTTTCTTACTCTAATGCTGGTTGTTCCTGTCAACACTGTGTCTCACAGTCCTATAAGGTTTTCTGTAGTGCTCTGGATACTTACTGTTTTATATATAATTTTTATGTACTTAATTTATTTACATGCATTATATTCACTTCATATGTTTTAGCTTTGTCTTTCAACATGAGCTTTATTAAATGTTTTAGATCCTCCAGCTGAGGATGTAGCTCAATTTAGAGAACCTCACTAGACAGGTAAGGGTCCCAGTTTATTCCTTAGTGCTGAGACTTTGTTAAGTTTATAATCATAAATTTTTATTTAAGTTTCTTTTTTTTTTTTTTTGGTTTTTACGAGACAGGGTTTCTCTGTATTGTTTTGGAGGCTGTCGGTCTAGCCCAGCCTCGAACTCACAGAGATCCGCATGCCTCTGCCTCCCGAGTGCTGGGATTAAAGCATGCGCCACCACCGCCCGGCTTATTTAAGTTTCTTAGGACAAGAAAGTCAAAACTGGTATTGTATCTAAGTATGCTTTATTTGTGGGTTAGCAGAATGTGAAGCCTCACTGTAAATAGTTATAAAGATTGATGATTTTCATTTTGGACAATTTCTACAGACAAGAATGTATTCACATAACACCTTCATTTGTCTTGAATATCTGCTAGGTTCTATGGGGCTTGGTATTTTCAGAGACAAATGAGGGAAAGATTTTTCAGGGTCATGCCCTGATTTTTTATTGTTTTGGGGGTTTTTCTTGGTTGTTGTTTTTGTTTTGTTTTTCAAGAGAGTGTTTCTCTGCATGGCCTCGAACTCATAGAGATCTACCCAGTAAGTGTTGCCTCAAATCCCTAAGAGTTTAGAGTTTATTAGGGCATGTGAAATCTGACCACTAGGAAGCTCTATTTCTGAGTGTTCTATCAAATTTGTAATGTTATCTGCATGTCTTGATCAACTTGCCCATGCCTAATGTTCCTCCTACCTCTCATCTTCTGTTACTATTATTATTTTTAAGTTGTTTTTACTTTGATGTTGAAGTCCTCTTATTTCTTTATTGTTATATTCTTTAGTTGAGTTTCTAAAAGCAGGAATGAATATGTGCTCGATATTCTATATCTGTGTTTTAGTTAAAAATTAATTTATTTAATTATAAATTTAATTATTAATATTTAATTAATATTAGTAATATTTACAACTAAAATAAATTCACTTTTAATAATACAAAATATTTTCTTAGATTTTGATGTTTTATTACAATATTTTAAAATTCTATATCTTATTATAATATTTTAAAATTCTATATTTAATTTTACACAAAATGATCAATCCATGTGATATTGTTGATGTAATAAAAAATGATTTGTATAGCATCACTGTATGTCCTGCAATTTGTTTATTGCAGTACCACAGCGCCCCACCAGGAAACTGAGGAAATCTTTTCGGATGGGAACATTGAAAGTCTCACCAGTAAGGTTTTAAAGGTAACACACGGCATTGCTGCCTGATGAATATAGCACATACTGCTGTCCAAGTTCCATCAGGATGGCATATAGGCAATATACATATTGAATGAGCAAGAGCTTGTTCAGTCTCCTATTTCTATCATTAAGGAAGCTAGCACAATACCTAAGATTTTCTAAGGAGCTAGCAATCATTATGTAACTTAGGAGTTGGTTTTGCATTGTGAAGGCAGGAACTTTAACTAACATGACTGGCATGAATGTTTCTTGTAAACTACAGTCTAAAACTCTTCAACAAAATATAATTGTTGATCAGATCATGTCAGCCACTACTATGTAAGATGAAGTATTTTTAGAAGGTAATAAATATTTTATATTTTCAATAGAAATAATAAAAATTGTTCAAAACTCAGGCGGATCTCTGTGAGTTCGAGGCCAGGCTGGACCGACAGCTTCCAAAACAATACAGAGAAACCCTGGCTCTTAAAACCAAAAAAAAAAAAAAATGTTCAAAACTACCCCAAAATAATTGTGTAGGAGTTAATACTTTTATGCTATCAGTTTTAAAAATCCATAAAATTTGCCTATCATTGTCTATATATTAATTTACACTAGCCAGTACTGTAAAGAAACTATTTAGTTTTAAAACACTATATGTGTGATGGCCTTCTGCATATATGAATCTTTGGTAGCTCATATTTATTGGTTACACAAACAGTGAAATTGCCTAATCTTATAATAAGTAGATATTTAAATTGAAGTGAAAATTTCTAATTATGAATTTAAGTAAGTATATGATAATATACAATTGGTCAAAATTTTAAATAGAATAGAATTTCATATTTTTAAATGTACATGTCTTTATAACTTGCCTTCAGAATACCAGTTTTAATTGAGTTTCTGAACATTCAGTGCTACCTGAAAGCTTGTTTTGTTACTGACAGACTTAGGTTTCAGGCACCAAGGAGCATCAAAAATCACATTGCTGAGGAATGAGAGAAGGATGGAATTGGGTAGAATTAGTTGGAAAACTTTTTATTTCTGTGTTCACTGGGAAATTCGTATTAATACTCAGTCATCATAGAAAACTAAAGCGGTAAACGTATGAGCAAAATCAGTTAATTAAACAAAGTAGAAGTTGTTGTTTCTTAAAAGAAAAGCTTATATTGGTAGGCAACTAATTGGATTCTATTTTAGGTACTTGAAGTGCAGACAGTAACTTACCTAACATTTTCTACCTGAGAGCTATATTAGACACTGAGGTCTGCTATTTTCTTCAATATGATCATGATGAGGAGCTAATGGGAACAAGCAGCTTCAGGACACAGACTTATGATTCCAATTGGAGCATACGAAGTCCTACCAAAACTTACCATCTTTAAAACTAAATATTGCACGATTCAAATCCTGGTCATATTTTTAATAAAATATATGACATGAAATTTTTGTATAAAAGCTATGCAACAAAAGGTATATTGTAATATAATTGTAAACAGTGTAGTCTCAAATATTACCACTATATTACAATTTCTCACATAAAAAAGAAAGGTGTGTGAGCATAATCAGCAAAGGAAGAGAGTGATATTTCAGCTACATCAGAGATTTCGCAGGCTTTAAGTGAAGACTATTTCATTATAAGAGGAAAACAGATATCTGCTGTCTATGTAAAAGAGAAGGCATTTGAAAAGGTAATGCTTTTCAAGTTTTAAATATCATTAGTTTTATGAACAGAATACATATTCTAAAGTAATATATTAATTAAAATTTAAACACCATTCTTTAATGAGTTTTATTTTCTTCAAATATTTTTCCTCATTAATTTGTGAATTAATATTTTCAGAATTTTGAGGATCTTTTTCTTATTTTCAAGGGTCATATAAGATAAGAAATGAGTTCCTGGATAATAGCTCCCATGGCCCTTCTGACATGAACTATGAGATATGAGTGTTTCATATGAATTATTATGTAAAATTGTTTTATTGTGAACAAAAGTAAATGTTTTAATAACTAACATTAGTACTGTTTCTTGGCTGCACAAACAAAACAAAAGTAAGTTAGAATAAGTTCAGGAAAACACTGTGTGGAGACTGGAGTGCCTAGGAATGATAGCAATGTCTAAGAGGTGAATCTCTGTGTTCAGTAATAGAGAAAGAAGTAACTTTTCATAATTATTGTAATTAACATGCATAGGCAAAGAACAGCTATATTTAATTACATTGGCTGTCTCTCACAGGAGTTGAAGAAAGTAGTCAAGACGTGAAAGAATGCATATGGGGTGATTTAAATTATAACATAGTCAAGATAAAACTAAACTGCATGGCCTTCATACACATTGATGAATTACACAAATCAATTAAAACCTGAAGATTAGTTTTTCAAAGGAACTAGAAATGTGGTAATATGTTTGGAGCCAAGGGTCACTTACAAATTAGTCAAAAGAGCCAAACTGTTTTACCATCAATTTTTTTCATTGTAATGCATTGCTTTAATTTTTTAATTTTCCATACATTGTCTTAATATCACATTTTCACAATGCATTTTATAATTTTCCTAAAATACCTTAAAATATTTCATTTTTAACTTCTTTTCTCATATAATGTATCCTGATTATATATTGCCCTTCATCTATTCCTCCCCATCCTCCCCAATTCCCCTCCCCTTTGGATCCACTCCCTTTCCATCTCTCATCAGAAAACAACAGACTTCTCAAAGATAACAACAAAACATGACAAAATAAAACAGTAAGATGAAGCAAGAACTATCAAATTAATATTTGACACAGCAACCCAATTGAAGGAAAACAGTCCCAAGACCTTGTATAATGTTCTAGGCTCACTTGTTCTTGAAGTCCGGAGTCTGTGTTTAGTTGATTCAGAGAACCTTGTAACCTGCGGTCCTCTAGCCCTCTGACTTTTCTGACTTTTACAAATCTTTCTGACTCCCGTGAGTGGGATTGCCCGAGTTCTGCGGAAAGGCATTTGATGGAGACCTCCTATTTTGAATCTCTCTCTGTGTAATGTCTGGCTGCTTCAGCATGCCTCTGATGATGCCTGGATAATGCACTGATGTATGAGTATAGCAGAATATCATGAGGAGTCATATTAGTGACACTTTATTTTTTATACGAGTAATATTTGGTTTTACCATAGGACTCTGGATTATCTAGTCAGGTGCTTGGTTACTCAAGCAATCTTGGGCTTTAATTCTTTCTCATGGAATATGCCTTAAGAGAGATCAGACACTGGTTGTTTACTTCCACAAGTTCTATATCACTTCTGACCTAGCATATTTCTTTCTGGCAGAACAGATTTTAAGGCTTTGTGTCTGGTTGATGTCCACATTTCTCTTTTCATGGCCTGCAGTGTACCTTCCTACATCAAAGATGACAGAACACAGAAACACAGAGATGGAGACTCCCTGTAGCCACTAGCTTGACTTCTCCATGTTCAAAGAATTGTGAGAATGTTGTCTTCAACAATGGAGCCACATGATCAGTTTGGCAAGGGCAACCCTTTGCCTTAGCTACATCCTGAGTTGTTTGAGGGTTCCATGGTATCCCCTTGCCAATAACTCAATGGAATGCTCCAGGGACCCATAAGAATGTCTCTGCTTCATCTTCACTCAAGGTGAGAGAGTTCAAATCTGTTTTTTTCTTCCAAGATTAAAGACAAACAAGCCAAAGGCTTAGCTACTGAAGGATGCTTTGGTCTTGGTAGCAGATACCTTATCTAAATAACAACAGGCTTGGGGTGAGGTGTATTTACTCTTAAGCCTCATGGCAGGGATAACAGATGTGGTTACTATAAATTCTTGGAGGATTTGGAGGATTTAGGAAAGAAAGTCTGTGTTCTCTTTATACATGATAATAGACGTCTTCTGCCATGTCCCTGTTTTTGTTTGGGTACTTAAGAATGTTAAAGATGGGGGTGTTGGCACATGCCTTTCATCCCAGCACTAGGGAGGCAGAGGCTCCAAGCTGTCTGTGAGTTCCAGGCCAGCCTGATCTACAGAGTGAGTACCAAGATAGACTTCAAAGCTACACAGAGAAACCCTGTTTTAAAAAAAGAGAATGTTGAAGAATAAACTTAGGGCATTCAGTATTTACTGGAATGCCCACCTGACTCTATCTCTGTCTTATGGGAAAAGTACATGCCATGTTTCTCATCTGGGTCAGTGTTACCTAAATCAGGATGATTTTTCTAGTCCCTAACCCTAACCCTAACCCTAACCCTAACCCTGAAAAATTCAAGATGCAAGTTTTAATAGCTAAATAATACTCCATTGTGTAAATATACACTTTTCTTATCCACTCTTCTGTTAAGGGCACATCTAGATTGTTTTCTGTTTCTAGCTATTACTAATAAAACTGCAAAGAACATGCTTGAGCAAAAAGGCAGAATTCAGCCTAACCTTGGCCCCATTTGCAAGAATGATATCCTATGGAAATAAATAGCAGTTGACAAAGTTTACACAATTTTTAAGGTGGTAGCAAGCATAATGCCAGTTCACAATGACCACATACTTGATATCAAACTTCATTAAATCAGTTCCTTTCACTGTCCCACATCTAGCTACAACTACAGTTTTTACTTTTTAAGCACAACATTGATTCCATGAATTTAATACCTTCAATGTAAGGTCTATCCCTCTTTGAGTTTTATTTCCTCAGGAAGTCAAAACTCACATGAAATTGTACCAATTTATAAAAGCAGTCTTAGCCTAATAACATGAGAGGCTTTTTGTTTCATAACCATCTTCTCTAAGTTTTCTCAAAAGACTAATCCACTCTTTCAAATTTAAATATGGGAACAATGGTAGAATTGTGAAATACACATTTTGTTTTAAGCATTTTTCATATTCTAGTAACACAGAAATGATGACTTTTAAGTGTCCCTGCACCCCCAATGGCCACGTGTCTGTGTCCATGTTTGTATTTGTGTGACTGTGAGCCTGGGTGTGTACGTACATACTCATGGCTCTTTGTTCTTTATTTCTTTCATAAGGCCATCTTCAATCTCAAGGCCTTGAGATATGTGTTTTGCTTGTGTATTTTGTGTTTTGTAACACAATGCCTTGATGGTTTTAAGGCCTGAGTCATGTTTGAATTTAAAATGACCTTACTTATCCTAGGTTTCATTTAAATGAAAAAAATTCATATTACTCACTTAGAGCTTCGATCACCACAAGGCTATGAAATTTCTTTGTAGCTCATAACAGCCTGAAGCAATTATACTCAGTAAAACTAAAAGTTACTCTATATAGATTTAAAAGCTTTGGCCATAGCATTGCATAAAATATTACATATATTTAAAATTGTTGTAAGTAAACAATTTTATTTGACATAATTTAAATGCATAATTTTAATATACAATTAATATAAAATAAATAATCACTGTTACATGTTTTCACTGACTCTTTGAGATTTTTCTTCACTTTTATGCTACTGTCCATCTCAATATGAAGGTTAAGTACTCTACTCTTCAGTAATATCTCTACTGTATTTAGATTCTATAAAATTCTATTTGAGATACCTATTCAATTTCAAAGCTGGTTCAAACATATCTTTTCCAATATTCAATATATAAAAATCCATCTACATTAACAATTGTCTCCACTTTTAAAAATTTAGTTTTTCTCTCTCTTATTTTTGGAAAGAAACAGATTGACTGTGAGGTAAACATATTTATTTTCAGAAACCCTCAAGCAAATTCATTATCATTATTTACATTAAATTAAGAGATTTGAGGTGACTTAACAACAAATTAAGATTTATTAATACCAACAAAACATTAAACTTTTACTTTTAGGCTGAATCCAATTTTTATTACTTTGTGAATGAGAATTTAACACACACACACACTTTGTTTAATATTTATAAAACTGTTCTAAATTGCAACACAGATTTTTGCACTTGCCTAATGATGTAGAAGCAAGAATTTCCTTATTTGGGGTTTTGTGTTAAGCAGTATAAAAGTGGGTTTTTAAAGCTAATATTTAGCATTGAGTATTTTACAATTATGTCCTTTTTGTTTTTACAAAAGATATATTAGAAATGGAAGTAAAACTTCTTCATGAATTAAAAATGAATCATTTAGTTTCCAAATTAAAAATAAAATGTCATGCAAAGAATATAAAACATGATTGAAGTACATAAAATGTTTAGAAAATAATCTCCCAGAGTCTAACTAAAAGAGAATTTCAAGACAAAGATAAAACAATCATTTTAATGCTGCTAAAATGTCAAGCAGGATCATATATATGTATTTAAATAAGCATGAGTAAAATCAAGTCATATTTTAACAGCTCTATTTCAGTTGAATGCTGCTGAATATGCAATAAATGAGGCAATGAGAACAGCAGAAATGATAGAAAATTAAATACATTTATATTTGTGACATGAGACTCTATTAGTTACAATGCTGTCGGCCAATGACCAGGACTTCTCATTGGCTAGTTCTGCCTTAAGTATTAACCCATGTCTACTAATATATATTTCTATAAGGACTTATCTTTCTGAGGACTGCATCCTGACCTCTCTTTTCCAGTATTACATAACAACCCTTTCCTCTTGACTACATTTCCCAGAATCCTCCTTGACTCCTAGTCTCACCTATCTTGCTTCCCTATTGGTCAACAGTGCTTTATTTACATATTCATAGAAGGACTTCCTCCAGCAATGCAGGTCAAAACCATGATGAAGAAATCTATAGAGACAGTTGAACTAATCTTGTGGAAACTCAAGAACCCTAGACTTACAACTATGGAGACTCCAGGGGACTGAACTATGCCCCCTGTATGTGGGAGACTGTTGGAAAGCTTCGAGTAGCTGAGGGGCCCTTGGCAGTCAGACCATGATACAAACTTCGTACATGAGCTAGCTTGTTAGAACCCATTCCTTAACGTGAGATGCCATGCTCACTGTCAGTAGGACCATGACATAATCCCAGTACATGAGCTAGCGTGTTGGTGCCCACTCCCCATGGTGGGAAGCCTTATTCAGCCTTAAAGCATGGGGAAGTGGCCTGACCCTGCTGCACCCTATTGAGCCACACTACGTTGATTCCTCCCGGGAGCACTTACAGGTGATGAGGAGTGGACCAGTATGGTCTGGTAGTAAGTGAGTGAGGGTGGAAGGAAGTGATGGGAGGTAGGAGGAGGGGTGGGAGGAAGAACAGTGGTTGGAATGTACAATGAAAACCAAAAATTAAAAAAATAAATGAATTCCAGATGTCTGAATGGTTCTAATTGCACAAGAAATCTGGTATAATATAACATTGGTTTTTAAAAAGAAAAAATTATCTTTAACCTTTCTTTTATTTTATTTTTGAAACGACATTTCAGAATAATTTTTGGAACCAATATTCCTGCATATTGAAGAGAATTAAAGATATAAAGAAGAGGAAAGAAAGGACAAAAGTATGAAAGATAAAAAGAAGGGAAAAGTTGAAAAAGAGGGTGTTAATTTATATCTTAAAAATACCTAGGAAGAATTAAACATAAAATATAAAGAATTATTTGCATGTGGCATGTGCTGGCTTGCAGATATAAATATGAACTGTTGAAATGGTACACACACCTCTTAAGCTCTCAAATTGTAAACCAATTACTTCCTATTTAAATGTCTCTAAAATGTTCCTATGCAGAAACTGTTGATTACAAAAGTAGAAGGATATGGCATGTCATGATGGGGCCCTGTAGCGTGCTACATGAGAAGCTGCTGGGTAAATTCAGTTCAAATCTTAACATCATATGCAGACTTCTGCAGTTGTCAAAGTGCTGCAACACTTTAAACGTGTTAACAAGATCTATAAGTACCTTAGGTATACGACCTTTTCTTGTCCCTGACTGACTACCTGACTTTGAAAAATGTAATCAAAATATGATTGCTGTATAAAACAAATGATATTAGGTGAAGGTGTAGGTATGACAGATATAAAGTAAAATTTGATTTAAACTCACTTTAATCATAAAGTTTCAGGCAATTGCCTCTATTTGAAAAGTGTGTAAGAGACAAAAAATAATAATTTTCTAGAAGTATCTAGAATGTATCAAACTAGAGCAGAACAAAATCCACACAGAAACTCTAAAATGGCAAATGAGTACTGTATTTCCCATAATGCGTTTTAATGAAAATGAGACAAGTACATAGAAAATATATTTGTAATTTCAAGGTAATTCCAGGATTTTAAATTTTTCTCAAAGAAAATTTCATGGTTTCAATATGACATTCTTGGAAATGAAAGAGATTAAAAGAATTGCAGGTAAAGTATAAAGGCTTACTTAAAGCAAACATTTAAGAAGGGCTGAATTGCTTTGGGATCCCTAAAGCACAATTGGGTTTAAATGCATTCAAGGGTGTTGGAGAAATGGTCATATTTTGAGTGGATGAAGAATGAGACAGATAATCATGTGGTACAAAATAGATGGCACAAAATCTAGTAGACATTTGGACAGTGTTGAAACAAGCCCAATCTTTTCTTTCATGAAAAACAAAGAACAGTAAGTGGCAAATAATTCGTTCTACTACATAGAGGAACAAGTTTAAAGAGGAGATCTATAACTTTACTGTTCAATGAAAACATCAGAACATGTTTTCATAAATAAGTACCTCTGAACTTGGCAAGCCAAATATGCTCATGATGATCCTTGGGACATTTATTCTAGAATATAACAGAACTTTTATAACAGGATTATGGTCATGCAATATTTCTCTACTTCAGGTTTGGGTTAGATTTGGAAATCAATAACCTCTAGTGATGAGAGAATCCTTACATTCTCTTTGCTTAGAGTACTGTTAAATTTGCCTGAGGAAATCCCTATCATCTACTATGACCCTGATATCTAAACCACATAAAGACTCAGAAAAGAGAGAGAATTACAGACCAATTTCCATTTTGAGCATAAATGTAAAAATTCCCAATGAAACACATGCAAAAAAATACAATAATACATCTCAAAAACAAAACAGAAAATGTAAAAACACTATAGGACTATTATGTATGCAGTTTAAATATACATTATTCTGGTTGGTTTTAGCCTACTAAACACAAATCTAGTCATATCTGGGAAGGAGTACCAGCCTAAAAATTGTCACCATCTGTGAGGTGAAGTTTTTGGTCCAAATGGTTCTGCTGCCCTTCTCTGTCCCAAAGAAGCATTTAGATGCTGTATTAATTATGAAACTGCTGGTCATTGGCTTATGTTTCTAATTTGTTATCTCTGTCTTAGTAATTAAGCCATCTCTATTAGTCTAAGTATTTTCACATGGTCTTATCTTACTGGGGAATGCTGGACCTGTAACTCCTTTGCCTGCTACATGATGACTTCTCAGTGTCTCCACAGAGAAGAGAGTGAGAAAGAGATTTCCTGTTTGTCCTTGCTTATATTCAGTTACTGCCAAGCTATGTCACTTCCTGCCTGTCTGTACAAACCTCCAGACCTCTATGTTTAGCTACTGGCAGTTTCTGCCCAGAAATGTCATTTCCTGGGGTCACATAATGACTCCTCTCTGCCTACACTTCCTATAATCTACTCATATGCTAGTCCCACCTATCTTGATGCCCTATTGGCCAAGAGTGTTTTATTTATCAACCAATAAGGTAAATACCTATACAGAAGAGCATTCACCATCAATCCTCAGAGTGTCCTGCGGATCAATTAATAACTACTTTCTTGATTAATAATAGTATGGGAAGGCTTAGGCCACTATATACTGTACCATTCCTTAGCAAGAATCGTGGGTTGTCTTAGAAAGATAGAGAAGCAACCTGGGGAGCAAGCCTTTAGGCAATATTTCCCACAGCCTCTGCTTCAGTTCTTGACTTTACATTCCTGGCTAGATTTTCTGCCTAAGCTTCCTTTAATGGTGGATCATAAACTATAAGGTAAAGAAACATTATCTGTCCAGGTTACTTTTTGTAATATTGTGATTTTTAATTAATTTTTAAATTTAAATTAAAAACAATCTTATTTTACATACAAATCCCAGGTCCCTCTCATCTTTCTACTTACCCTACTCTCGCCATCCCAACCCCCATACATTCCTCAGAGATGGTGAGACCTCCCATGGGCGATCATCAAAGTCTACCACATCATTTGGGGTAGAAACTAAGCACTCCCCTGTACATAGACTGAGAGAGTATTCATCCATATGGAATGGACTCCAAAAAACAAGTGTATGCACTAGTGATAAATACTTGTTGCACTGCCACCAGCCCCATAGACACCCAAGCCCCCTACTGATACCCACATCCAGGGGACCTGTCTAGTCTTAAGTCATATTGTGCTTTATAACACCAATAGAAAGCAAACAAGGGCAAACATATATAAATTATTTCATATATAGACATAGTTGTTAAATAGAATGGGCTCTACTATACACATAAAACTATTTTTCTCAGCTCATTTAGTTTTGAAATAAAATAATCAGTTAATAATATTTTCCCAAAGCAGCCTTTTCTTGACATAGCAGTAGCTTAGAAGTAAGTATAATTGTACATTTTGCTCTGTTAAGATTGATGGAAGAATAGGGGCTAATGGCTTGACTATGCATTTATTTATGGATTAATTGTTCATGTTTCTGCAGAAGAGTAAAACAAATCCCTCAGCAGACAGTATTGGACCCATCTATTTTTTGAGGCAGAGACCATTTGTGCCAGACACCATGTCTTTTTTGTTGTTGTTTTGTTGTTTTTTGTTTTGGCCTTTGTTTCTCAAGATAGGATTTCTCTCTGTAGACCAAAGTATCCTGGAACTAGGTCTTGTAGACTAGCCTGGTCTTGAACTCACAGAGATCTACCTGCTTCTGTCTCCCAAGTGTGTTGATTAAAGACATAGCACCACTGCCTGGACAGACACTCCCTGGACAGACACTAAGACTTATGATGCTGACATAAGTGTTCTGCACTTTTATTATTTCAAAATATCCCATAAATAAATGTTTTTGAGTTAAACTAATATTTGTGATTATTTTGGAGCATGACTCTCGTAGCTTCTACAAACATACTAAGTTTTCTGTATTATCTTTCTTATTTACCCAACTTAGCCTAAGATTTAAAGTAAATATAAAACTGTGTCAGATTGGAATGGGAGTCTCAGTAATCCAAGCACAGTCAAGAAAGCCTTAAGTATAGCACACATGTTCCATGTAGTTCACTTTGTTTAGGGATCTGAGTATGTCATGTCTGGAGAAGTGATTTCTTGGAGTTGTCAGTTGCTATTTCTACCATTATACACAACTATACACATATTTGATTAAAGAAACCAAATACAAAAAAAATTAAAAAAGATATTGTGGACTGAATTTACTTTCCTAAAATTCAGATGTTAGGGTTGAAATACTCAATATAATAATATTTAGAGACAGGATTTTTCAGAGATAATTAAATCATTTTGATGGCTAGAGTGATATTACATTATGAAGTCCTTTTTAGTCAGCCCAGAAAAGAATTTTATCCAGAGCTACATTTCATGATCCAAAAAAGGACTTCCTAAGCCTTTAAAAATGTAGTAAATGCATTACTTATTAAAGTCACTCTGTCTATAATATTTCGTTAAGGAATACAGAGAAAATTAAGACAAGAGCTACTTTTGTAAATCAGATCAAAGTATTGAAATTCTAGTGTTTGTCTTTTGCTAAGTTATTTGGAAAGCAAATAAATCAAGTTGTCACGCGAATAGGAAGCCAACCATCTGATTTACAGACAGAGTGTGGCTTTTTTGGAAATATCTACACATAAGAGGTGTAGCTTATACCTTAAGGGGTGAGGGTTATGATCCTGCTCAGCATCATACCCTTTCTATTCTCTTCTCACAACATGAAAACCAGTTCTAGAAACAGATGTTAAATGTAAAAATTACAGAGTCTACTTAAGGTCACTGGAGAACTGTGGTTGGATTGTAAGAATAATTCAAAAATCAAAATAAATGGGAAAAATTTTTCTATGCTTTTGACATACCTAATCTATGACTCAAGCTCTGTGTATCTTAAGTTTCTAATCATTCTCTTTAGTACTATTTCAACATGTAAACTATATTGTACATTAAAAAATACAAGAAAACAAAGACACTAAACTATGCACTTCATTCACTTGAGGAGGGACACATTCAATTGAAGCTTTTATTGTCCTTTTGTAAAAACTGTTGTCATAACAGACATGTCAAGTGATATAAATATGTTTAAAGAAAGAGATAGTAAGTCACCATAAGGATTCAATCCCATTTACATTTATTTTTTCTTTCTCTCATCCCATGACTTCTTTCTTCCCTTTTATTTGTGATGTTAAGTATGGAAGTCAGTGTCTTGTGCATTCTACCCAGTTACCTACAACAGAACTATACCCCTGACCCAGTTATGATTGTGCTTTTCTTTTTGTGGAGTATTTGGTGGCCTTGTACTTTGTAATTTCTGGGCAACAGCAATCCTAAGTTGGTCTAAGTGTCACCCAGTTTTAATTTTTTTATAAAGTTTTTAGGTTGGTGGATAGGCCAAAGATGGAGACCTCTGGATTCATAACATTGTCATGATATCCTGCACAAAGGTCATAGCCATAATTATGGAGGCATGAATGAGCAGAGATTCTTGATACAGAAGCGAGAGTTTTATTTGATGGATCTTTCCAAAAATTGAAATTTGTGTGCCTCTATGGTTAGCCAAAGGAAGTGCTGATGCTGAGAGAATCACCAGTTTTGCTGTGAGCTGCAGAACAGCTTGACAACTACTGGGTAGGAGTGCCCCAACTCAAAGCACCAGGAGGATGTAAAGCCAACAATTTCAAGATCAATCTACTAACAAATTTTGAGATTCAGCTGAACATTTGAAAGCACACCTTGCATAAATCCTTGATGTACTAGATTTCATTGCATCAGGTGTATCGTGTGAACAAGACAATGTTTTCCCGACTCTGGCTTTCCAGAGTGAATAATTACCTATAATGGGCTCACATTTCATTCTCAATATGTGCACGTTGAAGGGTTTGGGTAACCCTGAATTAAGACACTTAAGATCCTGGGGTTGGGAGTGTTTTTTTTTCTCAACTCAGTGTTGCTTTCTATGGCAGCCAGGGCCGAGTTTCTGGTTGGACTTGTGTCTGTTCCTAGTAATGGCTTCTTTTTTTCTAAAATTGCCTTTGAAGAATCCTGCTTACATGTAATTTTCTGGTCTCAGCTCCTATCTTTCTTGTTGCTTTTTTTTCTCTTCCCTACTAGCATATAGTATTTCTGAGTACTGTAAATGCCAATTTAGCTGCAGTTGGTTTATGTTAAGCTTTTAACACTTGAGGTTGCATTTCATTGTATATTTTAAATGCCTGTAACTTTCTTCATTTCTAAGGGATTTAAACTTCAATCTTATTTTGTTGTTGTTGTTTTGTTTGTTTGCTTGTTTTTTTGAGACAGGGTTTCTCTGGGGCTTTGGAGGCTGTTCTGGAACTAGCTCTTATAGACCAGGCTTGTCTCGAACTCACAGAAATTTACCTGCCTCTGCCTCCAAAGTTCTGGGATTAAAGGCATGCACAAGCACCACCTGGCTCAATCTTATTTGTGATAAATCATCAAATGTAACAAAAAAGAGGGGCATATCCTCCCAAGCAATTCCATGACTAAGGTTTGTTCTTCCCAAGGTATCTACAGTTTATGGACATAATGATGATGACAATAATAATAATAATAATAATAATAATAATAATAACAAACAGGAACATTCCAATTCCATGAGTGGAAGAACAGTTTTGTGACCCTAGGTTGACGACTATGTTTCCTTTAGTGGTGGAGCAATGGTGATGTTTTATTTCAGTGATTCTAATCCAAACACCTCCAGATTTCCCTTGTGCACTCACTGGTATTATTTTTACCTTATGCACATCGTATTTTGTCCCACTGACTTTCATTTGGGAACCTTAAAATGTTTCTAGAAACTTAGTTCTATCTTCAATGCAACATTTTTCTTTGGGGGCGGGGGAGAGGACTGATGCCACAGATAGGATTCCTCACTGAATCAGAGATCTGAACTAAATTCTCATTTTAAGAAACATCCTTAAAAATCTATTTCCTTGGCACTAAAATCAGATGTTCCTCACAGTGTAACTTTCTGACTCTTGTCTTCTTCACTAAGCCATAACAAAGTTTAACAGCATAAATCAATTGTGTTCTCCTATTTAGCACTTAACAATCTAGTTATACTTAGTGCTTAAGTAAGAAGCTCACAAACATCTAACAGTCAGGTCACAATATGAGGGAATGGAACCATCAGTGCTTCTGTGGCAGGTGGTAGATGAAAGAATCACTAATACAGGAAAGTAGTCATTCTGTAATAAATTATGCAAAGCTAGAAGACCTGTCACAGTGTAAATATAAGATATAATGCAAATCATATATTTACATTAAGATTATAACAGTAGCAAAATTTCAATTATGAAATTGGAATAAAACAGTTTTTTGGTGATGGGTCACCACAACATGAGGAAGTGTGTTAAAGGGTGGCAACATTAGGAAGGTTGAGAACTGCTGGCATAGTTGGTACCTCACTTACTCAACATGAAAGATATTTGTTGATTAAATATATTAATGCTTTGTGCAATCCGTGATATACTGTTAAAGTAGAAGAGGCCATTCATGAACCAGACTCATTTGAAAAAAAACAGTAACAAAATTCTAATTCAAAGAGACCATGTGGATAAACATAGAGAGATGGTGGATATAACTTTCATAGTTGTCAGAATTGGGGCTAAATCAAAGAATCATTTTAATTTCAAATAATTAAGGACATTTTTATAACACAAAAATGATACAAATAGTGACTCCAAATGGATACTCTTCTCTTTTCTTAGCAGATGGAATTCAGAATATGGAAGCAAGATCCAAAACAAAAAACGAAGAACTAAAGGATTGTCCTATTTCTAATCTAGGATAAGAATTTGTTCTATTTTATTGTTGCAATAACTTTTGTTTGTTGAATGTGTAGGTGATACACCTTCAACACCTGTCACCATTCTGATCATTACAGTTGATTCTGACTGACCTGTTTTGTTAGGTTGTGTTCCCTTTCACCACTCCTTTTTTTCTTTCTTGTAGCTCCACATTGGTCAAAGAGGAAGATCTTCTCAGAATAAAGGAAGACAGGTTTCCAGTCAAGAATACATGAGTAGGTATGCTTCTATGTTTGAATCTATAAGTCACCAAGTTCAACTTCTATTTTCAAACATGTTTCTACACTACATTCTAGGATGGTCTGTGGTTCAATAAGTTTCAATATAACCTGGAAAGATCTGGACCTTTTGACCATCTAACATAACGGTGTGTTTCACTATCTTCATAATATTGTGATTATTACACTAGATGTGTGAGAAACTGCTAACATGTTGGAGGATTGTGAAAGACACATTCATATCAGATATGGAAGATAAACCATGAAACTGTAGCGATCTAACACATCAATAAAATATAAGTGAAATAATGAACACTAATGTGCTACAACATCACTTCCAAAGAATAATTTATTCCTATTGATTTCTATACACCTGAGTTAAATTCTCAATCTAAATAGCTTCTGTAGATAGGGAAGCACTATCAAAATTGCACATTTCACCATAAAACAGAAGACAGTAATGCGTGGTGCACATAGATGAAGTAGTTCAGCTAACACCGAGATTGTCGATTCAAGGGTCATTGTTGAGAAACAATTAAGCAGAGCATATGATCAAAAAGACAATTAGAAAAACTCACATGAAAAACTTGTAGAAAGTTTCCATGTTTGACTCTTTACTAAACCTCATTTACCTATTTATTCTTCTGGTGAACTTTACTCTTCTGCTGTTAGGATTATGTTATTTTATTTCATGGTGTGTGTGTATGTTCCTTGTATGTATCTTTTCCAATGTTGTTGTGTGTTGCTGAATTCCTTCTGGTTATGATTCCTTTGGGAAGCTTTTGTTTTATCCTTGATTATGAAGGAAAAGTTTGGTTTATAAGGGACTACACAATAACAATTATTTTGTTTCCATGTTTCAAAAACATGATTTTATAATATTTTGACATTTTTGTTGATTAATAATAATATAAAGATTAATAAATATATTGACATTCTAATAAGTTTGATTTATATATGACTTGATTCTCCTTTCTTGTCATTTTCCCACAATAATAGGCTATAGGGGCCCAGAGATCCTTGTGGTCACAAAAAGCCACCAGTAAAAAGAGGTATGTTAAACACAAATGTCTGTCTCTTTAAAGAATTGTGTTTTCCATTTTTCATATAGAAGGCTGGGAATTAGGTGACTAAAGGCCTAGTGACCTTTCCAATGTCTGTATATATCAAACAAGACTATACCAGATCCACTCCAGTATTGTAAAGACAAATGGTGCAGTCAATCTAACACAGAACCTATCTTTTTGGGAGATGTCGCATATGCTTTACAGAGTTGTGAGATAGTCATGCTTTAAGCTTTATTATACACAGGGGAACCAAATAATTTTTCCAAGTTATTCTGTACTTAAATATGCCTAAAATAAACTTCTTAGTGTCAGACTCTTGAAGTTTGAGCCAGCATCTGTTACAGACTTATGTTAAACTGAACTTCTTTCTTGCCTCAGTTGAATCCATACTCTGCTGGCTGTGGTGTTTGCTGAACCCCACAGTATGCTTTCTTTCAGTTGATGTAGATTTTATCTAATATGTTTTATTTTTATGTATTTTTGTAAAATGCATGTTAATTTATTATCTATTCATTTTTAATAAACAGCCTAACTGAGTGACTAATTTCACAATTAGCTGTTCTTGAGTTAATTTGACACTCGTAGGAAAGTACATGAGTTCTAGGTTTTTCTAATCCATTATCTTAGATTTCCCAGAGAGCAATAATGATGTTGTAGAAGTACAGTAACTAAAACACTGTAACAAGCATTATACTATCATGAGGAACAGAGACATTTTCTTCATCTTATAGATAACATAAGTGGTTTTCTAAGGAATATATAGAAGTTGAAGAGTGTGTCAAATAGAACATGCAAAATAGACTAACTGTACCAGAGTTAATGAAGAGAAATGAACATATAAGCTGAATATATAAGCAAAAAGTGATTAAATCTGAGAGAATAACTTGGGGATTCTATAATGATAATTTATTTCCATTTAAAAGCTAAACCTTTTAGGATGAAGGTACCACTCATTCACAATCAATGAGCCTAACATATACATAGTTTCATCTTCAGAAGAATTAAAGAGAAAAAGGGAGAAAGGGAATGAAGGAGCTAACAGGGGAGAGGAAAGAATGGGTGGGAGGGATGACCTATTAACTCCCAAATCATTCCTTATCCAATCATATCTTCATATTTGTACAGTATGTTTTAAGGACAACGCCTTTAGGTTATAAAGCATGAAACATTAGAAGGAAAGATTGCAAACTCTGTAAGCAATATGGTCTAACCTTTAACAGAGAATAAAACTTGCAGTACCCCATTCTAAAGGTTTAAACATGACATCTATTTTTAAAAGTGAATTACATTGATTTGACTCCTAGAGATGGAAAAGTAATTCTCTCCTGGAAAAGGTTTAATAATAACAGGCTCTAACTCCTACCTAAAATTAGTCACAAAAGTTAAATCAAATAAATTTTATTTCAATGTAGAGGTGAAGATTTCAGTAGTTTCAATGGACTCCCAGATTGTGTATTTTCCTCTTATCATAAATTGACGAGTGCAGAGATTACCACTGAATGGTATAGGAAGGAAGGTGGAAAGAAGCACACACAATTGCTGCTCTCCAGTATCTGAACTGACAGTTGCAATTTCCACACTAATGAGTCTGGACAGAGTCTGAGAAGAGATGCAAGACATGTACAATGTGTGTGAGTAGGAGATTCTCATTCTTAGCTAAGGTTCATTGGTTCTTTCACACTAGAGAAAGACTTTCTCTTTCCATTTGCATCAAAATGCTTACCGTACTCCTGTGACCTATCTTCATTGATCCCAGAGGTAATTTCAATGGTTATATTCCAGACAATAATGAGTTATACAGACATGCCTTTAACATTTGTCTTTCGCTGCAGTAGTTTAAACTCAAATGTGAAATTAACAGTAGAGGAAAAATACACTTCTGTGTAATTGTATTTGTGCATACTGTACTCCATATTCCCCTCTATTATTGCACATGTGAAAGAAGAGATATAGTGGACTTATAAAGTAGACTTGCAAGACTGCAAAATAACCTTTGTTCTATGATCTCTTATGGGAAATACCTACTAAGATAAAGCAGAAGGGTCATAATTAGATAATGCTTTTAGTGAGTACAGATCTGGGAACATTATATAAACATCAGTTCCTTTATTCCAACAGTGTCTGTCATAGAAGAAGTAAATATGTAAAATAGCATTCAGTGCTCTGATTTGGGACTTGAGGAGGTGCCTTATCTGACTCAAGTGCTTACTGATCTGTCAGAGAACTGAAATTCGGATCCCAACACTCACATCAGGGGGCATAAAACTACTTGTTACTCCAGTTCACAGGAATTCTGTACTATCTCTTAGTTTCCATGGACATGAACAGACACACATCAAAATTAAAACATTAAAAGTAATTCATTAATATTAGCTTAGAATTTCAGATCTTTGAATATGAAAATTTGAACAAAACTCTTTCTAAACTAATGGAGGCCTCAATATCATGATTTTGTTAGATAACTTCTGTTGCAACTTTCAGTATGTTTCATGTAATAAATTACTTTACCTATGAATTGAAAACACTGAAATTTTAACAAAGAAATTATTCTCATGAGCCAATGATCAGTGATTCCAACATAGATTAATATATAGATAACCAATACCAATATAGCTTATAAATATAATTATGTTTTATAAGTATTTGTGTAAATGGATTAGGTAATTGAACTATGGTACATCCTTCTAATATATTCTAATAGAAATAATACAATATACTTGTGAAGAAATTTATAAACACTTTAATTATAATTATTTAAATTTTAAATGATAATTTTATTTGAAAATGTTTAACAGGCTTCAAAATCCTTATATTTTATATGATTTACATAAATAAATAACTATTATACATATGTGTTCCATACATCCATGCAAAGTTACTTTTTGAAATAAAATGCAACCAAATTTTTATATTTAATGGGACTTATCTATGTTGCAAAAATACATTTAATTTTAAAAATTGATTACACTTTTTATGTTGTGAATTTTTTAAAATGGGAAAATAATATTTTAAAACTTAACAGATGTTAAATGATGAAGCCATAAGACATTTATTTTCACAAAATAAAAATAGAACCTCTAGGTTTCATAATAAGCATTTAATAATTGCTAGCTAATTTTAAAAGGATGGATTTAGTTTTGTGGTATATACTTATGTATCAATTTTTCCTTAAAACACAAGATGTTTTAAAGGTAAGTAACAGAAGGTTCTAAGAGAGTTGTTCTCAGCCTTTCTAATGCAGGCACTTTAATACAGTTCCTCATGTTGTGGTGACCCTCAACCATATAATTATTTTGTTGCTACTCTCATGAATTGTAACATGAATATCTGATATGCAGGATATCTGATATGTAACCCCGAAAAGAAAATCACTGCTAAGGGACTGTGAAAAAAATCCATTGTTTGTGAATGCTGCTTACATACTACACGGGATGTAAAAAGGGGAGGAGAAATGTTCCATTATATAGGGGAATTCATTAGGTTCAGGAAGTAAGCAAGTCAAAAGCTTCGGGAAGTTTCTTAAAGAGATAGGATACAAAGTAAGTAATCTTCCCCAAACATATATAAGCTGAGAGGACTGCTCAGAGACACTCTCAGACAAATCAATCTGCCTAGAAACGGCTGAGATGCATTGAGCTGCCTGGAAAAGATATCGTGAACCTGCTAAGCTGTATGCAATTTGTGCGAGTGTGCTTCAGGTGTGCAATTTTAATGCTCTGTAACCCATGTATAGTAGGTTCTGGTGAGGCAGGTCTTTGAAACATTGCTGTCTTTGGAAGCATCCCTCAGTCACACTCTTATCAGCAGTCACGCTTAAACTTGTTGACAAAGAGGTCCATTGGTGGTATCTGAACTTCAGTCCATGCGGTTAAGTTGATGTTTGTTCATGTTTCCCAACTATAGTGACGTGACACATGACATATTTTTCAACATTTTAATTATTTAATCCAACAGTATGGTGACTGTTACCTTCGATATTTAATTAAATTTTATAATATAATTAGTATTGTTATCAGGTTACCTTGCCTTTATTCTGCAATGAGAAATACATTAGAAAAGTAATTTGAAGTTGGAAACCGTGGCTACTTGTTTAAGAACCCTCTGTCTCTTTATTCTAGGAGTCTGTTATTGTGTGGTAACAAAATTAATATTTAAAAATCTTTAGTAATGCATTTTATCACAGAAAGAAGACATATATAATGCTGAAATCAAAATTTTATATATTTACATTTTCTGATAAAGCAGGGTAAAAACTGATGGTAGTAGCAATTCTCTAAAACAGAAGATAGTAGAAGCAAAGAAATTTCAACGGCTGAAGGTAGACCAACCTTGGGTTTAATTATATATATAGTCTTTATGGAAATGTCTATACATTGTAAGTATACTAAACATAGTGGTCCTTTTACAGAAACATTTCAATGTTACCACCATTCAAAATATTATCAGCATTCTGCAACATACCAACATCAATTTCACATCTTTGTTATCCCCTTGCCCATGAATAACTAGCACTATCATATTTAATATCCTTAAATCATTTTGTGTATTTGAAAAGTAAAATTGAATTTAGAATGAATTATGAATGAAAATAAGTTTAAAGAGTATAAAAGCAATTTAGCTTTGCTGAAAAGACAACTATTTGGAAACATAAAATTATATATATTATGCCTCCATGTAGATGCCACTTGAAAAAGATAATCTCTTAATTCCCATATGACAATGCTGGTTCAACTTAATTCTTTGTGACAATTCCAGTTCAATTTAAAATTCATAAAAATGTAAAACAAACCCCCTCAGCAGAGGATAGAAACTGATTCCCATTCATGCATGCATTTGTTGAGCCATTCATTAATCAAAACTTAGCAAAGAGCTATTATATGCACAATCATGTGAGTTACAAAAAACATGACTTACATTCATTTTCTGTACTCCATAGGCTCAGAGTGGAAAGGCCCAGCATGACAGGTAAATAAATGTTTGTAATTTAAAGAACTGAACATCACAATAGTCTGGGGATATATTACAGATGCTTCCATGAAAGAGAAAGGCTAGCTGCAGCATGAAAGCAAGAAAATTTTCATTATTTTAAAGAAGTAAACACAAGACTAACTTTTGTGTGATTCATAGAATTGTTGATGTAATATATATATACATATATATATATTGCATAAGGCATAAGGGAAAAGATGTTATATATTAATGATTTGCTATAGCTATATAACTAATAGAACTATATTGATAATAAAGTTTTTCTACAATGTAAGAAGACATTTTTAATGCCCTTTGTAAGTTTTAGATATAACAAAAATTATTAGTTCTAAAAAGAAAGTTAATCATCTAACTGGTGAAATTAGTAGAGCAGAGATTTATACTAAGTAAGAAAAGTTTGGTTGTCTGCAGAGAAAAGAAAATGCATTGATATAAATATTATTAAAGCTATTAATGATATATGAAAAAAAATTTGTGGAGGCTGTTCTTTCCATTCTCATGGTTATTAATAAAGGATGCCATATAAGACACCTTAAAAACCTTAGTCTATTTTTTGGCTTAATGTGAATTAGGCCGGGCGTTGGTGGCGCACGCCTTTAATCCCAGCACTCGGGAGGCAGAGGCAGGCGGATCTCTGTAAGTTCGAGACCAGCCTGGACTACCAAGCGAGTTCCAGGACAGCCTCCAAAGCCACAGAGAAACCCTGTCTCGAAACCCCCCCCCAAAAAAACAAAAAACAAAACAAAACAAAAAAATCAATTATAACTTTTTTATCTGAAAACTACTATAAAATACTATATAAATGTATGTGTGTAAGTATTATCTAAAAAGTAGTATATAAAACTGCCATGTTATAAAATTGAAGAATATTATTATGTTTTTTTTAATATTTTCTGTTTGGACTTGAGGAATGACCCATAGTAAAATTGTGTGTTTTTGTACTGTAACCCTAGTCAAAATTCCATGACTTAGAGTTCCTAGACCTAAGAGTAGAACTTATTATTTTTTACTTTGATAATGGCCATGATATCACATAACATTCTTTCTTGTTTTCATTGGGAGTAAATTCTTCTTCCGTACATCTTGACTCCTCTCTCTTCTCCCTCCACTCCTTCTGCTCCACCCTACCTTCCCTCTCCCTCATATCCACCCCTGTTTTATTTCCCTTCAGAAAGAAGCAGGTCTTCAAGAGAGAACAGCCAAACATGACAAAATATAATAATGTAAGGCAAAATCCCTCATATCAAGGCTGGACAAGGCAACCCAACAGACATAAAATAATCCCAAAAGCAAGCAGAAGAGTTAGAGATACATGCAGTCCCACTGCTAAGAGTCCCACAAAACCACCAAGCTAACAGCAATAACATGTGCACAAAGGACCTGGTTTACAGGGCTATGCTAAATATTTATATCTATACTTATACTATTAATCTAATCTCAACCTTGGTCACAGAAACTTCTTCCCTTCAGTATACTTAGGCCACTGCAGAAATGGATATTTCATCAAAGGGTTTAAAATACATGAGCATATGGACAGTTCTCTTTGGACTTAGTAAGCTACAAAACAAGGAGATATAAAAAATGAGTTATGAGTAGGTGTTTGGGGAGATATGGATGGGATTGAAGTGTGGATTGGGGGGTTTTATACAGTCATTTCATTGACTAAATATGTGAAACTTTCAAAATAAAAAGAAATTGAAAGAAGACACTAGTACAGTCATATTTCATATATTTTAAAGGAATTATTTATTTCATTTATTTATTTATTTTTATTTATGTATATGTGTCTGCCTGAGTGTGTGCCACATGTATACAGGTATCCATGTGGGTTTCAGGGTTCTGAAGCTGGAGTTACAAGCAAAGTGAGTCTCCCCATGTGGTGCTGAGAAACAAATTTAGCTCCTCTGAAAGACCAGGAGGTGTTCATAGTTTCTGTATTCTATCTTCACCCCCCTCCATTTGCACTTTTTTGCTTTAGCACATCAATTCATAACATGAATAATCTTCTTAATGTACATTCATTTAAAAGTTCAGCTTGTTTATATCACTTTGCAGGTATGCTAAAGAGTGAGGGCAACTTGTCTAGCATCTGGAACCCTACACTGAAATATCTGGATTTACCCATTTTTTGCTTTAAATCATAAGAAATAATTCTTCACTGTTTAAGCTGTATTACAAAAGCATCAGATCAATGATAGAAACATAATGACTTTGCTGTAATTCAAAAGTATCTAATCACCCATAGGTAGGAATAATAGCAGCAGGAATATTTTAGTGCACAGATATGGCATTGAATCTCAGATGTGCCCTTTAATAGGAAATGAACTAGGAACTTTCGGCTTTATCTTTGCCCTTATATCGTTGGCTCATTGGTCTCAATTAGTAGAATGTTTTTGCAAGTACCTTTGTCTTTGTATCTTACAAGCATTCATTGTAGGCGTAATTAAATCAATTATTATGAAATTTAAAATTACAAATGGTTATTTGGAATAAATAATGAAAACATGCCTTGTATCACATATCTAACTCATCATTCTTATTCATGCAATCTATACTTTATTGACAAGATGGTAGGAATGAGAATATGTAACAGCTTTTTGATAATTAAGTGTAATGATAATTTTATGAGTGGCTAACTATTAATGCCATAGTTATCTCCATCCTCCTTTTGTTTGTTGTATAGCTGATCGTGTCTACCAAATATATATTAATTTTCATTGCTTACCTGGTAAATCTTCTTCTATTGGTTGGTTTATTCTATACTCTACTTCGAGGTTGGGCATCTCAGTGTCAGGCACTTGAAGAAGTCATTCATTATGCACTGAAGAGAAAGGATAGTTTTAGACGTAAAAGTTTTATTTAAGTAAATAAACCTTAATTTACATTTTAATTTTGAGCATATTATTACCTGAGTCTTGTATTCACTGTCTTCATCACTAAAATTGTAAAATTTTCTCATTGTGACTCATATAGGTCATTTGAATGAAGTCAGCAGATAGTGTTGATAGCTAAATGTGGGAGGAAAAGATGCAAAGTAAAAGCTGTGTTGAATGAAATCCTAAAGCTAAAAGGGAGGAAGGAAACTCTAGAGAATAAGAAAATAACGAATCTGGTGGACTGACAATGTGCCGTATTCAAAGGATCTGGAACTGCTGCTATGTGCAAACAGATTGTGAGTTTAAAATACCAATATATACTCACACACATAGTGGCACCTGCAAGTCCTGTTGCTTTTCGTACCCAATTTGTTTCTATCTGGCAGCAGTCTGGTTTTTATTGAGTATTTACTATGGATTTTACAACACAAAAAACAAATGACAATTTAGACATTTATAAATTCCTTGATATTACTAGGCAATAATTAATGTTTTATATTTGAATTGTATACATATAACAAATTTTGATCTGACTAAACATATTTCTCTTCCTTATGTATTGGAAAAAAGTCTAGTTGGCACAAGAATCAAGTCTTTTGAACCACAACAAAGCCTAAGGTTGACATTAGCACCTGTCTGTCACTCGAGACTCTTCCTATGTTTGGTCTTATGTTAACCCTAGTCTGCAGCATACACACTGTTTATAGCACCTGATACTGGAAACTCAAGACATTTCTTATTTACTAATGAAATTTGATATTAGTTAGCCCACCAACCCGAGGGTCAAGTTTAAATATCATGCTGTCTAGGCAGAGTTTGTTCCTCAGGGAAGGTCCCTACATCCAGTAATCTGTGACATGACTATCCCATACCCTACATTAATGAGATGTTAGTGAGCACCTGCTTACTGCTCTCTGGCATAATATACCTACTCTTTTCTTCACACAGGTGCACTGGAAGTCTAAAAGGAACCTGGTGCAAGATAGTCCATTGCAAAGATTTATGACTCTAAGATTCTGTGTAAGAAAGAAAGCTAAAATTAAAGGGATTGATAACAAACTAAAAATTGAATAGCTCCTATTTTACATTATCTTCTCTCATTTAGATCTAGTAAGGAGTATCACTCTAACTCCCAGCATCCTAAATTGTGAGTGAAATGCCATGTGGTTGAATGTGGTCAACATATTTGGTAACTAGCCAGGTTTCTGAATATACTACAACTAAGAGTTGAGTAAAAGCTCAAAAGCATGATGGGTTTAAGCTGCTTTTGGAAAAGGTGCTCATGTTGCTCCACCTGACTACTGTGGTTTTGAATATACAAATATGCATTTTACTCTGTGCGTGCCACCACAGCTACAAATAATAATGACTGTAAAAACCCTAGCAGAAGAAGTTGGCAGCTTCAGCCATGTGGTTCTGTCTTTAGAGTCAAGGATACAGAATGGGGTTGTGAAATCTCCCACTGAGGCTGTGAAAGCTGAAGCCAGTAGTGTTTCAAGGATGTCCCTGCATGGAGGCCAAGGGAGGCCTTTTTGTATAAAACTGTGAAAGGGAAGACTGAATTGTGTTGGGGTCCCCAAGATGTCGGAGACACTAGTGTCCTGGGATTCCTGTTGAGGAATGCTACAGACTGAGTTTGGAACCAACAAAAGATGTGTGTTGTAATTAACAAAACTTAAGGAAGTAGGAGATCTGAAGAATTCTTTGGCATCACACATAGACATGTGGAATTTGGAGGTTGCCCAGATGGTTTGGGTGTTGTGTCAGTGTGTTATTTCACCCCTATTCTCCGTTTCCTCCCATTTAGAATGGTAATGTACATTAGGTTCCATTTATATGTTTTAAGTATGTGATCTGCCTTTTGAGTTTGCTTTTACAGGGGATTATAGTTAAGAGATTGCCAGGAGTTTCCAAAGAGATTTGGGACTTTGGAATTTTAAACATTGTTGAGACTGTGATAGACTATAGGGACACTTGACATTAGACTGAATGCATTTTGCATTATGACATGGCTAAAAGCCTGTGTGTCAAGGGAATGGAATGTGGTGGTGTGAATAGGATTCTCCTTATAGGCTCATATGCTTGGATGCTTAGTCATCAGGGAGTAGCTTTTTTAGGAGGTGTGTCCATTATTGGAGTAGGTGTGGCCTTGTTGGATGGAGTGTATCTTTTAGGTTGGGGTGTGGGGTATCCAGTCTTGAAGTTCAAGATCAGTTCAGTCGCCACCTTTCCCTGCTTCTTTCTGATTCATTTGTAGAACTTTTAGCTACCTCTCTATCACTACCTACACCTGCATGTCGCCATGCTTCCTGTAATAATGATATTAGACTAAACCTCTGAACTATAATGCAGCTCTAATTAAATGTTTTAATTTATATGACTTATCATGGTCACGGGTTTCTCTTCATTCCAAAGAATACTGGTTAAGAGAGAATCCAAGAGAATACATTCTAATCTTCAAAAGACCATCTATGCCACATTTGATCCTTTTTTTACTGGCAGGTGTTATCATTTTTGGTCTTGCATTTTAATATGTATTCAGATAAGACCATGATTTTCTATGTTGTTATAACTTTCCAAACAGCACACAAACCTATACAGTAGCCAGAATTATTTCAACTCACTCTATTATCTCCTTCCAATATAAAATTTTAGGTCTAGAAATGATTCCTTCTTATACATTAAACATCAAGTACTCCACACTGTTTTGATTGTCCTTTATTTATCCAACCTTTTGTGTGTTTTGGACACCAGTAGAAGGAAGTGATTTTATTTCATAGGAATAATTGAAAGTTCTAATGAAAAGACAGATTTATTGTCAGTTGTTTTGTTGAACATTGCCATTATAACTGGGGAAAGATGAAATCTCAAAGTTGTTTTGATCTACATTATCCTAGTTGATAGGGGCAATGAACACTTTTGAGATATTAAGATCTATGACAGAAGAATAAGCAGAGAGGTAGAGACAGAGAAAGAAAAAGAGAGGTGAAACAGCAATCCTACTTTATATTTGATTCAAGCATATGTAATAAATATTGTGTATATTTGAGGGTAACTTTTGTAATAGTCCTTTTTTGACTTCAAGCATTTGAATGAAAAAAATTCTTTTCAGGAACTTTCCCAGTTAACCAGGTGGTAAAAGACATAAAAATTAAGTTTTGGATTTCAAAGGTTCTAATGAAGTCTTTAACTTTAAAATGACTTGCTTTAAAATCAGAGGCAACACTTGACCTAGCATCCCACTGGGAGATCTTGTCTCTTTTTCAATGTCATGATGACTAAAATTTTTCACCTACCTCACAAGCCCCATCTTTCACAGAGACATTGAAATAAAAATTCCTGTGAATTTTTCTGTGTTCTGACTTGTAATGGGGTGGATATATTTAGTCACCACCTTACAATGGCAGGGAAATAGCAAAACACATCCAACTAAAGAAGATGTCTTTTGTTCTTTTAGTAAAATATCTCGTGTGAGCTGTCTGTGACACTAAAAATGGCACCATACTTAGAAGTATAACTGCCAACTAAAGTTACCCAGCAAGTCATAATCTCTGTTCCCATACAGATTTCACTGTATTTTCCCCTAGGTGTGAAGTAATCATTTTTATCAAATTCTGCACAATAACAATTGATTTCTTAGCTATAACATTTCCTTTTAAGTTGTTGTGAGGTATGAACTCTAAGAATCTTTTCTTTTGTGAAGCAAGATGTTTGTAATTGGGTTGATCTGACTGTTTTCTGTAGACTTTATCTCATATTTTGAAGATTTTTATTAATGATTCTATTGCCTTACTTTGTAAACATGTCATTGAATTGCCTTTACCATAGCACTGGAAATCAGGATTTATTTGGTGCACTGGTAAGCAGTCTCTACATCGTGCACTTATAAGCCAGATATGTACATCAAATGCAATGCAAGTGTTAATTTGACATTTTGACTTTGTGATTCAGAAGGTCACTTGAGTAATTAGCAGTAGATACCCAGGGGACATGCTGTGATAATATGTTCATTCCAGCAATATCCACTGTGAATAACAAGCACAAACTGAAAGGAATATACTTATGAATTATGAAAATATTGTTAAATATATTTGAAATATCTTAAACATCTTCAAATTTCAGTTCATTGAAACAAATATCTATATCATAAATACAGAAAAAGACTAAAGAATATTATATGCATCAGCATAGTATTTTTAAAGTCTTTTTGATCACAGAGATATGGGTAGAATTGAGACATGTGATTTCAGTCAGCATTTGTCATTGTTTTGCAATAATTATCCTAAGTAGATCACCTGGCATGCCTTTTTATGAATTTGTGAACTTGTTCTTTCTGTGAGATACTATAGAATACTTTTTGGGGGACATATGAATAATGAGAAATGGTAATTCATTTTGCAAAAAATCATACATATATCAATTTAGATGGTTTAAAGAACTGTCAATTAACTCTATGAGTTTTAAAATGGAAATAATACATTCATATTCAATATTTTTCAACAGTACTTAGTCATAGTTAATATATATATAATGACAATATATATTGTTATTTCTATAAATTTTTTGGCAAGCTAACATCCTTAGGAATTGAACAATGTAAATGTTAGTGGCCTTGTATGAATATATATATTTATTTATATATATCTGAAGTAAGATTTATGATTTAGGAATAAGCTCATATATCTGTACATATTTTAATGAATATTTTATATACATATTAGTTTGACATGTGTCTATCTGCAAACACACATTTTATAGGCAAACAAAAAAATCACCTTGCTGTATTAAATCTACAGCATAAGAAAAAGATAATTTATAAAATTTACAGCACAGACTACTGTATTGATGAAAAGCAAAGTATTTTTTGAAAAGATTGTGTTTTTACATGAGTACACACAGAGCACAGTATATAATTTTTAAGTTCTTTATAAATCATATCTCTATTTGTAATGATTTATTTAAGCATGGCAGTATGCATTTTAAGTGTTATCAACATGAATTTGTTTTTGTTGAGAATAAATCAATAACTCCTGCAAACATAACACTTACAATAGAAAGCACCCTTCCTATAATTCACAGTCTTACTTGCAGGTTCATCTTAAATTCTTTAAAAGAATATTCACATAGATGTTCTTTTGATAATTATTTCATTGACCCACAGGTAAATGACCACTAAGAGTAGAACATCTGTCCTTCTGGTTGTAATAAAAGGGAGGCATAAAGGAGTCAGCCATTCCTTCAACTGTGAAGGAGGATAGAAACCAATGGATTCTCGTCTAAGAAAGTCTTTTTTAGATGACAGCTCCATTCCCTAATCATTATGTAAGCAGTTGAGATCTGTCAACTGAGAGAAGACATGGTACATGGTGTGTATGAATACCCTCACCCTTATGATAGAGAAGTGATTCTTTTATTTTAAAAAGCCTTATAGTAAATGCATGTTTATCTGATGACTCAATGACATATATGTGAATTTATTTAATTCTGAGGAATTTAGTTATTTCATTTAACATTCTTTGTGTCTTAGATTGTGCTACATTTCAAATTATTTCTCAAGTTCAAAGACTGTAAAATAATCCATATTTTTTAATTCCAGGCTCATCTAGGAAACAGGATTTATTTGTATTAACCAATATAATGAATATCACTTTCTTTTGCTAATTTGTCTTATTGATTTATTTTTTACATTCCAATCCCAGTTACACGTCCCTCCTCTTCTCCTGCTCCCCCCACCTCACTAACTCCTCACCTCCATCTGCTCCTTGCAGAGGGTAAGGCCTCTGGTAGGACGTCTACTAAGTAAATCACATCATCACTTTGAGGCAGAGCAAAGGTATTCTCCTCCCCCTACACCTCTGTGTCTAAACTGAGCAAGGTATCTCTCCACATAGAATGGGCTCCACTAACTTAGTTTGTGCATTAGTGTTAGATGTTGGACCCACTCCCAGTGGTCTCATAGATTGTCATAGTTTCTTCAGTGAGATAATAAACAATAATGTGTTATTTTCTGTCATTGAATAATTTCAGTCATGTGTAGTGATTGATTGTTGTCTTAAAGTAAAGGAAAAAGATTCTGGGACACTACATGTGTATTTCCCACTAATAATGTTGTTTTCATCAGTAGGGCCTAGTCCTCAGTTTGTGGAGAGTAATGACTGCCCTTGGGCAATAGCTTGAGTCATTTGTGGATTCCCATGGGGCCCCTTTGGCCTATAAGTTATTTAGATGTAACACATGCCTAAGACTGGAGACATTATTTGATGATAGCAAATATCCAGTTGGGGGGTCCATCTCTCCCATTATTTGGCAATCCCAGTTACATCACCATATAATATGTATAAATGTTAGGAAGCTTCTACTGTATTAGGTTTCAAATACTACTGTTCTACTAAAGGAATATAACAACAAATTACTTCGGACAAAATTCTCCTATACTCACAGGCCAGCATCTTGATAAGGCATCGTCAGAGAAGCTTCTTCCTGCAGTAGATGAGAAGAATAAATACAGATAGTCACAGCTGGAAAGTGTGCAGACCTTGAAGCTCTCAGTCCTAGAGGGTATGCCTTCATGAAATTTCCCCTCCCCCTTAAAAGCTCTGGGAACTCTGCAGAAGTAGAGGCAGAAATATTGTAAGAACCAGAGCAGATGGAGGACACCAAGGAAACAGAGCCATCTAAATACAGCAGGGCCTAGCACATATAAACTTCGAGACTGTCACAGCATGCATAGGGCCTTGAGTTCTGGGAGACCTTGAGTCCCACTGCTAGTACAAAAAAACAAGATAGAATGAGACAAGGCAAATGGCCTGATGTGGAAGCTAGAGAAGGTAACCCAATAGGATGAAAGAGCCTTAAGGCCCTGGCTCCTATGACCAGTGATGGGTGGCCACTGCAAAACAAACTCAATTGCATTTTGAAAATTCTTTGTCTTAAAATGTGTGAGACTTTTTTATGTTTCTTCTTTTTCTATATTTAACCTTACATGTCCTTTGTGTATATACTATGATTTCCTCTTTTGTGTTTTTAAAGGATTTCTGTGCGTATGTGTGAATGTGTATGTCTCTGTGTCTATGTGTATTTCTTGAGCTTTTAATTTTACTGTTTTTCTGTTGGCCTGTTGTTTTTTATTTTTGTCTATTTTTATTTTATTAGCATTATTTTAGATGCCTAATTGTATACTAATGAGAGACAGAAAGGGTGTATGTTTAGGTGGGTGGGGAAATAGGCAGGACCTTGGTTGCAATGAAGAAAGAGAAACATAATCAGAATATATTGTAGTAAATTTAAAAAAAAAGATGTGAGCCTGCTCGTTTGCACATGCGCACGTGCACATGTGTGTGTGTGTGTGTGTGTGTGTGTGTGTGTGTGTGTGTGTGTGTGCGTGTTAATTTATAAGTAGTCTTGGTCATGTTGTCTTATTACAGCATTAAAAAAGCTACTAACAGCAAATGTCTATAAGGTAATAAGCACTCCTCACTGTTCTTCCAATCAGTGATATTGGGAATCCCTGATCCAATCTCTAAAGTAATTCACAATCTATGGCTCCTCATTAGTATAACAACTCTTCAACTTACTCTTAATTATGTTACTCATTTGACCCTAATTAATCTTCCTCCACATACTATTGGTAAAAACAATTCGAAACACATAAATTATCATGATTCTGAAAACTCACTGATATCTCATTAATAAAACTCTGAGTTTTAATATATGTATCATAGTAAAGTTTGTAATATATACAGAAAACAACCCTGGATTAATCATGACCTGGATTAATCTTTAATTTGGTCTCCTGCCCTTATCATGTAATTTATTCCCTGAGAGTGTCTCACTCACTAGTGATGTCTTAGCTACACTGTATTTTAATGCTAAGACTGTCTTCTTAAAAGATCTACGGAATCTGTGTATACTTCATTGTATCCATTATCTTTGTACTGTCACTGAGCTGATATGACTTTGCCATAGAAGTCTCAAGTTAAACAGCCACTGCTTAGACATTTGTTTTTAGATTCAAAGTCTTGAATATAAAAACTGTCTTTCTAATACTTACACTGAGAAAAATGTAGACAAACAAAAGCACAGAATTATTTTGAACTATGAAAGAAACTGAATTAGCAAAATAATATGTCACCACAAATTTTGGGAAGACAGAAGAAACATCCAGAGAGGTATACTTTCCCGATAGAGAATATGCTCATTCACCTGGTTAAAAGAAATGAAAATCACTGACAAGTTCTGAGGGTGGAAAAACAGGAAATATAAGGCAAAGGAAGAAATTCTACCTACAACACAGCTATGATCATGTCTAGGTGGGTACAAAGCATCTGACCTCCAGGAAATCCAATGCCATCATTCAGTAACATTCCCAGAAAAACTCTACTTCTATAAAAAGCACCAAGACTTGTTCCAGCACAATGGACTAATTCTCTAGAGAAATTCTATGGGAAAATTCTTTCAGACTGGAGGACAGAGAACTTGCTAAAAAGTACCAAAGAAAACTAGAATAGCTCTCAAAGAGACAACTCTCTTTTTATAAGAAAGTTACCAAGAGTAAAACTGAGAACTACAGATAATAATAGGGACAGTACTGTACAAATCATTGCAGTCCTAAATACACATGGTCTTAGTAATAAAGTATCAAATGCACATGGCAAAATAAAAAATGATAAGGATATAGGTAAATGTAAAATCAGAATGGAATATTAAAACATACTTCATCAGCTAATGAGAAGAAAAAAAAATCAAAGCTAAATGATGCTCATTAACACACAAAACACTATGTTAATTATGAAGCTGTTGGCAATTTGCTTGGTATCTTATTGGTTAGCTCTGACTTAATTATTAACTCATAACTGCTAATTTCCACGTGGTCTTCTCTTACCGGAGAACAGGGTCCAGACATCTTATTTTTCCCGTGTCCTACATCATGACTGACTGTGCCTCTGTTTCCCAGAATAATCCTCGACTCCTGGTCCCACCTATCTTGCTTCCCTATTGACCAACAGTGCTTTATTAATCAACCAATAGGATAACATATACACAGGAGGACTCTCCCATCATCTCCTCTTTTCTGTTTAAATAAAAAGAAAGGTTTTAACTTTAACATAGTAAAATATATAACAAGGCAGTTATTAAGCAAGTACTATAAATACAATATTTAGTCTATTAACATTTAGCAAGATTTAAAGAAAGTATTGTAGCATCTATCCTATCTGTTTGAGTCTAAAGTCTTATATGTAACTTATCTTTTATCATAACTAAGGAAAACTGTAATTATAACTAGCTGTCTTCAACTCCATCAAAAACCAAAGAAGGATAATATATAATCACTAGAATTGACAGAGACAATTGGATACATGGACAGTCACACGAAGTTCCTCTGTAACTTTGGGGCATCCATGTTCAGCTCATAGGCCACAGTGTGTCTGGCAGACTTCTCAGCAAAGCAGGAACTTTTAAACTGTCTGTCTGCATTGGCAGCTTGTCAGTCATTTTTCTGTGTCCTAAAGAATGTCTCTCAGACTCTTCCATGAAGCGGGAACCCTGTAGGACTGTCCAAGTTCAGCAGTAACTTTCCTGTGGGTCCTGCATGTCCAGTTTATACAGCAACAGTTAAACAGTCCAGGAAAGAGCAGTTTCTTGCCCAAATTGCTAATCTTACCATGTTGAAAGCAAACTCCATAATGAGTTTCTTTGATGCCCATCTTCCTCTCAGATGTAATTGGTGTGTCAGGAGCAGTTGTGCCTCACTATCATGAAAAACCCTAAACCATTTAAATGCCATATATTCTGTATGTCTTTGAAGGTTTGAAGAATATCTATCCATCTCAAATATATCTTTGCATATCTAGAAAACCCAAAAAACCTAACTATAAATTCTGATTATTAAAAGTAACTATCTATAATCTGTATTTAATTATGCGCTATGTTTTAAAAGATCAATATAAACATAATACTTAAACAAGAGGAGAAATATACATATCACAAAATTGACCTTAAATTTGTATCATAAAGTGAAAATCCATACCAATACAAAGTGTTCATTTCTATATTATATTCTATTTTTTCCCTTTAGAAAGAGATTGACTGTGATCATTACCCTTTATAAGCAACCCTGCAAAATGAAAACAAACTTTTAAATGATATTTAGGAATGTGGGCATTGTTCATTACAAACTGCTTCCTGCTCATTGGGGGCATTGTCCATACCATGGGGATCATGACAAAACACAGAAACCTGGTCAAGTCCTTGTTTTTGTAATCTGTACCACTGTATCGTCCCAGCTCTTTCTGATACTGGCCTGCCTGGGACACTGCTTCAGGAGGTTTTGCTTCATCAAACCATAGAATTCTGGAAGGAATCCACAGCTTTTCATTTTCCATGGAAACACAAATAAAATCGCTTTTCCAAAGTAACATATCCTTATACTTAAATTTTAAAATCAAGGCATTTTCAAAATATATAAGTTGGATTAATTCAGCAGCATTTATAATCAAGTATATTCAGCAGTTGTTCCTTCCTTAGCAACTTAACAACTAAAAATCACAATAGCATACAGTATCCAAACTCTCTGTGTATTTTCCATCTTTACGTGGCTTTTTTATTTATCTATTATTATTACTTTATTTCTTTCCAAGTTATTTATTTATTTATTTTCTCTCTGAGATAGGGTTTCTCTGTGAAAATCTGCCTGCCTCTGCCTCTGGAGTGCTGGGATTAAAGGGGTGTGTCACCATAGTCCAGCTTCTGTAATTCTTTTACCCCTATCCTGTTTCATTTTCTCTCCCAAGCCTGTGCATATTTTTAAACACATTGTAAACCTTTTAGAAGTTTTACTTCATCTGAATCTTACTGTACTGTAAGTCTTTATGCATTTCTGCCCATGTGTCTTTTATCTGCTAAAAACTATGGCTGTTTTAACTGCTGTCTTTCCAAGATGGCAGGTGTATGTTTACCTCCAGCACTGGCTGAGCAAGTCTCTGCCTATCTCTAGCAAAACAGAGCCTACCCGAGAAAAAGGCTGCCACCAAGAAACCATGCTTCTCTCTGTTCTTCTGTTCTAAAAATTCCTTTTCTTAAGTGGAAATGTGTTCCTCAAGTACAGGTGCCATATGTAACATATACTCTTCCCACCAGCAGCCTGGGTCCTGCCGCTGTCTCAGTCCTCAATTAACACACAAGACACTATATTAATTATGAAGCTGTTGGCCATTTTCTTGGTTTCTTATTAGTTATCTCTGAGCCCATAACTGCTAATCTAAGTATTTCCATGTGGTCTTCTCTTACTAGAGAAAAGTGGCCGGACCTCTTTCTTCTCCTGCATCCTACATCATGACTGACTGTGCTTCTGTTTCCCAGAATACTCCTAGACTCCTAGTCCCACCTATCTTGCTTCCCTATTGGTCAACAGTGTTTTATTAATCACCAGTAGAGCAACATATACACAGAAGGACTTCCCCCATCAGCCCTTAAGAGCAATATCAGTGTGATGATGCTGAAATGTTAAAATATTATTCTCAACAACAAACACACATTTTTTGAAGGTGTAGTACTGTGGTTCCCAACCTTCCTAATGCTTCAACCCTTTACTATAGCTCCTTATGTTGTGGAAACTCCGAACCATTAAATTATTTCATTACAGCTTTGTAACTCTAATTTTGCTGCTATTATCAACTATAACATAAATATCTTTGCTTGTTGACTATCTTAGGTCACACCAGTGAAAGTGTCATTTGACTCCCACAGAAGGTCAGGACCCACAGGATAAGAACCTCTGGTAGTAGACCATTCCCCTGGAACGGTATAGCCCAGAAATGTACCTTAAGAAATATGAAACAAGGGGAACCACACAATGTTTGCTGGTCACACAGATTGGAAATAATGAGAAACTAACAACTTAAAAAGTTTTTAATAATCCTAAATTACATTAGAAATAAATCCCCACCCCAGGTCCATGAACTCTTTTCCCTATGGAAGAATACCTTGCTCAGTCTATATAAATGGGGAACACCTTGGTTCTGAATCAACATGATGTGACTTACTTTGTTGATTCCCCATGGGAGGCCTCACCTCTCTGAGGAGTGGATGGAGGTTGGGATGATGGGAAGGTGGGGGAGCGGGAGGAGGTGTGGGAGGGGGAACTGGGATGGGTATGGGAAAAAACTTTTTTAGTACATTAAATAAAAAGAATGTAAAATATAGTAATCCCAAGTACTTGAAGGTTATGGAAGACACACATGCATGATGTATGAGATAAACCTTAACAAAATGCAAAACCATTTCAAACTAAAGTTGAAGAATTTGAATTTTGAAAGACACGTGAAACTATTCAATAATGGAAAAGTATTGTGTCTTATACACATTAGAAGATTTGAAGGCAGTAAAAATCAATTATCTAAGTAAATTTTCCAGTTTTCTTCATGATCTAAGATCTCAGAACAGATTCTTGCATATCATCTTGTTTCTGATGTCATCACTGTGGCAGGCAGATATTGTTTAGCAGAATCCAGTAATTCAACACACACAAAATTTTAAAGAGGAAAATAGAATTTCTGGAACCAGTGTTACTGGTTGGCCACAAAGTTTAAGTACAGTGCCCAGAGTAATTTAATTTTAGTGAAAATAATTTAATTTTGTTTAACTATATTCAGCAATCTAGTCTTTAAACAATATGTCAACATAGTAAAATACATAATTTGACCTACTTAAAAGATATATATTATTTGATTTTTATTCATTGATAATATTACCATTTCCTTTTAAGTTTTTGTTGTTGTTGTTGTTTTTAAGTACTTGTGTACAATGATTTTTTGATTCCTGATTTGCACTTAGAATATTTGATGCTGAAGTAACTGGATATATTGAAATTCTGCAAGAGAAGTTAACTGTAGTGGTGATTTTAATAAATGTACATTCTGAAGAGCAAGCAACAGACTCTCCTTAAACATAACTTGATTATCCCCTGCATCACAAATAATATAAATCCCAGAGACAGAGAAGCAAAGCAGCCAGCTAGTAGCTCTTACTTCTACCTCAGACTGAAAGGGCTGTCTTTTCTTCACACATTTTTGGAGTACAAAACTGACTTCACTGCTCTCCACCAAGTCTGAGACTGCAATCCTATGCCTTCTCTGTCTGGAAACTAGATTTCACATGAGACCCTTGTTTCTTCTTTTTATATATCTCAAATCTGGAATTAAAATCATGAGCTCTGATTCACTATCATGTAGCCCAGGATGATCTTGGACTCACCAAGATCTGCCTGCATCTCTGCCTTACAAGTGCTGGGATTAAAGGCATGGAATCCTAAGTGCTAAGGTCACCTTTGTGTGAGGTGCTTCTCCTTTAGACTGAATCAAATTCATGTACCTAAGTATGGCCTTGAACTAACAGAGATATGTTTGTTCCTGTCTTGAGTCCTGGGATTACATGTGTGTACCACGACTGTCTGGCCTCTATGGCTGTAGCTAGGCTTGTATTTTGATCTTCAGTGGCTTTTTTAAATCATTAATATATCATCACAATCACCTGATTAAAAATTTGTGTGTTATATCTGCCAGTGTAAATAAATATTATCTACTTAACCAAGTACTCTTGGCTCCATATTTCTGAGTTTAATTTTGGCACCTAAATTTGGTAATTGATGGGACTGACATAGTATAGAATTTTAGGCTGGGCAGATATTAATTACTAAGGGTATAAAGTGATAAAAATGCTGTAATGTGTGTCAGTGAAATTGTTATTTTAATTTGTCAAATAAGACATCTATTTACCTTTTAAAAAAGCTGTTTCTGTGTGCTGTTCATTGTGTGAATGGTGTGTGTGTGTTGAATGTGTATGAATATGCAAATTACTTACCTATGCAAGTGCATTTGGAGGCAACAGAAGGACTCTGGGTGACTTCCTTATATAACTGCCGGCCATATAATGGTCATTTGCCTTGAGGTCTCTCAGCGACCTAGAATCTCCCAGTTTTTGCTGGCCTGCTTAGTTGATGACCAATCTGTATCTGACTATTTGTGCCCAATCCACTGCAGAGTTACAGTCATGAGTAACCGTATCTAGCTGTGGATTCAAACTCAGGTTCTCATGCTTGCATGCTCTTACCCAAATAGCATATACAGAGACCCCCAACTAAGTGTTTCTAATTGTTTATACTTGTTGCCACAAAGTCAAAATCTTGTAGATTTAGTGTGTTACAAATACAATTATGTGGATAAATAAAACAAAGAATTAATCAAATATCTGGTCAAGAAAAGAGTGCTGTCTTAGCAAATAACTGGTTTTCAGTTTCATTTATGATATATGCTTGTTTAAAAATTCCAGCTGTAGAAATGAAAACATTTTCATGTTCATATGAAATTTTATTGACAACTTAATTCCTAACAATTTTATTGTTGTTATATTTACCTAACAAGCTTCTGCTGTAAATAAATATATACATGTAGGCATATATATTACATGATTTTATGAGACATTCATAATTTAAAAGTCTCTGGAAACGTATTTGCTGAGCTAAAAATATGTGTGGGTTTACATTAATTAATGATCAGTAGCATTGAGTTTTATCTTGTATTAATTAAGGAAAACATGATTTTTGCATTATATTATTTCATCCATATCACTTTGCTCTTTTTCCATGGATTCTTTTTCACAGTGTAGTGAAATAACATGCATATCTATTTTACTTTTACATATTTGAAATTTGTGTTCCTATGTTTTTCACATGCTACATTTCTAAATGAACATTTAATTTTATCACAAGGATAGCTGACATTTAAGTATTTTAAGCATGCTTGTCATGTCAATTTCAATTTCTTTTGTTTGGAAAGTTGCTTTCCAATAAAACTCTTTGGAAAAGGTTGGGAAGTTTGATCTTATTGGTGGAGGCTGGAGGAGGCAGATGGTCATTGAAGTTGCAAAAGACTCAAGAGTTTTTTCTCTGTTTCCTGTTTATGGATCCAGATGTGAGCTTTCAGCTGCTTCTCTACAACCCATTGCCATGCATCTTGGTGAATGGGATCTAAGTCTTTGAATCAAGTCACACATACTTCTTTCATACATCGTTCATAAACACATCTCAACTTCAGACAACACAGTAAGGCTGTTTTCACAGAGAAACACTAAGTTTTTCTGGCTCTTTCTTTGTGGATGCACACATGCCATCTTATCAAAGAGAAACAGAGTTTATGTGAAACCTGCTGTGGGTGGGAACTCAAAACCCCCTGCGTTGCTTCAAATGCAATGTCAACCTTTATTTAGTATCCAACAATTTTGTAAATGTTTTAATAATTTAGCTCCTTATTTCTATTCATTGATGGCCCTTCTTTTCATATTATCCCAATGATTACAATAATCCTACACATGCTCTCTTTAAAAGGAGCCCATCTCAAATTAAAATCCACACAATATTCGTTTCCAAGTGCTTTCTTCCTGAAAATGGCATTTTTTGTTACATTTGTTGATGGTGTTATCAAGGGCACAGTATTTTCTATATTTTTATAGAACACATAGAAGTGAGTTCCCAGAATCACCACTGAAAAGGTTTTTTAAGGTGGCATAAAGCCTTGCAGCTCTTAAAGATTTAGATTGTATTTTCTAACTTCAGTATTTTGCTGTCTATGTCTGTCTTCTTTTTCTCTCTCTATCCTCTGTCTTACACTCTTTCTTTCCAGCTAAGTTATTTAATTTCCACAAAATTTTATCTCCAGATTTTATTACAAATTTCTTTCTTAAATTCCATCTCTTTTTTGTTTTCATAGGTTTCAGATTTATTTTGTTTATCTGTATGAATGAATGTCCTATACCCTGTATGTTCCTGATTCTGTGGAAACCAGAAGAGAGCGCCAAATGCCCTGGAACTGGAGTTATTTATAAATAATTGTGGATTATTATGCGGATTTTGGGAATGAAAGCCAAGTTTCCTACAATAATAATAAGTTCTGGTAAACGTTAACTCATCTCTAGCTCTGAATTCATTTATTGTAATGTGCTGTGTCACCTTATTCTTATTTTAACCCCTTATTCAACTGTCATCCTAATTAATGACTTTATGTCCATATAGATTTTTCTTTAAAAGAGATTAAAATATATTTTGTTAATTTTTAAGGATTTTATACAATGTTTTGACATATTAACCTCTTAGCTCCTCCATTTAACACCATCCTTAGCCTTCACATTCTCTCCAAGTTTTAAAATTATTTCGTTTCTCCTTTTCCATTTTTCCCAATGAGGCAGTGAGGCTTGGATTTGGAACTGTTACGATGTGTGTTCAGGTTCTTAAGGTTTACAACATGAAAAACCAAACAAGTATACATGAACAAAAATTAATTAATCAATTAATACAGTAACAAACTGTCTCCATATTTATTTCTTTTGTGAAGGACTTAATTTGTTGATGACCTCTAAAGCTATCATATCAGAGTGGCCATCCACTCTGTTGATCTCTGGGACTCTTACCTTGAACAGTTCTCCACAAATTATAGACCTTTACAAATATTTATTCATCTCTTTAGCAAATGTGAGCAATATCAGGTTTGAAATTCTTATGTCTTTCTGCAGTAATAAGAACCAGGCAAACCTTGGAAACAGCTTCTTACAGGATTCATCTCAGCATACCTTCTCTGAAAGAATCGTCCCTGCTTAGACCTATTGACCCATCTTTCCAGAACCAAAATATGTAGAATTTCCTAACTGATACCACTTGCTTTGTTTAATGGGGTTAGTTTTGTACTGAATCATGAGAATTTCCAAGCAACACCCACTGGATTAAAACAATTGAGTCTTATTCAAACTTCATTTCTATTTTACTGTGTTTGAGTCATCTTTGTCATTACACACATTTCATTACAATGCAAATTTTGGAGGCTTCTTGATGAATTTCAGCATCTATGTTAGAACTTAATTTTACCCTATCTAGTTATTAGAAGAATACACAATATTTAAGTTTCTGCCAAAATTCAGTCCCTGAAATTCAGCTCGAAACTGAAAACCTAAAGATTTGAAGGACTTAAACTAAAGGATGGCTTTCTGAGTCCTGTCATTCTCCTTGTTCATTTCCCTCAATGCTCCTATCTTCATCTCCAGTCAGCCCACACCAGCCGCCAAGAAAGCAAGGGATTTGAAGTCACCCGAAACTACCTGTTTTGAATAAATTGTAGTGAGTCATTTTACTGTATGATATTGACTCAATACCACCAAGTTACAAACATGTACCCCCTCTCCTCCATACTAGAACTGAATGCAAAGTAAATTGTATATTTATTCAAGCTTCTACTAATTCTTCATTATTTTTACTTCTCAAAGATACTTGAGTATTGACAACTCTGCTTACAGGGATACTTTTAGAAAGTGCCACATTTTTCTCCTGCAATCTGCTACATAAACTTTGAATCAAAAGTCTTACCACAATCTATCATATTTAATTTTCTCCAAAGTCTCCTTAGGAGTTAATTCTAACTTCTCTTGACTATTGTTGTGGTAGTAGTGCCTGTGATTTAATCCCCCCATCTTAATAAAAAGGTAAGATTATTATTCCATATTGGTTCAGTTTTTATTAATAATTATTTCAAAGGCCCAGATGAAATACAGTTTCTAATTTTTCTTGCTATAAAAAATAGATGCCAGAAAGACTAGTTAGGTCTTTCATTACTATTGTATAGTGTATAGTTTTTTCAGGTTTAGATAAGTTCAGCCCAAGTACACATGCCTACTCTGGTTTATAAAGATAATGCTTTTATATCACAGAAATTCAGGAAGCATTACTATATGATGAGTAAAGTTTGTTACTGTTACTATTTCTCAACTTAAATATATTCTATGCATAAGTAGGGATTAATACATTCAAATCTGTAAAATGTCATTTTATTAATTCACTATGTTATTTTTGCCTTTTCTTTTTCTATTAATTTTTTATTTAAATTAAAAACAATCTTCTTTTACATACCAATCCCAGTTTCCTCTCCCTCCCCTCCTTCCATTTTCCCCACCAATCCCCTATTACGCCCCCATCCATTTCTCAGGGAGCATGGCCCTCTCATGGGGATTATCAAAATCTGTCACATCGTTTGGAGCAGGACCTATGTCTGTCCCCCTTGTGTCTAGGCTAAGAGAGTGTCCCTTCATAGGGAATGGGCTCCTAAAGCCCATTCATGCACTAGGAAAAAATACTAGTTCCACTGCTAGAGGCCCCATAAACTGCTCAGGCCCCCAAATAGACATTCACATTCTGGGGAAACTGGTTTGGTCCTGTGCTGCTTTACAAGCTGTCAGACCGTGGTCCTTGAGCTCCACTTGCTCATATCAGCTTTTCCTGGGAGTTTCCCAGCATGATCTTGAACTGTTTGCTCATCAATCCTCCCTCTCTATATCTGGATTCCAGGAGTTTAGTTCAGTACTTAGCTGTGAATCTCTGCTTCTGCTTTCGTCAGCCCCTAAATGAAGGCTCTAAGAGGGCATTAGAGGTCATCATCAATCTCATTACAGGAGAAGGGCATTTAAGGTAGCCTTTCTACTGTTACTTAGATTCTTACTTGGAGTCATCTTTGTTGATCCCTGGAGATTTCCTTATTGCCACATTTCTCATTTAACCCATAATGGCTCACTTTATTAAGGCATTTCTTTCCTTGTTCTCCTTCTCTGTTCTTCCCTGATCCCTCCTCTTCTCCTCCCCTCATCTTTCTCCTACCTCCCTCCCCCTCTCCTCTTGCTTCCAATTTGCTCAGATCTTGTATCTTTCCCCTTCTTCTGGGGTCCATATATGTCTCTGTTAGGGTCCTCCTTGTTCCATATTTTCTTTGAGGTTGTGAATTTTAGGCTGGTAATCCTTTTCTCTATGTCTAATATCCACTTATGTGTGAGTACATACCATGTTTTTCTTTCTGGGTCTGTGTTACCTCACTCAGGATGATCTCTTCTAGTTCCATTCATTTGCCTTTGAATTTCAAGATTTCATTGTTTTTTGTTTTTTGTTTTTTTCTGCTGAGTAGTACTCCATTGTGTAAATTTACCACATTTTCTTTATCTGTTCTTTGGTTGAGGGACATCTAAGTTGCTTACAGGTTCTGGTTACTGCAAGTAATGCTGCTATCCACATAGTTGAATAGATGTATTTGAAGATTATATAAGGCAAAGGACACAGTCAACAAGACAAAACCGAAGCCCACAGAATGAAAAAATATCTTTGCCAACCCCACATCTGAAAGAGGGTTGATCTCCAACATATACAAAGAACCCAAGAAGCTAGTCACCAAAACATCAAATAATCCAATTAAAAAGTGGTGTACAGAACTCATTAAAGAATTCTCCATACAGGAATCTCAAATGACTGAAATGCCTTAAAGGAACTGGTCAACATCCTCAGCCATCAAGGAAATGCAAAGGAAACCACTCTGAGATTCCCTCTTACACCTGTCAGAATGGCTAAAATCAAAAACACCAGTGACAGTTTATGTTGGGGAAGATGTGGAGAAAGAGGAACTCTTCTCCATTGCTGGTGGGAATGCAAACTTGTCCAGACACTTTGGAAATCAGTATGGTGGTTTCTCAGGAAAATGGGAATCAGTCTATCTCATGATCCAGCAATATCACTCTTAGGCATATACCCAAATGATGCACATTTATATTACAAGAACATCTAGTCAACTATGTTCATTGCAGCATTATTTGTATTCTTCCCCCTTTCAATTTCAGATTTCTTATATTTCTAATGCATGAAAAATTTTGATTCAATACATTACTGTGCCATGAAATTGGACAGCTTTTTAAAATGATATTATATTAATGCCTATATTGTAGAATATACTTTAAGATGCTTTTTCTTTATTTAGGCTGTGCAATATTTGTTTAATGATACAAAGGTATGTTCCATTCTTTTATGTTTCATTTACCTCCATAAAGCAGTGTTAATTTGCTTGTTTAAGACACCTGATCTATCTAATGAAGAGGTTAATGGGCAATAGCTAGGCAGGAGATGGATGGGTGGGGCTTCTAGGCAGAGTGAATGAAGAGAACAGAAGAGAAGAGAAGAGTAGAGAAGGGAAGGGAAGGGAAGGGGAGGGAAGGGAAGGGAAGGGAAGGGAAGGGAAGGGAAGGGAAGGGAAAAGAAGAGGGAATAATGAGATGAGTACAGGAGGACACCAGAGGAAAGGCAAATATCTACACAGACAACCACTGAGTAAGAATGAAAGAAACAAATATAGACTAGAGAAAGATAAAAGCCCAGAGGAAAATGGTAGATGGGATAATTCAAGTTTAAAAAAGCACATTAGAAACAAGTCAAGCTAAGGCTGTGCATTCACCGCTAAGAATATGTCTCTGTGTGATTATTTGGCAGCTGGGTGGCAATCAGTCAAAGAGTAAAACTATAAAACTACATGTCTAACAAATAACATCATTAAAACTAGAAGAAATTATTTTTTTAACTAACACACTTATAAAATAAAGCAGTAGGAGACAGGATATTGCTTCTGTTGATTTACCTTAAAAATATCCTCATAATGATGACATGAAGAAATGTAAGATATGCTAGCAGAAAAAAAGAACATTTTTACTATTTTAACTTATTTATTAAATACAAAGTATTATTTTCAAGTGTAGAAAGTAAGGTCTTCATTAATTTCTCACATTGTGTTTCATCACTTCTTTTTACTCTCGTTATAGAATTTAAAATACTTCTATCTTCATATGCCTTTTTCTGAGATTTGTAACTTAAAAGGGTGAGAGTAACAGTAATTTACAAATGGCTCTGATAATTATCAATAGTCAGTGCTTTAGAAATTAGCTTATAGATATTTAGTAGTAGCATTGAGGTAAGATCATTATTTATAACTCTTTTAATGAAATTATGTAATTTAAAATTTTTGAGATTTATCATGCTCTTTTCTGAGTTCTTCATTGCTTTCTAAATTAGAGAATCATAATTTTGTTAAAATAGTGCTAATTAATGATTAATGATTATCATCATAATCAAACATGAATATCTGGTGATTATTTTCTCACATTATTGTTTGATTTACCCTACATGGACTGGATGCATACCTCACATAATAAATGAGCATACTGAAATGAAAGAGAATATACAAAATAGATTTATTTTATATACATTATGATACAATAAAACTTCTTTAAAGTATTCATGTCAGAATGAACTTATTAACAACATAAAACACAAGTTGAAATAAATATTCAGCAATAATGAGATTTAGAAAGATCTTAGAATATCTTTCAGGGTTAAGTCAAACGCCTTCAGAATCAGTGACCTCCCAGAAACTACAGGTTCATGCTTGAAGGGCTACAGTTTCATTCTCTGGTACTCTCACTCTAATCCTTTTTCATCAGAAAGAGGGATTTGAAGGAACCAGGATACAATTTTTGTCACTTTTTAAATTCCCTATAACTGACTATGGCTCTATCACTTATGCACATTTTTGTATAAAATGTTTTAATAGCAGTAGAAAGATTATGTGAAAATGATATAATACCTGTCTTGGCTTTCACAATTAGAGAATATGAATAAGGCAGTTCAAAGAAAATTAAGGCATTTTAAACATTTGATTAGTCTTGTCATTATTTTATTTTTCAATTCAAAGCAACTATCATAGGCCTTCAAAGTTTTATAATTGACATTTACAAATAAAGTAGAATAAAAGACTTCATTATGGAGAACAAGAGGTACCCTGGTCACCAATTAGCAGAATGGGTGAATGAAAACAAGAAGGGCACCCCCAAGGTTCACTTCAAAGTCCCCCATCTTTCACTCCAGTGTGCCCAGGAAGTATCCAGCCTAGCTTTCTTCAGCCAGGAGCCCAATGAATCTGGTAGACATGGAATACCAGTCAAAAAGGCAGGGCTGGGGGTGGGTAGGTGGAAGGATGGAAGACTTGGGTAGCACATTCAAATGTTCTCCAATGATGGAAACACTCTCCCTTACTAGTTACAAGAGACTCCAGTCCATGTTCTTTTGTTTAGTCTTAATGAAATAAAAAAAATTTAAGTTCAAATTCCAAATACATCTGAAAAAATACTGACATATTTCAAGCCAAGCAGACCCCTGCCTCTCCCGCTTGTAGTATAGAAATCATCAAGTCTTTCACTTTTTCTACAGATTACCTCTGTTGTCAAAACCTACTTATCACCTGCCTCTGGATAAGTAAGCCATGTCTTCTCTCAGTTTGCTTATTCTTCATGTGAGGAGGAGAAGGAGCAATGTCCCTTTCTACTACAAATTTCGCATGCTCTCATTTTTTTCCTCCACTGTCTTCCTCTTCCAAAATTCATGTAATCATGTTGCTCTTTGATTTATTTCCATTAATATTATCCTTATAGTTTTAGTCTTTCTTAATAGTGGGTTTTTAATCTTTGGCAATATTAATATTAAATTTCATGGTTCATACTTTGTAAATCTCCTTAGTCAGATATGTCTCACTTAAATCAATGATCCATTAGCAAAGCTCAATCCTAGACTTTATTACATTCATTACTACTTTCTTGAGTTCCACTGTGCCCATTAGAGATTACTCAGTTGTGAGAAATTCCATATAGAGATTTTTCTAGTCTTTGATTATTGTAGTTAGTTGACAAGGTCTGATGCCTCAACAAATATATTACAATTCTTATTCAAGACATGTTAGAACAGGAGGTTTGACAACAAAGAATCTGTTCAGTGTTAATGTTAATAGCACTAGGTCAAGTTTTAAAGGTGCACCATAGAGAAATACTTAAAATCAAAGTTGTATTGCCTATGAAGCACTTAAATATGCATATATATGCATATATATACATACATACATGACAAAGTCCAATTTAGCTTTGAGATTTTATTAAAAATAACAGCAAACATTAGGGGTGTGTGTGCGCTTGTATGTTTGGACACATGCATGTGAAGAGTATCTCCTTCAACCTTTCTCCATTTTCTTTACTGAGATAGGGTTTCTCATTGAACCCAGGGCATCCCCATTTAAGCACGCCAGCTAGCCAGTTTAATATAGCAACCTTCCATCTCCAATTCCTGAACACTGGAATTACTGCTGGGAAACGAAACCAACCCTGATTTTATGCTGTTGAGTACTGTGATTTGTAGTGCTGGTTTTCACACAGGCATGCTTTATTCATTGACCTTGATTACATCATAAAAGCTACAATACAACTTAGTTTACCTTGTTCTTAAAGTACAAGGAATATCATGATTCAATCCAACCATATTTATTCTAATGAATCTGTTAACATTTTTCTGTCTCTAATTTATATAGTTAAGTTTCAATAACTTTTGTTCACAATTCTGTTCAAAACAGCAAATACTTTCTTGTTAAAGACTACGGGATACGTTAGAATATAAAAATATTGTTTTTACTATAATGTTACCAGAAACTTCCTATAATTTGTCAAATTTGACATGATAAAAGAAGCCATACACACCACTATAACCTGTAATATGAAAAATAAATGACCCAGAGTTCAAACTGAAGATCAGGTAAGTAAAGCAGGTGACCACTAGCTCTCATCTCTAATTCAGGAGGAAAGGGCTAATCCATGTATGCAAGAACTCTTCACCAAGTCTCAAACTTCTGCCGCTCCTTAGTGTGGCTGAAGAATGAATGCATCTCTGAGACCTTGCTTCTGTCTTATACAGTTCCTTAATGTTGGGATTAAGGGTGTGAGATATAATTTTCCTTTAGAGTGACTAAATCTTGTGTAGATCTGGGTGGCTTTGGGCTCACAGAGATCCATCTATTCTTAGTTCTAAGGATCAAAGGTATGTACTGCCACCTCCCAGTTTCTGACTGATGGGATTAAAGGTGTGTGCCTGCCTTCTAAGGCTTGTGGCTGACTTTGTGTTCAGAATCCTCAGGCACAACTTAATAAATCATAAATAATATAACACTATATTAATAAAGAATAGTAACCTGAAACTATTCTTTTCTAACACATAAAAATAACAGGCATATTTAGTGACAAATGTTTTGCTTGTTTATTTCTGTCTAATTTCACATTTAAAAATCAGTTCAATTTTAATGTCTAGCCTAAAAATTAACTACAAAATCTGGAAATAAAATTCAAGTTAATGTATGATTGCTATAAGGACATCAGTATTTTACAATCACCAATAAACAAGAAAACAGATTTAGGAAAAGGGTTATTGCATGTTGTTTTCACAGTAATTATAATTTTATTGGTCCAACTTCTTTTGAATTAATTAATAAGCCTTACATATCACTGAGTACTTTTTTATACAATTGTTGCATTTAAATGCAATGCTATTAAACTTCTCATTTAGATAAAAGCTAAGGCAACAGGATTCCAAAAACTAATGGTTTATATATGATTAAGACTAATAGGAATTTTATAAAAGTTTATTGAACTGACTCATCGAAAAAATAAACATTTATATTTGCTCATGAAATGAGATGTGAGGATTTTACTTAGGTGAAAAGTTTAATAATATTAGTGACAGAATTCAGATATTTTCTGTGTGAACTGTTTTGCTTAGGGGCCACTTGAAGCAGCTTGTGCAGAAGGCCTATGTACACAGCTGTGTCTCCAGTAATCATCACAAATGCAAATGCTTTTAATTTTATCTGATTCTTTTATACACCAATAAATGCTTTTGCCTGTAATACTAGATAGAAGTGAACACTTATAACTTTGCTCACTTACTTTGTTGTAGATTCAATTCTTGGATTATCCAGAATATCACACCTTAGAAATCAAAAGTCCTTTTATGGTGAAGGCTACTATAATTCAAATCTCCTAAGACAGAAATAGAAATGTGACATCTTTCTCACAACCTTTGATTATTTAAAAAAACAGCTCAATTTCTCATAGTTCTAGGGCTGAGACACTTTATTTTGAATTAGGTTTTTAAAATTCCCAAGTATCTGAAAAGCTAAGGAATGCTGCTGGACCTGCCCATATATCAGTGCTCTGTAGGACAAGGTATAGATGAAGCAGAGATTTCCTTGGTTTCATAAGTGAGTAAGCTTAACAAAGCATGGAAAACAATTAACACAATGCTACTTTTTTTCTTCAGTATCGTCTTTTACTTATTCATAATTACAAACTCAACTAAGTATATTTATGAATAGGTAAAGAGGCTTACAGCTCAGCTCTTGTTTTCAGCAAGAATAGCTCTAAGAATACATTCCCAGGTAAGACTATTAATATTGAGGAATATTAATGACCGTAGACTGTGGGAGGAGGGGAAGGAGAGGGATTGACATGTGAAGCAAGCTTGTTTCTAATTTAAATTTAAAAATAAAAATAAAAAACATTAGCAGCTTATTAATTCACCACAGCAATTATTAAGATATAAAGAAGCTTGTATCACCATGCTTATGGGTGGGGGCTACAGAGAGAACCTGAACTACTTATTTTTATTCTTTGTGGAAGAAAAAATATGTAGTAACTGACTGAAAGGATATTTTAGAGTAGGTATGCAATGGAGCTTTTAAAACAGGCTCATTTTTCTTCTTTCCCTTTTTAAATTAGAAAATAACTTATGAAGAGAGCAAGAGAGATAGATAAATTATACATAGATAGATGATGGATAGATAGATGATAGATAGATAGATAGATAGATAGATAGATAGATAGATAGTAGATAGGAGAGAGAAATGAAGCAGATCTTCAAAGACAGTTAAGGCCTTGAAGTGATTGCTGAGAAAACATGAAGACCTGAATTCAAATTCCAAGCTTCCAAATAGAAAGTTGTGTACAGCTGTCTACATTTGTCATACCAGTTCAGGAGAGAAGAGGGAATCTCCTGAACTCAGTAGCAAGCTGCTCTAAAATAATTTTCTATTACCAACTTCAGTGAGAGAGTTAGCCTGAATAAATGTTGAAGGAAAAAAATAGGGAGGACATCTTCTATTCATTTCTAACCTTCACACACATGTGTGTATATATGTGGGTAGACTCACATGCATGTGCACACATAATCACATGAGTGCCCACAAATAGCACATATACATACATTAGAAAGAGGAAAGAGAGAAATGGATAAAAAGGCAAAAGAAAGAATGAAAGGAAGGAAGAAAGAAAGAAAGAAAGAGAGGAAGAAAAAAGGCAGGGTAGGAGAATAGAATAGAGATAATGAACAAGAAAGAGAAAGGAAAAGGAGGAAAAAAAGAAAAAGAACAAAGAATCTAAAACACCAAGAGTACTGTGACTGTTGCTCCATCATTCATTCAATTGTACTATTCTATACAGTATTCTATTCAAGATTTTGAAATGGATTATGTTTATTTTGCATCATGACATAGACACGAGCCTATGGAAACCACAGAGTAGAATGTCGTACTGTGAATAAGAGTGGCACCCACATGCTCATAAATTTTTTCATCAGTTGGTGGAAATGTTTGGAAGGATTAGATGTGTGTATGTGTTGAAAAAGGGTGTGTCACAGCTTTGAAGTTTGGAAAACCTTGCATGATGCTCAATGTTATTTCTGTGCACTGTGGTAGTGGATCAATATGTGAGCTCTTAGCTGTTCCTTCATTCAACTGTCATGGATTCAAACATTCTGAAAACATAAGCCAAATTAAATGCTTTCTTTTATTTAATAATGAACAAAGTACAGTATTCTGATATGCATATGAAAATAATATTAATTATAGTTTTTATTTATGTGATAAACAATGTAGTATGTGGTGTGTATCTGATAAGAAGTAGATATGCATTCATAAACATTTTCTGGTATAATATATAAAATTTTATGTGTATTTTACACAGATCTTTAAATTCATAGCATCAGTTGCATTTGTATGTATTCCTTCAACTAAAACTCAAGTTCACAAAAGTAAAAATAAATTATCTCATACAGTAAAAACAAACAAAACAAAACAAAAATAAAAACAAAAGAAAGAACACACTCCCAGTTACAAGGTAAGCTATTTGACACAGAGACTCATTTAGAATGAATTGAAAGATACTAATGACTGTTTTATGGAGGTAATACTATTAATATCTATGTTGTTTAACTCTGCAACATGACTTGAATAATACACTTGAAACATGTTATGATTTATTCCACAATATTTTATTGTATCCTATGATTATATTATAAACTTAATTTTAGGTAACACTAAAATCAGAGTTCATACTATTAAGCAAATGTACCAAGTCTCTCAGGAAACAAAATTTTAACATTTCAAGTCTCACTGGATAGATTGTAAATGATATACAATTAAAAAAGTAATAAAATATCCTACCAAACTTGAAGGCTCCTTAGAAGTGGTGGTGATTCACCTTTTATGCTAAATTTGAAGAAAATTGGTAAACATCTACTGTATAAAATAAAGTTAAAGGTAGTACCTAATAAATTATTGCTATTAAAAATTATGTGTTGGGTGTGTCCCTTATTTATTTTATATTTGTGTGCACCTGATGTTCATGACTGTGTTTATATGCATATAAGTGGGGACCTATATAAACCATAGCACATCTTTTGCCCTCAAGTCACTACTTACCTTCCACTCTGATTGAAATAGGATCTCTTGCTTCCACTGCTATGAATCCCAAGCTAGCTACCTGGTTAGAAGACATCTGGGCATTCTCCTGTACCATAATTAATCTCTCTGTAGAGGACTCAGTTTACAGATTTTTAAATTCTTGACCTTTATGAGGATCTACAGCTCAGGCTCACAAAACAAACAAACAATTACTACTACCAACAACAAAACAAAATAAAACAAACAAAACAAAACAAAAAGAAAAGCCAAGATATCATCACACATCAACAGTAACAGGAGGATTGAATTTTGAGAGTCCAAAATCATTCTTGAAATGCCTAACAATTTGAAATAATGCTCATGAATGAATAAAGAAAGGTGATATGAAAGCCAGAGCTACATACTGAGGTCGACTCACAGACATCAAAAGGACAAGAGATATGTAAGATGTGTATGCAAATGATCAATTTTAGCAATAATAAATCCATCAAAAATATCTTCAAAGGGAATTAAACATTTTTTAACAAGTTAGACAATATCAACTGAATATTCAGATGAGATGTTGAAAACATGGTTTGATCAATCATGAATTAGAATGTCAACTTAACAGAGGGATTTATACATATCCTAAGAAGAAAAGTAAAAGAGGGTGAAACAAATATCAGGGGCTACATGGATGGGTGAATGGAAATGCATCCCATTTCATTCAATTGAAGAGCTGCCACACTCACTTCAATATCTTAGACTGAATTGAATTGTGTATAAAAAACAAAAGTACATTTATTTTTAATATTGTCCACTATTTTCTCTGAACAGTGTTTTTATAATTCTATAACTTCTTTTGATTACAATATAGCTGCATAATTTCCTCCTCTTTTCTCCCTCATAGTCCTTCCATGTGCTCTTCTTGACTCTCTTTCAAATAGTTGGCCCATTTTAATAATTGTCGTTACATGTATATGTTTATGTGCATACATATGTTTTCCTAGGTACACAAGTGCAAACTTCTCAATTTGTATAATATTGTGTATATATATATGTTTTAAGTGATGACCACCTGGTAGTGGATAACTAATTGCTGTGCTGTTACCCAGGGAATATGGAATTTCTGCTCTCAGCATTCCTTAGCTGTCTTTCATTCTTTGTGTAAGACTGAGGCCCAGCTGGCTTAGCCATGTCCACTGCAGCATGTCTAGGGTTATGCTTGCTCATCTCATGTTTAGGCAGTCATATTGGTGAGATTTTATTAGTGTAGTTTCCAACACTTGTAGGACACATTATCTTACATGAAACTCACTGATCCTCAGCTTTCACATTTTTTTTCACTCTCTATTTCTCAGCAATCCCTGGGTCTTAGGTAGAGAGTTGTGTAATGCATGTATCCTTTGAGACTTCAATCCACCACTCTGCATTTTGATTGGTTATGATTTTTGGTAATTTTCTTTATCTGTGACAGAGAAACATTCTTGATGAGGGGTGAGGATTACATATATCTTTGAGTATAAGAAAAATATTTAGTGTGTAGTTAAGTTTTATGCTGTTAGAAAAGTGGGGGTTGTAAATTCTCCTCCAACATCCATGATGTTAATTTTTGTATATACTATATTTTGGTCTTGCTATTTCCCCTCTTCAGCATTTCAAGGATCCTCCCTTATTTCCTTATCCACATAAATTCATTTTTTCATCTCCCTTTCTTAAATAAAATATGAATGAAATCAAATTGAACAACAGAAAAATCATTCTCTAGTGCCTCCCCAGTTCCCCCCAGTGCCAGCTTCAAGCTGGATAATGCAAAAGGGACTAAATATCCATTTGTGAATATTTGTTTTGTTTATTTTTTCTCAAAAGTTCATTTCTTACTGTTCTGACATGGAAAAGTTCATTATCAAGAAATCATCAGATGCCATGTATATGGTAGCTAAAAGTCATTGTCAACTTCACTGAATCTGTAATTTCTCATGAAACAAACACCTGAGCATGCATTGATGAATTATTTTAATTAGGTTAACTGTGAGTGGAAGACTCACACTGAGTCTTAGACTACACTAAAAAGAGAAATCCGAGTCCAAGTATCTGTTTCATGACTGTAGACACAATATGATTGATCATCCAGCTGAAGCTGCCTTAGTTACTTCAAGAGACGGACTGTACTTTGAATTGCCAGCCCAAATCAACACTTTCCTTCTTAAATTGTTATGTTCGCTATTCGTAGGAAAAGTGACAGGGAGAGCTTAATTAACCTTCTCAATTTGGTTCTTAAATGATATTTTCTAGTTATGTGCCCCATGGTAGAAGGAACAACAGGCTTAACCAAGTACCTTTTGTAAGAATACACTTCATATTCTGTAGAATGTGTTATAATTATCTAATCACGCTTGGACTAGACCTTTCACTGCTACTACATGGAGCCTAGGAATCAATCTATAAACCTTTAATGTAAGAATGGAAAGTGGAATCTGGATATGAATCTTGAGAACATAGCAAGAAGGCATCAGAATGGATACATTTACAGAGGTGCAAATTAAATTTTTGGCAAGTGTATTTGAAACACAAGTGGAACAAAAATCAAAAATGGAGTATGTCAGAATAATGAAATGTATGCAACTTATGCACGTAATTAATGAAATTAAAAGTGGTTAAATTTAAGTGGAATAGAAACATAGGGTGTATTTGGGGAACATGAGAAGACAGAGATAAACTCTCTGAAATATAGTGGGAGTCTTTGTCAGGAGCAAAGCAAGAATTCCAGCATGTGTGCTAGCAGTTTAAGACCTTTCTCCTCTCTCAACCATGGGTAGTTTTTGAGGAATTTCACCAGAAACATCATTCAAAGAGATGTTTAGTGTTCCCAGTTTTAGCTTGTGTGATCATGATACCATCCAAGGCATATTCAGAGCTGCCTCACTTATCTCTTTTCTAAGAAAAGAGGGAGAAAAAATAACTATCTAAGCAGAATTAGGAGACTCAGCAAAATATTCAATAGGGCTAGCTAATCAGGGCTAATAACTCACTTTCTATTAATAAATATCTGCTGTACATTGATATATGTTACTTGACTCCACTTTTGGTAGGCACATACCCTACTTGAGTGCATATCTCTTTTTTTTATAGTCAAATTCATTATGCTACTGCCATAAATATGTTTGATATAGCACTGAGTCTCACAAGAGCCATTGTCATACAAGTATATAATGTAGTTCATATAATATTTTAACAGAATTTTTATCAATGTGCTTAGTTGAAGGAACATGGAGCCTGGGTAATGATTGAATGGAAGGTTAGAACTTTGGGAGCCCATTCCAAATAGAGGGATGCTCTTTCAGTCTGGACACATGGGAATGGGCCTAGGTCTTGCCCTGGAGGAAATGACAGACTTTGGAGACAGGAGGAATTCCTCCCTGGGAAATGATGTGGGGATGAGTTGGGGGTCTGGGGGGACTGGAAGAGGGACAAGGGAGGAGGGGTGGAAGAGGGAGCTGGGATTGACATATGATGCATTCATGTTTCTAATTTAAACAAAAACATATATTGATGGAAAAAGAAGAACTTAGAAATCTGTATCATCTTAACAAATGACAGTAAATATTTAGAGGATCTATAGGCCTCAGGAAAGGAACTTTTTGTTTCTATAGTAACTAATTTAGGATGATGAACACAAACTCCTCCACAATAGCTTGGGCATGTCTCATGTTCACATTCAGTTTTGACTCCAAAGCTGTGATTCCTTCTCACCAACAGTCCTTAATTATAAATGAATGGCTTCAATGAGCAAAGAAATAGTGATACCTCCGTAGGATAACCTCGGTGATTATGTCATTGAGGAAAGCAGAGGGTGCAAACACCAGAGTGGTCTGAATAGCTGTAAAAGCCTGGAAGGTGTTTTTCTCTTTTACATGACCAAATAGTTGACAAGAAACAATAAAATAAACAGAATTCATGTTTGCTCATGGATTGAGGCTATAGCCCAACAGGATGGGGAAGGCATGGTAATAGGCAATTCTACTGGAACACATGTGTAAACTAGGTGTTTTACAAGTTGGTACAGGAATCAAGGCTAAAACAGGAAGCAGAAACAAATCAGGAAATACGAAGAAACAGGAAGCAAGGATTGTGTGGGAATTGGGGTTGAAACAGGAGGCAAGAAGCAGAGCTGAAACACAAAGTAGAGGGATAGGACAGGAGGAGGGTTGGGCTACAAAGTTCAAGGACCATCCCCAGAGACCCACCCCAACAAATGTTCTCCATATCTTAAAGACGAGAGACCAACTCCCTCCAATAGGCTCCACATTTTAAAGGTTCCATAACCATGTCCTCAGCTGGGGACCAAGCATTTAAACACATGAGCCCATGGGAAGCATTTCACATCTACAATCCATATCTCTTCTTAATGTGTTCCTTTACCTCCCTTCTCCTGCTGAAACTTGTGATACCCTTAAAATATCCACAAATTTTGTATAATAAGTTGGCTGCTTATAGAATTCTTTGCAAGGTCAAAGGCCAAAACAATGTTTTGGCCTGAGTTGGGGTCCCTGAAACTCTATGGGAACTCCCTATGCCATTGAGGATTACACTGCCAAGCTATATTCCTATTTCCTCGCTGCACATAATATAATGGTTCAAAATGCTTTCAGATAATACACCAGCAATGGCTTACCTTTGATCTCAGTCCAGGAGGTGCAGAATAACTTCCAAATAATTCCTTCTTTTAATGAATCCAGAAATTTCTAAAAACTCTTGCCAACATTTTTATTGAGTTTAATTTTGAGACATTTGATTAATGTTTATTCCTATGAAGTTTGGAAATTGTCAGAATTTTGCAAAAATGTTTCTTTTAATATATTCTGTAACATCTAAGCATTTGTTTGACAGACAGAAAATCCAAATGATGCAAAGTTAAAGTATAACAGACTTTAACCAAAAATGTGGACTTTCACAAAAAGGAGCCCTTTAAAATGGAAACACTATGTTTTAGTGTTCAAAGGATATGTGGAACTATATAACCCCCAGCTCAGTCCTCATATCTGTAGGCTTTGCCTTATAGAAAGACAGTCCCTTCTGTCTTAGAAGCTGTGCTGAAATTCAGTTGCTGCCATTAAATATCACAGCAGGATTATCACAGCCCATCTCTTCTAAAAGTTAATGTACCATCCTTTACAAAACCCTCTCTAGACTAATATTGCCAAAGGTTAAATGACATTAATACAGAAGTTCATGACTGCATAATGCAGTTTATAATCCTGAGGATACTCTAACAGCAACAACTATTCTTCTTATATCCCTCTTGTCTTGCAGATATAAAATTACTCATGTGGAAAATTATCATTCTCCAGATGTACAGCTCTTGATGATGGGGCTTCATGAGGACAGGATATTTCACATCCTCTGTGGGAATCAAAATAGTGGATAAAATAATATATTTATTATTTAAAGGCAATTCAATTCTGACACTGAATTTTATAGCTTTCCATTTTCACTAGTACAGCATGTGGAATTCTGAATTTTATATTTTTTGTATTCCTGGGCTGAGGCATGCTTCTTTTAGTAAAATACTGCACCTAGTTCTGATTTTCCCACTACCGATTGCAGATATTATAGTCCCCTATATGGTCCTTGGTCCTAACTGATTGTATTCTTGTGCCAATTTCTGTACTAAAGAGATATGTATGAGCTATGCATGCTTCCTGGGATTTATGTTTCATAACTACAACACTTGTCAAAATTTCTAAATACTCATCCAATTTCAAGAATAAAACTTGACCTTTTGAGATTTTGAAAAAGGGTTGTCTCTTTGATCATAAAATTCTAGATTATAATCTTTAGGGTTTTACATTTGTGGTGTTCTATTAGAACATATCTCACTATGCATTCCATTTCCCAACCCAATAAGAGAAGAAAAGAAAAATCTAGAATGCTTTTGATTACAAAATTATAATTATTTCATTATTCCATGTAACACTTTCATATTCCAAATTACTGACACTATTAGTTTTCTTTCATTACAACATTTCAGATTTTGAAATGCAGCTGTAGATATTTATTTGGAAAAGTTATTGCCACGATCTTATAAACATCCATTTTCATAGCTGAACATCAGACAAATACCAATATCTACAACTTACCAGAAATGAGTCAGTCACATAAATACAAGTTATAAAGGAATTTAAAAAGAAACCTAAGCATATTTTTAAAAATGGAACTCTTTGTATTTTTGTGAGTTTTGTGACATGTGTATTCAGAGCTACATTCTACATTATAGTTGCCTTAAGGAAATCCTTAGAAACATTTTTACTTTGAAATAGAATTCTGTGATCAACTTGCTTCAGGAAAATATAGATTAAGAACCTGGAATAGGGTCTTAGTCAAAACAAATTGTGTATGATACTTTGATATACTTCTCTATGTAAGGTATACCTTGAACCTTTTCTTTGTAGTTATGGGCTGAGTTTATTAAATCCCTGCTAATCAACAGTGTGTCAAAAATCAACTCGGGCAATATCCTAAACTAGGCTCTAAAAAGAACTGAGGTTTCCCCTTACTTTACTGTCTTAAGTTCCTTGTTTTTAGGGACTAGAGATAGCATGTTGAAATGCCTCTTAAAGAAACTGTTTAGGCAGTGCATGTGAAGTACCAGTGTTTTCCTGCACAGTGTCTGTACTGACCTCCATAGTGACTGGCTGATCCAGCATGAAGTTGACCCTGTTATTTTTCTCCTGTTTTTGGAATACTTCAAATTTCAGCCAGTATACAGACTTCACTTGTGAGACTGAGACAGACAACTCTGAATAAACTACCTCCTTTTTCATGATCAAGAGAACCCTCAGGAGTTGTGACTTTTATTTCCTGATCCACGAAAGATACATGATAGTTACACACACATTCATATACATAGTTACATGTGTGTAATTTTTCTTTTTAATTTAGGACCTACCTTTAAAAAACTGGAGTACTCATTTAAAAGCCAGACCTGTATTACATTAAATATTAGAGTATTGTTTGTTTCATTTTATGAAACAGGTTATCATGTAGTCCTGGTTGTCCTAGTACTCTTTATCTAGACAGTCCTGCATGAACTCACAGAGACCCTCCTGCCTCTAACTCCGGAGTCCTGGATTTATGTGCATGCACCATGACACCTAGCTACATTACAGTATTTCTAACAAAAAGACTCATATTTCAAGTGCATTTCTTGAATTTGTCATCTTCACATTTCTTTTTAAATATGTGTACTTTGTGTGTCTGTTTATACATTTTTGTAGATGAGAGCAGGTATCCACTGAGGCCAGAAGAGTGTACCAGATACTCTGGAGATAGAATTAGAGGTGGTTTTGAGCCTGCTAAGGGTACTGGGAACCAAAATCATACATATAGATTCCTAACTACAGTCTGTTGAGTCTGAATAATATTACTTGTATGCACTTTTCAAGGCTGACCATTTGGTGCTGAACAACTGATTGGTGTGATCTTGCCTGAATAACCATAATTCTCTAGCTCTCAGAGTTGCTTAGTGGCCTACATTTCAAAGGTGACTAGAAAATTTCATGAGGCCCCAACCCTTCACAAAGTATGTTCTTGCCCTATAAGTATGTTCCTTTTACAAGATAAAATTGTGTAATTGTACTGAATAAACTAAAAGAGCAAAAATGTTTTATAAATATTCCAATATAACAGTTTTGCTAGATTTTAAAACAATTTCAGATTTTCAGCATCAAAAGTGCTTGTTTTAAATTACTGTCCTAAAACATAATGGCCACATTCAATACCCCTAATACCAATGGAAAAAAAGACTGGTGTTATACTGAAGATATGTATTGTCTTATATAGCCCAAAGTATACAGACTAGTTGTCTAGTGTATGATAATGTTAAGAAAACATAATCCGTTTTCTTGACATTGTTCCTATGGTTTCTAGCTGGATATTGTAAATCACATAATGTTATTAGAAAAATGTAGCACAAATTTTAGTTGGTTTTAGTAATAAAAATCTAGAGTCAGATATAGGGATTAATGCTGAAAAATCAGAGAAGCAGAGCAGTCAACCATTAGATCTTACCTCTTCTGGATCCTCAGACCAAAGGGGCTATGCTGTCCTTAGGAATCTTAAGACTGAATACTCGATCCAGTCTCTAGGAATCCTCACACTGAATGCTCTGAGCTTCTGTCTTCTCCTTCCTTATATTTCTCTCTCTGTCCAGCCATATCATTCTGCTTCTACCTCCCTAGTGCTGTAATTAAAGGCATGTGACTCCCAATTACTGGGATTAAATGTATGAGTCACCATTGCCTGGCTCTGTTTCTCTTTCACACTTGTAGCCCAGGGTGGCCTTGAACTCACAGCGATCTGCCTGTCTCTACCTCCCAAGTGCTAGGATTAAAGGCCAGGCTACAAATTATTGACATTTTTAAGTGAGGAATTTGGTATGAAAACGCTATTAGCTAAATTAGGATTGCACTTTGAATCAAGGAATTTTGAAAGAGGAATCTCCTAGTTGTGTAGCCAGTACTGTCTCCTGAAAAGTGAAATTATATTGTAAAACAATGAGCAATGAACAATTAGATACATCCTCCTCATTTATCTAATGTGTTAAATGTGAGCAATACCAATTTGAAATGGACTACAATGGGTTGTCACTTGACACAGAATATTTTCCTGTATTCCTAAACATTATACAATGCACTGATATATAAGTACATATTGATGCACAGGATTATTCATACATAGACATATCCACACATGAATAAGTGAATTTGCATATTTTATTAATGGACTCTGGCTTTATTTCACTTGATTCAAATTGGCAAAAAATGATTCTATTTTAGATAGCAAGGTATGAAAAAGTATATGGTAATTTTATGAATATACTTCCTCGATTTTTTTCTTCTTCAATTAGCATACTGTCTCCTAGGTCTCCAAACACACCTACAAGAACAGGTTTATCTACATGCCAAATACTATTCAGATCCATTTATTTCATTGTGAAACAGCTGAAATGTGAAAGCATAGGCTGCTTCCATGTTGCAAAAGTTCACGTGGGCATAGTTTTGTCATTATCAATGAAGACAGGTGGTTTGAAAGTAGTCTGACACTCCTGTACTTCCAAGAGAACACGTAGTGAATGGGCCACCATATAACAAGGGGGACTTGCACCAGAAATTGCTGGCAACCTCAGAAAGATACTGCTGTTGCTATTAGAAACACAATTATAAACTCCTTCCTTGTATGATAAGAATAATGTTTAAAATTACTACATACAGAACAATGAATTCTGTGGACTTGAAAGTAATAAACCTGAGGGGATTATTGTGGAGGACTGCAGGGTTATAGGGTGAGTGCAATTGCAATGCCACTTTGCTGACTTTCATTTTGTTTTATTCCCAATAGGAGTTTCTGAGGATTACTTTCAATCTCATAGCTTCTGTCCCTATTGGATCTTCTACTTACAAGAAATACCTAGATGTACCATTTATATTAATTTCTTGCAAGGATGCAATAAGATTTAATTAGGGGTTTTATGCACATACTGTATGTTGGCTAACATTCAATGTTACCCTGACTGAATTTAGAGTCACTAAGGGAAACACAACTCTGAGTGTAACTATCAGAGTTTGTCTACAGAGATTTTGCTGATACCGACAGACCTGCCCTTAAGGTAAGGGGTATCATTTCTTGGCCTGAGGTCTAAAAAATAATAAAACTGAAAGAAGAAAAAAGTGAGCTGAGTACCGGCATTTATTTCTGTCTGCTCCCTGACAGGCCTCTGAGAAAAGCTGCCTCATGCTTCTGATACTATAGTTACATTCCTCCTGACAACAAACACCCCTGATGAATGCAGACACCAAACCATTCTTCTTTTCTGAGACAGGTTTTTGGTGTATGCTTTGTCATAGCAATGGGAAAAAGCAACTAATGCATCATGCTATGAACTAAATATAACTTGGCATGCCAAATTAAAAAAATAAATGTACAGGCTTCTCTAATATTAAATATAAACTGCTTCTGCTTCAAGACTCTTTTTAAAACTTTTTTATTTAAATTTACATATCAATCACAGTTACCTCTCCCTCACATTTTCCCATGACCCCCACCGGCCTCCCATCCCATCCCACTCCCCAGGGAGTGTGAGGCCTCCCATAGGGGATCATCAAAGTCTGTCACATCATTTCAGTCAGGGCCTAGGCCCTTCCCCCTGTGTTTAGGCTGAGAGAGTATCCCTCCATGGGGGAATGGACTCCCAAAGTCCATTTGTGCACTGGAAATAAATACTGGTTCCACTGCAAGAAGCCCCATAGACTGCCCATGCCTCCTAACTGTCCCCCAAGCTCCAAGACTCTGGTAAGGTCCTATGCTGATTGCCCAGCTGTCTGGCTGGAGCCCATGAGCTCCCACTTGCTCAGGTCAGCTGTTTTGTTTCAATGCTGCTTACATATTATTCCTTTGAAATCCACATAGGGAATGAGCACAAGTTATACTTTTAAATAATATAGTGCATAAATTCATCAGTGCTGCTAAAATCTAAATTTGGGACAACAATAAATAATGAAATTCTTAAAACTCTTGCAAGTACACATTGTTATAATTATTTGGTTTGTGAAAAGCTCGTAATTTACAGTGAGTTATTCTGTAGAGCCTAGAAGGAAATACCTGTATTTGAGAAACCTGCAGCATTTTCTTATAGACTATGATATCAAAAACAGAAACCACTCAGTTATATTCTCATTCAAGGTTACAAAAACTGAAATCCCCAAATCCTGTAGCTGAAACCACACCCTCTTTTTAACAATCTATCTTTCCCAAGGAAAATAGAAAAACTGGAAATAGAGCTGAGAGATTAACGGGTGCAGTTGTTAGGAAGTGAACTCACAGAGTTGGGTGTGAATGTTTTGGGGAAGTGCTGAGGGAGTGAAAGGGAGTTTTTCCAGTCCTTGTTGCTGCTTTGTTGACTTCCACCACCATGGGCTGGGAAAGAAACTGCCCTTCTCAATCTGATTAAAAGAAGTATGCTACTTTAAGGAAACTGCCCTTGATCAAACAATATGTGTTTAAACCACTTGCTGGGAGAAAATCAGCAAACTGTTTTCTCAGAACACAGTTTCTCAAGAGAACAGCAAGTGACATGTTTCCTTTCACCACAGCTGGTACCCAAGCCATGTGTCTTTACACCTTTCCTTTTCTTAAACTTCGAACCAGAAACCTCACTGACTTCTGATGAAAAGAAATACTGAATATAATGTATTGTTGAGAAATGGTGTTGCTCACAACGTTATTTTCATTAATACTGCATTTAGAACAGGTTTGCCTTAGTGTACTGGAAACAATTTTGTTGATTAGGGTGACCACTGCAGATTTTCATATTTTTTGCATTCTAAATGATTTTGAAAAAATATATAGATATATTTGTGTGAATGTTGAATTTGTTTTTAGATGCATAAAATATAAAGATGTTTTAAATGTTAGTGAAGACTATTTTTATGAGACATATGTCTTCAAAATTACACATGCCTAGCATTTTTATCTAAGTATTTATAAACCATTACACAGATTTTTTTACCAGTACATTCTTTTTATTATTGTGAATTTAAATACATTTTTGTTTTTATTTTTATCACAATTTTACTCTGTTAAGATAAAATTTTTTTAAATAAATTTATTTTGTTTATTTTTTACATCCTAGACACAGTTTCCCCTCCCTCTTTTCCTTTCACTTGCTCCCCCATCCTCCCTCTGTTCCCTTCCCCATTCATTTCTCTCTCATTTCTTTTTGGAAATGCCAAGTGTTCCATGAATATAAAAAAACATTGAATATCAAGTTGCAGTAAGACTAAGCACCTCCCCAAGTTATTTTAATACATGTTATTTAGTGTATAAATTACAAGTGATTAGTATGCCAGGATTTTTTACTCATAAAATTCTGTCAATAAACTGCAGAGTACATATACATATATATATGTAATATATATATACACACATACATACATATAGAGAGAGAAAGAGGGGGGTGAGGTACATAGATAGCATCAAATATCACTAGCACAGTTTTCAAATGTGTTAATTGTTGGCAAGTACACTTAAACAAATTTGCTCTAGAACATTGATTAATTCACAGCAAATGTTTAAGAATAAAAGTATTTGGTATGTTAAATTTGTATTATTAATGTAACATGTTTTACAATTACATATTATATGCAGTCAATACTAGGTAACTAAATTTAAAGTTGAACTTGGATTTGATCAAGTAAAATACCTAAGATTAAACTAAGAGTAAAATATAGGTTTGTATAGAATTATTAATATAAATATCGATAATATTCAGTGTTAAGAATTCTTACACTGTTGATAACAATACCAGTTGTCTAAATGAATTGTAATTCTTTTTGCTCAAGAAGTATAAAAGGAAAAGAACATTAATGAAAAATTTACTTGAGAACTTAACAAATTGCTGAGGATATTGACAATTGTTTAACGTTTACTTATTTCCACAGCAATAATCAAACACCCAACAGAATTAGGTTTTTGAGAACACCACACCTCAGATAGGCTCTGCTAAAATCATTGCTCTATTGCCATCCTATGACAACAATTTTGCTTTATCAGCTGACTCTTATCATCACTTATAATTCTTTTGGTGTGTTTTGCCTTTTTGCATCACTTTGTCCTAATTCAAAGCACAACCTAGGTCCTATCCCCTCACAAGGCCTCATAAAGCATGCCTATTCATTGATTTCTTCAGGAAGATTTGTGTGAAGTTACAATAGACATTCACTGTCATTTTCCATTTGATGAGTTCAGCTTATCAGTATCCAGCAGGAAGGAGTCAGACCAAGAAAATGTTAGCAAGCTAATGCTTTTCATCCTATCAAAGAGCTGTCAAAAAACTGAAGTTCCAGGTTTACCACTCTGTCACATTTACTGTTATTTATCTGCTTGGAAAAGCAGTTCAAGTACACAAGCAGGAGTGTGAAACACAGGCTCCTAGCAACTATGAACAACCACTGGGGGTTGTCAGATAATATTTTGGTTTCAAAGTCAGAGTTTAGATCACCTTCAGTGTGCATACCATAGTTAATACTTCAGTTTTCCAGTTATGTTCCTGAACGGATGTTCCATTGAAAGCATTGTGATAGCCTCTACTACCCCCAAGACACTGGTAACCTTACTATAATTCTCAGTCCTGAAGAAAGACAAAATTATTTATATTTCATAGATTTTTCATGTACATTGAACATGATTACATAAAACATTTCTAGAAATACAAAAATATAGTATTAAATTAATAGCACCCACTATAAAATAGAGTCATCACCAAACTAGGTTTCAGCAAATTCTGAAATTATTTTTAAAAACCACAGATAAATACTCCCAAAGAAAATGAAACTGGTGATTGAGATGAAATATTAGAGGTAACAAAACAAAAATATCTGAAAACTGAAAAATATAGTGTGAAAACTGTAAGCAACATTTATTAAAATACTGAATGAACAATAGTGATTCAATAAAAATAACATAATACAATATACATCAAAAGCACAGAAAGTGAATTAAAAAGAATAAGGACTATCTGAGCCAAATATAAAATTTTCAACTCTCTTAATTAAAATAGTAGGAGGTAAGAAAAGGTGAGGTAAAATGGGGCAAAGGAAAGAAAGATGAAAAGCATTTATGTGAAGTCTTAAACTTCAGGTTAATGAGTGCTAAAAATAAAACACATCTGGGAAATTATCATTGAAATTGACTTTTAATAAGAGACAATATGAAAGCTTCTAAAGATAAAAGTAGGTTTTCCTCCAAATGAATAACACTGAGAAGAGAATTTAAAGACGTATTGACTAGTTTACTAGTTTTGACTATATGGCTTATTTTATTTACTTCATCAATTGTTTATTAAATGCTAATTTATTAAATCAATAGGAATTTACCTTATGTATATGTCTTTGCATGTGGATGTGATTTGTGTGTGGATTCTTTCAATGGCTGCCAGGTGCCCTGGAGATGAAGTCACAGGTAGTTGTGAGCCAAACAAAAGTTGGCTAGTGCTGGTATCTCTGAAACTTGTGTCCTTGGGAAGAATCACAAGCACTCCTAACTGCTGAACTGTCTCTCAGCATCAGCTGTGTTTTTAAAATAATGAGTTAGTATTTCCTCTGGTAACAGGGTGGTCATGAGAATAAATGCCTTTATTCTTATTTAAGAATACATGGGTACTGATGATTGGTATATCCCTTCACTCATTACATATTCCTTTGTTGAAAGTTTCTGCAGAACAAGCCAAAGGTACTAACAAATTCTGAGTGAACATGTACATTAGCTATTGAACCCAAGGATAAAACATTCTGCTTCCTTCCTTCAACTCCAAATGCCTTTGGTGAGTAATCTCGTGTCTCCTTGACGAGTGTTGAGTCATTCAGTGACTTCCACAGCATCTGTATTTCCATGTCTCTATAATCTAGCTTCTCTTTATTACCATTCACAGTTTTTGATTCAAGAACACCAAATAACACTCCTATCTCTGATGTGTGTCTCTGATACTAATTTTTAAAATAAAACCTGCAATGAATAAGTTCCATAATTTATATTTTCAATAAAACAAGGGCGAGTTTTATTCTAAGTTAAGTTGAAATAAAACTTTTCATCATAGTTCTCAGTTAAGTTGAAATTAAACTTTTCATCATATTTCTCTTTCAATCTCTTTAAGATATTTTATGATATTATTTGTATTGAAAATTACAATAAAATTTCATTGACTATGAGAAAAATGAGAAGAATGGAGGGGAGAAAAACTAGATGGGAAAATTAAGTAGTTATAGTCAGAATATTAATTTATTCCATTTAATACATCTGGTTGATTTGGATGTGTATTATTTGATTAAAATAGCAAAAAAAAACTGATCCAGTACCATTCTCATGAGAATCATTGAATATAAATACAAGATATAGAAAGTGTTCTTTTAACCAATGATGGGACCTAGCAGCTCTATCTAACTGTGACAAATTCCTGAAATAAGTACATTAGAAAGAGCAAAGCTATTTGGCTCATAGTCATGGAGCCTTCAGTTAATGTTGGCTTCACCCATTGCTTTGGAGTATAATGAAGGTGTGATTATTGGCAGAAAAATGTAATGGAAGAAAAATTTCAGTTCATGGCAGGAAGGGAGCAAACAAAGAATAAAACAAATCTGGGGACTATCCTCTTCAGTGCCACATTCTCTTTTATATTTTTACTTAATTTAGACACAATCTTATTTATCAGGCCAAGTTCCCTCTCCCTCCCATGTTCCCATGACCCCATTGACCCCCCTTTCAACTCCCATCCACTCCCCAGAGAGGCTGAGGATTCCAAGGGGGATCATCATAATCTGTCTCAGACTTTGTCCTGTGTGTATCCAGGCAGAGAGAGTACCCTCCATGGGTAATGGATTCCCAAAGTTCATTTACTCACTAGGGATAAATACTAGTTCCACTATCAGAGGTCACATAGACTGCCCAGGACTTCTAACACCCACATTAAGAAGATTTGCTTTGTCCCAATGCTGGTTCCCCGGCTTTATGACTGGTTTCCGTGTGTTCCCACTTAGTCAGGTCAGTTGTTTTTTGGGTTTCTCCAGCATGGTCTTGACCCCTTTGTTCATCCCTCCTCCCTTTCCACAACTGTATTACAGGAGTTCTGATGAGTGCTTAGCTGTGGATGTCTGCTTCTGCTTTCATCAGCTACTGGATGAAGGCTCTAGGAGGGCATTTAAGGTAGTCATCAATCTCATTATAAGAGAAGGACATTTAAGACAGCCTTTTGTCTATTGCTCAGATTGTTAGTTGCAGTCAATCTTGTGGATCTCTGGACATTTCCTAGTGCCAGATTTCTCTTTAAACCTATAATGGCTCCCTCTGTTATGGTATCTCTTTTCTTGCTCTCCTCAATTCTTCCTAATCACTCATGTACTCCTCTCTCCTCCTCTTCTCCCCTTCTCTTTCTTCTACATCCTCCCCCCAGTCCAAGCTGCACCTTTGTTCAGGAAATCTTGTCCCCTTTCTCTTCTCCAGAGGACCATGTATGCATGTATGTTTCTCTTAAGGTCCTCCTTGTTTCCTAGCTTTTCTGGAGGTGTGGATTGTAAACTGGTAATCCTCTGTCCTAAGTTTAATATCCACATACGAGTGAGTACATATCATGCTTATCTTTCTGTGACTGGGTTACATGACTCAGGATGGTTTCTTCTAGTTCCATACATTTGCCTATGAATTTCAAGAGTCCATTGTTTTTGTTTTTCCCCTGTATAGTAGTACTCCATTGTGCACATTTTCTCTATCCACTTTTCAGTTTAGGGGCATCTAGGTTGCTTCCAGGTTCTGGCTATTACAAATAATGATGCTATGAACACAGTGGGACAGATGTCCTTGTGGTGTGAGTGTGCATCCTTTGGGTATATGCGTAAGAGTGGAGTTGCTAGATCTTGAGGTAGAATGACTCCCATTTTCCTGAAAAATCACCGTATTGATTCCAAAAGTAACTGTACAAGTTTGCACTCCCACCAGCAATGGAGGAATGTTCCTCTTTCTCCACATATTTTCCAATATAAACTGTTGGTGTTTTTGATTTTAGCCAGTTGTAAGATGGTATCTCAGAGTTGTTTTGATTTGCATTTCCCTCATGGCTAAAGATGTTGAGCAATTTCTTAAGTGTCTTACAGACATTTTAGTTCCTCTATTGAGAATTCTCTATTTAATTTTGTACCCACTTTTTAATTTTATTAGTTTGTGTTTTGGTGACTAGCTTCTTGAATTCTTTGTAGATTTTGGAAATCAGTCCTCTGTCAGATGTGGGGTTAGTGAAGATAGTTTCCCAATCTCTGGGCTGCCATTTTGTTTTGTTGACTGTGTCCTTTGCCTTAATAAGCTTCTCAGTCTCAGGGGGTTCCATTAATTAATTGTCAATCTCAGTTTCTGTGCTACTGGTGTTATGTTTAGGAACTGGTCCTATACCAATTTGTTCAAGGATACTTCCCACTTTTCTTCTAAGAGGCTTAGTGTGGCTGGATTTATGTTGAGGTCTTTGATCCATTTGGACTTAAGTTTTGTGCATGGTGATAGATAAAGATCTATCTGCAGTCTTCAACATGTCTGCATGCTGGTATGCCAGCATCATTTGCTAAAGATGTTTTCTTTTATCTTTTGTACTATTTTAGCATCTTTGTCAAAAATCAGGTGTTTGTCAGAATGTGAATTAATATAAGGGTTTTCAATTCAATTTCATTGGTCTACATGTCTATTTTTGTGCCAATGCCAACCTGTTTTCATTACTATAGCTCTAGTGTAAAGCTTGAAGTCAGGGTTGGTGGTAACTAGACATTCATTTATTTTACAGAGTTGTTTTGGCTATCCTGGATTTTTTGTTTTTCCATATAAAGTTGAGAATTTTTCTTTCAAGAACTGTGAATAATTGTGCAGGGATTTGATGGTGATTGTATTGAATCTGCAGATTGCTTTGGTAAGGTAGCCATATTTAATATGTTGATCCTACCTATCGAGGAACATGGGAGATCTTTCCATTTTCTGATGTCTTCTTTAATTTCTTTCTTAAAGACTCAAAGTTATTGTCACACAGGTCTTTCACATGTTGGTTAGAGTTACCCCAAGATATTTATGTTGTTTGTGGCTATTTCAAAGGGTGATGATTTCTTTCTCAGCCCACTTTTCCATATATATATATATATATATATATGCTATTATTATTATTGTTTTAGTTAATCTTGAATCCAGTTATTTTGTTGAAGGTGTTTATGAGCTGTAGGATTTCCCTGCTAGAATTTTTGGTTACTTATGTAAAATATCATGTCATTTGCAAATAGTGAAAGTTTAAATTCTTCCTTTCTAATTTGTATCACCTTTATCACCTTTTGTTTTCTTATCATTCTAGCTAGTATTTCAAGTACAACATTGAAGAGGTATGACAGTACATAATTTCTATGCTCCTTTTGCAAAAAGCTTGCCTTCCTTTAAATCATTCTAATCTTTTAAACAAATGCATCCTTTTGACAGAAGGTCTATGAACACTTGTTAATCATCAAGTGGCAAATTTTCCAAAATTTTCTGCACAGTTCCTCTACATTTCCAATTTATATATTAAATCCATTTTAAGAAACTCAGTGAAGGCATTTGGAACCCTATTTCTTATAATAGGTTGTCTTGCCAAGCTTTAACACATTTTACTGCAACTCGATATGCCATATTTTGCCATATTTTATTGATACTCATGGGATACCTGCCCTTGCCTAAACAGGAATGGAGGAGTTGATTGGGTAGTAGAAACAGAGAGGGGATATGGGTGGGGAGACTGGGAGTAGAGGAGGGAGGGAAAACAGCAAATATAAAATAAATAAATAAAGCAAAACAACACAAATGAAAGAGAAAATAAAAAGAAAGCCAATGACAGTCTGGTGGTGGTGGAGCATGCACTTAATCCCAGTACTTTGGAAGCACAGAAGGGGATCCTCTGTGTTTGAGGCCAGTGTAGTCTACAGAGTGAGTTCCCAGGACAGCAAAAGCTACACAGAGAAACTCTGTCCAAATAAAAGCAAAGGGGAAGAGAGAGAGAGACAGAGAAACAGAGAGAGAGAAGAGGAAAAAATTAAAAGAAGTGAAAATAAAAGAAGAGAAGAGAAAAGTTGCCATGAGATTCACTCCACTTCCTGAATATGGTGGTGCTTTGTGCCTTACTCCACCAATCAAGTACTGCATCATGTTTAAATTCCAACACATAAAATGTCTTAGGGCATGGACGTGGAATATTTATAAGATCAGAGGATAACATGGGCTGTCTTTAGTTCTATTTTCAGTCAAGAAAACTGTTCCATCTAAACTTTCAAGATTACAACTTCACACTCTGTATTACCATCAGTATTGTGGTCTTCTGTGCTCTCCTTGGGATGGCTCATCTATGTTTCTAGAATTATTGTCTTCTTATTCAGTCTGTTTGTCCAAACTTGTAAGACAAGCTAGCATCACTCACTCTCCCATATCACTTCAAGTTGAATCATCAATATCCTGACTTCTTACTACAGATTTTGGAAATATTGTGCTTTCTTTCGTAGTTATAAAATATATGAGAGGATCAGTAGAGATGGAATGTGTCAAGTGATAGCCTGGAAGGAAAACAGGAAAAGAGGGAATGATCCCAAATATTCTCTTCAAGGCCATGTGTTACCACCAATAACCTTATTTTTTCTATTAAGCCTCACTTCATAAGGTTTCCACACATTTTTATGACTGGGAACTAAGTCTAAAAACATGGGCCTTTAGGAAACATTCTAAATACAAACGAAGAGATGTAACAGGAAGAAAATTAAATGGCACAAATGCAGGAAAATATATCCTTATTTTTAATGTAAAGCTCATGTATTTTTAAATCTTTTTAGCAATTAAAAATTATGGTGCTATTTCTACATGATACATGATTACTGCAAGTTTATTAAGATTCTTCGTATATGACTCATCAATGAAAACTTTAAATTCAAACTTATTTATATTCACAGACATGTGGGGCTATCACAGCAACCAATTTAAAAACACATTTATCATTTTAAAAAAAGAAAAGTTATACTGGGAGTATTGAAACTGAGCCCCAACACCTACCACTGTAATTCAAATAGTGTAATTACAGCCTCCATGTCCTACACAAGAAAGTCTACAACTTCAAAGAATAAAATTAACTTAACCATGCATCTATATCATACATGATATGTTGAGACTGGCACTTTTTGGAAATACATCTTTCTAAGACATTTCCATATTGAGTTATACAACATTATTCTTTTATTTTCTATTTTTATTTTATTGAAAATTCATTTTAATACAATATAGTTAATTAGGGTTTTCCCCTTCCTCAATCTTCCAAGTACCTTCCCATCTCCTATTGACCACACCAATTTTCTCTCATTAGAAAACAATCACACATCTAAAGAAGAATGACCAAAAATGATGAAAATAGGAAAAAACAAACAAACAGAAAATATACCAGAAAAGAGTATAAGACAAACATATAGGCATATAGACACACAATTTACACACAGAGAAATCCCATAAAAACACATTAAAAACAAAAAGCATAATTGTAGGGAGAGACCTAGGCACCTGTGCTGCTGACCACGCTCATTTTGGGCATGGCTACAGGTGCATATAGGTGTGTAGAAATAACCCTGGGTTCAATTATTCTCTTAGTGCTAGAAGACCACTTGGCACAGACCTGTGGAGACCCTGTACACAGCATCTCATTCTCTATGAGTGCATATATATGTCTGACCTGTTGTGTTTAGAAGGCCTTGTTTCCTTACAGTAACCATCATAACATGAAAAATAAAAGACCCAGAGACTGATATTGATGTTTAAACTTCAAGCTGAATATCAGAAAAGGAAAGCAACTGGCCAGCAGCTTCTCATCTCTGCCTCAAGCTGCATGGACTGTTCCTGTCTGCTCAAGCTCTCACCATGCCTCAGACTGTAATCTCGCCTCAGTGAGGCTGGAGAATGAATGCCTCATATTGACTCCAGATACTGATTTACATACCTCTCATGAGTCCTGGAATTAAAGGTGTGAGTGATAAATCTCTTTTAGACTTATTCACCTTTGTGCAGATCTGGGTGGTCATGAATTTAGAGAGATCCATCTATCTCTTAATCCAGAGTCTAGGGATTAAAGGTGCATATTACTACCGTCTAGCTTCTGACTATTGGGATTAAAAGTGTGTACCTGACTTTTGTGGTTGTGGCTGACTTTGCTTCCTGAATTTTTATGCAACCTTTAATAAATGATAAAAAGTGTCTCACTACAATTGCTCTTTTTGTCTAATACAAAAAGAAGAAGGCTTTAACTAACATAAGAAAACTATATACAATAAGTACAAGTATATACAATATGTACAGACAATATGTTCATCAACAATGTTTAGTCCATTTGGACTTGATAAAGTCAGAAAAAAAGTCTCATTATCTCTCCTATCATGGTGAGTTCAGAGTCTTATTGCTAATTTATTTTCTATTCTAATTTACATTTTTAAAATTACCCATAATTACTAATATATATTTTTACAAGAACTTATCTTTCCAAGAATACCAGACTTGCAATCCTTCCTCAAGGAAACACATGGCAATGGCTCTCTTCACTACATTTCCTAGAATCCTCCTAGACTCCTAGTCCCACCTATCTTGCTTCCCTGATGGCCAACAGTGTTTTACTTAAAAATACACAGAAGTGCTTCCCCCTTAATCTCTTCCTTTCTGTCTAAATAAAAAAGGTTTTAATATTAACATAGTAAAATATATAATAAAGCAGTTATTAACCAAGAACTACAAATACAATATTTAGTTCATTAACATTTAGTAATATTTAAAAAATATCTACCCTATTTTTGTTAGTCTAAAGACTAATAGGTAGCTTATCTTTTATCATAACTAAGGAAAACTATAATTATAACTGTCTTCTACTCCATCAAATACCACAGAAGGATAATATATAAACACTAGAATTGACAGAGACATCTCACTACCTGGACAGTCGCCCGAAGTTCGTCTACAAAGTTGGAGCATCCATCTTCAGCGCATAGTCCACAGTGTGTCTAGAAGACTTCTCAGCAAAACAGGATATTTTAAACTGTCTGTCTACATTGGCAGTTTAACAGCCATTTTTCTGCATCCTGCAGAATGTCTGGCAGGCTCTTCCATGAAGAAATATTCCTGTTGGACTATCCAAGTTCAGCAGTCACTTTCCTGAGGGGTCTTACATGTCCAGTTTGTACAGCAAAGTCAGACAGTCCAGACAAGAGCAGTTTCTTGCCCAAATGGCTAATCTTGCCATGTTGAAAGCAAACTCCATAATAGGTTTCTTTGATGCCCATCTTCCTCTCAGATATAATTGGTGTGCCAGGAGCAGACATTTCTCATTGTCAAAAAAAAAAACCCTAACCATTTAAATGCCATTTTCTCTAGGTCTTTGAAAGGTATGAAGACTATCTATCTCAAATATATCTCTGTATATCTAGAAAACCCAGATAACCTAACTACAAGTTTTGACTATTGTAGTTAACTATATATAATCTGTACTTAATTATACATTACATTTTTAAAAGATCAGTATAAACACAATACTTAAACAAGAAGAAAAATGTACATATCACAAATTGACCTTGAATTTGTATCAATAAATGAAAATCCATCCCAATACAAAGTATTAATTTCTATATCATATTCCCTTTTTCTGTTTTAGAAAGAGATTTACTGTGATCATTTCCATTTATAACCAACCCTGAAAAATGAAAACAAACATTTGAACAATATTTGGAATTTGGGCATTGTTCATTCCAAACTGATTCCTGCTGGATGGGGACACTATCCATACCATGGGGGATCATGACAAAACATAGACACCTGGCCAAGTCCTTGTTTTGTAGTCTGCAAGGCTGCATCATCTCAGCTGTTTCAGATGCTGGATCACTTTGGACATGATTTCCAGGGGCCTTGCTTCATCAAACCACAGAAACCTGGAAGGAAATCACTGCTTTTTATTTTCTGTGGAAAAACAAATAAAATCTTTCTTCCCAAGTAACCTATCCTTATACTTAAATTTTGAAGTCAAGACATTTTCAAAGGATATAAGTAGAATTAATTTAGCAACATTTATAATCAAGTACATTTTAGCAGTTCCTTCCTTAGCAATTGAACAACTGAAAAACACAATAGCAACAGTATCCAGACTCTCTGTGTATTTTTCATCTTTATGTAACTTATATTACTCTATATATTTACTTTTATTTATTTATTTTTATTTTATCTGAAACAGGGTTTCTCTGTTGAAATCTTCCTACTTCTGCCTCTGGAGTGCTAGGATTAAACGCGTGTGCCACCACATCCAACTACTCTCTTTGTTTATGTTTTCTTCTTTTTTTCACTATCCTGTTTCTTTTTCTCTCCCACACCTACATATATTTTTAAACACTCTGTAAACCATTTAGAAGTTTTACTGCATCTGAATCTGACTTTACTGTAAATCTTTATGTTTTACTGGCCACGTGTCTGTTATCTGCTAAGCAGCATTGCTAAAGTTAAAGTGGAAACAGCCACTGGCTTCTCAACATGGCGGGCATAAATTTGCAGCCAGCATTGGGATCTTTGCTCATCGCCTTAGTCTATGCCAGCATCCAACAGCAATGTGCCGGCTTGAAGATATGGTCACTGCTACTGCCACCTGCCCAGACACACCATTCAATTGTTAGCAGGGCCTCTTAAAAGAGCCCTGCAGTTTTCCCATTCATGCTGAGTCAGGAAGACTCCTTTAAATGAGCTGAATGAGCCTCTGCTTGTCTCAAGCAAACCAGAGCTTACCTGAGAAAAATGCTGCTACCAAGAAGCTGTTATTGCCTCTCTTCTTTTGAGTGCAAAATCCATTTTTAAGCTTTTGTCAAATTTTAAGTGGAAGTTCTAATACCCACATTGTTGGTGCCATATTTTTACGGGATTCTGCCTGGGTCCCATTGTTGCTTTAGGCCCCAAATAACACACAAGACCCTATATTAAAAGCTGTTGGCTGTTTGCTATGGTCTTTAATTGGCTAGCTCTGACTTAATCGCTAACCCATAATCATATATTTTACAAAGACTTACCTTTCCGAGAATGTCAGACTTGTGTTCCTTCCTGCAGGAATCACATAGTGATGACTATCTTCACTACATTTCCCAGAATCCTCCTAGAAACCTAGTCTATGGTCTCTAATCAACTAGCTCTGACTGAATCACTAACCCATAATTGCTAATATATTTTTTTATAAGGACATATCTTTCCGAGAATGCCAGACTTGTGTTCCTTCCTCCAGGAATCACATAGTGACAACTCTCATCACTACATTTCCCGGAATCCTCCTAGACACCTAGTCCCACCTATCTTGATTCCCTGTTGGCCAACAGTGTTTTATTTTCATATACACAGGACTTCCTCCATCAGTCCTTCCTTGTCTTATTCCGTTGATTTGGTAATTATCTCAAAACATCTGGCCAATTGCTGTATCACAGTAGTCCCAGAATACCCAATGCTTAAATTGTAATTATACATTTTTGTGAGAGATTAAAATTAAATTATTCTCTATATATTTTTGATTTTTCAATTAAATATTAAGAGCATATACTATGTAGATGATTCTTTTATCATTATTCAATATATTTTAAGATATCAAGCACAGTGACATTTGTACATCAAGTAGTTGTTTACTCAATAAAAAGCAGGCATATTTCCACAACTATGTTTATATAGTCAGTTGTATAAAACTTCTGGTCTTTGTTTTTCTCATTTTTCTATTTTATAATATTTTTATGAAAGACAGATTTGGAGAAAGTTATGAAAAACAGGAATAATTATTCACATATTATAAAAATGATTTTCCATCTATAAGGTAATTGCCTTAATAATTAAAACATAACTTGAAATAGTTCATGTATTGTGTAGAAATATCACTTAATGTGAGTGTACATGTGTGCATGTATCTGTCAACATACGTATATTTATATAGACATATTATACTGGCTTTGTGTCAACTTGACAGAAGCTAGAGTCATCAAAGAAGAAGGAGACTAAGTTGAGGAAATGCCTCCATGAGATCCAGATCTAAGGCATTTTCTCAACTAGTGATTAATGGGGGAGGGTCCGGCCCATTGTGAATGGTGCCATCCCTGGACTGGTCCTGGGTTCTATAGAAAAGTAGGTTGAAGAAGCCATGGGAAGCAAGTCAGTAAACAATATTCCTCCATTAACTTGACATCAGTTCCTGCCTTCAGGTTCTTTCCTTGCTTGTGTTCCTGTCATGATTTTCTTTGCTGATGTGGACATGGAAGTCAAACCAACACTTCCCTCTCCAATTGGCTTTTTGGTCATGGTGTTTCATCATAGCAATAGAAACTTTAATTAAGACACATATTCAAATATCCATTATATATATATATGTATGTATGTATATATATATGTATGTATGTATGTGTGTGTATTATAGTCTATTTTTTCATGTTTCAGATAGAGTATATGTAAAGGGAAGCCTTTTTCTTTTCTGCCGCTTGGTTTTTCCCCACCAGTCACCTGGGCTCTGCCGCGTTGTAGTCCCCAAATAACACACAAGATGCTGTATTAATTATGAAGCTGTTGGCCTTGCTTGTTTCTTACTGGCTAGCTCTGACTTAAGTATTTATCGCATAATCGTCAATCTAAGTATTTCTCTTACCGGAGAAGTCTCCGGGCTTCTTATCCCTATGGCGGTTACATCTTGACTTCCTGTGTTTCTCCTACCCAGAGTCCTCCTGGACTCCTAGTCCCACCTATCTTGCTTCCCTATTGTCCACCAGTGCTTTATTGACATATACACAGGACTTCTGCATCAAGTATAAAAGAGTTTAAAATTTGAAGAGTAATATATACTTACTTAAATATACAAATAATATTTGCATTCATATATTTAGGTATACATTTTCTCATCCTGGCTATTTTACAAGTGGCATTTATAATGTGTTCTCATAGGAACCTTCAACTATAAAGTTTTTCATTACATTTAGAATTGTTAGCATACAGGTAACTTTTATGAGGCAGATAAAAAAGTAATCTTCACAGTGTGTTTGAAGGTATAAATACTGTTGCTGTAAATTTTATAACTACATATGTATTCATTTATTCAGGCTGCTATAGAAACTAATCTATGTCATGCATCTGGAGACTGGAAACCAGAAGTCAAAGCCACTGTGGGGCTTGTGTTTTAACTGCTGAGCTTTTCTTTTTGTTTGCTCACAGGTCCTTGTACAATGATTGTGTAAGGAGAGAGGAAGAGAATCAAAGGAGGGAGAGGAAATGAACATCTCAGCGGTTTCTTTTATATGGGAACTAATCCTATAACAAAGCATTCACTTTATCATATCAACTAAAAGCAAGTACTTTCCCCAAACATCCAATTCCCTATATCACATTTGGAGTTGGCACTTCAATTTGAATTTTGAGAGAATTCAGTTAATTTCACAAAGACATTTTTTTTCCACTCTGTGAGTCTTGTCTTAAAAATAATTCAAGGGTGGGGACAGAGCATGAGATGCCTCAGGAAGAACAACTTTCTGTGCAAACATGGAAACCATGTTTGATATTACAAATGCAAGGTAAGTTACAGACAACATACTGCAGTGTTCTTCTGGTCTCTACATACTCACTATAGCTGGCATACAACAGATTCCTATTTTATTTTTGGTATAATATATGCATGTCTGATCAATGATTGGGAGATTTTTAAAGTAGTTTTTAAGAGTAGAAATGTCTACATAAAAGCAGAAGAAAGAAAAACTAGAAACGATTCAACAAAACCAAAATTACATTTTTTATTATTAACGCCTAAGGAAAGTATAAAAATAGGTAAAAACATAAGATACTCAATAACATTAAATCAATTTTCATTTCGTTAATTTTCAAATATTTGAAAATGCAGAAAACATGCAAATGAAACGCCTTTAGATGGACAATAATAATAATTCATCAGCAGAAGAAATGAATAGAGAAAATACTTCTGTCATTTAAATGAAATTTGTTGCTTTGAACTGAAATTTTCCCAGGAAAATTATTAAAAAATTCTCATATTGCCTCTATTCAAAAAACTGGTCATAGCATAATTTCAACCAAGCTATCTACGTAGCAGCAACTAATATTAAAACAAAATGGAATTCACTAAGCATGACTTATGCCTGCTTTCTCTAAGGCAGATCCTTTGTTTGCCCTGGTCACTTCATATTAAAATGAGGTCATTACACTGCTTCTTTTCATGTTTGTAATTTGACCTGTCAAACTAAATAATCTTTTTCAATTGAGAATTCTCCATTAACATTGTTTCTACCTCTTTCATTTGCTGTTTTTTCTAATCCTGACACCTCTCTGAATATGCTGGATTTAGTTTAAATGTATCCATGCACAAGGCAAAAGAGCTGTCATTTGCAAATAGAAAGAATTATTTTGTCACATTCTCATGTTCCATAAAGGTTGCTTATTTAAGAAAGATTTACAGTTCACCAAGCTAGCTAATCCTTGAGCTTTTGATTTCTATGTCTCCCAGTGTGCCATAAGAATTCTGAACCCCTGTAACACATGTGGCTTAATATGAATCTGAACAGAAGTCCTCACAGTATCACAGGAAGTGTTTCAACCACTGAGTCATCTCTCTTATTCCTACACTCATGTAAAAGTGATCTGCAAACATTGAGAGAGCGCTCAATGTTCACGCTTAATAAAATTGAATGGATTGGCATTGATATGATGGATTTCATGAAGAGGTTTCTGAAGTCATGCACACTATTAATACCTCATGTGTATGAGCTTCCCATATGCTGTGGAATTAATCTAGGAGAGAGTGCTGGAGGAAAAGCTATAATGTAAACCCTTATGTTTAAGTTTATATTATTCTGGATTAAAGATGACTTTTAATGAATTCTTTCTGAGGCTGTAACAAAGACAAAAGAATCCCAAGGCAATAAGTCTCCCTTAGCTTAAATTATACATATTTTGATAGACTGTAATCTGCATCAGTATTTCCTTTAGGCCCTCTGTAAACTCTAAAGGCACGTCTGATTATAGAACATGTTATTTAATTTTTTTTAATTGAAAATGACCTGTACAAGGACCTGTGTTAAGAGAGACAGAGATAGACACGTACTTAAGGCTTACAGACAAGAAAGTCAAGCTAAGTAAATGACTTGACTTTCAGGTCAATGGAAAGACCCTGTCCCCCCAAAAATGGAGAGTTCTTGAAAGTTTAAGCTATGGACATAGATATGCATGAATGCCCACAAGCACCAACAAGCACACAAATATGTGCATGAATACACACACAGACACCACACACACACTAATGTGTAAAAAACAAGGAACAATACACAGTATATATATTTAAAACATTTTAAGTTTTATTAAGCTTTAATTTGTGATTGTGTGCATACGCATGTTTCTGTGGAGGGGGTGTGTTTGTATGTCAGTATTCTATATTGGGTGTCAGTAATCAAATCCATGTCAGCAAGATTAGCAATGTGTACCTTTAGCTCCTGAGCTATATCACAGAGGAGCTCTAAGTAGTATTACTTAGTTTGAAAGATTTGCAAATTCATATCAGCATTATTACATTGAGCAATCAAACTTTAATAATGTTAGTGGTATATTATTATGTCACTAGATGGGGGTTTAGGCTTTGTTTTAGAGCATATGGTGTTTGAGATAGTTTCAGATAAAATCATTCTGTATGACTAATGCTAAATTTAATAGCAACGAGGATTCACCAGACCTGACAAGGGCTTTTTTTTTTTTTGGCCTTGCAGGCACTGTTATAACATCAAATTATTAAAACAATTATATGTGTGTGTACATATACATATATATAGTTTATATGTATATATACCTGAATGTGTTCAAATCTAATGAGCATCATAAACTAATGATATGAACATTCATGAAATCCACATAACAATAATCTTGAAAATGAGACATAAGCATTTAAAGTTTGTAGAAAGGCATCAAGTTTCTTGAGACTATAGACCTAACAATCTGGAGCAATGTTTGACTTTGTCTCATAGATATTCTAGTGACAATTTGCCTCCAGATAAAGAAAACTGCTTCATTGTCTTCAGTGTTGACCACACATATCTTCCTCAACAGAAACTGATTTAACTGTCACCATAAAATGGGACATTAGGGAAATAGCTGAAGTGTTACCTTACCACCATATCTAGAGTTCTTAGTTTGAATTCGGTATGATGACAGATGCATAACAACTGATAATATTTAAATTTAAGGTGAAAAGTACTTCCACACGAGAATGAGCTTAGATGGCAGAGTATGAATACGAAATTATGGAAAAAGTTGTACTTAACAAATTATTTGGTGATCAATCCATTTCATTAAAATCCTAGAAGTTCAGAATCCTAGCTGTCAGAATCCTCCGTGTCAGATGCCTCCTCCGTGTCAGAATCCTCCGTGTAAGAATCCTCCGTGTCAGAATCCTCCGTGTCAGAATCCTCCGTGTCAGAATCCTCCGTGTCAGAATCCTCCGTGTCAGAATCCTCCGTGTCAGAATACTCCGTGTCAGAATCCTCCGTGTCAGAATCCTCCGTGTCAGAATACTCCGTGTCAGATGCCTCCTCCGGCCCGTCGGCAGAGTCCTCCCGCGCGTCGTCGGCAGAGTCCTCCCGCGCGTCGTCGGCAGAGTCCTCCCGCGCGTCGTCGGCAGAGTCCTCCCGCGCGTCGTCGGCAGAGTCCTCCCGCGCGTCGTCGGCAGAGTCCTCCCGCGCGTCGTCGGCAGAGTCCTCCCGCGCGTCGTCGGCAGAGTCCTCCCGCGCGTCGTCGGCAGAGTCCTCCCGCGCGTCGTCGGCAGAGTCCTCCCGCGCGTCGTCGGCAGAGTCCTCCCGCGCGTCGTCGGCAGAGTCCTCCCCGCGTCGTCGGCAGAGTCCTCCCCGCGTCGTCGGCAGAGTCCTCCCGCGCGTCGTCGGCAGAGTCCTCCCGCGCGTCGTCGGCAGAGTCCTCCCGCGCGTCGTCGGCAGAGTCCTCCCGCGCGTCGTCGGCAGAGTCCTCCCGCGCGTCGTCGGCAGAGTCCTCCCCCGCGTCGGCAGAGTCCTCCCCCGCGTCGGCAGAGTCCTCCCGCGCGTCATCGGCAGAGTCCTCCCCGGCGTCGGCAGAGTCCTCCCCGGCGTCGGCAGAGTCCTCCCCGGCGTCGGCAGAGTCCTCCCCCGCGTCGGCAGAGTCCTCCCCCGCGTCGGCAGAGTCCTCCCCCGCGTCGGCAGAGTCCTCCCCCGCGTCGGCAGAGTCCTCCCCCGCGTCGGCAGAGTCCTCCCCCGCGTCGGCAGAGTCCTCCCCCGCGTCGGCAGAGTCCTCCCGCGCGTCGTCGGCAGAGTCCTCCCGCGCGTCATCGGCAGAGTCCTCCCCGGCGTCGGCAGAGTCCTCCCCGGCGTCGGCAGAGTCCTCCCCCGCGTCGGCAGAGTCCTCCCCCGCGTCGGCAGAGTCCTCCCCCGCGTCGGCAGAGTCCTCCCCCGCGTCGGCAGAGTCCTCCCCTGTGTCGGCAGAGTCCTCTGTGTCAGAGGAGGAGTCCTCCGTGTCAGAGGACTCCTCCGTGTCAGAGGACTCCTCCGTGTCAGAGGACTCCTCCGTGTCAGAGGACTCCTCCGTGTCAGAGGACTCCTCCGTGTCAGAGGACTCCTCCGTGTCAGAGGACTCCTCCGTATCAGTGTCCTCCGTATCAGTGTCCTCCTCCATGTCAGTGTCCTCCTCTGTGTCAGAGTCCTTGATGCCAGAATTCTCTATGCCAAAATCGTCGAAAATAGAAACCTCGATGTCAGAAACTTCAATGTCAGAATCTTCATTAAAATACTCAAAATAATAGTTGTTGAACATGACTAATAATTCGCACATCTTTCTTGGTGATTCTGTTGGGTTATGAGAAAATTTTCAAGAATTTAAATGGTGTAAGTGAAACTCTTGGAACAAGAACACATCAGAAAAATCATCCACCATGGTCAAATAGGCTTCATCCCAGGGATGCAGGAATGGATCAACATACTAAAATCCATCAAGTAATCCACCATATAAAAAAGTTGAGGAACAAAAATCACATGATCATCTCGATAGATGCTGAAAAAGCCTCTGACAAAATCCAACACCCCTTCTTGATAAAGGTGTTGGAGAGATCAGGAATAACAGGGACATACCTAAACATAATAAAAGCTATAAACAGCAAGCCAATAGCCAACATCAAACTAAATAGAGAGAAATTCAACGTGATTCCTCTAAAATTAGGAATAAGACAAGGATTTCCCTTCTCTCCATACCTTTGTAGTATCATACTTGAAGTTCTAGAGCAATAAGACAACAAAAGGAGATCAAGGGGATACAAATTGGTAAAGAAGTCAAACTTTCACTATTTGCTGATGATATGATAGTTTACAAAAGTGACTCGAAATACTCTACCAGGGAACTCCTACAGCTGATAAACACATTCAGCAAAGTGGCAGGATACAATATAAACTCAAAAAAGAAATGATAAAAGGGTTGAGAAAGAAATCAGAGAAACATCACATTCACAATTGCCACAAACAACATAAAAACCCTTGGGGCAATGTTAACCAAACAAGTAAGACCTGTATTGAGTCTTTAAAGAAAAAAATTAAAGGAGATACCAAAAAATGGAAAGAGCTCCCATGCAATTATTGGATAGGAAGGATCAATGTAGTAAAAATGGCAATCTTGCCAAAAGCAATCTACAGATTCAATGCTATCCCCATCAAAATCCTAACACAATTCTTCACACACCTTGAAAGAACAATTCTCAACCCTATATGGAAAAACAAACGACCCAGGATAGCCAAAACAACCCTGTATAACAAAGCAATGTCCAGAGGTGTCATGATCCCTGACTTCAAGCTCTATTATAGAACTATAGTCCTGTAAACAGCTTAGTATTGGCACAAAAATAGACAGGTATACCAAAAGAATCATTGAAAATCCTGATATTAACGTACACATGTACAAACACCTGAATTTTGACAAAGAAGCTAAAATTATATAATGGGTAAAAGAAAGCATCTTCAACAAATGGTGCTGGCATAACTGGATGCTGGCATGTAGAAGACTGCATATAGATCCATGTCTTTCACCATGCACAAAACTTAAGTACAAATGGATCAAAGACCTCAACATAAATCCAGCCACACTGAGCCTCTTAGAAGAGAAAGTGGGAAGTATCCTGGAATGAATTGGTACAGGAGACTGTTTCCTGAACATGACACCAGTATCACAGACACTGAGATTGACAATTAATACATGGGACCTCCTGAAACTGAGAAGCTTCTGTGAAGCAAAGGACACAGTCCACAAGACAAAACAGCAGCCCACAGAATGGAAAAAGATTTTCACCAACTCCACATCTGACAGAGGGCTGATTTCCAAAATATAAATGAACTCAAGAAGCTAGTCAACAAAACACCAAATAATCCAATTAAAAATTGGTATACAGAACTGAACAGAGAATTCTCAATAAAGGAATCTAAAATGACTGAAAGACACCTAAGAAACTGCTCAACATCCTTAGCCATCAGGGAAATGCAACTCAAAACAACTCTGAAATACCACCTTGCTCCTGTCAGAATGGCTAAAATAAGACACACTGTAAAGAGAAGCTTTTTCCTTGAGAGAAGCCTTCCCACCAGCCTGGTTCTAGAGCCGCATCAGTCCCAAATAAACACACAGGAGGCTATATTCATTATGAAGCTGTTGGCCTTGCTTGTTTCTTACTGGCTATCTCTGACTTAAGTAATTACCCCATAATTGTTAATCTAAGTATTTCTCTTACCGGAGAATAGTTCCGGGCTTCCTACCCCATGGCGGTTACATCTTGCCCTCCTGTGTTTCTCCTACACAGAGTCCTTCTGGACTCCTAGTCCCTCCTATCTTGATTCCCTATTGGCTAGACAGTGCTTTATTGACAAATGCACAGGACTTCCCCAACAACACACCTATGATATTTTATGCTGGGGAGGATATGGATTAAGGGAAACACTCATCCACTGCTGGTTGGAGTGCAAACTCGTACAGCTACTTTGGAAATCAGTATGGAGATTCCTCAGGAAAATGGGAATCAGTTTACCACAATATCCAACAATTCCATTCTTTGGCATTTACCCAAAGGATGCACATTGATACAACATGGATATCTGCTCAACTGTCTTCATAGCAGTATTATTTGTAATACCAGAACCTGGAAGTTACCTAGATGCCCCTCAACTGAAGAATGGATAATAAAAATGTTGTGCATTTATACAATGGAGTACTAATCAGCTGAAAAAAATCTTGAAGTTCACAGACAAATGGATGGAACTATTGGAAACCATCCTGAGTGAGGTAACCCAGTCACAAAAAATACAAACATGGTGTGTATTCACTCATATATGAAATTTAAACATAGAATAAAGGATTATCAGCCTAAAATCCACACTGTCAGAGCAGCTAGTTAAAAAGGAGGTCCCTTATAGAGACATACATGGTCCCCCAGAGAATGGAAAAGGGACAAGATCTCCTGAGCTGATTGGGAGCATGGGGGAGGGAAGAGGGTGTTAGGAGAAGGTGATGGGGAGAAAAGGAGGAGAGAGGAGGACATGAGGGAGCAAGAGGATTGATTCAGGGGAAGAATAGTGAAGAGCAAGAAAAGAGATACCATAATAGAGGGAGCCATTATAGATTTAAAGAGAAATATGGCACTAGGGAAATGTCCAGAGATCTACAAGCATGACCCTTACTATCAATCTAAGCAATAGTGTTTGGAACCAACTGAACAGCCCCTGGGTATGACCCTGATTAGGGGATTATGAATCTGGGAAGTCCTAGCTACCCAGAGGCTTTAAGAAGGAGATAGAGACATCTTGTCATTTCAGGAGGTCTCTCAATTAATACTGGATACCATGATTTATTCAAGCATTCTCTTAAATAGCTTTCCAAAAGCAGAAGACATCTATCATCATGTATACACCTGATGTCAAATATTTCCTTTAATCTCAAAACACCTCTAAAACTGCAAGTCCTCACTAGCCTTCAGTGTGGGTGTAGTCTTACCCAGGCGTAGGTCGTTTATCATACAAACTAGAAGTCATTCTCCACTGTGGCCAGGCCATCTGGATGTTACCAGCTGACATCTAAAATAAAATAGGAGATTCCAGCTCCTGGAATTGAGCTGATACCTATATCGGAAATATCATATTCAGCCCCTAGCAGGAATCCACAGCTTTTCATTTTCTGTGGAAACAAAGATAATATCTCTTTTCCAAAGTAACATGTCCTTATACTTAAATTTAGAAGTCAAAGCATTTTAAAATATATAAATTGAATTAATCCAGCAGCATTTATAATCAAGTGTATTTTAGTAGTTGTGGTTCTTTCCTTAGCAATGGAACAATTCAAATACAGCACAATAGCATACAGTGTCCAGACTTTGTAAACTTTCTGTCTTTATATGGCTTATGTATTTATTTATTATTACTTTATTTCTTTTACTTTTATTTTTTTTCCTTTTATGAGGCAAGGTTCTTTGTTTACTTTTGCCTGCCCTGGAATTCAGTCTGTAGTCCAGGCTGGCTTTGAAATCACTGAGATCTGCTTGCCTCTGCCTCCAAATGCCACTACCAACCAGCTACTCTGTATTTTTCTTCTTCTTTTTTTTAATCATTTAATCCTGTTTCTTTTTCTCTCCCAAGCCTACATATATTTTTAAACACACTGTAAAGCTTTAGAGGGATTTCTTCATTTGAATCTGTCTTCACTGTATATGATTATCTTTTTCTAGCCATGAGTCTTTTATATGCTAAGCAACACTGCTATAATTAAAGCCCCAGCTGTTTTAGCCACTGTCTTTCCAAAATGGTGGGGGTACATTTACCGCCAGCACTGAGGGCTGTGCTTACTGCCTTGGTCTATTCTGTCATCAAGCATCATGCTGCTGACTAGATATGGTCACTGCCACTGCCAGCTGCTTGTACACACCATTCAATTGTTAGCAGGGCTTCATAAAAGAGCTCGGAGGTTTTTCCGTTTCTGCTGAGTCAGTAAAGGCTCCTCCCTTAAAGTAGCCCTGCACAAGTCTCTGCTTGTCTCTAGCAAAACAGAGCCCACCTGAGAAAATGCTACTACCAAGAAGCCATGCTTGTCTCTGTTCTTTTGTTTCTAAAATCCCTTTAAATCTTTTATTATATTTACGTGGAAATTCTTGTTGCACTTTGAGGGTGTCATTTCGTTATATGAATTTTCTGGACTGGATGTTCCCATAGCCCATCTCTGCCCCAAAGCAACACAAGAAAGCCATGTTAATTATTAAACTATTGGCTGTTGACTATGGTTTCTTATTGGCTAGCTCTGTCTTAATTATTAGCCCATAATTATTAATATAAGTATTCCCATGTGGTCTTCTCTTACTGGAGAAAGATCGAGGAACCTGCTATTCTTCTGACCATCCTACATGTCATCTGTTCAGCATGTCCGCAGAGAAGAGAGTGAGTTCCTGGTTGTCCCTGCTTATATTCTGATTTTGTCCAGCTACATCATTTCCTGCCTGACCAAACAGCCAATCAGTGTTTTATCATTAACCAATAAGAGAAACACAGAAGGGCTTCTACCATCACACCTGCCTTCTGCTGTTAACTTTAGGAACTTTAGGAAGACTTTGCCTACTATTGGCATTAGTAACTTAGGGAAAGTCAATTCCACTGTCCCCTTGTGCATGGTCTGAAGAGTCCTTTGTAGCAGCTGAGGTGAAAGGCAGGTTTGCTCAGTGGCTAGAATTGCTACTTTTGTGGGTGAAGTTTCTTCAATGTCTACGAGTCTTCTTGGAGGAAAGGTGTGGTGCCCACATTTGGCCTGTGTCTTGGTTAGAAAAGTTTTTTTAGTTAAAACATTTTAAATGTCATGTTCTCTAGATCTCTGAGCATCTGAGAACTGTATATCTTAGCAGACAAAATTTGTCTTTAGTTGTGTGTCTTAAGCACATAGGTGACTAGGTAGCGTTTTATCACTATAATTAATTAATTTGTACTTAGCATGGCTAAAACGACTTTAGTGCAGTATCTGTCTGAAGAAACAGATCCAAGCTGAGAAGCTATGGAGAGATGTTCTACTTAGAGCCCTCCAGCCTTACTGAAACTTGTTTTAACTTAGTCAGTTTGATATATGCCTGTGAAGGACAAAGAGGTAGAGAAAAAATAATCCCTTTTTGCAATAGAAACTTAACCTTTGTAAACAGCTTACAGGAAGCATTGGGTGGTGTAAATATTTGGTTAATTTGAAATACATCTTTATGACTTCAAATTTTTTAAAGGTACATAGCTATTTAGAAATATTTGAGACATAGCACAATTGAATTTAAGTTGCATACAGAGAGTTAGCTTATACATATTTATATATATAAATCACAAGTACAGAGACATGCAGATATATCAAATCGGGCTGGGTAAAAGCAAGAAGAATGGGAAAACCAGAGTGTAATCTCTGATCTGCAAGTTGTAGCAAACAGACAGGAAATTTTTAAATTTTTAATTTAAATTAGAAACAAGTTTGCTTCACATGTTAATCCTAGCTCCCTCTCCCTCCCCTCCTCTCCTGCCTCACTTCAAACCTTGCCCCGCCCCTCCCCCCCAATCCCCACTCCACTCTCCAAGAAGGGTACGGCCCTTCATGGGGGATCTAGAAAGTCTGTCATATGATCTGGGACAGGGCCTAGGCCCTCCCCCATGTGTCCAGGAGGAGACATCATTCCTCATCATGGAATGGGCTCCCAAAGTCCATCTGGATGACAGGGTTAAATGCTGATTCATTGCCTGAGGCCCCAAAGGATGCTGAGGCCTCCTCACTGACACCATGTTCAGGGGGGGTCTGAATCAGTCCCATGGTGACCTCTCAACCATCAGCCTGGGGCCCAAGAGCTCCTTCTTGTTCAGGCCAGCTGTTTCTGTGGGTTTCCCCCACCAAATCATAACCCCTTTGCTCATCTCTTCTCCCTCTCTGCAACTGGGTTCCAGGAGTTCAGTTCAGTATTTAGCTGTGGGTGTCTGCCTCGGCTTTCTTCAGCAACTGGATGAAGGCTCTAGGATGGCACATAAGTGCCATGCCCACTGCGCAGCCTGTGTCCGAGAAAGTGCTGAGGGTGTCAGGGATTGACAACACCACACACCGAAGGCTCCTCAAGAAGGCTCTCTTTTATTCCTACTCTGGCTCGTTATTATATACCCTGATACCAGAGGTGGAGGTGGGTGGGTCTGCAGAGGTGGTTAGTCTTTGGAAAAGGTCAAGGTCAGGGTGCTCCTGTGAGTAAGCCCTTTTCAAGAACTTACTACCCCAGGCATTGTATTGTTTTTAGTAAACATGTTTTTAGTAAACATTGTCTTACAGCTGCCTACTCCCAGGCTGATGGGGAAGTGGGTCTCAAGGTCTGGTGTCCCCACAATTCCCCCTTTTTTATTTTCTAAAATTTTCACCCATTTTTTTTTTTGAGACAGGGTTTCTCTGTATTGTTTGGAGGCTGTCCTGAAACTTGCTCTGTAGACCAGGCTGGCCTTGAACTCAAGAGATCTGGGATTAAAGGTGTGCTGGGATTAAAGGCATGTGCTGCCAACGCCTGGCTATTCACCCATTTTCAATCCATCCTTCAACCCAGGATGTTCTCTCATAAAGGCGTGCTGAGATTAAAGGCATATGCCGCCAACACCTGGCTATTCATCCATTTTCAGTCCATCCTCCAACCCAGGATGTTCCCTCAGGCAAAAAGCTTTAAGATTTACACAATCCATCCTCCAACTGAGGGCAATCTTTCGGGTTCCCCTCTTTCCCGACCTTAGTATCAGGTTAAGGCCTAGAGATTTAATGTAATCCACCCTCCAACTGAGGGTGGCCTCTCAATTTTTCTTTCTTACTGGAGATTTAATCCAATATACCCTCCAACTGAGGGCGATCGCTCAGGGTCCCCTTACTTTCCTGACCTTTGTCAGGCGAAGGCCTGGAGATTTAATCTGGTACCCCTAGCTTGGTACCCCCTTTTTTTTGTCTTTTTTTTTTCCAGAGCTGAGGACCGAACCCAGGGCCTTGCACTTGCTAGGCAAGCGCTCTACCACTGAGCTAAATCCCCAACCCCAGCTTGGTTCCCCTTTTTAACACACCCACATAGCCTTACTGGCCAGCCTTTTAGATCTCTCAGTTCCCCTTTACTTTCCTGACCTCAGTGAATCAGGTGAAAGACTGGAGATTTTTTATTTTATTTTTTATTTTATCTTTGTGTATGTGTGTGTGTGTGTGTTTTTTTTTTTTGTTTTTTTGAGACTGGGTTTCTCTCTATCCTTTTGGAGGCTGTCCTGGAACTGGCTCTATAGACCAGGATGGCCTCGATCCTACCTACCTCTGCCTCTGGGAGTGTTGGGATTAAAGGCTGTGCCACCAACACGCGGTTCTCTGAAAATCATGGCGAACATCCTCCCAATCTGGGACATTTAAGCCTCCCCCAGTAATGAACCATGGACTCGCACGTTCAGTCCATTTTAGAAAGCCTTCCATGGTTGTAGTCCCCTGTTCTTCAAGTAACTTTTTAAATATGATACTGTAATTTAAACTTCCAGGGACTATTTCCCATCGCTTCTTTTCCTATTTTCCCCATCTGTCCCTGGCTAAAAGGGACAACCCCGTCCACTTACCTCGCTTTCACCTCCAATTGCCTCGCCTGCTGCGCAGTCTGTGTCCGAGAATGTGCAGAGTGTATCCGGGATTGACAACACCGAAGGCTCCTCAAGAAGGCTCTCTCTTATTCCTATTCTGGCTGGTTATTATATACCCTGATACCAGAGGTGGAGGTGGGTGGGTCTGAAGAGGCGTTTAGTCTTTGGTAAAGATCAAGGATAGGGAGGTTCCCGTGAGCACACCCTTTTCAGGAACTTATTGCCCCGGGCATTGTATTGTTTTTAGTAAACACATTTTTAGTAAACATTGTCTTACAGCTGCCTATTCCCAGGCTGATGGGGAAATGGGTCTCTGCTGAAGGTCTGGTGTCCCCACACATAAGGAAGTCACCAATCACATTATAGGGAAGCCTCTCCACTATTGGTTAGATTACAGTTGGTGTCATCCTTGTAGGCCACTAGACATCCCACTAGTACCAGATTTTTCTTCAAATGTATAATGGCTCCTTCTATTATGGTATCTCTCATCCCTCTCTCCTCTATTCTTCCCTCTACTCAACTTTCCAGGGGAGAGGGGAAAGGAGGACATGGGGAAGGAGGCAGGACTTTTTTTTGGTTTTTACAAGACAGGGTTTCTCTGTATTGTTTTGGAGGCTGTTGGTCCAGGCCAGCCTCGAACTCACAGAGATCCGCCTGCCTCTGCCTCTGGAGTGCTGGGATTAAAGGTGTGTGCCACCACCACCCGGCAAGGGGAGGAGACAGGACTTTTAAAGAGAGAGTAGACTTAAACCATCAGTGCAGGGAAGGGAGAAGCCATGTGGGGTGAGTTAAGATAACATGTTCAACCTTTTCTCTTAGCCAAGATGGCTCCCAACCTTGTACTGTAAGATATCTTATAGATTTTAAACTATATGCACTTAGTTAGACATACATAAAGTACTCAAGCATTCAGAATTACATGAGTGTGGCCACAGCATACACACATCTTTTTGTCATACATATAAAATGGGTAGGAAATAAAAGTATTTTTGAACAAGCTCTTTAGTTTCAGGCCAGTTCACTGTTAGCTGCCAGCATCTGTATATAGGAGAAACATGGCTGTAGTGCTGCTGGATCAAAAAGAGGAACCCACCATCCTGGGTTGAATGGCTCATCAGAGACTGGACAAACAGAAGAGAGAGAGAGAGAGAGAGAGAGAGAGAGAGAGAGAGAGAGAGAGAGAGAGAGAGAGAGAGAGAGAAATTTTGAATAGGAGCATAAAATGTCTAGCCAAACGGGACATACCCAAGTAGAGGGAGGATCCCACCCTGAGACAGGTTTAGCCATGGTAGGCGGTAGCAGGATGCAGCTGTGGCAGGCAGGAGAGAGTTTTAGCATGTTGGGAACAGAAGTGAAATGGACAAGTGAAAAAGAGAAGAGGCCACACTTCCAACTATGGATCACTGGTAGAACATAGGATGCCAATAAGTGGGCATATGGTGTGATATTGTGGGTTCAGTTTCCATAAATTAGGTAGAGAAGATCCATAGCCTATAATTTCCAGCATCCCAGAGACTAAGGGAGGATCAGATATGACAGGCACAGGCTGTTTTTGTGGTCCCTGGAGCACAAGAGAAGCATGGTCACCCAGTACTGGGGTTTTCATCTGGCCAGAAAGGTAAGAGACCACAGTCTCAGTATGAGTCCTAACTCATTGAAGCATAGGCAGAGAGGTAGAGAGGAAGGGGCAGATTTACCTGACATGGATGTGGTGTATGGAAGAATCTAGAAATCCTTAGTTGGAAAAGTGACCGAATTGAAGGTTACAGGGTCCATCATATCTCAGACTGACAGGGGCAGGAGGAAATGCCAGGAAAACCTGCTGAGTCACATACGCCAATGTTACCATAATACACGTGGGGAACCTTGCAGATTCTATGTTGGGCAAGGTTGACCAAGGCAGGGCATAAACATGCCAGACAGACAGAGCTTAAATGAGAAGTTTTGTTAGAAAGGGGAAGGAAATAAAAAAAGAGGTAAAGAGACACAGAGACAGAGACAGGACAGAACAGAAGAGGGAGACAGGAAAAGTCCGGCCTTCTGCAAGCCAACAGCAGTGAAAGAGAAGAGAATAGGAAGAGAAGAGAACAGAAGTGCGAAGGGGTCATTCTTTTAAAGGGATACATCTGTGCAGACTCTAGAATCATGGAACCCTGGGCTGACCAGAGAGTACTGCCTGAGTGCATCCTGCCAGATGATAGGGGCTGGACAGTATGATGCTTGAATCCTTACAATTGCTCCATTCTATTTGTATTACGTATTTTCAAAGTGCACAGGAGGAATAACCAATGGAAAATTGTGGTGATACATTATTTATGATTTATTAAAACTTGTCTGATGATTCAGAAAAGTAAAGTCAACCTAAAGCTATAGAGGTCAGGCAGTAGTGACACACACCTTTAATACCAACAACCAGAAGCTAGGAGGTGGTAGCAAACACCATTAATCTCTCTGAGTTCAAGGCCACCCAGGTATCCAGTAAACAGTAGCGGATCACACACCTTTAACCCCAGCACTAGAGGGGTATAAAAGGTAGAAGCAGAATCTTCAGTAGTCAGTAGAACACCTTCCTCATTTTCCAGCCACACTGAACAGAGGCAGCAGTTTGAAACTTGATGAAGAGCTTGTGCCTGGATCAGCCCTTTCATCTTGAAGTAGAGATAATAAGCTAGTGGCAACTGCTTTATTTCTCTGATATTAGCTTGAAGTTTGAACACCAATATCAGTCTCTGCGTCATTTATTTTTTGTGTTACAGAAAAGGCCTTTAGAAAAAGCCATATGACAACCTCTTATAAGAGAAACCTCCTACAATACAGAAACATTCTTAACTAATTAAATTCTATAGCAAAAGATACTGGGCCATTTACTTGGTTGCTAAATTATTTGTAATTTTCTCTATATGGGACATGATCAAAGAGTCATTAGCTTCCATTTCTGGGATAGAGTTCAAGTAAGACTTAAAGACAGGCAATATGAATTGAAATGATACTGTGAAAGGAGTTGACAAGTCAGAAAGTGATTGAGAAATAATTAGAGACATTATCTGCCTAATTCAAAATCAATGCTCTTTAATTTTGCAAGTGAAATATGCTTCATGTTGGCTGACAAAAATGAGATCATAAGTGCACTTACTCTGTCTTTGTTTAAATAATAAGTAAACAATGTATGTTGACAGTCATTGGAAATTTTAAATTTCTTAAGCAATTTTCTTCACTAACTGTGATGTTTCCTAGAATATTAGCTGACTTGTTATGTATGAATGGTTTAGATTCTTTTGTAAGGGAAAAATAAAGAGTTAACAATAAATTAAGCTAGTATGTTTGGATATAAAATCAGTAATTTCTGCCTCCTCTCCCTCCCTCCCTCCCTCTCTCCCTCCTTCCCTCCTTCCCTCCTTCCCTCCTTCCCTCCTTCCCTCCTTCCCTCCCTCCTTTTTTTCTTTCTTCTCAGATTCTTTTTTCTTAGTTTTTGGTTTTGGTTTTCCAAGGCAGGTTTTCCATGTGTAACAACGTTGGCTTTCCTGGAACTAGCTGTATAGAGGCAGGCCTGGAACTCACAGAGATCTGCCTGACTCTCCCTCCTGAGTGCTGAGATTAAAGGTGTGTGCCACCACTGCTCTGCTATTCTGGATTCCTTATATTTGTATGTATGGAATTAAAACAATGAGGAACATTACATGTAACAAGTGATAATGTAAAAGTGATACTCCACCTCGGTGTATCCCTGTAACATGTCTACTTCTCTTCCCCGTCACAGTATGAGTATTTATGGAGTGCAAAAGCCTTCATATGCTGTGATTTTACCAAAAATGAAGTTGAGCTGTAGCAGGACAACAAAGGAAGAACAGATGGAACCACACACAATTTCCTGCACTTAGAGCTAAAATAGGAGACTGAATTTATTGTTTGTGCTTACATTTTATTTGTTAGAGATAATTGGTATGAATAACCTAACTTGCCTGTGGATTGATACTTTAAGTGGTTCAGAGATAGGAAAGAAATTTTAAAGAGGCACCCTGGCGGGTGTTCCTGCTACTTGTAAACATTGACTTTACATACTGTGTGAAATATAAATCAAAACAATTGTCTCATGAGATGCCTGCTTTCTCTGCTCCTCAAATCCTTTTCCTGCTTATTTGTCTTACCCTCTTGATATTTAAGGTCTTTTTTTTCTTATCCACTCTGTCTTTACTACTCCCTCTGTCATTCACTTTCCCATACAGTTATTCATTGCATTTCTTGAGAAGTAAGAACAAGAAGCAGGTCTTCTTTTTATCCAGATGGATGAATAGTCAGTACTGTTCTTGTAAATTGTGTGCCTGAAAGACCCATTAATAGATGTAGTGTTTCTTAATCACCCAATTTGAAATAGCATCTTCATGAATAATCCCTAGTAATCTTATTCCAAAATTTTAAAATCTAAGTTCCTTTTTTGTTAGTTTTCTATCTAAATTAAATTACATTCCAATTCCAGTTCCTTCTCCCACCTGTCCTCCCATTCCTCCATCGTCTCTTCATCCCAGCCCCCCCCCCACTCCATCCACACCTCAGGGAGGGTGAAACATCCCATGAGGATCATCAAAGTCTGTCACCTCCCTCCCACTGGCTGGCAGGAAGACATCTCACAAGGAAAAGCTTCTCTTTAAAAATGGTGTCAGAGCAGGATTGAATTTCCACATTGAACGACAAAAGCTTTAAAGAAATTTTAGAAACAAAAGGACGGAGAGAAGCACAGATTTTTGGTACCAGCATTTTCTCAGGTGGGCTCTGTTTTGCTGGCAAACAAGCAGAGATTCATATGGCTCGCTTGCTGGAGTCTTCCTGACTGGGCATTAAAAGAAAAAAAAAAGGCAACAATGTTCTTTTAAGAGGCTTTGCTTGCCGGGTAGTGGTGGCGCACGCCTTTAATCCCAGCACTCGGGAGGCAGAGACAGGCGGATCTCTGTGAGTTCGAGGCTAGGCTGGACCGACAGCCTCCAAAACAATACAGAGAAACCCTGTCTTATAAAACCAAAAAAAAAAAGAGGCTTTGCTAACGATTTAAAAGTTGTACATACAGCGTGACCACATCTCCAAGCCGGCAGCTGGAGTCATGCTTAGGCCCGTCATCTTGGAAAAAAACAGTAATTTAAAACAGCCACGGTTTTAACAGATAAGACACGTGGCCAGAAGAACATAAAGATTTACAGTAACGTCAGTCTTGGATGAAGAAAAACCTCTAAAGGTTTACAGTGTGTTTAAAAAATATACGCGGGATTGAGAGAAAAAAAAAAAAAACCGGCCTGGCTGTGGTGATGCCTGCCGGTAGGATTTGCTGCAGAGGCAGAGGCAGGCCGGTTTCCAAAGAGAAACCCTGTCTCAAAGAAGAGTAAGTAAGGGTAAAAAAAATAGAGTAATAATAGATAAACAAATAAGCCACGTAAAGATGGAAATACACAGAGAGTCTGGATACTGTACGCTATTGTTTTTTTCAGTTTTTTCATTGCTAAGGAAGGAACAGCTGCTAAAGTACACTTGATTATAAATGCTGCTGAATTAATCCAACTTCTATCTTTTGAAAATGCCTTGACTTCAAAATTTAAGTAAAGGATATGTTACTTAGAAAAGGAGATTTTATTTATGTTTCTACAGAAAATAAAAAGCTGAGGATTCCTTCCAGGCTTCTGTGGTTTGATGAACCAAGACCCCCGGAAGCAGTGGGCCAGGTGTTCCAACAATTGAGACAGCTAAGATGATGGAGCTTCACAGACCCTAAAAATAAGGACTTATACAGGTTTCTGAGTTTTGTCATGATCCCCTTGGTATAAATAGCACCCCCTTCCAGCACAAAGCAGTTTGAGATGACCGATATCCTAATTGCCATCTTGTTTATAAATCTTTGTTTTCATTTAAATGGGATTGTTTATAATTAGCTAGTGATCACAGCCAATCTCTTTTTAATGGTAAAAAGGGGAATTATGGTATGGGTATGGTTTTTCATTTATTGATACAAATTCAAGGTCAAATTTGTGATATGTATATTTCTCCTCTTGATTAAGTATTGTGCTTACACAGGTCTTTTAAAACATAATGCATAATTGAATGCAGACTATAGATAGTTACTTATAACAGTCAGATCTTATAGTTAGGTAAGTTAGGTTTTCTAGATATTCAGAAATATATTTGAGATAGATATATAGTCTTCAAACCTTTCAAAGACCTTCAGAAAATGGCATTTTAAATGGTTTAGGGTTTTTCTTGACAATGAGAAATGTCTGCTCCTGGCAGCACCAGTTACGTCTGAGAGGAAGATAGGCATTGAAGAAACTCTGTTATGGAGTTTGCTTTCAACATGGCAAGATTACCTATTTGGACAAGAAACTGCTCTTGCCTGTACTGCTTGACTGTTGTTGTATAATCAGGACATGCAGGACCCACAGGAAAGTGACTGCTGAACTCAGTCTTACAGGGTTCCTACTTCATGGAAGAGTCTACGAGACTTTCTGCAGGACAAAAAAAAAATGACTGACAGACTTCCAACACAGATGGACAGTTCGAAATTTCCTGCTTTGCTGAGAAATCTTCTGGACACATTGTGGCCTATGGGCTGAAGATGGATGCCCCAACGTTACAGAGGAACTTCGGGTGACTGTCTTTGTCAATCCTAGTGTTTATATATATTATCCTTCTGTGGTCTCTGGAGTTGAAGACAGATAGTTATAATTATAGTTTTCCTTAGTTATGATAAAAGAGATAAGCTACATATAGGACTTTGGACCCACAAGAATGAGATAGATGATATTTTCTATAAATCTTGCTAAATGTTGATAGACAAAATACTGTAACTGTGTTCTTACTTGATAACTACTCTTTTATATATAATTTGACTATGTTAAAGTTAAGACCTTTCTTTCTGTTTAAACAGAAAAGAGGAGATGATGGGGGAAGTCCTGTGATTATCTCAATAAAGCACTGTTGGGCCAGTAGGAATCTAGATAGGTGCGACTAGGAGTCCAGGAGGACTCTGGGAAGGAGAAACACAGGGAGTCAAGATGTAACGCCATAGGGTAGGAAGCCCAAAAAGTTCTCCAGTAAGAGAAATACTTAGATTATTAATTATGGGATAATTACTTAAGTCAGAGCTACCCAGTAAGAAATAAGCAAGGCCAATAGCTTCATAATTAATATAGTCTCCTGTGTGTTTATTTGGGACTCATGCGGCTCTGGAACCAGGCTGGCGGGAAGGCTTCTCACAAGCAAAAGCTTCTCTTTACACATATCTATGCTGAAATAGTAACCCTTCAGAGGGAATGGGCTCCAAAAGTGTGTTTATGCATGAGGGATAAATACAGGTTCCACTGCCAGTGACTCTACAGATTGCTCTAGCCCCCCAACTGACACCCATGTTCAGAGGCCTGGTTGGATTTCAGCAGGTTCCCCAAACAAGTTCTTAATAGCACAAATACTCTGTAATAAGTGACTACTCTCTACTTACCACCTATACATCAAATTCTCCATGGCCTTAAACACACTTCAAAAATGCTGGTACATAATTAATATTTGACATATGTATCGTGGCTATTGCTTCAAGCACTTTTCTAGGATGCAAACAGCTCTGGGTTCATTCCCTAGTACTGCAGAAAAAATGCTGAATGAGTAAGAAGAATTGATGCATGTATATTAACATATGGGTTATGTCATTCTACCTTGGGTGCAGTGTAAAGTTATAGACTTTGTTGGTATTGTGGTGATGTGTAAATGCCATTTTTTGTTCCCATCTTTCAACTTTATATTTTCTTGAAATGTATTCTCAATATGGGGTGGTGATATATTGTTTATGATTTAATAAAGCTTGCCTGGGGATCAGAAAAGCAAAGTAACTACAGACATAGAAGTTAGGAAGTGGTGGCATATACCTTTAATCCCAGGATTCAGGAATCCAAGGAAGATGGATCTCTGTGAGTTCAAGAGCACCAGGGGCTACATGAGAGTGAATCAGTCTAGAAGAGTAAGAAAGCTCAAGCCTTTAATCCTAGCACTTGGGATCACATGCCTTTAATCCTTGCACTAAGGAGGTGGAGACAGGAGTTATGGATGGGCAGAGAGAAGAGTATAATATTGCAGGAGACTGGCATTGAGAGCATTTGCCTGTGAGGATTTATGGAGGCAGGATCATCCATTTCATTCTGAGGTAGAGCTAAAAGATACTGACTGACTGCTTTGCTTCTTTGATCTTCAGCTTGAAACCCAATACCTGTCTTGGGGTTTTTATTATTTGTGCTGTAATGTGGTTTTTGAATTCTTATTATCAGGACACTTTTTACACATTTAACTTAATAATTATGCATTCCAATGTAAAGAAAATTTCTGTGGACAAGATCTTTCATGAATTCAAAATTGAGCACTTTAGTTAGAGGACTACAATTGGATTTTGGCTGACAAAGAGCTAAAATATTCTAAAATCTCTTGATAAATTTTGCATATCAGTTCCTTTTTGTAAAAGGCTTATCTACTTGTACTCTCTGCGTAGGCTTATTCAGTATCACATGCATTTTCTGTGAGGTTTAAATAGTCAAATAACAACTTTTTAATGGTATTTTCTTGTAAGTTCACTAATAATACATTCAGCATACTTCATCTATCAAATACTTCAAACACAGGTTTCATGGGTCAGAAACCTGTTAATTTATGTTTTTCTTTTATAACAGTAATGCATTATATAATTAAGATTTCTAAAACCTAGAAGATGTTTCATAATTGCATGTTTTAAATAAATAGTTCTTTCATGTTCTATTTCCTTACCTTATTTGTATCATAGAACTTCTTGCATCTAATTTGAAAGTAGTGAAATGAGCTGAATTTTAACTGAGAGAACATCATCTCTGTTTTCCTTATAAACAAGAACTGCATACAACTAATTTTTGAATTTGTAGGAAAATCATGTCATAATTCCCAAAGCATATGAGAAAATTAATGAGTCATTGTGTGTATGGATGAATGAGTGCATTCTCTGTGCCTTGGGGTTAGAAATCTCAAAAAGGGACTTATTAACTGTAAAAAGTCAACACTAAAATTGAAGTCTTATTTTTGTGAGTTAGTATCTGAGATACCACTTGCTGGTACCATTAACTTGTGATATAGTACAGACCAGCCTGGAACTGTTGAACCTCCCATTTCTGGCTCCTCATTTCATAGATTACACTTGTCTACTGTCAGGCCAGTAGGACTTTTCTTTTTTTTAATGATGCTTTTTATTATTATTATTTTTAATTTTAAATAGCTTGTTTTACATGTCAATCCCAGTTCCCTCTTCCTCCCCTCCTCCCGCACTCCCCCATTCCCCCAGCCTCCCACCCTATTGCCAATTCCTTCCACATAGGGGATATCTAGAGTCTGTCATTTCACTCAGGGTAGGGTCCAGGCACTCTTCCCAAGAGTCCAGGCTGAGAGACCATCCCTCTTTGTGCTATGGGCACATGATGACTGTTTGTATTCCAGGGATACACACTGATCCAATGCTCAGGGCCCCATAGGTTGCCCAGGCCTCCTCACTGACACTCACATTGGGGGGGGGGGTCCAGATCAGTCCCCTGCTGGCATCCCTGCTGTCATTCTGGGGTCTAAGAGCTCTCCCCTGTTCAGATCAGCTGTCTCTGCTGGTTTTGCCAGCCCATTCTTTGCCAATTTGCTCATCACTCCTCTCTCACTGGGTTCCTTGGGTTCAGTTCAATGCTTAATCGTGGGTGTTTGCCTCTTTTCTTAAGAGCCTTATTTTTTAAACACAGATAGAGAACACTTAGTTTATATAAGATAAGGGTTTGCGCATTCTGCCTGAATGCTGAAGGCTCTCATTTCCCTGCCGTCATGACTAAGTCACAGTCACCCAGGGAGCAAGAACAGCTGCGGAAGCTCTTCATTTGGAGGGCTGAGCTTCGAAACAACCGACCAGAGTCTAAGAGGCCATTTTGAGCAATGGGGAACCATCACTGACTGTGTGGTAATGAGCGATTCAAACCCCAAGCAATCCAGGGGCTTTGGGTTTGTCACATAGGCCACCGTGTAGCAAGTGGGTGCCTCTAATGAATGCGAGACCACACAAGGTAGATGGAAGAGTTGTGGAACCTAAGAGAGCCGTTTCTAGAGAAGATTCCTGGAGACCAGGTGCCCTCCTAACTGAAAAAGATCTTTGTGCGTGGTATTAAAGCAGACACTGAAGAACAGCACCTGTGAGATTATTTTGGGCAGTATGGGAAAATTGAAGTGATTGAAATCATGATGGACAGAGGCAGTGAGAAAAAAAGAGGGTTTACTTTTGTCACCTTTGATGACCATGACTCTGTGGACAAGATTGTTATTCAGAAAGACCATACTGTGAACGGCCACCACTGGGAAGTGAGAAAAGCCCTGTCAAAGTGAGAGATGGCTAACGCTTCATCCAGCCAAAGAGGTCGAAATAGTTCCGGAAACTTTGGTGGTGGTCGTGGAGGTGGTTTTGGAGGCAATGACAATTTTGGTAGAGGGGGAAACTTCAGTGGTCGTGGTGGCTCTGGTGGTGGCCGTGGTGGTGGTGGTGGATATGGTGGCAGTGGGGATGGCTGTAATGGATTTAGTAAAGAAGGAAGCAATTTTGGAGGTGGTGGAAGCTACTATGATTTTGGTAGCTATAACAATTAGTCTTCAACTTTTGGACCAAAGAAGGGAGGAAACTTTGAAGGCAGAAGCTCGGGCCCTTATGGTGGTGGTGGCCAATACTTTGCTAAACCACGAAACCAAGGTGGCTATGGTGGTTCCAGCAGCAGCAGCAGTAGCTGTGGCAGTGGCAGGAGGTTCCAAATACAGCCAGGAAACAACGCTTAGCAGGAGAGAAGAGTCAGAGCAGTGACAGGGAAGCTACAGGCTACAACAGATTTGTGAACTCAGCGAAGCACAGTGGTGGCGGGATCAAGTTGCTACAAAGAAGACATGTGCTAGACAATACTCATGTGTATGAGACAAAATACTCCGGGACTGTATTTGTTACTAATTGTGTAACAGGTTATTTTAGTTTCTGTTCTGTGGAAAGTTCATAGCTTTCCAACAAAAGGTTTTACTGTAGACCATTTTTACCCATGGTGTTGACTGCTAAATTTAATAGTCTGATCATGATGCTGAATAAATGTGTCCACTCTGAAGCCATCTTGGTAAACTTCCCCAATAGTGTGAAGGTAGAAAAATCTTCGGGATTTTGTCAAGTTCCATTTGGGATTTATTTATAATTGCTTGGGTGGAGAAGCCGTTGTCTTAAAAAACCTTGGTGTAGTTAAAATGCCAGTTATTATTTTGACTTACTAATGAGTTTCACCATTAAAAGGCTCATCCAAGCATAGTCTGCAACATGGTTATATAATGTTTGTTAGCACACCCTATTTAATATCAATTGAATAATGGTATCAGATAAAAAAATAACAGATGTGAATGAAACTTGTGTATCATCCATTATAATGTGTAATCAATAAACTATTTAATTCTCTTGAAAAAATAAGGGTTTGCTCTGAAAAATAGCATGTGCTGACAGAATATAAATAGCAATGATTTTGAGAAAGAAAAAATATAATGGCTAAATAATTTTCCATGGTACAAACACCATTGTACAAAACAACTTGTTATTCATAAATTTCACTTAAAATTGATAGAACTTTAGCCAAAACATTCCATAGAAAAGGGTCTTCTGAATGGCCATTATTGGGAATTAATATTTGGAAGATACACTGTGCTTTTCATGGTTTCCTCTTTTGTTAAGAATGAATTCTTCTCACAGAATGGTAGATATACTGCCCCAAAGGAGTATAGTTATGTCATATCCTATTAAATGATAGAATGTTTTATTATAAAACATTACTTCATAAACATGGTAAAAATATGTATTCCTAATAAGCACTCAAAATTTCAAGTAAAAAGTTAAGATTATTTATAACATACATTATATAACTGAAAAATGTTAAGGTCCTGTAAATAAATACCAATTCAGAAGCAACATTACTTTTAGCCCAAAATTAATTGAGCCATAGTACTGAGTGCAGAAACTAATACTGGCAAGTATTTAAAAGAATTGAAGATTCATTGCTGCTACTACTACCATTCATGCTTGGACTATGATACTTGTAATAAGTCCTGAGTCTTGGCAGGCCATGCCCACAACAAACAAATAACCTACTTAGATGTTTTAAGTAGTTTTCCAAGCTATTGATCTTCAGTAATGGTGGTAAAATGAGGGAGATCAGGTGGACAGATATATATTTCCTTCTGGTGGGAGAAATAATTTCCAGTCTCAGTGATGCTATTTACTTTGCTAAGGAACATGAGCAAGAAATGTGTCATGTTTAGCCTATTCCATCATTGAAAGGCGATGAACTTGAACCACTTTCATTGTGAAAATTTGTTTTGAGAAATACTTATCCCATATGACTTTACTAAATTTGGATCATGTATTTTGACCCCTATTAACCTTCATTAAATTTCAGTTTCTAGGCTATCTTCTTACATTTACTGAGTATGAGAAGTAAGATTTTAAATTTATAATTTAAATTAGTTCAGTCATAATTAAATAATATATTACTTCAGCAGACAATGTATTCTACTGACTCTCATGTAGGGTCCTAACCTAGTCTGGAAAATTCCAGAAAGTACAATGAAACTACAGTGGAGTTATTTCTTATTTAACAACTTAGGATAAAAGAAACAATAGCATTTTCCAGGGTTTTAAGTGATGCACATCAGCACAGGCCTGCTGTGAAGTGTTGGGAAAGCATGATCCTCTGGTATGCAGTGCAGAGTGCAGAGTGCCTTAGTAAGGCTATGCACAAGGCCAGCTTAAAGCCTGGAAAACTACCAGTTCCTCCCAAGTTCTGCACCTGTATCTAAATTAAGCATAAGTTTTCCTGTAGATGGACCACATATTGGGGCCTTTGAAAATACCCACAAAAAAGAGATGTGATGTTCAAGAAATGGAGGTGGCCTGAATAATTTACCAGCTACATATAGTTCTATAAAATATTAAAGGGACTATAGGGTACAATGAGAGTTCACAGAAATTCAGGCTTGACAGTGGTCTCTTTCTTGCACACTGGAGGATTGGTTGAAGTGATAATTGTGTTTTATGCTGGTGAGACAATAATTACACTGGAGCTAATAGTGGCTTTAATAAAAGAAAATCCGGATAACTGAGATCCAGACCCTTTTAAAAGGGAAAAAGCTTAAATGGGGGTAAACTTTCTCTGTAAAACTGAGCTGATATCAAAACCTGAGTCAGATGTAGCATTCATACTTGTCCAACATTAATTAAGCCACTATGCTACCTGCAGTGAACAAAACTGGGAAGTATCTGTACCATTTATGGTTGGACTGTGTTACTTATAATAAATCCTGAGTCTGGGAAGATCATACCTATAACATTATTTTGAATTACATATCATTCTGGGTATTTCTAAATAAATTTATTATGAATAAGAACTGTTTGTCCAGCTACATATTTTCTGTAGAACAATTATAGGATTAATAATCTCTTTATAAAATGAAAAGTAATAAAAATAGGTATATCACATGCTGGGTTGTGCTCACATGATTTAAAACATATGATACATATGCACACTCAGCCCATTTTATAATGTGGAAGCAGTATGTTATTGGCATGCATTATATGGCAGATACCCACTCATGTAGAGAGCCCTGAGTAAAGACAAGTCCTTATTTCATGTTTTTGCTTCAGATGAAAAGGTCATGAATTGAAGCAATGTACTTATCTCTTTCACTTGTTTTGTATACAAAGATAAAGACAACTAAATATTTGTATCCATAAGTGATGTCAGTTTTTAAAAGTACCTTGATTAAACAAAAGCACTATGATACTTTCTGTTTCTCCTCCAATGAAATAATAGGAGACAGGGTCACACTATGCCACCACAGCTGCCATGGAATACTTCATGTAGACCATGGCCTTGATTTTACAGAGGTACAACCACTTCCAGCCCCTAAATCCTGGGATTAAAAGCCTGAGCCTTTAAGCTTGAGCTCTATTTCTCCATTATTTTAAGAACTTACTGTGTTTTGATTTCTTAATATTGTGGACTGAGTCTTTCCTCTCAATTAATTTTTTAAAAATGGGAGATAAAACGGAGACAATGTGTCTAATTTCCACAATGGATAACTTTTTTTTTTAGCATTGGTTGGTGTTTAAATGAGTTATTGCTGAATCTCAAATAAATAGTAGGTATGTATTTATATCTTTGTGGCATTTAAGGAACTCAACATTGTGACCAAAACAACAAAATGACAATTCCCATAATCTGGCAAGTATTCTATGACAAAACCAACAATTTGATGAGGTAACACTGAAATTCATATGTGTAGGAGGAAGTCTGATGCCGCCATTAAACATGTGACTTATTAGAGTCGCATACAGATGAGGTAATAAAAGGGCGGTTTACCACACCGCTAACCACACCCACTTTAGGCAGGACTAAAGACGTATACGGCTGGACGTAAAGACGTATACGTACGTAGGCAGAACTACGTCACTAGCCAGGCCCACTTTTGGGCATGGCTAGGGGCGTTACAGGGGAAGGCATAAAAGACAGCGCACAGGAAGTCTCGCTCTCTTTTCCTGGAGTTCGGCTTCCGGCTCGGCAGAGGAAACGGCTTGTATCGTCTGGGTTACTTGTTTGGTATCTTGTGAGTATTTCTACATTAAATACTTAGCTTTACTTTCAGTAATTGTGTGTCACGTATCGTTACAGCGTCCGTTGAAGCCTACACATATGGATGCTTAACAGCGTTTCACAGTTTTGAATTTTTTTTCATTAATGCAGTTTCCTCTATAGTTTTCAACATAGTTCAGGGTATTCTTGTTATTGATTTTGATGTTTTTATCCTCAAGTTTATATTTATAGTGTTTTTTGAAAATTTCTTGAGCTTTGTGAGTCATAAATTTTTCTGCCTTTTCTTATATAATATCGTTCTCTATCTTTCCCTTAGGGCATTTTGTATTTGGTTATTGAAATTACTCTTACTTCATGAGGAATACTCTATCACAGGTTATCATTTACACATATGGCATATTCTTCACCATGTTTCTCATCTTAGAATCACTGTAGTTAAGAATGTTATATTTAAATAAATCAAAATATAGACATATTCATTTTCAGTAGATAAGACATTAAGCTCATAGATTTCAATAAGATTCCTCAAACATCTGTCATGAAAACCAATAATACTTGGCAAGAAGCACTCACATTTTGTTTTAAGATTTATTTTATACCTTTGGACAAGAAAGCAAACTGGGGACCAATTTACTGCATATTTTCTATATCTATACTGTGGATATATTAACTGTGAACTTTTTGCTATTTCATGTTTTTAAGACAGAATTTAGGAATTTTCAAATCTTTTCTACACTGTCATAGATTTCCAAGCAACTGGTAATTATTTCAGATCAACAAGATTTTATTTTACTTAATTTTTCAAATATCTTAACGTTTCTATTGACCCACAAAGACATTTTTTCTTCAAACAATTTTTGCTGTGTTTACAAGTGTTTTTATACTACTTTATAAAAGCTGTTATGATCAGGGATGAGGGAGACTTTCTTGTACTATATAGCGTATTTAAAAAGAAGTCACTATTGTAGAGAATATTGTATTCACCAACCTAAAAATAATCAGATGAAAAAAGTGCTTGCTAGTGAACATGACAATTCTTATAATGCAGAGGAAGTTTTTAAATTTCATTAAAAGTATTCACAGAGAAGTTATCTAACTGTTCATCTTTGATAAGTGAGTAGAATTCAGAGAAGCACTGAGAATGAGGTAGGATATCCTAGCCCTACCTTAAACAGGAAAATGCTTAAAATCATCTTGAAATCTATTCCCTGAGAAAGCAGATTTGACTTAGATTGATTAGTAATGTACATAGTGTAACTTCCATTTGATATTTTCACTTAATTTGTCATATGAATTTAATCATTACACTTTGGAGGTTAATGGCACTTAGTTTCCATTGCCCTGTTCTGTATGATTGTGAAGTCCTTCTCTTTGGAATATGAAGTGAACTTGAACATTATGCCATCCATCAAGTGAGAAATGATTAAAGTCTTACTGTATCATAGAATTTTAATTTTGTGATCAATTATTAATCTATAGATTAAATTATCCAACATGAAAGAGTTCACTAGTATTGAGAGTTTACATTAATATGAGATTTCCACAGAGGAGGTTCTCACAGAGGCAGTGATGTTTTGGAGGGGGCTTCAGTCTACAGTGTACAATACATCCTCAATTCATGACATAATAGGGATGATATTTGCTGTCATGCTAAATTTAATTTCCCTTTTGGGAAACAGAGATCCATGGAAATTAATTCAACTTGGTTAAATCTCTTCAGATTTATTGAGATTATGAATTGTGTCAAGCACAAATGAAAAGGAAAGCATAGTTTCCAGAGAATTAGACCTTTTCTGAATCACATTAAAATTAAATTATGAATTAAAAGCAGAAGAACTCACTGCATCAAGGCTTTATAAAATACTGACATGTTCAGCTCTTGATTTTCTCAAAAGTATTCTTTACAAATGAGAATTAAAACTAGATTATTATGAAGTTGTAGTGAGAGAGCAAATGCTCAGGGAAATCAAAAAATAAGGTATGCTTGAGGGTAGTCAAGGACAGCACTCATTTTGGATCGATTTTGAAAGTTGAGCACCATGGCAGAGGCTTCTCTTTGATATAGTCAGAATTTTCAGTGACAGTCAATTGCTACCAGAGATTCAATTATCACCCAGCTCCATTTTCATTTCTCCTTTTCACTATTAAGAAGAAAGTCTAGCTGTCAAGCTGACCTGTCCTGTTCTTGACCAGCAGGAATGGGCCACTCAAAATTATTAAGCCCATCTTCCACTTATAATTACCTCAAACATGAATTTCAACCTAAAATAAGGGTTTGAATCCTTCACTGCATTCTTGTTACAGAAGTGATTTCCACTTAACAGATACAGAGTTCTTGAAGATTTGAGTGGATGCTAATATTCATATATGCCTTCACTCCTTCTTTGCAAATCAACCCCTTTCTTTTACCCATGCATGTGGGTGACATTTCAAAGCTTTGTGTATAAACTATAAACAGGATTTAAATTTTAATCATTGTAAATGATTTATGGATCATAAGGCAACATAACCGCAAAGGGTTTCAGTGGGTTCAGAATTTTACAGTTCAGGATAAATGGGTGCAATTGCACCCTACCATATTGGTTTCATTGCTTTAACCTTTAAAAAGTCATTTTGCAATATTTCAACATGAAATTTTTGCTTAAGGAAAAATTTTAATCATGTTACTAGGTCATAACATTCAAAATATACTTTTCTTTTCCCTGTGTGATTTATAATAGTGTACATTCTTGTACTGTATGATTTATTAAAGATGATGGAATATTTTATACAAGTCACACAATTTCATTCCTAAATGTTGAGTGAGCATACAGATTGATTTTTGAGAATAGACAAGTTGCCAATAACATCTTCCTGACATTTTCGAAGGCATCACTCACCTTCCATCTCAAGCTGTCACCTTAATAATCATGCCCTTTTTAACCTCATGTGGAGATTCCTAGAGAAAGCTCAAGTATCATATTTTCAGTATAATTTGATTCCAACTCTTTCTAATTGTTATCACTGTTTTTCTCCTTACCAACATAAAATTATTTTACACTGAATTATTTTGCAACATGGAAAACTACAGCAGATTAAGAATGTGTGATAATGTTCTTTTTTCTCTTGCTACAATGACACAAACCACCACACTATATAGTAGTCTCACAGTTCTGTAAATGCAAGGCTGAAGTCAAAATCTGCTAATGGTTCCTTGTTGACTTCAGCCTTGCATTTACAGAACTTGGAGCTGGCAATGGATAAAACAAACAAACAAACAAAAAGATTTAGGCTTACTCTGTGCTCTTTAATTTTTTAGCCCGATGTTTTAAATACTGGAGTGAGAGCGTCAGTTCTTTGCCATAAAAGCATTGAAACTAGCTTCTTGGTTCATGCAAATGTATTGAAATAAAGCAAGGCTAAAGTAAGCGATGCCAACTAAAACACTTGCATAATCCACATAAGAACAGTGTGTCCTTGCTTCAAGGAATATATTAAAGGAAAGGGTAAAGGAAGAATATTTAGTAACTACAATTGAAACTGTCTGGGTATAAGCTTTGAAAATGAATGATTGACCCATGCTTACACCTGCATATCTAGTTTGACTAAATTAACATGTGAAAAGTTGGAGAGCACACTGAAGTCACATCCAAACTACAGTAGGAGCAGCACTGCCTTCGGAGCACCCCCTTTCCTTTTCTCCTTACAACACTTGCCATGCTCCAATTCCTCTAAAAGCCATGGGTTGTTTTTTTTTTTCTTTAGCTGTTTTATACACACACACACACACACACACACACACACACACACACTCACTCACACATGTAGTCTATGCATATGATTATATGATTTATAAACCCACAATGAATAAATACAGCTTCCTGAGACCATTCGATATTTCATATATATATATATACATGTATATATATATATGAATGATTTCAAGGCTGACAACTTAATATTGGATAGACATCCTAGTTACATAACAATCATTTTCACTGATACTAAATATGGCACCTAAATTCAAAGGTATCAAGTCTAATAAGAAAAAGTGAGTTGCATATATTTCAAGGAGTAAATGATGAGAAATGTAAAAGATAACACCCTCCCTCTGAGTGTTGTGGGGGTAGAGATCTTCATGTATAGAGCAAAATAGGTAAGAGTGAGAAAGACAAATTTCATATTTTCCTGCAAGGCCTAATCTAGATTTAAAGAAGAAATGAGCACATAAGAGTATCATAGAAACTACTGTGAGGTGGACTATGATTAGGGAATAGGGCACATAAGAAAGGATAATGTGATTTGAATACAACAAATTGTACTCTGTGCATAAATCAAAATAGTACATAAAGAGAAATGGATGTATATGCTAATTATTTTTCAGTTGCTCTGATAAAATGCATGACCAAGGCAATTTATAGAATAATGGTTTTATTAGAAATTATTATTACAAGAGTTAAGAGTTCAAAATGGCTGGCGAAGAGTAGGCATGGTGTCTGGAACCACAGCTGTACGAGCAAGCAGAGAGCTTGAACTGCAAGCATGGAGTAGCCATCAACAGGAAATAGTTTAGATATTTAATTTTTTAAAGCCACGCTTCCTAAATCCCCTCAAATACAGGAGCTTATGATGGAGACTTTCATTTGGGTCTTTTCCCTCTGAAATTCCGTCTCCAAGGAATTGGATGTTTAATTCTGCCCTCAATGAGTACCCAACACATATGCAAATGTCTGTATCTGTACCGACACTGAGGGACAGACATTCTCACAACCACACAGTGACATGCACTTACACGGAAATAAAAACAAATCTTTAAAAGTTTAAATGAAGCCCACCATTTGTATAATGAATTCATACTCAGCCAAAAGCCACATTATGGTTTGTAACTAATGAAGAATAGAGGGGGAAAGAAATTGCTGAGCCTGAAATATTGGCCCTCATACTTCATAGTGGTAACAGGCACATTACCACTAAGGGAAATAAATACTGTTCAAGTCAATTATCACTTTCTGTGCAGGCAGATGACTGCCCAACACAATTAAGATATAACTAAGTGTCAAAGAGGTTTGATTAAGATCTACAGTGTGGGAAATACAATTGTGTAGCGATATATTATATATGACTTATTAAAGCTTGCCTGAGGATTCAGAAAGCAAAAAAGCCACAAGCCATAGAAGCCAGGCACACACTTTTATTCCTAGGTCTCAGGATTAAGAGGCAGATGGATCTTTGAGTCCAAACCTTCCCCTCCCCCAGATCTACACGAGATTTAATCAGTCTAAAAGATAATTAGTTCATACCTTTAATCCCGGGACTCAGGAGCAGTGTACAAAACATGGGCAAAGGCTCAGGAGAGGCAACCGTTCTCCAGCCACACTGAACATAAGAGCATTCATTCTCTAGTCAGCTCTTTGAGTAAGAGTTCTCAGGTAGCTTGGCTGCTTTGCTTCCCTGATCTTCAGGGTGAACCCCAATATCTGACTCTGCTCATTTAGTTCTTATGTTACAGTCTTAGGAGACATTTGTTTATTTTCTGAGGTATAAGAGATACATGTGTTTAATAGACATTCCCTTTGAATGCTTTGTAAAATGTGCTGGTTTGGCTATATTTGGTAATCTATTTTGATCCAACATATTTGAATATTCATTAAAACATGTCAACAAGACAAAATGCACATAGATAAGGAAATTTTAAGGAGTATTAATAAGCAGTTGATACTGGTAAAAAAATGGCACAATAAAATGTATTAAATTAAGTTTAGATCCAATGAAAATTGGTACTGAGGATTTCAATATTACTTCTCAAGCTACTTCTATGTATGTAATCATAACTATTTAGATTTCTATCTGTGGTTGGAATCCGTGTTAATATCTACAGTACATGATACTTTATCTTTGCAGGCTATCTTTATGCAGCAAACACTAAGGTTTATGTTTCTCTTTTTGATAATTTAGCTTTGGCAGCAGATGATGTGATTTTGATTCTGTCTACAGTGAACAATTGAATGTCAAAAATGTTTTAAATTGAACTCTGACAAAGTTGAAATGGTTTGTGAGGAATCTAAATGTTTGCTGAATTCTTTGTCTTCCCTTCAAGGCCTCTTAATGATTTCAAGTTTCTATTTGCTGTTGTAAAAAGAGTCAGTGTGCATCTGTTCTGTTTTCTTTCAACAGCTTTAGTGTGTTATGTTTGCAAAAAAGTAAGGGAGCATCAGTGAAAGCTTCTGGAAGGATGGAATAATTAGTATGAGGTATTTTTGTTTCTGTTAACAGTTATAGACATAGGAATCTAAGATGGGTAGTGACTGTAAACTGCTTTATGTAAAGCAGATTTTGAAATCATAGAGTTCCAACATACTAAAAAGTTAATTAAACAACACAGAAAACAATATAAAGTTTTGAATGTCATCAGGATGTTAAGCGCAGGGAATAAAATATTTGTTTGACAGATATTGGTCTAAAATAAAACATGAATTATAGATTAAGATGGAGTTGGGTTTAAATTATAACTCCATTATTATGTGCTTATGTGATCCTGGACTAGTTATGAAGTAATGAGCATTGATTTTCTTCATAATTTAGGAAATTCATTATGTGTAATAATTTAACTGACAAATATTTACTCTATTTTATTATATAACAGTTTTTAAACTCTTCATGGAATAAAATGTGGGAAACAAAACTATCTGTCATGATAGATCTTAATTTCTAGTTGGTATGATAATGAAGGATGTGAAATATATTACATAATAAATAATAGAGATTTATAAAAATAAATCATAGAGGTGAATTACTGTATGTGCACCAGATAGTAATACAGAATACTCAGATGTTATATATGTACAAAACTCTAGTCATTCCTATAATAACAGGCAGATGGGTAGATCCACTATCTAGTCACTTATAGAAACAGAACAGTAAAGTTTCCTTTTGCCTTTTAAATAGGTGATACAAATGATTTTGCAATAGCAACTCAAATTTCTTGTTTTCCACAAAGCTAGACTTAATGTTTCTTTTAAACTAAAACTCAAATTACAGCATAAAGGAAGGTTACGTGTTTTATATTTATTGAAAAGTTTCATATCATGCATTCTGGTTACAGTTCTTCCTGCCTCAGTTCTACCCAGGTCCTTCCACTCTCCCCTCCCACATAAAGCTATGCCCTTGCTCTCTTTCTTTCTTTAGAAAACAACCAAAGAGGAAAACAAGTACATAATTAACAAACAAAGAAAAATACTACACACACACACACACACACACACACACACACACACACACACACACACAAAACCCAATGGTCTTCTTAAGTAATGAAATATATTGAAAGGTACGCCTGTAACATAAGAAATGTGATTGGCAGCAACAAATATAAAATATTGGAACTAACAAATTTACTCTATGAATTGTATTATTTGCATACAAGAATTTTCAAGAACTATATTGATTCCTTGCTCTTCATCTGCTTCTATTAAAATCATCTCCCTAATTCAATGGAGGCTATTGTGACTGGATATGCCTCTCTGGTGATATATTTTTTTATGATTTCATAACTCTTAGCTGCAGGTTCAGAATGCAAAGCTAGCCACAAGCCATAGAAGCCAGGCAGTGATGGTAGACATCTTTAATCCCAGGACCCAGGAGACAGAGGCAGATGGATTCCTGTGACTTCAAGACAACCCTGTGCTACATGAAAGTGAATCAGTCTAAAAGAGTAACAGAGCTCATGCTTCTAATCCCAGCACCTGAATCATACTATAATCCCAGTACTAGGAACGTGGAGACAAGAGTGATATATCTGGGCAGAGAAAGGAATATAAGGTGGGAGGAAACAGGAACTCAGAGCGTTTGCCTGTGAGGATTCATGGAGAGCATTGCAGTCTGAGAATTTGTGGAGGCAGGATAATCATTTGGTCCTGATGTAGAGGTAAGAAGCTAGTGGTCAGCTGCTTTGCGTTTCTTATCTTCAGCTGGAAGCTTGAACCCCAATATCTGTCTCTGGACTTTTTGCTTGTGTTACAGCCTCCAATCTTCGGTGCATTTAGTGTAGGTATATATAAAGGTTACTGGTTTTTTTTATAACTTTATTTTTTTTTATACAACCACTCCACTGAAATGGTTAATCATTTCTAAAAGTCTATCTTTGCATCTCTTGTGTGAAATATCAAATCATCTCTTTCTATTTGTATTCCATTAATTTCCTTCTTTCTTACTGTTCTAGCTAGTACACTGAACAATACATCAAAAAAGATTTGAGATAGTACTCATCATTGACCATATCCCGCTTTCAATGTGATGACTTCAAGTTTTTCTCAATTTACGATGATGTTAGCTGAAGCTTTGTCATATGAATTCTTTATTATGTTGTGGGTATATTACCTCCAGAACTTCTCTAGGACTTTTTTCATAAAACCATTGAGTTTTTTATGAATCTAATGAAATGATCATGTGATTTTTGTCTTTAATTTATTACATTTATTTGCATAATGGTGAATCACACATATCTCTATGATAAAACAAACTTGATTCTAGTGCATAATTTTGTGAGTATTTTATTGAGGTAACCTAGATCCAGAAGAAAAATCCTATGTTCTCTTTCATATGTGATGCCATTTTGACACTAGTCATGTGGATTATTCAAATTACAGTAACTAACGAAAGCAGGAAAATACTAAGCCGTAATGACAGGTCAGGAAATTTGGATATAATTCAGATAGTATGAAGGAGAAAGAGAAAATAAGTGCTAAATAGGATGAGTCTAACGAGGAAATGACACATTAAATACAGAGGACATAACTGGTACTCTATAGTGTGTGTGCGTGTGTGTGTGTGTGTTGAGAGAGAGACAGAGGCAGAAAGAGAGAAAGAGTTTAAATGCTGTCCTTCTATAACAGGTTGACAATGCTTATCCCAGATACTATCTAACATTGAATAAAAAGCACAGTGCCATTATATGTTACCATTTTGGAGCTGAATATAACTAGGTCCCCATGGATACCCTTCAAACATCACACGCTCTTGTCTTTGTTACCAGTTACCCTGTAGAACTTGATATTAAGTTCATATTGATGAAGATACCACATTCTTGAGTCATAGAACCTGGAGAAATCAGGCTGGTACTGACATGAAAATTTGCTTCCTCCTTGAGAGCCTTCACATGGCTGTATGTCTTATTCATAGGACTTATTCACACTATAGGAAGAGACAAATCATCAACAGTCTTACCTAACTGTGAACACTCCAAACAAAAATATTAACCTTCATGACAAAATATGCCCACTGATACAATAGTGGCATGAATGTAATGGGAATAACTTGTCATGTTCTAACTTAGTAGTTCTTAATGGTCCTAATGCTACAACCATTTCATACAGTTCCTCATGTTATGGTGACCTATAATCATAAAATTCTTTTTGTTGCTACTTCATAACCATGATTTTGTGATTTTTATGAATAGCAACATAAACATGTGATGGTCTTAGGTAACCCCTGTGAAAGAGTCAAGGAATCACACAGCCCATAGTCTGAGAACCACTTTTCAAATTGAACAAGACAGAGCTTTCCAGCAGAATTTATGGATAGAATTATTTACTGTGTCCAAAACACATGGCTGATAGGACTACCGAAACACACACTATTATCATGATAAATTGACATAGGTTACCACATCTAAAGTTAAGACCCTATTTCAGAATGTACCAATCACTTTGGGTACAGGACATAAATTTAGAACTGATCATGGAATTTTTTCCTTGTTGGCTAGCTTACATAGTGCTAGAAGGAGTTACACAGTGTGAGGAACAGATAAACTGAAAGAGTGATCATTGTTAATATGAATGTGGTCATGTCAAGAACCCAAGTGCCTCAGAGTAAAGGGACTATCGGTGCCTTGGGAATACCTCCTCCTGACTACTGAAGACCCCTCTAGTGTTGGCATTAAAGGAATGTGATCTGTTACTCTTTTAGACTGATTCACTCTTGTGTATTCCTGTGTGGCCCTGAACTCAGAGAGATCTGTCTATCTGTTAATCCTGAGTCCTAGGGTTAAAGGTGTGTACCACAACCTCCTAGCTTCCGGTTTCTGGGATTAAAGGTGTGTGTCTGTCTTCTAGGGCTTGTGACTGAGTTTGCTTTCTGGATCTTCAGGAAAGCTTGAATAAATCATAAATAATATATAACTACATATTGGAACTTCCTCCTCAGCCCTTTCAACTTAAGATAGAGTTGAGAGCTCATAGGTGGCTGCTTTGCTTTTCTGATATTCAGCTTGAAGCTTGAACCCCAATTATCACTCACTGAGTCTTTTATTTTTCCCTTTACAGACTCGTTATTTTTTTTGTATGTGCATCTAATTTCTTCATTCCTAGTCATCCTAGTAACATCAATCACTAAACTCTACAAACATGATCATGCAGGTTGTGTGGGAAGAAAACAAGCAGCTATTTTATCCACATGCACTCTGAATGTTACGATCCTGATGCTTGATAAATTATGCCCTGTGGTAACATATTGTATACGATTTAATAAAGCTTTCTTGGGGATGAGGTTGCAAAGCCAGCCCCTAGAAAGCCATAGAAGATGGGCCATGGTGATACACACCATTAATCCTAGGACTCAGGAGATAAGAAGCAGATGGATCTCTGTGAGTCCAAGACTACCCTGTACTACATACACAAGAGTGAATCAGCCTAAATGAGTAAGAGAGCTCACACCTTTAATCCCAGCACTAGGTATGTGGCCAGAAGAATTATATGGGTGGGCAGAGAGAGGAATATAAGGTAGGACAGAAACTCGGAGGATAGCAGTATGACAATTTGTGGAGGCAGCATCGCCCTTTCACCCTAGGTAGGGGTAAGAACTTTCTGGTGGCTTTCCTGCTTTGTTCCTCTGACCTTCTTTACTGGAGATACAATGTCCACTGGTGTAAAAGTGGCACAGTGGTTATGAGGATAACTAATCATTTTCTGATAGACTATAAGGCCTAATCCACAGACAGGATTTTATGCTTGATTCCTTGAACCTAATCAAAAACTCATGTGGGATCATCATATTTTCTAGGGGAAAAAACATTAATTTTATAACAGATCTTTGTGTCTTCTGCATTCTGAATATGCATAGTTGTATCAGAGATTTTCTCGGCTTTCACACTTTGGACAAAGAAGCTTGTTTTTGCAGAGATTAGTGGTTAATATGAAGATACATAATTTATCAAAGGGTTGAGTACAGTTAGCACTGAAAACTCAGATGTAGGTGAGTCATAAAAATCAGCCTTCAGCCATCCATTAGACTTTATAGATCAGGTGGCAGAAACAATGTGATAAACAGAGGAGAGAGAAAACCTGCAAGATGCTGACTTCTTAACGTGGTTGCACACAGCAGTCAAGAGCGGCTATGATTGCCTGCTCAAGACAGTAAAGATTGGAGTACATATATGGGATGAATACACGGTCTCCTCCTTTTTTAGGACACTAATTGATAGTTGATGACTAGGGATTGAGTAAAAATCTCTCTTTTGTGTCCTTCCCCAACTAAATAATACTCTTGTGCTTTGAATTGTTTTTAAATTGTGTTCTTTGTTAATATTCATACATCAATCCAATTCATTCTGCTTACTCCTTCCCCCATACACTCCTTTGTATTCCTCCTCTCTGTACCAACCCTTCTCTCTCCTTACAAGCTCCTTTTCCATATCCCTAGGCTATTGTTTAATGTTGCACCCAATCAGTGTCACCTGGGCTATCCTTGTGACCTTTGGTTTGCAACTCTCCATTGAAGAGTGGTGTACTCGGGAGTGTTTACACAACTCTGGCTGATAAGAAAAATTACCAGCAATCAGGAGCACAATAGGAAGATATGGAATGCTTCATTCGCCCACACTCTTCTGTGCTTGCTTGTAGCCATTTTTTATGCTAATAGGAAACAAGTTAAGGAAGTAGTTGGGAAAACAATTCCATTCATAATAGTCACAACACAAATGAATAAAATCATAATCTCAGGAAAATCATAGACAAGAAGGTAAAGATCTCAACACCAAAAATTTTGAAATGCTAAAGAAAGAAATTTAGAAAGACAATGGAAGATGTAAAGGTGTTTTATGTCCATGGTTTTATAGAATTAATATTACTAAAAGGGTCATACTAATTATAGTCTCAATTCAGCTTTGCTGACTCTAAACATTTTTAAAGATGCTTGCATTTGTATCTTCTATCTTGCAGTAAATGAGGTCTGTCATCTCATCTATCTCTAACTGTATGTATAAATGTGTTCACCATTCTATAAATTAAAATCTCTGCATCATTGCTTCTTTACGTGAAGTTCTTTTGACTTTGTGAGAAAATATTAGACAAATGTGTGTTATAAACATACTAATTAATCTTTCTAGGCCTGATATAATTTCTTTAGATATGCCAACAGGAACTTCACTTATGAGTTAGTATATTTGTGTTTGAAGACTTAATTTGTATTAATTAAAATTAAATTTGAAAATGCATTTGGTTAAGAACTTAAATTTCATGCTAACATTTACACATTTTTATTAACCTTGCTTGATAATTTGTTTTGATCTGGTTGTTGTTAATTTTGTAGCATTTTTGTTGGTTTTGCTTTGGTTATGCAAACAGGCTCATTAATCTCCTGTGTCAGCCAAATTACTGCAATTTCAATTATATATTACCATGCCAGACATTGTTTTCTAATATTTTGGCAATAATTTTACAATATAAATATGAACTTGTTTCCAGTTTTTTCTAATTACAATGAGTTTACAGATGCAGTATATGTCTTAGGTCTTTACAATTCAGAAACTTTGAAATAGTTTTAAAGCATTTTTGAAATTTTAGATTATGATACATTATAACTATATTTCCCCGTCTCTTTGCTCATTTTCAAACCCCCTATGTTCCCATCCTCTCTCTCATTATTGGCCTATTTTATCATTTTTTTAAAAATCCAATTTCCTATAAAATTGTTCATTAGGCTTAGACACTTGAGGTATTATAATTAAATTTATAAACCTGAAGTTTATCTTTTTTCCATTTATTTCAGACATGCATTAATTCAACTGAAGCAGCTTAATCTGTGATGCTTGTTTTCCTATATGGACGTTTAGTTTTCTAACTAATAAGAATTTTGCATAATTATAATATTATATTTGTTTCTTTGATTTTTCAGAATGTTATATTTTAAAGTTATATTGCTGTTAAATCAAGTATTGATTACTAAGAGCTAATATTCATAATATTTTGACTCAAAGATTTGTAAATTAGTTTGTATTCCTTTTTATCCAGTTCATTATAGAACTAAATCATGTTCTATATTTAATTAAGACTGAATTTTATCATAACTCAACCCTAGTAAACAAATTTACTGTTCAAGACAATTGAGAAGTATTAATAGGAAGACTGTTAACTGACAAAGGATTGAATTAGTGACATTTAAGGTTTTTGCTCATTGAAAACACAAATCATGACATATCTGTAAGTCAGTGATAAAGTGCTTACCTAAAATGTATTAAGTCCTTATAACCATAAAAATAAATAGGAAAATAAGTCATACAGAACTTTTTGCATGTGCTTTCTCTGTACTTTAATAGGTAGTCTCTCAAACTGCTATTTTAAAGTCAGTGCTTAAAAATGTTTTGGTATTAACCTAGTCAGTGATATATTATTAGTTTTATTTTTCACTTCCCAAGGATGTTACATTTTTGTTTGATTTAATAACCAAGAAGGTTTTTGTCTTATTGAAATTATTAAAAATGCCTTTCTATTATTAAAAAAATTCAATGGGACATACCCAGTATCCTCTGATTGATAGAAGTTGAGTCTAAATAATTGTGTAACATGGAATTCTTAATTATGAAACAGTAGGCAAAATGTGAGGGCACAATCATATTAACATTGGTTGTTTATGTTTCAGTTTAATGCTCAAGTTGAAATAGTGACATGATGCTTAGCTATAAATAACAAATACTGAGGAACTTCAAGGATATAAATAAAAAACACTGAGGAAATTCAATTGAAATCTCTTCATCATAAGTCTGCACACAGCTTAAATATTTGCTTGACTGTGAATTTTATTTATTACATTTATTTATTTTATTTTTCAAGACAGTGTTTGTCTGTGTAGTATTATAGACCAGGCTGACCTCAACCTCACAGAGATCTGCCTGCCTCTGCCTACCCCGTGCTGGGATTAAAGACATGTGCCACCACTGCCTGACTTTTGCCTGTGAATTTTAAAGTTACTTTAAGTCACAATAAAATTTAGTAATTCATATATAATTCATAAAACTTTATTTTTCTGTAGACATGTCTTATTAATCTTTAACTAAATACATATTTTCATGTTATCTATAGCATTTTATCTTTTTGTAATTAGGATGACACTCCTTTATTAATTTGCATATGTCTCATTGTAGCAAGTTTAAGAAAGAATATGTTTCAGGAAATAAAGTGCCCAAACTTGACACGTGAAACAAAACATCGTTTTTCAACCAGCACATTATAGTATTTCCCCCAACACACTAATTTTTATGAAGATAAATATCTTTTATTTATACTTGACTCGATCTATTTTAGGAAATACATCTCATGAGAAATTAGACTATAAAAAATTTATGACATACTTTTAGGAAGGTGTCTCTAATATGAAACTTTGAATTTGTAATTTTTTATTGTTTTTAAGATAAGTGAAATTTACTTAATTCTGCTTTAGCTGTTGCTTGCTGACATTTTTAGTTTTCCTATTTTTTCATATCTTTTAATTACTTAAATTAGAAACAAGCTTGCTTTACATGCCAATCCCAGCTCACGTTCCCTCCCTACATATCAGCCCCTCCAATGCCCCAACCTCCAATCCCCCAACCCCCCAGTCCCCCAATACCCCAACCACCCAACCAATCCGGACTATGCTCCCCAGGGACGGTAACGCCCTCCATGGGAGGTTTCTAGAGTCTGTGATTTCATCTGGGGCAGGACCTAGGCCCTCCCCCATGTGTCCAGGATGTGAGAGCTTCCCTCCATGTGTACTGGGCTCCCAAAGTCCATTTGTATGCCAAGAATAAATACTGATCTACTTGTCTGAAGTCCCATAGATTGCCAAGGCCTCCTCACTGACACGCAAACTTAGGAGGTCTGGATCAGTCCCATGCTGACCTCTCAGCCCTCAGTCTGGTGTTCATGAGATCCCCCTTGTTCAGGTCAGCTGTTTCTGTGGGTTTCACCAGGCCCATCTTGACCCCTTTGCTTATCATTCCTCACTCTCTGCAACTGGGTTCCAAGAATTTAGTTTGGTGTTTAGTTGTGGGTGTCTGTTTCTGCTTCCAACAGCCACTGGATGAAGACTCTAGGATGACATATAAGGTAGTCCTCAGTCTCATTATTGGGGAAGGGCTTTTAAGGTAGCCTGTCCACTATTGCTTAGTTTGCCAGGTGGTGTCATCCTTGTAGATTTCTGGAAATAATACTAGTGCCAGATCTTTCCTCAAACCTATAATGCTCCCTCTATCATGGTATCTCTCATCCTGTTCTTCTCTGCTCTTCCCTTGACTCGACCTTCCTCCTCTCCTTCCTCTTCTTCCCCACTCATTTTCCCAGCTCCTTCTCCCCTCTCCCCGTGCTCCCAATATGTTCAGGAGATTTTGTCCCATTCCCCTTCTCTGGGGTACCTTGCATATCTCTCTTAGGGTCCTTCCTGTTTCCCAAACTCTCTGGCAGTGGGATTGTAAACTGGCACTCTCCTGATTCATGTCTAAAATCCATATATGAGTGAGTACATATCATGTTTATCCTTTTGTGACTGGGATACCTCACTCAGGATGGTTTCTTCTGGTGCCATCCATTTGTCTGCAAATTTCAAGATTCCATTGTTTTTTTTTCCACTCCATTATGTAAATGTACCACATTCTCTCTATCTACTCTCAGTTGAGGGGCATATAGGTTGCTTCAGGTTCTGGCTCCTACAAATAATGCTTCTATGACCACAGTGGAACAGAAATCCTTGTTGTATGAGTGTGCATCTTTTGGGTATATGCCTAAGAGTGGAATTGCTGGATCTTGTGGTAGACTGATTCCTATTTCCTGAGGAAACTGCATACTCATTTTCAAATTGCCTGTACAAGATGGCACTCCCACCAGCAGTGGAGGAGTGCTCCCCTTTCTTCACAAATTCTCCAGCATAAACTATCTTTGGTATTTGCAATTTTAGCCATTCTGACAGGAGTAAGATGGTATCTTAAAGTTGTGTTATTTGCATTTCACTAATGGCTAAGGATATTGAGTATTTTCTTATGTGTCTATCAGTCATTTTAGACTCCCCTATTGAGAATTCTCTATTTAGTTCTTCTTAATTGGATCATTTGGTGTTTTGGAGATTTGCTTCTTGAGTTCTTTGTAAATTTTGGAGATCAGCTATTTTCAGGACTATAGATGGCTCTATAATAATTAAATTGGGATGGTGATACCTCCAGAAGTCCCTTTATTATTCTGCATGTTTTTTTTCTGGTATCCTGGGTCTTTTCTTTTTCCATTTAAAGTTGAATACTATTCTTTCAAGGTCTGTGAAGAATTGGGTTGGTATTTTGATGGGGATTGCATTGAATCTGTAGATTATTTTTGACAAGATTGTCATTTTTACTAGGTTGATCCTACCTATCTGAGAGCATGTGAGATCTTTCCATTTTCTGTTATCTTCTCTAATTTCTTTAAAGATTCAACATTTGCTAAACAGATCTTTCACTTATTTGATTAGGGTTACCCCGAGCTGTTTTTTTTTTTTTTTTTTGTGGCAACTGGAAAGACTGAAATTTCTCTGATTTTTTTTTCTCAGCACCTTTAATGTCTATATATAGTAAGCCACTGATTTTTTAAATTTAATCTTGTATATGTGTACTGACAATTTGCTGAAGCTGTTTATTAGATGTAGGAGTTCCTTGGTAGAATTATTCAGGTCACTTATGTAGACTATCATATTATCTCTGGGTTTCCTCATTGTCCGTTGTTATGTCCCCCTTTTCATTTCTGATTTTGTTAATCTTCATGTTCACTCTGCCTTTTGGTAAGTTTGGATAAAGTTTTGTCTATCTTGTTGGTTTTCTTCCAGAACCAAGTCTATGTTACATTGATTCTTTGTATTGATTTCCTAGTTTCTATAATGTCATTCTCAGGAGTTCATTTGGGGATGATATGATTATGGATCTGTCTGATGGTAATAGTTCATATTACAGAAGTGTATTTAAAGCCTCTGCCCTCCATAACTATGGAGGACTCTCATGGTGGCTGTCCATACAACCAGCAAGTAAGACCCTGTCATTCTCTGAACATTAATTCAGGTTAAATTTTATCATTCTCAACAACTGTGATACTTTTGATGACTGCTAGCTTTACCAGCTTAAATAGCAGCCACAAACAAATTTCAGAGTTTTTTTTGTGAAGAAAGTGTAATGCATATGAAGGTCTGAGGATGGAAAGGTCTAAGATGGTAAGAAAAGGAATATGAATTCAAGTTATGAAGGCCTGACAAGTTATTTCCATTTCTCCCGTTATAACTCTCAAATTTAACAATAAGGAATTATTGTTGAATGTGCCACATATGTGAATCATAAACTAATGAGAAATCAAGTTGTGATTGACACAGAAACTTATTCCTTATTGGCTAATTTTCATAGCAGTAGAAGTTCTTACATACTCTTGGAGTAGTCATCCTTCTTAGCCTGCTGTAAACTCTGTGAGCTACAATGACTATCATAGCAAGACATGCTCACTTTCATAATAGTAGCATAAAAGTTATTGGAATAACTGACAGCTTTCTTACTGGATTATTTCACTCTATAAGATGGAAACTATAACTGTCATCATTATCAGAGATTAAAGACTGTGACTACTCAGATCACATTATTTAGGGAAGAGCCATTTAAAAATTTTCTGCTAAGGTGACACAGTATTAAAATAACCCTCAATGACATTATTTCCCTAGATTAGTGCACATCTCAACTCATCTTCAGCAGAGGAGCAGTTCTTTGTAGTTAATAACAACTAATATAGATTTTCACAAGTGATAAAATTGCAGAGAATCAGAAACCAAAGGTTTCTAATCCCTATATCACACTTCCCCACAAGACTATGGGCTGTTCTTTTTTTTTTTTTTTTTTTTTTTTGGTTTTTACGAGACAGGGTTTCTCTGTATTGTTTTGGAGGCTATCAGTCCAGCCTGACCTCGAACTCACAGAGATCCGCCTGCCTCTGCCTCCCAAGTGCTGGGATTAAAGGCGTGCACCACCACCGCCTGGCTTGGGCTGTTCTTAAAAGGGAGGGAGATGATATTGCAAGAACTGCAGGTATACATGTCTCCAAGGAAACAGCTCTTATACAAGAGGGCATACACAATGTGAAAGCTTAAGCAAGTTTAAGACATAAAATCCCAGCATGAAAAGAGCAAGAACATGATGAAGTTTCATTTCTATTCTATCTCTAGCTGGGAAGCTATTGTATCCATCCCTAATAAACACACCTGTGGAGTTTATTTTTTGTTTGCCCTTTACTCTTGAATATGTGGCCTTGAGTGTGGTTGGTATATTTAGAATGTCCATTTCCCTATTACCTGTGCTGGGGTTTTATGTGCTTTTACCTTGTGGAGTTTTTATGCATGCTGGTATAGTGTATGTGAGTTCATATATGCATCAGCCCTATTGTGTTTGGAAGACTGTATGTAGATTCATCTACCACCTCTGACACCGTCTTTTATTGTCCCCATCTGCATGGATCACTGACTTTTAACAGGTGGGATGCAATAAAAATACCATATATAGAGCCCAGTGCTCCAATCATACCTTGATCATCATAAAAGTATGGGTCTCTATGTAAATTACAAAGTACTATATATAGTAAGTATCTTTGTTGAGGTTTCAGTAATGTACTGTTCTGTGGTAGAGCAACACTTACTTAGGAGTCATTTTATTGGCATTTGATTGCTGTTGGAAGAGAAATGATCTAGTTTCTTGCTTATTAGTTTGCTGTTTGTTTTTCAAGGCTGTGACCCTTGGTAAATAATGCACTCTGCGGGACATGTCTCAGAGCCATTAGTGGCTTGGCAATACATATTGAACTGTATATTCATTTTTAATTGATAAAAATTGAAGTTGGTTTGGTAAAGATGTAGGCATAAATCTTGGAGGACTTGAGGGAAGAGGTAAATGTGATCAAATACTTTTTATGAAGTTCTCAAAGAATTAATAGTATATTTATAATAGAAAACAACAAAAAAACAGGAATATTCCTGTTACCCATTAAGATTATGTTAATGGAAGTGGAAATAAATCTTTGGATGTAAATGGAATGTTCAATAATTTGTTTACAGAAGATTCACTTCCAATTAAAATAGTATTTGTGTGTGCTTTGTGCAGTATTTTTTTACATATAAACGTTTCAGAAAGTAAAAAAATTTCCTTGACTTACAATTTAAATTTCTCACATGTTGCATGCAGGTCAATCAAGATGTACTTTAGAGGAGGTAGAACCAAATAACAAAAGTTATTTGCCTTTCTTTACTTTTTAATTTTTGTTGAAAACATTTTTTTTTCTAAAATAGCATACCTATCTGTTTGCAGTTTTCCATTCACTTCTCCTTCCAGGTCATCCCCACCCTTCCCCCCATCCAGATTCACTCCTTTTCTGAGTCTCATCAGAAAACATGTTTTTGCCTTGATAGTCAGTATTGCAGCTCACAGGGTTTAACACAGGTTAAGACGATGACTACTTTTCTCCTCCAGTAGTGTAATAAGACCTTCTTGTTTTATAAAAATTAGCCCGGAAGGATGAACCTTCTGTGTCAAACAAAACTTGATTTCTCCTTGTTTTATGATTCACATATGTGGTATCTTCAGCAATTGTGATGTATTATGTATGATTTATTAAAGCTTGCTTGAAGCTTCAGAAAGCAAAGCTAGCCACAAGCCATTGAGGTCAGGCAATGGTGATACACAAATTTAATCACAGAAGCCACAATAATCAGTGGAAGGGCCAAGCATCCTTTAATTCCAGGACTCAGGAGACAGGCAAATGGATCTCTCTTTTTCTTTAAGTTAGAAACAAGCTTGTTTCACATATCAATCCCAGCTCCCTTTCCCTCCCCTCATCCCCTGCCCTCCTCACCAGGACCCCCAGCCAATCTCCACTCACATCCCCAGGGAGGGTGAGCCCTCCATGGTGGATCTCCAAAGGCTGTTATTTTATCCAGGGCAGGGCCTAGGCCCTCCCCAAGAGTCCAGGCTGAGAGAACATTCCTTATTGTGGGATGGGAACTCAAAGTCTATTTGTATGCCAAGAATAAATACTACCCAAGGCCCCATAGATTACCTAGGCCTTCTAACTGACACTCACAGTCAGGGGGTCTGGGTAAGTTCCATGCTTTCCACACAGCCATAAATCTGGGATCCAAGAGCTCCCCCTTGTTCAGGTCAACTGTTTCTGTGTGTTAAACCAACCCAGTCTTAACTCCTTTGCTCATCATTTCTCCCTATCTGTCATTGGATTCCAGTTCAGTTCAGTTCGGTGTTTAGCTATGGGTGTCTGCCTCTGCTTCTGTTGGTCCCTGGATGAAGGTTCTGTCTCCCAAACTCTCTGGCAGTGAGATTGATGCTGGCACTCTCCTGATTCATGTCTAAAACCCATATATGTGTCAGTACATATCATCTTAATATATGTATATATTTTAGAAGGATTCTACTATATTAGGTTACCATATGACCCTTCACTTGACACCAAATTTTAGGTATCTCTCAACATCCTCCCTCTTACCATGCCTTCTGATTCTCACTTGATCCTCCCATTTCAGATCACCCCAATATATCAGTAAGTATTTATTCTATTTCCCTTTCCTAATCTTACTAACATATTATTGAAAAATTGATGGATCCCATGGACTGGTGAGGAGGGATGATGTTAGTCAATAAATATCAGGGTCAGATTTAGTGTAGCAAGAAATCTTCTGCACAATAGAATGGCTACAGATAATAGTGATTTTCTGTACATTTGAAGAAAATTGAAGGCAAAATTTTGAATTTTATCATCATAAAATGGTGTTAAGTATTTGAGGTGGTATTTTGTTTGCTTTAATTTTATTTAACAATTATAAAACAGGCATTTATTTAAATGCTGTATTTTATTCAGAGAATATGCACAATTTTATATTTGAAGTACATTTTAAAAATAAATGCAAATTAAAAGGACAAAAATAAGGACAAGTGAAGTAAAAAATAGCCTATGAATAAATAAACTAATTTAACTGTTCTGATATAGAATTTATCCAACTTATGATTGTCTGTCCATCCTTCTTATTAAGTAGGGTATAAAATTTCCCATATTTGTTTTGAGAATACATGAATAAAAATTAAATATCATCCTCATATTCAGAGAGGAATGATTTAAAATGCCAAAATAAAATATTATGGTACAAAAAATGGAGACATTATTTCAAGTTATCAAGTAAAATATTAAATACCTAGATAGATTATATAATGATATAAATACCTTCTATATACACAAAATAATGTAATGTCTATTTATATATAAATTGATATAAACAACTATAACATGAATATATAATCTGTACATATTTATATAGATTACTGTAAAAATGTGCTTTGTTTTTAAAAACATAAAAAATAAACAAAACAAATTCTATATATAAACTTTTCTTGTATATTTTTTGTTGACAATGTCAAAAAATCTTTCATAACCCTGTATATGTTGATACAAACCATGAAATCAAATGGAATCATTTTCCACTATAAAATTTTGATTCTCCAGTTATGTCCTGTAATATGTTTGGAAGTATGTTTTCAAATTCTTCAAAATTTCTTCTCTACAACTGCTCACATTTAATAAGCCCCAGTAAAATGAATGATTGAGGCTAAAAAAAATCACTATTTTTGTGACAAGGATCTTCACTATTTATCAATAAAGCTACCATTAGAATTTCCTGCTACTTCCATGGTACAATTTACTCATTAAATTTGATCCATGTCATAACATAACCATTAAAGTGAAGTTCACAGTGTTTGCTTCAGTGATGATATGAAAGGCCTATTATCTTTCCAAGTCAGTTACCAAAGAAGTGACAATACTGAAGAGCTGTCTTTAGTACTGCATTTGTTCTCCTTATACAGTGTTTCAAAAGTAACTACTGTCTCATGGGTTTTTTTCACTAGCAATTGTAGGATTTATCCAAATGTTGGCCAAGTGGAGGGAGTGGGTGTGGAGGGGAGGGAGAGGGAGCTGGGGCTGACATGGGAAGCAAGGTTGTTTCAAATTTAAATATATAATAAAAAAGTGTAAAATAAAATAAATAAATAAAATGCCAAAACCATTTACACAAAGAGATAAATTAATTTCCTTTGCATTTTATATAGTTTGCTAAATGGACCTAAAATATATATGTGCATATGTACATACAGAAACACACAGTGCGTATGTGCATGTGTGGAGAGAGAGACAGACAGTAAAGGAGTTTTGTAGTCAGCTCATGTTTGCTCTCAAAAGCTGACCGAGGACTCAGAAGTTTCCTGGGTGAAAAGTTTAATTTGCATGCACGTGGAACTGAACAAGTACCTCCAAAACCATATCAAAAGCAAGCCATGGTAATTACACCAGGGATTTCAATACAGAGTGGCAGAGATACACTGGTACTCACTGGTCAGTCACTTTGATCAATGTATGAGCTTCTAGGAAAGGGGAAAGAAAACATGACTCAAAAAATAAGGTGGGAAGCCAGGCATTGGTGACTCAGGCCTTTAATCTCAGTACTCAGGAGGCAGAGGCAGGCAGATCTCAGTGAGTTCGAGACCAGCCATGTCTACAAGGGCTAGTTCCAGCACAGCCTTCAAAGCCACAGAGAAACCCTGTCTTGAAAAATAAAAAAATAATAATAAAATAAAAAATATAGGATGGGGAAGGATGTGGGAAGACATTAAATATTGATCTCTACCTTTGAACATCCACTCAAGTTCATGTCAGTGCACATGCATACACACACACACACACACACACACACACACACACACACACAGTAACTGACCACATAGCTTTTTCAAGGTCATGCATAGTAACACTATATTGCTAGCTTAAAATCATCACAGATGCATAGTTATAACGTGCTAATGGATAAACATAATCAATCAATCATTGTTTTCTGCCACTCATTCTAGAGGAAGTTCTTAAATAAATTGTTGCAGCATCATGCTCCAAAAATTATAGAGACTGTGAGATATTGTATATTGGTAAGACTTTGTGTAAAATCTTGTAAATGTCCTATAAGGGGTAGCCAATTGCATGTGGATGGTCCAAAGAGACAGAGATACAACATAGGTTGAGAATTAACACTGATAATACTTAAACTCAGGAAAATGCATATACATGAAAAAAACTTAAATTGTTCAAATAATATAAATATATATTTAAATAACATAATAACTTGCTGATGTTTCTTTGAACCAGCTATCCCATTGTAATTGTGGACTAGGCTTTAAGACAGCATTAACCATGTCTATCACATCTTTAGGGATAATTCTATTACAAAAGTGACCATCAGTTTAACATGTGCCTTATAATGATGAACGCATGCCGTATGAGACTACTGCCTCCTTGACTTTCTTTAAATCTAACATTGACACAAGAGTCCAATTAGCTCTTATAAAACTGTATCATTTGGCAATTCCTATAAGATTACTAGATATATTAAGGTTGGTTGTCTGACAACCTTTGGCAGTTCCTCTGTAATCTTATAATGTAATGCTTAGCTTGGTTCTCCTTTAAATCCCTCAATCTGGGTTTAAATTTCTATGATCTGTTTTAATAAGTGTTTCTAAGGCCTGCATCCTGCATTCATATCAAGCAATGTTTTTAGAGGTAAACCAATAATTATCAAACCAACAATAAATATCATAAAGTGGTAATTAATAATATGTTAATCTCAGTTAAGTTGATCATCCATTCATTTAATTTTTTCCATTTTCAACTCATGCATTGCATAATCATATACCTAGCTTTCTCTATTGTAATAATATTTCCCATTTTTCATGTGGGAAAAAACTGCCTCTTTTATCTAATTCCTCTGTTTTTTGCATTTTGAAATTTTTTAAACAATTTTTTTCTCATTCTACATACCAATCTCATTTCCCACTTTTTCTTCTCCTCTTGCTACCTTCACTCTACCACACCCCCTATACTTCTCAGAGAGGGTAAAGTTTTCTATGGCGAATCAACAAAGTTTGGTACAACACTTTGGGGCAGGACCAAGGCCCTACTCCCTATATCTATACTGAGCAAGGTATCTCTACAAAGAGAATGGGCTCCAAAAAAGCCAGTTCAAACACTAGGGATAAATCTTTGTTCCAGTGCCAGTGGCCTCACAGACTGCCCAAGCCATCTACATTCAGAGGACCTAGATTGGTAAGATGTAAATTTCCCTGCTCTCATTGCAATCAGTGATCTCCCTTTTGCTCAGGTCTGCTGTTTCTGTGGGACTTTATCCCCATCATGGTCTTTAACCCTTTGCATATATTATTGTTCCTTCATCTGCTTGACTAGACTCTGGAAGCTTAGTCCTGTGCTTAGTTGTGGATTTTTTCATCTGCTTCCAACAGTTGCTGGATGAATGTTCTATGATGACAATTAAGGTAGTCATCAGTTTGATTACAGGGGAAGGTCAGTACACTCTCCACTGTTGCTTAGGGTCGTAGCTGGAGTCATCCTTTCTGGATCTTGGGAATTTCCCTAGTACAAGGATTCTGGATAACCCCACAATAGCGCCCTTAATCAAGATACATTTTTCCTTGCACTCCCTCTCTTTCCTTCCCCCATATTGACCATCCCATTACAGTCAATTTGGAAATCAGTATGGTGTTTTTTCAGAAAATTGGGGAACAATCTTCCTGAAGACCCAGAATACCACTCTTGGGCATATACCAAAGGATGTACCCTCATATCACAAGGACATTTGCTCAACTGTGTTCATAGCAGAGTTATTTGTAACAACCAGAACCTGGGGGAAAAAATCTAAGTGCCCCTCAAGTGAAGAATGGAGAAATAAAATGTGGTGAATTTACTGAATGGAGCACTACTAAGTCTAAAAAGCAATGATATCTTGAAATTTGTAGGCAAATAGATGAAACTAGACAAAACAAACAAACAAGTAAAAAACAATATCCTGAGTGAGGTAACCCAGTCTCAGAAAGACAAACATGGTGTACACTCACTCATTAGTGGATATTAGACATAACGCAAATGATAAGAAGCCTATAGACCATGACCGCAGTGAAGTCAAAGAGAAGCCTAAGAGAGAGACACAAATGGAACCTCTGGGAAGGGGCGATAGACAAGATGTGAGAAAATTAGGAGCTTTGGGGATGAGGAGAATGGAGGGTAGAAGGGGAGGGGAGAAGGAGGATAACATGAGCGAACTGGATGGTTGAGATGGGGGAAGGGCAGAGAGGGAGAGAAAGGAAAGAGATATCTTGACTAATTCCTTTCATAAATAATTCCCATTTATCTAACCAAATCTGCAGACAGTGTCAGTGAACTGTGAGGCATAGGATGTCTGATCTGAGAACTGTGAGGAATAGCATATCTGATGCCAGAACTAGCCTGTGGCCTTAGGTTTAGAGTGGTCACCAGAGGAGAGGGGCTGCAGTGAAAGACTGAAAAGGCTGAAACCCAAGTGGGGGAGAAAGAGAGAGACTGAGAGAGGGAAAGAGTAGAGAGAGAGAGAGAGAGAGAGAGACAGAGAGAGACAGAGACAGAGACAGAGACAGAGAGAGTGTGTTTCTTACCAGGCTAGGGCACTTAAGTTCTGTGGCATTTGGAACCTAGGTGCACCTAACCAGCGAGGTAGCAACTACTGCAGAAGTCATTTGTAGCTCTTGACTGGTAGCTGCAAAGCCATAGGCAAGTGACTTTTATTGAATTTTTATCTTTATGTTGGGCACCGATATGTAGCACAAATAATAAAAACCCAGTGACAGATATTACAGTTGATATTAGGGTTCAAGCTGAGGATCAGAAAAGCAAAGCAGTCAGCTACTAGCTCTTACCTATCCCTAAGGCCTAAATGGAAATTCTGTCTCTTCTCCTACCACACCTTTGATCCCAGCACTTAGGATCACATGCCTTTAATGCCAGAACTAGGGAGGTGGAGACAGGAGTGATATGGCAGGGATGAGGCTGGGGGATGGAGCTTGGGGACTCAGGCATTGCAGTCTGAGAATTCATGAAGGCAAGATCATCATTTCAACCCGAGGTAGAGGAGAGAGCTGCTGGCTGGCTGCTTTGCTTTTCTGATCTTTAGCTTGAACCCCAATATCTGCCACTAGGTGTGTATTATTTGTACTAAACTTATAAATCAGTTGTCTTAACCTGTGGGTTGCTAGCCCTTTTGGGTCATATATTAGATATGCTACATTCAAGATTAATGTGGAAATATTAAGCTACACAAAATAAGGATGTTCTATGATATTTTACTGAGGGAGAAATCACTTACATGAAAAACCAAGAAAGTCGAGAAGCAAAGGTCCACATGCTGCTTTCCAGGCTGTAACCAGAACCCAAAGGAAAATCTCTCCTCCTCCTATCTCTTTAATCTCTCGTACGTTCTATGTACCTGTGAACACACCCAAATGGGCTTGGTCAGTGCTACAGGTACTTAGATATCTCCCTACAATTCCCCTTTTAGTCTAAAGAAAAGATTTAGACTTAAAACAAAACTAAATTGTGTCAATATACAAAATGTCTCAAACATATATAAAGCATATATACATAGAAGGTGATAAAAAATTACAATCTTATATCCTATCTAAATCTTAAACTAATCTGAAAGAGATGCCCAAGTCTGAACACATCCTTCTAATCTGAAAACTAAATAATTGAAACCTAACTTTAACAGGTGAAAATTATCCTCTAATATCAACAGCAGGGAAAGGGGGCATAGTATTCTCAAAATTACTTCCTGCTGAAATAGGACAATGATAACCTCATAGGATCATGTAGGAAGAAAATGTTAGTGCAGTGAAAGTCTGAGTGGACTGGCTACAACATTTGTACCCTGTTGGGGAAGCCCTGTGTATATGTCAATAAAGCACTGTTGGCCAATAGGGAAGTAAGATAGGTGGGACTAGGAGTCCAGGAGAAATCTGGGTAGGAGAAACACAAGGAGTCAAGATGTAACCACCACAGGGATAAGAAGCCCGGAAACTTCTCTGGTAAGAGAAATACTTAGATTAACAATTATGGCGTAAATACTTAAGTCAGAGCTAGCCAGTTAGAAACAAGGCCAACAGCTTCATAATTAATACAGCATCTTGTGTGTTATTTGGGGACTACAATGCGGCAGAGCACAGGTGACTGGTAGGGATAAACCAAAGCTGCTGGCAAGGAAAAGGCTTCTCTTTACAGTACCCAGTCTCTGTTTGACGGGAGATGCTTGATTGAAGTTCTTAACTGAAGTTCTAATCTTGATTGCAGCTCTTGTCTGAGGATCTGGCCAGAGTGTAGAAGGTATACCATATGAGTTATGGAGTTATGTAGAGTGATGTAGTCCCAAATTGGTTTCAGGGTGGTACTTGTCAGCTTAGATACATAAAGTCGAATCAGATGGAATCGATGAAATGGAGCCCCATTTTATTTTCAAAGTGCTTGAAGATCGATGTTAGGAAATTCCTAACATTAATGTCAAAAAAGAAATTTCAACTATTATATGTATACATACCGGGAAAGGCAACAATAATGAAGATAGTAAATATGAGGGAAATTAGATTTTCAGAGATAGGACCGAGTGTAAACTGATAACAGTCCACAAATTCTGTGTTCTTTTGTCTTACATCAATTGGCTCCTTGATATAATACAGGAACTCTGAATTTTATTTTAACAACATGTTTGAATTTAGAGAAGGACAGCCAAATCAAACTGCAAAGCCAGCCTCGGTTTAAGTGAATTTTGACCAAAAGAGTATTAGGAAGTAAAGAGAAATAGATATTATAAGACAAAGTTAAGAGAATTGTAAATTCATACCAAACTTTGGATTCTTCTTTGTTTGATGATCGTTTGAGTAGCCATCCTCTTTTCTTTAGGTGACACATTCAGTACATTTTTGCTGTTTGCAGACAGGTTTTCCTGTGAAGACAAGAACAAAACACTTCCCTTTCCCTTTATGTGGTTTTCTTACACATTGTAGACTATGGCTTTGTGGATGAGCTGTCATCATTTCTCCTAAAGTTTCTCCTGTTCAGATCGAATCTTGATAAATTTTGATGGAATCCAAAGCTTGTCTTCTCCTATTGACCATTGTTTCTCTGAGTGTTTGAACTTCCTGGGTCAAAAAAATTTCTAAGGACTTCATAGAGTCTTTCACTTTCTTAAATTCATCATTTATACATGATTACAAACGTTTAATATTCTCATGCTTAGTGACATTTAAGTTGCCTTCTTTAAAGGCTGACAAGAGCCCACAGCCCATTTAGCCTTCCACTACTCCCCCAACAGAGAAAGAATGTTCTGTGGTAACTGAGTAACCTCCTGGTAAGAATAACTTGGACTTACAGGAATAGCTGATACAAAAAAAAAGGAAATATTCCACAAACAACCCCTCCCTCTGTGACCCTTTCATCTTCCCTACACCCTGTTTAGCTTTACCTACTATCCTAACCTCAAGTGACTCTCACTAAGGACATTCTGTGGCCTGGTTTCTAGGCAATGATCCCTCCCTCATTGTCCTGCATTCCTCTGCCCTATTCCCCTATCTCATTTCCCTATATAAGTTTGTACCAAATCTTCAATAAATGAAATTTAATCAGCCATGTTGTTGTGCTGTCCATTTCTCGTGTCTCTTGTCCCACCATTCCAGGTTCCCCTGGCTGGATCTCCATTGTTTACTGCTGATCAGGGCAAGACAATAAATAGCTGTTTGACAAAATATCCATATTTCCTTTTGATATAAACACATTTCTGTTATCACTATACTGTATGGCAATTCTATTTTTATCATGTGCAGAGCCTTCATAAATTTACTCACAGAAGACACTCTACATTTCATTTGTATCTATTATTTGAAGTGTTCTTTCTTCTCCACATATTCATTACAATTGTTCATTTTCTGCTGCTTTGATAACAGCTATTCTTCCTGGAGTATGTCATTTCCTCCCCCCTTTCCTTTTTTCTCTCCCCTCCCCTTCTCTCCTGTCTCCTCCTTCCTTCCCTTTCTCCTTTCCTCTATTTTCTTCTCCTCTCTGTCTTTGATAAGATGTTGCTATGTATCATTGACTAATCTGGAATTCACTACAGGTTCCATGTCAGCTTTGGACATGTGGCAATCTTCTTGTACTGGAAATTAATAAATGTGAACAGCTATCATATCTACATAGATAAACATTTGTTGCTGGTTAATGATGTAAAGGATTTGCCATGCACTTACTGACTTCCCTATGATTTCTCTTAAAAATATTTTAATCTATTACTAATTGCAACAGGGCTGTTTTAACTAGTGAGTTCATTTGTGTTATCTATAAGTTATTTAGTCTTTTTTATTCACATATAAATTTAGTAAATACTTTGTTGATTTTTGTCCCTTTGCACTCCCAAACATACATAAATTAACAAGCACTTCCACGTACCTTTATTTTTATTTATGTTTTAAGGTTCTAATCAAGAAAAAACTCACACATTAGCACGTTCTTGGTAATTGCTGCTATGTCTTTTCTTCTAGTGTATTTACAGGCTATAGTTTTGCATTTAAGTCCAATTGTAATTCATTATCAAAGTGATGAGAAATAGAAATCTCGTTTCATTCTGCATGAGGATGTCTAATTTTTTCCATCATCACTTATGGCAAAAACTGAACTTTCTCTTTCACATAGTGTTAGTGCCTTTGCAGAAAATAAGTTTGATGTAGACATTCAAACATCCTCATAGGCTATTAATTCCATTATATTTTGACTTGGGTATCTGTTTTAATGCTAAAGTTATGCTGTTTATTTGATATGATTTAATAATGTATTCTGAAATCAGTAAATCATATACTTTGATGCTTCCTACTTCTTGCTCAAGATAGGTTCCACTACTTTCCACTCAGTGGTGTGTGTGTGTGTGTGTGTGTGTGTGTGTGTCTATATGACTTTTAGAATTGATTCTTCTAATTCTCTGAAGAATCTAATGCATTAGGTTGAGATTTAATATACTGTTTAGGTTCTCTTGGAGGTGAGATATTTCAAAATATGGATTTTTCCAATCAGTGAACATAGATGTGTTTTGACTTTTGTGTGTCTTCTTCAATGACTTTAACTAAAGTTGAAGGGAGGAGATGTGGAACTTTCGAAAGGAGGATACAGAAGGGGGATGTGATGTAAATGGGCAATAAATTTGCTGAGCAAAAGTAAGGGCAAACACAAACAGGTGATACCTCAGTTTTTATGAAATTGTGGGAAGACATGGATTGATTACAGATGCTAAAGCAAACATTGGAGTAGACTGGAGCAATCACCATAGGCGTAAACGAGAACATCAAGAACCAAAGATTAGTGTTTAGTTGCTTAGTAAGTATGCCTGCCAAAAATAATAGTGCTCTACATGTAAGATGGATCAGTTAAGTACAAATAACACCTCAAATATATAAAAATGTATATTTGATACATGGATATTGATACCACTAAAGCATTTTACTTACTGTGTATGTGTGCACTTATATGTGGTGCCATGTGTGTACATGTATTGCTTAAGTGCTGTATTTATTTCTTAGCCTGGTTGTATGTGTGTGTCCAACAGTTGTTCATATATACATATGTGTGTGATTTTGTGTGTAGGCCAGAGGTAGATGTTAAGTGGCTATTCTTGACTGCTTCACACATATTAATTTATTGCCTTATTCATTCAATCATTAATTTATTCATTTGGATAACATCTATGAGTGAACTTGTAGCTGATTAATTTCCCTACTTTTATTTGTCAATTGCCTTCATGAATCTACCTGTCTCTGCATGGTACTTTAAAACGCTGTGTGACAAGTTATCCTGACTTGAGAAACTTTAAAACCAGTTACATTTATGGTTCTAGGTATACAAACTCAGGTTGTCATGTAAATTTGGTAGAGTATTTGCCAACTTAGATATGTGTCAAGCTCTAAAGCAATAAGAAGAAAATATTATCTATCTAACTTTAAATATTTTGAAGTATGTATGAAATTCAGAGTTTATGACTTAATTTTAAAAAGCCAGTTCATTGTTAAAGTTTTCTTCAGTTGATAAAAAAAGAGACTTTACTTCAAAATAACTTCCTTATAAACAAAATAACTTCCTTATCACCACCACTCAAATATCTTGTTCAAACATGTAACTTATATGTTATTCTTCTGTATTCAATTGTTATGTCAAAGTTTCAGTGCGCCATTCTAGCTGATTTTTTTTCCTGTGTTGGTAGCAATCAGAAGCTTGTTGTCCCAGAATGGATAATTATATTTTCTAACTGCTACATTTTTATTTTTCTAAACATTTAAGAAGCACATCCATTTTGTCAATAATAACACCTAGTAGGAAGTAGATTTAAATGTGATTATATCAAACATCTGTCAAATCTTAATGTTTAATAATTTTATCCCTTCAGGAACAACAATTATTCCTAATTTGCACTGCCTAGGATGCACAGAATTTCAAGAAAAAGAAAACATTTCAAGTAAAAATAAGTAAAATAATTTCCAGGTTAGTCAAATGAAAGATTACTTCATATCAAGGTAGGATATTAATAAAGGCAATGGCTACATAATACCTGTGGATAATTTGATAAAATACTCAGCAGGTGATTCTACTGCTGTGCAAATCAGGAAAGTGAAAAATGATGAATAAGATAAAAACAAATTGATTTTTTACAAAACTAAAACTTAACTACATGGGGAGATATACAATTTATCATTAGCTGATGAGCTTACAAAATGGAAAGGAAAAAGTATTCAGATTTCATTCAATACAGCAGTTCTTATGTAAGGACTTAGCTTTTTAGGTCATGCTAGGACACTTGTGAGGGTACATTTCACATGTAATGGTGTGGGGTGTCAGCATGTCTGGCATTATAATTTTCTATGAATATTCTATATTTAGTAAAATTACAATTATAGATGTGTTGGTCCAGATTATCAGGGTACTCTCATTGCTGTTCAATATCCAGTTTATCATGGTAAAACTATTGTTCTTTTCAACTTATTGAAAAGTCCAGAAATTGATAAACTCATTCCAAATTTCTCAGCACATATTTCATCTTTTATGTCTTTTACTGAATTATCAAATGAATTTTCTTCTCATAATTGTCATCCTACCATAAAAGAAACATTACTGAAAATCAAACCACACATAAAACCTCACACAATTATAGTGGGAGACTTCAACACCCCACTCACCACTAGACAGGACTACCAGACAGACATTTAACAAAGAAACAAAAGAACTAAGAGAAGATATGACCCAATTAGGTTTAACAGACAACTATAGAACATTCCATCTAAACACAAAAGAATATACCTTCTTCTCAGCACCACATGGGACCTTCTCTAAAATCAACCACATACTTGGCAACATAGCAAACCTCAATATGTACAGAAAAATTGGAATAACTCCATGTATATTAATAGACCACCATGCTTTAAAGTTAGAATTCAACAACAGCACAAACCTTACAAACTCACGGAAATTGAATAATGCACAATTGCACCACTCCTGGGTCAAGGAAGAAATAAAAAAATAAAAGACTCCCTTGGAGTCAATGAGAATGAAGACACAACATACCCAAACTAGTGGGACAATTTGAAAGCAGTGCTAAAAGGAAAGTTCATAGCATTAAGTGCCCACATGAAGAAACTGGAAAATAGCCACACTAGAGAATTAACAGCAAAACTGATAGCTCTAGAACAAAAAGAAGCAAACTCACTGTGGAGGAGAAGATGCCAGGAAGCAATCAAATTGAGGCTGAAATCAATAAAGTAGAAATTAGGAAAATAATACAAAGAAGACTTGGTTCTTTGAGAAAATCAACAAGATAGACAAACCTTTATCCAAACTCACCAAATGGAAGAGTGTGAACATGAAAATTAACGAAATCAAAAAGGAAAAGGGAGACATAAAAACGGACATTGAGAACATCCATAGGCTCATCAGGTCATACTTTGAAAACCTGTACTTCACAAAACTTGAAAATCTAAAGAAAATGGACAATTTTCTGGATAGATATCATTTGCCAAAATTAAATCAAGAACAGATAAGCAATTTAAATAGACCAATGACAACTAAGAAAATAGAAACAGTCATCAAAAGTCCCCAACCAAAAAAAAAAAAAAAGGTCCAGATGGCCTCAGTGCAGAAATCTACCATAAATTCAAAGATCAGCTTATATCAATTGTCCTCAAAGTATCCCATGCAATAGAAGCATAACGGTCTTTGCCAAACTCTTTTTATCAGGCTTCAATAAGCTCAATACCCAAAGACTGAACTAAGAAAGCGAACTTTAGACCAATATCCCTAATGAATATTGATGCAAAAATACTCAATAAAATATTGGAAAATCAGATCCAAGAAAACATCAGAAAAATTGTCTGCCATGATCAAATAGGTTTTAGCCCAGGGATGCAGGAATGGTTCAACATAAAAAAATTCATCAATGTAATCCACCCTATAAACAAGCTAAGAAACAAAAATCATATGATCATCTCACTAGCTGCTAAAAATGCCTTTGACAAATCCAGCAGGTCTTCATGATAAAGGTCTTAAAAAGATCCTGAATAACAGGAACATACCTAAGCATTATAAAAGCTACATATAGCAAACCAACAGCCAGCATCAACATAAATGGAGAGAAACTCAAGGCAAGTCCTCTAAAATCTGAAACAAGACAAGGCTGTGCACTCTCTCCATACCTCTTCAATATTATACTTGAAAGTCTAGCCAAAGCAATAAGAAAACAGAAGTAAATCATGGGGACACAAAGTGGAAAGGAAGAGGTCAAACTTTCACTGTCTGCAGATGATATGATAGTTTACAAAAGTGACCCCCCCAAAAAAAAAACTCTACCATCGAACTCTTACAACTGATAAATACCTTCAACAAAGTGGCAGGATACAAGATGTAATGCTAACCAAACAAGTGAAAGACCTGTATCAGAAGAACTTTGAGTCTTTAATGAAAGAAATTAAAGAAGACACCAGAAAATGGAAAGATCTCACATGCTTTTGCATGGCTAGCATCAACATAGTAAAAATGGCAAAATTGCCAAAAGCAATCTACAGATTCTATGCAATCCCCATTAAAATCCCAGAACAATTCTTCACAGACCTTGAAAAAAGAATTATCAACTTTACATGAAAAAACAAAAGACTCAGGATAACCAAAACAACCTTGTTCAACGAAGCAATGTCCAGAGGCATCACCATCCATGACTTAAAGCTCTATTATAGAGCTATATTCCTGAAAACAGTTTGGTATTGGCACAAAAATAGACAAGTAGACCAACAGAATTGAATCAAAAACCCTGATATTAACTAACAAACGTATGAACACTTTGTTTTTGACAAAGAAGCTAAAATTATACAATGGGAAAAAGAAAGCATCTTCAACAAATGGTGCTGGCATAACTGGATGCTGGCATGTAGAAGAATGCAGACAGATCCATGTCTATTGCCATGCACAAAACTTAAGTCCAAATGGAACAATGACCTCATCATAAATCCAGTCACACTGAACCTCTAAGAAGAGAAAGTGGGGGGTATCCTTGAACAAATTGGTACAGGAGACGCCTTCCTGAACATAACAGCAGTAGCACAGACACTGAGATCGACAACTAATAAATGGGACTTCCTAAAACTGAGAAGCTTCTGCAAGGCAAAGGACACAATCAACAAGACTAAAAGGCAGTCCACAGACTGGGAAACGTTATTTACTAATACCACATCTGACAGAGGGCTGATCTCCAATATTTTCAGAGAACCCAAGAAGCAAATCTCCAAAACACCAAAGGATCTGATTAAAAAGTAGGGAACAGAGCTCAATAGAGGACTCTAAAATGGCTGAGAGACACTTAAGAAAATGCTCCACACTCCTATCCATCCTGGAAATGCAAATCAAAACAACTCTGACATAACATCTTACTCCTGTCAGAATGTCTAAAATCAAAAACACCAAGGAGAGTTTATGCTCGAGATGGTGTGGAGAAAGGGGAACATTCCTCCACTGATGGTGGGAGTGCCAACATGTACAGCCACTATGGAAATCAGTATGGAGATTCCTCAGGAAAATGGGAGTCAGTCTACCACAAGCTTCAACAATTGTACTCTTAAGCATATATCTAAAAGATGCACATTCATACAACAAGGACATCTGTTCCACTATGTTTATAGCAGCATTATTTGTAATAGCCAGAACCTGGAAGCAACCTAGATGCCCCTCAACTGAAGAGTGGATAGAGTAAATGTGGTATATTTACATAATGGTGTACTACTCAGTGGAAAAAGAAATGGAATCCTGAAATTTGCAGGAAAATGGACAGCAGTAGAAGAAACCATGCTGAGTGAGGTAACCCAGTCACAAAAAGACAAACATGGTATGTACTCACTGATATATTGATTTTAGGCACGAATTGGTGAGTGTCAGCCTACAACCCCACTGCCAGAGAGATGGGGAAACAGGAAGGACCCTAAGAGAAATATGCATGGTAACTCAGGGAAGGTGGAATGAGACAAGATCTCCTGAGCATATTGGGAGCATAGGGGGAGAAGAGAGGGAGTTAGGAAAAGAGAGGGGAAGAAGAGGAGGGGAGAGGAGGATATAGGAGAGCAGGAAGGTTGAGTCAGGGGAAGAATAGAGGAGTGTAGGAAGAGACATACTATAATACAGGGAGTCATTTTAGGTTTGAGTAGAGATCTGGCACTGGTGAGATTTCCAGAGATCTACAAGGATGACACAAACTGGCAAACTAAGCAACAGTGAAGAAACTACCTTAAATGCCCCTCCCTGATAATGAGTTTGACACTATCTTATATGTCATTCTAGAACCTCCTTCCAGTGACAGATGGAAGCAGAGGCAGACACCCACAGCTAAACCCTGAACTGAACTCCTGGAACCCAGTGACAGAGAGGAAGGAGTGATGAGTAAAGGGATAACGAGTGGACTGTTGAAATCCAGAGAAACACCTGACCTGAACAAGGAAGGGGAGATCTTGGACCCTAGACTGATGGCTGAGAGGCCAGAATGGGCCTGATGCAGACTCATTGATAGTGGGTGTCAATGAGGAGGCCTAGGCAACCGAGGACCCTTTGGGTAGTAAATCAGTATTTATACCTTGCACCCAAACGATCTTTGCATGCCCATCCCACAACGTGGGATGCTTTCTCAGCCTGGACACTTGGGGTGGGCCTAGGCCCTACCGTGAAGGAAATGACAGTCTCTAGAGATCCCCCATGGAGAGCCTCACCCTCGCTGGGGAATGGAGTGGGGCTTGAGCAGGGCTCTGGGTTGGAGGGCTGGCATTGACATGTAAAGCAAGCTTGTTTCTAATTTAAATAAAAAATATAAAAAAATTGTCACCTTACACCTTTCGCTATACCATACCAGAACTTACTGATTTATATCTTATCATTTATTTATTTTTGATACATTTCTACTCTTAAATTCTTCCACAATGATAAACTATCTCTTATGCTCCCAAAAAAATCTTGCTTGATTTCTTCGGAGAAAAATCTTGCTTCTTTTGTACTTATGTGAACTTGGTTCATTAATTTGAATTTGAATACCAAAAAATATAATAGAGATTTATTGGTATGTATAAACTTATTTGTAATTTTAGAGAACTATAAACACATGACAGATGTGTCCTGAAAACTGCCATACAGTTATCAGTGATCTACTGTCTTAAATGCCATACTTTCCATTTCCTTATCTACTATCCTACAATGTCAAAATTTCTATTTCATTGTCTATGATAGATATTTTGAAGAGTGAGGGATCTTTAAGTATGTGATTAATAATAGTGGAAATGCATTCTTCAATTTTCAAATGGTCCTCTGTAAGATAATTTTTGACAAAATACTGAATCTGAAAGTAAGCTATCATTATGCTGAGTGACCCTTAGTTATTAAATAATTCCAGTATTATCACATTTTGTTTACCACAGATGCAAATACTTTTAATAATGTGATGACAAGTTCTCCATTTTAAAAATATTTAGAGCTAATTCCTTACTGCAAATTTTGATACTTGTGTAGTTAAAGGTATATACAAACATAATTATTAACATCTAAATAAATTTAAATGTATACCAACTGCTATACATATTCAACAAATATTTACTATATTATTGTTAAATAGTTAGTATTTTATTATGAAATATAAGTTCTTAAGTGGTCAATCTTTATTTATAAAGATTAATTGTCTCATACGGAAGAAATGAGAGATCATTGACACTATTCTGACAAATGTGGAACTATGCCAGGCAGTGGTGGCACATGCCTTTAATCTCAGCACTCAGGAGTCAAAGGCAGGTGTATCTCTGTGAGTTTGAGATAAGCCTGGTCTACAGGAGCTGGTTCCAGGACAGCCTCCAAAGCCACAGAGAAACACTGTCTAGAAAAATAAAAAAATAAATAAAATTTAAAAAATGACTGAACTAGACTCTCTTAATATAGGTGACAATGTTGATGCTGGGACAATATATGAGGTTCAAGATATAACTCTAATGCACAAGCTGACTTAGTGGAGCCCATTCTGTATGAAGAGATCCTTGCTCAGAGTAGACACAGGGCTGTGGAGGGGAAGAGGTGCCTTTGTCCTTCCTCAAGGAGATGATGGGACAGACTTCCTAGGGGAGGCAGTATACACTCTTCAAGGAGAAGATGGGAGGTGCAGAGGAGGGAAAATGGTGGGAGCAGGAGGAGAGGTAGGGGGAACTGGGATTGGGGTGTGAAAAATAAATTAATAGAAATACACATTGCTAAAATAAAAATATACATATTTATAAAAAGAAAAGAAAATTCAGCAAAAACTACTACAATGAATTTTCATTCCATTTTTCAGATTGTAATCGTAGGGATATGGCCAGACATGGTAGTACATGCCTATAACTGACCTGAGACAGAAGCAGGGATATTGGAATAATTTGGTGCAACACTAGTATGATATATATAGCAAGTTCTAGTCTAGCAAAGGATAGACAACAACAGTATGGGCATCAAGAATATGCAGAGTGTAAGTGTTTTTAGCTATTTGTAGACATTTAATCAAAGCAACTATATACTAATTTGGTTTTATCATTCACTGCTTCCTTACAAACACAGCTAATTTCCTTGTACCTGGTCTCCCAGATCACAATGAATGATTTCTAACTTAGTGAGAAAAAGAAGTGATGTCATCAAATTTTAATATTATTACTATGACAATAGGTTGGAAGAATTGTAGACTTTATGAATTAAAAGCATTATGTCTTAAATCTAGCTGAATTATCTTACTATCATTCATGAATGACTTCTAAAAGTACTTATATTCTGAACAGCAGTGTCTATTTTTCATCACTGTTAAAATATAGGGTGTTTTTTTGTACTTTTCATTTTGTCAATCAGTACAACTTACTATATATTACTTACAGAAAGAATAAAAAGTAGTAGACCCACAATTTCACATACAAAATCAAGGACAGAATGCAAACTTGTAGTAACTGAATATTAGTCAGGTCAACAATCTGACTGAAATATTCACTCAAGTGCTTGAATGAAAGTGTTAGATACGTGCATAGACATGTTGTTGTTGTTTTTTGGTTTTTCAAGACAGGGTTTCTCTGTATTGTTTGGAGGTTGTCCTGGAACTCACTCTGTAGACCAGGCTCTCCTCCAACTCAAAGAGATCTGCCTGCCTCGTGAGTACTGGGATTAAAGGCGAGCTCCAACAGCACCCGGCGTGCATAGACAAGTTTAAATCTCTCATTTGACTTTAGGTTAGCCCTAAATGTTCGTTGTATGAATTCGTTATAAGATTGTTGTTTATTAGTACCTTGTAAAAATTAAATATGTCTATTTGTACATGTAATGTTATAAAAATACATATGAGCTGGGTGGTGGTGGCACACACCTTTAATCCCAGCACTCAGGAGGCAGAGGCAGGCGGATCTCTTGTGAGTTTGAGACCAGTCAGCTAGTTCCAGGACAGCCTCCAAAGACACAGAGAAACCCTGTCTCTAAAAACAAAAAAGAAAAAAAAAGAAAGAAAAAAATACATGTGAAACTTGAAGATTATTAAAAGAATCAATTATTCATAAAACCACTTGGTTTGCTGATAACAACATAGTATATCTGTAATATTACTAGGTGTATATAATATATTCCAACTAGTGGTTTTCTCTATTCCAATATCACCACATCTTCCTCACAGTCACTTAATCATTTTGTCTTTTTCTCTTTATTTCTAAATATCTCATTAACTCTGAAAGTCTGAGCACATTGTATATTACTTGAGACAGGGCAACAGATAGACTATAAAACTATACATTATAATTTCTCCCACAAAATCTAGTTTTGGTAAAGACTATCATATATACCTATATAAATTAGTCAAAATGAAAAAAAAAACACAAGAAAAATATGAGGGATTACTAATTTAATATAAAATAAATCTCTGTTCTGTATTCAATGAAAATAACCTCCTGGAACAGATAAATTCCTTGTACATTAGAATTTATGGAATCCTCATGAAGTATATACACCGAAATACTGTGCACCTATCTTATGTGCAGATTTTCTTTTGAAACTAATCTCATGCTGCATATGAATTTTTATTTTTGTGTCATGAAGCATTAGTATCATATTTTTGAAAATAAAAATATTTAAATGCTTTTGAATATACTACATTTAATATTTAAAATTTTTATTCTTCTCTTTGTGGTCAAATTCTTTTTACAATGGATTATTTAAGTTAATACTAATGCCACTTTTCAATCTTCTAGTTAGCGTGTTTAGCTGCAAAAATACAATTCTTTCTTGATTTTGTGAGATTATATCTATTCTACCTGAGTTCTGTATTAATTGCTTACGAAATGTTGCATGGCCATTCCTAGGAAATTTTTCACTCTTATTGATTTAGCTATCACAGTAAGGATAATAAATATAATATTTATGTTATCTAGCAAATAGATTTAGTTCACTATACTATGAGCTTTAAAGAAAAAACATACAGTTGCATAGCCCTGTTAGTCTATATATAACAATCTCAATAGGTATCAGTTTGACATGTTCAAAATAGAGAAGAGGAAGTAAAATATCCTTTTGACAATTATTTTATCATGATTTATTAGTGAGAAGAGGCCATGAAAGCTGATGATCACTGATCTCAATCTAAGGCATTTTATCATGCTATGAACAAAAAATTTCTACTTTGACCTCTTGATATTTCACATTGTTATTCTCTAAAATTAAAAAACAAAGCTTCCAAAGATAACTTGTAGAAATTAATTGGCTTAAGTAAGCTAACACAATGCCTTTGAAAAAGGAGAACAGCTAAAAATAGATTAACAGTAAGTGTTGTTAACTAAAGAATACTCTAGAAAAAGACATTAGTTTAATGTAAATTGATTTATTGAGAGGTTTTATTTTAGCCCAGTAACACTCAACTGGAAAAATAGACTTTCTCAATTGGCTGGAAAGATTAAGATCAATTGACAGTGGTATCTGATGATTTAGGAAGTCAGTGAAAACCACTAAGAATGGAAGGTTCTTGTGTTTCTAAATAAAAAGTTGAGCAGAGACAGAAAATGCCAGCAGAACCAGGGACAGTTGATTAAGAAAAGGGTTTTTTTTTAAAGACGCAGAAGTAACACAGGACAGTGCCTCGGAGAGCTCACGTGGCATGGTGTATGATGTATAACACTTAGTTAGGATTTTTATGTTACTTTGTTGGGGGCTATCTTATTTATTTAGAAGAACTGAGTTTTTATCTGTTAAATGTAGTTTTACATATAAATATCTAAGTAGTTACATTTATACCCACAGACTAATGTTATAGTCTGATTTTATTTTTGATCAAATGATTGTCTAAAATTGAAGAGTAACCAAGTGGAAGCTTCACTATTAAGTGAGAAAAAAATTCTTCAGACTGGATTGCTATTTATTTTGTTCCAAGGTATTTTAATTTTACCCTATTTCTAAGCATAAGTAATATGTTCCCAGCTGCCTAAGCCTCCTCACACATAACTGGGTTCTGTTGTATTCCATTAGGTCTGGAAGTAAGAAGGAAGTAATGCATGCCTGAGGTTAGTGGAGAAAAGACATATTTTATTATTACTGTGTTTACTCTACCAAAAATTTGGAACTTACTGGTTTTAGAAATGCAGAATTGGAGTGGTGTGAAATGACAAGCTGATAACCAGTAACCCAGCCACTGTGCATAGGATAAGAAATGGGATACTTGATAGAAACAATCCTCAAATAAGTAAGTTTTCTTAATTCCTTTTCAGTCTTTATGTTTGTGAAAGCACTTTATCAAAACACCATGTTTTTTTGTTTCTTTTACAAGAGTTTGTGGAAAAATATCAAGTCCAAAGAAGTTAATTTAATGGGAGCATATTCAAGTCTGAGTTTAGGAGAAAAAAGTTCAAAATCAACCAGGAATTTATCCCAAGACTGCCAATTTCCTTAAACTTCGATGGATTCCCCTCAGTCCTCCAGGAACAATTAAATGCACATTACTTAATGACTGAAATAGTGCAATCAAAACCCAGTTACGTCTCTTATAATTTTTTCATACACTGTGTATGGGATATATGTGTGTGGAAGGCGTGATGTGTGAGGTGGTGTTTATGTGTGAGAGAATAGGCATGAATATGCCAAGGCACATGCTACTGAACATGTGTGCAAATCAGAGAACCACCTCCACCCTGAACTATATTTCCCATGTTGCTGTAGGCATATCAGGACTATAGATAAGCACTACAGTTCTAGGCTTAAGTGTGTTCTTAGGAATAAAACTCAGGTCCTCATGGTTGTGAAGCAGGTACTTGCCTTCTGAGCCATCCTTCTTTTGTTTTTAAGTCACACTTGGGATTTAACCCCAAGCCTTGTACATGCTAGATAAGGATCATGCCACTGAGTTATATCCACAGACTTCTAATGTGTTCTTTAATTCAATGTTCCAGATTCCTTTTTCTCTTTCATTTTTTGGTAGTTGAATTGGAAAAGTTAAGACCTATAGGATCTATTAACAGATTACCTAAGTAGTTACAACTTGTTAAAACCATATTACCTCTTCATCAAAATGAATAAGTAAATAAATAAATTACAATATGGTTCAGTGAAAAAAAGGGAAAGGAAAAGACATGACTGCTCTTAGATATGGTGGAGGAGAAAGTTTATTGTAGATAAGTGGGGGAGCATAGTCAGAGGGACATACAGGAGAATCCTAAGTAAACACAACCAGGCTGACCTTCCCCATGGCAAGGAGCAGGGAGAAGAGGGGCTGTTAGCCAGGTGCAGCATCCAGGAGGCCAAAGTTCCCCAAAGGATAAGTAACCAAAATGTCTGGAACGTTTAGGGGAGATCCTTTGAGGTTAGGACATCTCAGACCCTGGGCTTGAAAGTTCAGGATAGAGCATATAGTATGCCAGCCATGCTTTATAGTATGTAGGGACTGAGGGTTGCTGAGAGAACTTGGCTTTGATGTGCTAAATAGGCACCTCAGCCATTTGTCTCTGTTTTGAAAATTACCAAGTGTCTTTGCTTCCCATTCTCATATTCCAATCGTTTATCCTATTTTTAAAGATGGGTATTATTCTCATACTTTATATATAAAACCCTAGACTTCTTTTCTGTGCATATCTAACAAATATTGTATAATTATAAAATGTTTTGTGAGACAAACTCCAATTTTACTAGAGATATCAACAGTTATTTTTAGCTCATACTAAACTGCATATGAATTTCTTTAAACCCTTAAGCTCTGAAAAATATTTGTAGGTATCAGAATCTTCAAGATAAGATGCACTTCAGGTAGAACATTTACTTCCAAAGACACCTTTTATAAACATGTACATTTCATATATTTCTTCTCATATTTTAAATTTGTTTTATGAAGTATATTAACAAATTGCATACTTAGTAGATTTAGGATATATGTTATTATTCCAGTTTCTACACAGCAGCATTTTAGGCAAACATTAGTAGGGTGTTGTGTTAAATTCAGAGTGATATCTGGGGTCATTAGAATGTGTAAAGCTAAGTGATTTCCTTTACCTTCCATATCTAGTACAGGGTTTGAGACCTTTATCTCCCAGAGCTTACCACCACTGCTTAGCATCATGCTCCATATCACAATGCTACAGTTGAATTTTTCAAAGATTTTAAAGGCAACCATTATGGTGTTTTATTCTGTATCTGACCCTTGACCTTCACCTTTGTCCAACTAAATAAGTCAGGTCTCAGATAGTTACATTTCTTTATTTCAGTTATACTAAGTAGACATGTAAACACATGCAAAAAGTCCTGGAGAAACCTTCTCTCATAGCTCTGAGAAGGACTGTTGGCATCCAACACATAGTTCCTGGAACTATGGTGAAGGAACTCTAATGGCCTCAGTGAGTGTGATTCAGAGCTTGGTAGTGGGAATCCTATACAATGAGTAAGGAAGCTACTTAACAGTTCTGCTTTCCACACCTTTCACTTTCCCTCCTTACTCCTGCATCCTTAACAATATACACTTTCATCATTTCCTCTGCATTCCTAGGGTGATTTCAGGTCCACAATGCACATTTTGGAACATTCAGGAGTTTTGGTTATCTAGCTGAAATGCATTTATCATAGAGGAAATTACTTGAAGAAAAATTATTAGAATCAGTGTGTCTAAGAACTATGAGAAATCTGTGAGGAGCTAAGTGATTGATGACAAAGGACAGTTGAAAAGCCATCAACACAGTACTCCAAGGTTTTTTAAATAGAGTCATCTTAATGAAACATCCTAAAGGTACACAGCTAACATATTATGGAGATTAGTTCTGGATCATGGAGGCTGCATAGATGGTCTCATGATAATCAAACATACAGAACACTAGTAAATAAATTGTTTAACTAATGTAATCTGGTTAGGACATCTAAAGTAACTAAAAATAATGTTTTCTTAGTAATTTGGGATGAGTAAGTGATCACTGTAAGTTACTTCATTTTTCCATCTATGGATTTAAAAATGAAAGATTAAAATATAAAATTCATATGTCCACAACAAAATGGTAAAAATAATGCTGAAAAAATTGGCAACACAGCCATATTTTGCTTTTTCATATATTCACTAAGGTGAATCATGTTTCTTGAAAGCACTTTCGGCCTCATGAACATTCCAAACAGAATGGGAGAAAACACAGAGGGTCTTCCATTAGTAAGTGTCTCTAATGTTTTTTCTAATATTTTCTTCTGTTTTTCACATTAGTCCACAGTTAGTTCTATGTCCACACTCAACCTCTTGAGAAACAAGGAAATGTGCTTATTTCTTACACTTTGAGGTACTGCACACATGAAAAACTAGAAGACTGTGTAACGTATTTCCAAAGTCTGAAAAAGTGAGTTAATCAATTAAGGAGCAATCACCTACTCAAAACCCAAACTGGTTTACATTCAGAGACAATTTGTTAGTTTACATAGACTGAAATCCAAAGGGGGGGAAATGCCTCATAGGCATAGTAAAATCCAGAATTCAATTATGCTAATGAGTTCTCATATTCTGCCCTGCCAACACTCTCTTATCTTAAATGATCTCTTTATAATCAAACTATGGACCCTTTCTGTGGTGTTAACTTCCATCAAGCTTGTGCACTTAGAAGGAAGAGAAAAAATTTCCTTGTGAAGTATTGTTCTTCCAATAAAATGTATAAGCAGCTTTGTCATGGATATCCACACAAGGAGCAAGGCATCAGGTTCTGCATGTTAATAATGTGTAAGCTGGGTCTGGGCAGATAACTGGGAAGTTAAGAGCACTTGTTGCTCTTTCAGAGAACTTGGGTTATGTTCACAAAGCCCTATGGTGACAAATCAACTTATGCAACTCTACTTCCAATGAGACATGGCACCCTCTTCTGGAAGCATCAATATGAACTGCACACAAGTGATTCACTTTCATGCATATAGGAAAGCACTCATACCTATAACATTTTGAAGTAAAATAATGATAATAAAAGAATGTACACACATTTGAAACAGAACCTAGAAGGCTCTCATTGGAACTTACCTGAATCCCCCCTCTGAGGTCTAGTTCCCATGATACTGGAAGGCACCATACAACCTTCCAAAGAAGGAATGCAACCAAAATTCCTACTTAGCTAAGATTTCAAGAAACCACACCAATTGCCATCATTGCAGGATATCCCTATGGGTGGAATAGTGGTAGCATACTTATGTTGGCAGTAACTAACTGCTTTCAAATTGGGCTTAATGACATTCAACAAGAGGAAAGTTATGCCTGGTACTAGAAACCTAGCTATCTCTTTGGTGCTAGTAAAATCATGGGTATTAGAGGAGACTCTACAACCATTAAATTTAATAAAACAGGAATATCCCTAAGAACAATCTATAAACATTCTTCCTTATATACACAGATGATTGTAGTCTTTACCTCTTATCAAGGACTATTCTCTTTCTGAAAGATAGAGACCACTGTGGGGTGGAGAAATACAACTATTCTATAAGCAGAGTTGATATATCTATAAAAGTCTCCCACATCAAAGGCTTTGGGATAATTGCAGAAGAGAGGACAGAAATATATAAGAGTCAGAAGATCAGGGACTTTGCTCTCATATTCAGTCTCCTAGTAATATCAGAATCTCTACTTGCAATGTTGTTGTCATCCTTAAACTTTAATGATGTAATTCATAATAAATGAAGACTTTACTTCAGAGACTTCTTACATAAAAGTTTATTCTGCAACGGAATTTTTGAAAGTGTACAATATCTATTTGTGAAGTACACATTTTCTGTCATGTATTTCTTCAATCAAGTAATGTCAGGAATTGGTGAACATCTATTTATTTTGCTTTTAAAATTAATTTATCTTCAAATTAGGAGGATTTTGTGTAGTTTCTGACTCATAATCAATGATTATATTTTTTCTACTTTATAACTTTTTGTATTAATACAGGAAATATGTTTAAATTATCTTTTGAGTAGTAAGAATAAAAATAAAAGTAAAAATTCCCTTGAATTAGTTCTGTTCTTAAATAGTAAAATTAGAGCCTTGTGGCTATGAACACTGTAGCTTCACATTTTAATAAAAGCAAGATGGGAAAATTATTACTTTACGAGTGTTGTTTCTGTTACTTCAACCTCATTAACTGAGTGCAAAGAAAGGAAAGCATGAGACTAAGCACTATTGACAGCATTGGTCAGGAAGACATAATGCTGAAATTTTCTACAGTTGATAATGGGGAAATTGGCATAGTCTGCAGTTAGTGTAAAGATGAAAGCCATTAGTCCTTAACATTGACTGGAGACTCACAGAATTATATATGGTATGCCTAGCTTATATAGCAATAAAAAGAAAAATGCATATGATTCAATAATTGCATTATTTCACATATTGAAGTTTGGATATCACATTTTTTATCTCATTTCTTGTTTTCTTTTGTATTATTTAGTTTTGAATTTAAATTTAAATTAGAAACAAGGTTGCTTCACAAGTCAGGTCCAGGTCCCTCTCCTTTCCCTCCCCTCCTCCCCTGCCCTTCCCCCAAACCCCCAATATCCCCACATTTCCCCAGAGAGGGTGAGGCCCTCTTGGGGATGTCCATAGTCTGTCATTTCATCCAGAGCAGGGCCTAGAGCCTCCCCCAAGAGTTCAGGGTGAGAGTGCATCTCACATTGTTGGATGGGAGTCCAAAGTCCATTTGTAAACTGAGGATAAATACTGATCTACTGCCCAAGGCTCAATAGATTACCTAGGCTTCCTCACTGACACCCCCATTCAGGGGGTCTTGATCAGTCCCATGCTGGATTCCCAGGCATCAGCCTGGGATTCAAGAGATAACCCTTGTCAGGTCAGCTGTTTCTGGGGTTAAACCAGCCCAGTCTTAAACCCTTTGGTCATCAGTCCTCCCTCTCTGTTACTGGCTTTCTTGAGTTCAGCTCAGTGCTTAGCCATGGGAATCTGCCTCTTTTTCCATCAGCCACTGAATGAAGGTTCTGTTTCCCAGACTCTCTGGCCATGGGCTGGTATGCTGGCACTCCCCAGATCTATGTCTAAATTGAATATATATGAGAGAGTACATGCCATGTTTCTCTTTTTGTGACTGTGTTACCTCACTCAGGATGGTTTGTTCTAGTGTCATCCATTTGCCTGCAAACCTCAGGATTCCATTGTTTTGTTTCTGCTGAATAGTACTCCATTGTGGAAATGTACCACATTTTCTCTATCCACTCTTTGGTTGAGGGGCATCTAGGTTGCTTCCAAGTTCTGGGTATTACAAATAATGTGGCTATGAACATAGTGGAACAGACATTCTTGTTGTATGAATGGGCATCATTTGGATATATGCCTAAGAGTGAGAGTTGCTGGATCTTGTGGTAGGTTTATTCCCATTTTTCTGTGGAATCTCTGATGGGGGAAGTCCTGCGTATATGTCAATAAAGCACTGTTGGCCAATAGGGAACCAAGATAGATGGAACTAGGAGTCTAGGAGGACACTGGGTAGGAGAAACATGTGGAGTCAAGATGTAACGCCATGGGGTAGGAAGCCCAGAAATTCTCTGGTAAGAAAAATACTTAGATTAACAGTTATGGTGTAATTACTTAAGTTAGAGCTATCCAGTAAGAAACAAGCAAGGCCAACAGCTTCATAATTAATATAGCATCCTGTGTGTTATTTAGGACTGATACAGCTCTGGAATCAGGCTGTCAGGAAGGCTTCTCTCTTTACAAATCTCCATACTGATTTCCAAAGTGGCTGAACAAGTTGACACTCCCACCAGTAATGGAGGAGTGTTCCCCTTTCACCACATCCTCTCCAGCATAAATTGTCTTTGGTGTTTTTGATTTTAGCCATTCTGACAGGAGTGAGATGGTATCTCAGAGTTGTTTTTATTTGTATTTCCCGGATGGCTAAGGGTGTTGAGCACTTTCTCAAGTGCCTCTCAGCCATTTTAGACTCCTCTGTTGAAAATTCTCTATTTAGTTCTGCAGCCCACTTTTTAATTGGATCCTTTGGTATTTTGGAGACTTGCTTCTTGAGTTCTTTGTAAATTTTGGAGATCAACCCTCTGTCAGATGTGGGGTTAGTGAATATTTTTTCCCGTTCTGTGGGCTGCCTTTTTGTCTTGCGGACTGTGTCCTTTGCCTTACAGAAGCTTCTCAGTTTCAGGAGGTCCAACTTATTAATTGTTGATCTCACTGTCTGTGCTACTGGGGCACAGAGCTTTCAATCCCGGCGGGAGCCAAGTACCCCAGATTCCAGGTCTTCTCTTCCAATAACGAGACCAGGAAACTAGCAGATCCAAGAGACCACGGGACCAGCAGTTCTGGCAGGAACAGGTAAAATAGCCCCTGCAACCAGGCCTGTGTTCCTGTGCCAGGGAACTACACAGAGCTTTCAATTGCTGCAGGAGCCAAGCACCTCAGATTCCAGGTATTCTCTCCCACCAACAAGACCAGGAAACCAGCAGATCCAGGGAGACCAGGGGGCCAGCTGTTCTGGAGGGACCAGATACAATAGGCCCTGAATCCAGGAATGTGTTCCAGTGCCTGGGGATTGCCTGAGAATTGCACAGAGCTTCCAATCCCGGCGGGAGACAGGCACCCGAGATTCCAGGTCTTCTCTCTCACCAGCAAAACTGGGAAACCAGCAGATCCAGGAAAGTGACTAGGGGACCAGGTGGGAGGCTAAGCACCCCAGATTCCTGGTTTTCTCCTCCAACAAATGGACGAAAAGATAAACAGAAAATTGCAAGAAACAATGCAAACAGTGCAAGGCTTGAAAACTGAAACAGAAACAATAAAAAAAACACAATCTGAAGAAAGGCAGGAAATAGAAAAGCTGGGCAAATGGTCAGGTACTTCCGACACAAGCATTATCAATAGAATACAAGAGATGGAAGAGATAATCACAGGTGTTGAAGATACACTAGGAGAAATGGATTTATCAACCAAAGAAAATCTTAACTCCAACAAATCCTTAACACAAAACATCTAGAAATATGGGACACCATGCAAAGCCCACACCTAAGAATAATAGGTATAGAAGAAGGAGAAGAAAACCAACTCAAAGGGGCAGAAAATATATTCAAAAAAATCATAGAAGAAAACTTTCCTAACCTTAAGAAAGGCATCGATGAAGGTATAAGAAGCTTACAGAACACCAAATAGAGTGGATCACAAAAAAGTCCCCTTGCCACATAATAATCAAGATCCCAAATATACAGAATAAAGAAAGAATATTAAGAGCAGCTAAGGAAAATGTCCAAGTAACATATAAAGGCAGACCTATCAGAATTACACCTGACTTCTCGATGGAAACTCTGAAAGCTAGAGGGACCTGGATAGATAGTCTACCAACATTAAGAGACCATGGATGCCAGCCCAGACTACTATACCCGGCAAAGCTCTCAATCACTATAGATGGAGAAAACAAGATATTTCAAGACAAAACTAGATTCAAGTAATAAGTATCCACTAGCCCAGTCCTACAGAATGTTTTGGAAGGAAAAATCCAACCCAAGGAAGTTAACTACAACCAGAAAAACATAGGTATTAGAGAATCCCCCTCTACCAACAGCCAAAACAACAAAGGGGTGAAATTCCACACATAATTCCACCAACAATAACCATTCCAAATCAAAGAAGAATGAGCAATCAACAGTCATTAATATCTCTCAACATTAATGGCATTAACTCACCCACAAAAGACACAGGCTAGTAGAATGCATTCGAAGACAGAACCCATCCTTCTGCTGGATACAAGAAACACATCTCACCCTCAAAGACAGACATTGCCTGAGAGTTAAAAGTTGGTAAAAAATTTTCCAATCAAATGTACCCAAGAAACAAGCAGGGGTAGCAATCTTAATATCTAACAAATTAGACTTTAAAATAAAATCAATCAAAAGAAATGAAGAAGGTCATTACATCCTCATCACAGGTGAAATCCACCAAGATGAAGTATCTATCCTGAACATCTATGCCCCAAATACAAAGGCATCCACATTTGTAAAAGAAACATTACTAAAATTAAATCACATATAAAGCCCCACACACTTATAGTGGGAGATTTCAACACACCACTCTCACCACTACACAGGAATACCAGACAGAAACTCAACAAAGAAGCAAAGGGTCTAATAGAAGTAATGACCCAATTACGATTAACAAACATCTATAGAACATTTCATCCACATAAAAAAGAATATACCTTCTTCTCACCACCACATGGAAGCTTCTCAAAAATTGGCCACATACTTGGCAACATAACCAACCTCAGCAGTTTCAAAAACATTGGATAACTCCATGCATCTTATCAGACCACCATGCTTTAAAATTAGAATTCAACAACAAGACAAATTTCAGAAAACCTACAACCTCATGGAAATTGAATAATGCACAACTGGACCATTCCTGGGTCAAAGAAGAAATAAAAAAGAATTTAAAGTCTTCCCTCAATTCAATGAGAATGAAGACACAATATACCCAAACCTATGCGACACTTTGAAAGCAGTGCTATGGAGGAAATTCATAGCACTAAGTGCCCATATGAAGAAACTGGAGAATATTTATACTAGAAGATTAACTGCACAGCTGAAAGTTCTAGAAAACAAAGAAGCAAACTCCCCCCAGGAGGCACCAGGAAATAATCATATTGAAGGCTGAAATCAATAAACTAAAAACTAGGAAAACAATACCAAGAATCAATGCAACAAAGAGTTGGTTCTTTGAGAAAATCAACAAGATAGACAAACCTTTGTTCAAACTTAACAAACAGCAGAGAGTGAACAGGCAAATTAACAAAATCAGAAATGAAAAGGGGGACATAACAATGGACACTGAGGAAATTCAGAAAATCATCAGGTCATACTTTGAAAACCTGTACTCCACAAAATTCTAAAATTTAAAGGAAATGGACGACTTCCTGGATAGCTATCACTTGCCAAAATTAAATCAAGAACAGATAAGCAATTTAAATAGACCTATAACCCCTATGGAAATAGAAGCAGTCATCAAAAGTCTCCCAACCAAAAAAAGCCCAGGTCCAGATGACCTCAGTGCAGAATTCTACCAGAAATTAAAGAACAGCTTATACCAATTCTTCTCAAAGTATTCCACAAAATAGAAGCAGAAGGGTCTTTGCCAAACTCTTTCTATAAGGCTTCAATTACCCGGATCCCCAAGCCACACAAAGACACAACTAAGAAAGAGAACTTCAGACCAATATCCCTCATGAATATTGATGCAAAAATACTCAATAAAATAGTGGCATATCGGATCCAAGAACACATCAAAACAATCATTCATCACGATCAAGTAGGTTTCATCCCAGGGATGCAGGGATGGTACAACATACAAAAATCCATCAACATAATCCACTATATAAACAAGGTGAAAAACAAAAATCACATGATCATCCCACTAGATGCTGGAAATGCCTTTGACAAAATCCAACACCACTTCATGATAAAGGGCTTGGAGAGATCTGGGATGACAGGAACATACTTAAACATAATAAAAGCTATATACAGTAAACCAACAGCCAACATCAAAATAAATGGACAGAAACTCAACACAGTTCCTCTAAAATCAGGAACAAGAAAAGGCTGTCCACTATCTCCATACCTGTTCAACATTGTGCTTGAAATTCTACCCATTGCCATATGACAACAAAAGGGGATCAAGGGGATACAAATTGGGAAGGAAGAGATCAAACATTCACTGCTTGCAGATGATATGATAGTTTACATAAATGACACAAAGAACTCTACCAGGGAAGTCTTACATCTGATTAACACCTTCAGCAAAGTGGCAGGCTATAAGATCAACTCAAGAAAATCAGTAGCCCTACTATATACAGATGATAAAAAGGCTGAGAAAGAAATCAGAGAAACATCACCCTTTACAATTGCCACAAACAACATAAAATACCTTGGGATAATGCTAACCAAACAAGTGAAATTCCTGTATCACAAGAACTTTGAATCTTTAAAGAAAGAAATTTAAGAAGCCCTCAGAAAATCAAAAGATCTCCCATGCTCTTGGATATGTAGGATCAATGTAGTAAAAATGGCAATCCTGCCAAAAGCAATCTACAGATTCAATGCAATCCCCATTAAAATCCCAGCACAATTCTTCACAGACCTTGAAAGAACAATAATCAATTTTGTGTGGAAAAACAAAAGACCCAGGAAAGCCAAAACAACCCTGTTTAACAAGGCAACATCCGGAGGTATCGCCATCCCTGACTTCAAGCTCTATTATAGCGCTATAGTCCTGAAAACAGCTTGGTATTGGCACAAAAATAGACAGGTAGACCAATGGAATTGAATTGAACACCCTGATATTAACCCACACACGTATTTACATCTGATCTTTGACAAAGAAGCTAAAAATATACAATGGAATAAAGAAAGCATCTTCAACAAATGGTGCTGGCATAACTGGAGGCTGGCATGTAGAAGAATGCAAATTGATCCATGTTTATCGCCATGCACAAAACTTAAGTCCAAATGGATCAAAGACCTCAACATAAATCCAGCCACGCTGAACCTCTTAGAAGAGAAACTGGGTGGTACCCTTGAACGAATTGGTACAGGAGACAGCTTCCTGAACATAACACCAGTAGCAAGACAGTGAGATCAACAATTAATAAATGGGACCTCCTGAAACTGAGAAGCTTCTGTAAGGCAAAGGACAAAGTCCGCAAGACAAAAAGGCAGCCTAAAGAATGGGAAAAAATATTCACTAACCCCACATCTGACAGAGGGTTGATCTCACAAATTTTACAGAGAACTCAAGAAGCAAGTCTCCAAAACACCAAAGGATCCAATTAAAAAGTGGGCTGCAGAACTAAATATTGAATTTTCAATAGAGGAGTCTAAAATGGCTGAGAGGCACTTGAGAAAGTGCTCAACATCCTTAGCCATCTGGGAAATGCAAATCAAAACAACTCTGAGATACCATCTCACTCCTGTCAGAATGGCTAAAAACAAAAATACCAACTGCAAATTATGCTGGAGAGGATGTGGTAAAAGGGGAACACTCCTCCATTTCTGTTGGGAGTGCCAACTTGTACAGCCCCTTTGGAAATCAGTAGGGAAATTCCTCAGAAAAATGGGAATAAACCTACCACAAGACCCAGCAACTTCACTCTTAGGCATATATCCAAAAGATGCCCATTCATACAACATGGATATCTGTTCCACTATGTTCATAGCAGCATTATTAGTAATAGCCAGAACTTGGAAGCAACCTAGATGCCCCTCAACTGAAGAATGGATAGAGAAAACGTGGTACATTTAAACAATGGAGTACTATTCAGCAGAAAAAAAAACCAATGGTATCCTGAGATTTGCAGACAAATGGATGACACTAGAACAAACCATCCTGAGTGAGGTAACACAGTCACAAAAAGAGAAACATGGCATATACTCTCTCTCTTATATGGATTTTAGACATAGATCTGGGGAGTGCCAGCCTACAATCCCATGGCCAGAGAGTCTGGGAAGCAGAACCTTCATTTAGTGGCTGATGGAAGAAGAGTTAGTCTCTCAAGGCTAAGCACTGAGCTGAACTCAAGAAAGCTAGTAACAGAGAGGCAGGACTGATGACCAAAGGGATTAAAATTGGGCTAGTTTAACCCTCAGAAACAGCTGACCTGACAAGGGTTAACTCTTAAATCCCAGGCTGGTGCCTGGGAATCTAGCATGGGACTGATCAAGACCCCTGAATGGGGGTGTCAGTGAGGAGGCCTAGATAATCTATTGAGCCTTGGGCAGTAGATCTGTATTCATCTCGAGTATACACATGGACTTTGGACTCCCATCCAACAATGTGAGATGCACTCTCACCCTGAACTCTTGGGGGTGGGTCTGAGCCCTGCCCTGGATGAAATGACAGACTATGGACATCCCCATGGAGGGCCATACCCTCCTTGGGAAATGAGGGTATATTGGGGTGGGGGTTGGGGAGAGGGCAGGGAGACTGTGAGGGACCTGGAAGTGATTTGTAAAGCAACCTTCTTTCTAATCTAAATTTAAACTTAAAAATAAATTAAAAAAGAATAATAGGTATAAAAGAATGCAAAGAATCCCAGCTCAATGGTGCAGAAAACATATTCATCAAGATCATAGAAGATAACTCCAAACCAGAAGAAGGATATGTTTATGAATGTACAAGAAGCTTACTGAACAACAAGTAGACTGAACCAAAAAAAAAAGTCTTCTCGACATATAATAATGAAAACACCAAACATACAGAATAAAGAAAGAATGTTAAGAGAAGCAAAGGAAATAGGCCAAGCTAACATATAAAGGCAGACCTCTCAGAATTATATCTGACTACTCCACAAAAATTGTGAAAGGCATATGTTCCTAGAGATTCTACAAACTCTAAGAGACCACAGATTCCAGCCCAGGTTGCTGTACCCAGCAAAACTCTCAATCATTATACATGGAGAACACAAGATATTCCATGACAAAACCAGATTAACACAATACATATCCACAAATCCAGCCTTACAGAATGTTCTGGAAGGAATACTCCAACCCAAGGAAGTTAACTACACTCACAATAACATATGCAATAGATAATCTCACTTTACCAAAAACCAGAAATAGGGGAAAAATCACAAAAAATACCACCACCAAAATTGAATCCAAAGCAATCAAGAATCAACAATGAATGGTCATTAGTATCCCTCTATACCACCTATAACTCACCTATAAAAAGACACAGGCTAACCGAATGGATATAAAGCAGAATCCATTCTTCTGCTGCATACCAGAAACACACCTCAACTTCAAAGACAGACATTACCTCAGAGTTAAGGTTTGGGAAAAGATTTTCCAATCGAATGGACCTAAGAAAATAGTGGGTGCAGCTATCCTAATATCTAAGAAAGTAGATTTCAAACTAAAATTAATCAAAAGAGATGATGAAGATCATTTCATATTCATCACAGGAAAAAAACCTGCAGGATGAAGTCTCAATTCTGAACCTCTATGTCCCAAATAAAAAGGAACCCCTGTTTGTATAAGAAACATTACTAAAATTCAAATCACACATTAAACCCCACACACTTACAGAGGGAGACTTCAACATCCCACTCTCACCACTGGACAGGACCACCAGACAGAAACTTAACAAAGAACTAACATAAGTTATGATCCAATTGGGTTTAACAGCCATCTACAGAACATTCCATCTGAACACAAAAGAATATACTTTCTTCTCAGCATCACAGGGAACCTTTTCTAAAATTGACCACCTACTTGGCAATCAAGCAAACCTCAACAGATACAAAAAAATGGAATAACCCCCTGTATCATAGTAGACCACCATGACTTAAAATTAGAATTCAACAACATCACTAATTGCATAAATCCCACAAATGCATGAAAATTGAACATTGCTCAAGTGCATCACCCCTGGGTAAAGGAAGAAATAAAGACTTCCTAGAATTCAATGAAAATGAAGACATAACATACCCAAACCTATAGGACACTCTGAAAGCAGTTCTAAGAGGAAAGTTCATAGTACTAAGTACCCACGTGAAGAAACTGGAGAAAAGTCACACTAGAGAATTAACAGAACACCTGAAAGCTCTAGAACAAACAGAAGCAAACTCACCCAAGGGAAATACAAGCCAAGAAAGAAGAAAATTGATAGCTGAAATCAATAAAGTAGAAACAAAGAAAATATTACAAATAATCAATGAAACAAAGAGTTGTTCTTTGAGAAAATCAACAACATAGTCAAACCTTTATCCAACCTAATGTAAAAAGGCACAGAGAGAACATGTAAGTTAACAAAATCAGAAATAAAAAGGGGGACATAACAACAGATACTGGGGAAATCCAGAGAATCATCAGGTCATAATTTAAATATCTGTATTCCACAAAATTGTAAAATCTAAAGGAAATGGATGATTTTCTGGATATATATCATTTACCAAAATTAAATCAAGAACACATAAATAGTTTAAATGGACCTATAATGACTAAAGAAATAGAAGCAGTTATCATAAGTTTTCCAATAAAAAAAAGTTCACTGACAGATTGATTCAGTGTGGAATTCTACCAGAAATTCAAGGAAGAGCTACTACCAATACTCTTCAAATTGTGCCACACAATAGAAGCAGAAGGCTACAATTACCTAAGTACCCAAACCAAACAAAGACATAACTAAGATAGGAAGCTACAGACAAATCTCCCTCATGAACACTGATGCAGAAATACTAAAAAAAATATACTGGCAAACTGATTCCAAGAGCACATTTGAAAAATCATACACCATGACCAAGTAGGCTTCATCCCAGTGATGCAAGGATGTTCAATATATGAAAATCATTCAATGTAATACACCATATAAACAATCTGACAAAGGAAAAACCATATTATCATCTCACTAGATGCTGAAAAAGCCTTTGACAAAATTCAACACCCCTTCATGATACAGGTTTTTGAGAGAACAAGGATAACAGGAACATACCTAAACATAGTAGAGGCAGTATACAGAAAACTGATAGCCAACATCAAACTAAATGGAAAGACACTCAAGATGATTCCTCTAAAATCAGAAACAACACAAGGCTGTCCTCTCTCTCCATACCTCTTCAATATTGTACTTGAAGTTCTTGATAGAGCAATAAGACAACAAAAGGAGATGAAAGGGATACAAATTGGAAAGCAAGAAGTAAAACTTTAACTATTTGCAGATGATATTATAGTCTACATAAGTGATGCAAAGAATTATACCAGGGAATTCCTACAGGTGATAAACACCTTCAGCAAAGAGGCAGGATACAAGATTAAATAAAACAAAGAAAAAAAACCAGTAGCCCTACTATAAAGATGATAAATGTACTGAGAAAGTAATCAGAGAAGCATCATCCTTTACAATAGCCACAAACAACATAGAAGATCATGGGGTAACTCTAACCAAAGAGATGAAAGACCTGTATGACAAGAAGTTGGGGTGTTTAATGAAAGAAATTAAAGAAGATACCAGAAAATGGAAATATCTCCCATGTTCTTGGATAGGTAGAATCAACACAGTAAAAATGGCAATCTTACCAAAAGCAATCTACAGATTCAATGTAATTTATATCAAAATCCCAGCACAATTCTTCACAGAATTTTAAAGGACAATACTCACCTTCATATAGAAAAATTAAAGGCCGAGGATAGTCAAAAGACCATGTACAATAAAGGAAATTCAGGAGGCATCACCATTCCTGAATTTAAGTTCTACTATAGAGCTACATTAATGAAAACAGCTTGGTATTAGCACAAAAAATCCCAGATAGAACAATGGAATGGAAGTCCCTGATATGGATTAATCCATATACCTATGAACACTTGATCTTTGACAAAGAAGCTAAAACTATAAAATGGAAAAAAGAAAGTGTCTTCAACAAATGGTGCTGCCACAACTGGATCTTGGCATGTAGAAGACTGCATATAGATCCATGTCTATCACCATGCACAAAACTTAATTCCAAATGAATCAAAGACCTCTACATAAATCCAGTCACAATGAATCACTTAGAACAGAAATTTGGAAGAACCCTTAAAGAATGGTTACAGGAGACTGCTTCATGACCAGTACCACAGTCACTGAGATCGACAATTAATAAATGGAACCTCCCAAAACTGAGAAGCTTCTGTAAGGCAAAGGACACAGTCAACAAGACAAAATGGCAACCCACAGAATGGGAAATGATATTCACCAACACCACATCTGACAGAGTACTGATCCCGAAAATTTACAAAGAACTCAGGAAGCTAGTCTCCAAAACACCAAATAATCCAATTAAAAAGTGGAGTATAGAACTAAATAGAGAATTTTCAATAGAGGAGTCTAAAGCAACTGATAGACACTTAAGAAAGTGTTCAATATCCTTAGCCATCAGGGAAAAGCAAATCAAAACAACTTTGATGTACCATCTCACTCCTATCAGAATGGCCAGAATCTAAAAGTTTATGGTGGAAATGATATGGAGAAAGGGAAACACTCCTTTACTACTGGTGGTAGTGCCAACTCATACAGCCTCTTTGGAGATCAGTATGGAGATTCCTCAGGAAAATGAGAATCAGTCTACCACAATATCCAGCAATTCCACTCTTCGGCATTTTCCCAAAAGATGCACATTCATACAACAAGGACATCTGTTCAACTATTTTCATAGTAGCATCATTTGTAATAGCCAGAGCCTGGAACCAACCTAGATGCCTCACAACTAAAGAGTGAATTCAAAAATGTGGTACATTTACACAATGCAGTACTATTCAGTAGAAAACAACAATGGAATCTTGAAATTTGCAGGCAAATGCCTGGCACTAGAAGAAACCATCCTGAATGAGGTAACCTAGTGACAAAAAGACAAACATTGTATGTACTCACTCATATATGGATTTTAGACATGGATCAGGGGACTGTCTCACCACCAGGGAGTCTGGAAAGCAGGGAGGAACCTAAGACAGATATTCATGGTATCCCAGAAAAGGAGAATGCGACAGGATGTCCTGAGGAGATTCAGAGCATGGAGGGAGGAGAGGGGAGTGGGAGCAGGGAGGAAAAGAGGGGGAGAAGAGAACGAGAGAAGAGTACATGGGGGAGTCAGGGGAAGAATAGAGGAGAGCAGCATTAGAGACACCATAATAGAGGGAACCATTATAAGTTTGAGGAGAGATCTGGCACTAGTGAGATTTTTCAGAGATCTGCAAGGATGACACCAACTGGTAATCTAACCAATAGTGGAGCTGCTACCTTAAATGCCTTCCCCCAATAATGAGATTGATGACTGCCTTATATGCCAGCCTGGGGCTTTCATCCAGTGACTGATGTAGGCAGAGGCAAATACCCACATCTAAACATTGAACTGAACCCTTGGAACCCAGTTGCAGAGAGGGAGAAATGATGAGCAAAGGAGTCAAAACCAGGCTGGTGAAAACCACAGAGCCAGCTGACCTAAACAAGTGGTAATTATGGTCCCCAGACTTGTGACTGAGTGGCTAGCATGGGACTGATACAGACCCACTGACAGTGGGTGTCAGTGAGGAGACCTTGGCAGTCTATGGTGCCTTGGGTAGTAGATCAGTATTTATCCCTGAAGTGCAAATGGACTTTGGGAGCCTATTCCCCTTTGTCCCACTGCCAGTGGCCCCATAAACTCCCCAAACCATTCAATTGTCACCCACATTCAGAGGGCCTGGTTTTGTCCTATGTGGGTTTCCCCATTGTCATTGTGGAGGCAATGAGCTCCCACTAACTGCAGTCAGCTCTTCCTCTGGATTTCTCCATAATGATCTTGGCTTTACATATTGTCACTACTACCTCTCTTTGACTGCACTCAAGGACCTCAGCCCAGTGTTTAGCTGTGGCGTTACATCTTGACTCTGTGTTTCTCCTTCCCAGAGTCCTCCTGGACTCCTAGTCCCACCTATCCAGATTCCTATTGGCCAGCAGTGCTTTATTGACATATACAAAGGACTTCCCCAACAAATACTTTCATTACTTAATTAAAAAAGAAACATGAGTTTGCCACAACTTTACTTCCTTTTTTTGGGGGGGTTCAAGACAGGGTTTCCCTGTGGCTTTGGAAGCTGTGCTGGAACTAGCTCTTGTAGATCACACTTGTCTCGAACTCACAGAAATCTGCCTGCCTCTGCTTCCTAAGTGCTGGGATTAAAGGCATATGACACCACCACCTGGCTGCAACTTTAACTTCCTAAGAGATTCCTTATAAAAAATATTAGCCTCTCTTTTGCTATAAGAAATCAATTACTCATTTAGGTTTTCAGATGCATACAATACTATGCATCTGTCCTTTATTTAGCTAATATAAGAGTTCTTTTTACTATTAGATTGTTCCATTTTTATCTTTTTGAAAATTTTATGTATGAACTCTGTATGTACATAAAATCTCACCTCTTCTCCCTCCAATTTTACCTCTATCCACCCCCACTCATTACAAATTGATGGCGTCACTTTCTTCATTATTATTGTTAACACACACACAAAAAAAGAAAAAGCAAACAAACAACAACCCCAAACTTATTCCTCACATGTATGTATATTTACAGCTGACCTCTTGGTATTGGGTAGCCAATTAAGAGATTGCCCCTGGAGAAGACTGATTGTCCTCTCTGAAGTTGTAATTTGCTTGCTGGTGTTAGGAACTTTGTGAGATTTTTCACTATCCATCTTGGTATGTCAACTGGTAATATCCCTGTTTAAGTCTTAATTGGGCAACCTCATTGTTGAGTTTTCTTAGGTGCAGTTTTTCTGTGAAACACAGAATACAGTACTTAAAAGCCTATGCCCTAGTACTCTGGTGTTTGCAATCTTCCTAGCTCTCTTTTCTGTGACATTTTCCAAAAGCTTAGTTGTTGGAGTTGTGCTGTTAAGTATCAACCAGGGTTGGAAGCTCCATTGTCGGTTGTCCGCATTTGTTCCAGACATGAATTTGAAATGATTTCCATCTGCTGTAAACTGAAAATTCTTCTATGGATGGTAAAAGCTACCCTCTTGGTGAGAATAAGAAGTACTAGGGATGCAGGTAGAGATTGTTTTGGTTTATGAAAGGGATGATAATAGTTTCTCTTCTAGATCCTATGGCCTCACCAAAAGTGGGATCTGTAATATTTTCAGGAATGAGGATGAAGTGCAGCTGAAAGGGTACTTTGAATACTCTCATTAGAGCAAACAAAACAGCTATTCATGTTCAAACAGGCAATGATTCAAAATATTTAATAGAAAAATGCCTATGTATGTTAAACTGTACTACTTTATTTGATAAGAAATGTAATCATCTGGGGCTTTGAAGATGGTTAAACAAGCCAGAGAAATGGTTGCTTTTGCTTGATCTGGGTTTCATTCCTGAAAATCCACACAGGGGTTGTCAATCATATGTCATTCCAGTTCCAGGGAATCAATACCCTCTTCTGTCCTTTGCAGGAACCAAGTGTGTACATTGTGCATATACATACATAAACATAAATAAACAAATAATTCTTAAAAATAATTATCAGTGATGTTTGAAAACCAAGGTTTCCCACATTAGTCCAAAGACTAGACAGAAAAGAGATATTCATCACCATTCCTCAAAAGCACAGTGCTGAGCATTTTAAAATTGGAAAATATCGTAAGTTTTTTATTATAATGACACTTTGCAACAAATTATCCACAATCAAGAGATAGGAAGAATGATTAGTTTATATTCTTCCAAAAATTTATAATGTTCATTCCTTAAAATTTGTATCTTCCAATCAATTTGAATGAGAAACAGTGCAGATCATGACAAATGTAATAGTTTAACAAACTGCTTTTGTCTTTGTTATCAAATAAGTTAATTCAGCAAATACTTCCAAACTGTTTGTTAAATTTCAGACACTCTACTAAAGTATAGGACTGCTAGTTTAAAATATGCCTGTTTGACCCTGTTAGACTTTGAGAATAGGATGAAAATTGGGTGCAAAAAGCAAATATTAGTATTGCGACATGAAATAGATAGTTAAATTCTATAACAAATATTGTATTTGACACATGTTGATAAAAACAGCTTTGCATTTCATTCTAGGTATTTAATTCATTTTGGTGAACACTGTAGCTAAGGAAAGTTGGTACATAAAAAATATCAAATACGTCATTTCAACATCATTTTGAATTAATGGCTGAGAAGTAAATCTTAATGATATAAAGATAAATGAAATGTGAAATAATTTACAACTCTTAAGTTGGCAAGCCAGAGGTTTTGCTGTTATAAATGGCTATATAGCAAGCAGAATCATCCAAATTACTTAACCACTGTAAGCTAATCATTTAACATACATCACAGCCTCCCATCAAAATAGTCTGAGCATCCTGCCTTTTCCCTTAAACTCTTTTAATTTTTGTTACTCCCTTAAATACTTCAATGACATTACTGTGTTTTATTTGTATACTAACAGTTGATCTTTATACTTTTCATAAGACAAAAATATAAATCATATCCTTTTCAGTTGTATTTATCCACTGGGGCATAGCTTTACATTAATATTTAAACTACCAACTTACATATAGTAAAGTGCTTCCCTTTGTTTCTTGCCAATGTTCTTAAATAACCTGTAATGCTAGACACTCGGTGATGAGTGTTAATTTTATTATATCTTTCATGTGTATTTGATATTTTAATTTTATAACTATTCTAGTGGCTTGATGAAAAATCTAATTTTGAAAGACTAACATCTGCTCTGAAATTAGTTTGAATAATTACATTAATAATGTGATCAAATATTTATGTTTGGGGTTATTGTGTTTCTCAATATATCATTCTTGTTTAGGCACTATTTTAAAGATAATAGTATATCTACAATAAAAAGTTAACACATTTCATATATTTTCAGGTTTTCTTATATTCTTGGTACATTATACTTGGGATTCTTTGTGCAACAAGGCAAAGCCTGTGTTTTCCTTCTGAAGCACCCTTGTGAGAATTGTCAGTAATTTCTACAGTTGGTACAATTATTCTACCAATCATACTTCTGAATCTTCCCAAAGTATTTATTGTTCTAGAGATTTGAGACCTTCAATCTGAAAAATTAAACACCTGTTTTACTACAATTCTAAAAGAAAATTCATTTCATTATACTAAGGAAACAATACATCAGACATAGAATGCAATACAGCTTGAATTTTACAATATATCAATAAAATTAAATAGAAATGTGTATATGAGTATTCTGACCTACTTCTATGAGGGAAAAAGGAAGTAGGTAAGAAGTTACTTAACATTCATGAGTAATTGCTTCAGCAAACATCACTTAAAATGAACAAAAATATTGTATGGAATGAAAGACTCAGACTAAAATGTACAATAAAAATATAAAATAACTCAGTAGTTGATTTACATTTTAATATAACTTTAGAATCATAATTATATGTTACTAAGTGAAGACTTATGTCGTGTAAGTGGAACAACACAATTAAATATTACTGAAATAACTGTGTTATAATGAAATTATAAAAGGGATTCATTTATTTCCTGTTTATGGCCCCCTATCATATACATACAGGCTGTTTCAATATCTTTTTCTTGGACTTTAGCTGTGTTGAAATATTCAGGGTCTGTTGCAGTAGGGATGCTGAGTTGTGTGAAGGGTTATTTTTCTGGCTGCTATTGATTGATGTTTTTTAGTTGGAATTTAGGCATCTGGAATTGGAAAGGTTATTGTTCTTGGTGCGGATATCTGGTATTTGTCTTTGTTGGGTAAGAATTTTGTTTCATGGTTTCTGTTGCCTCTCAGGTTTTTAGGAAAGTGTGGTAGCTTTGTGTTGCCTGGCAGAAATTTTCTACGGACTTGAAATGTGTAGCCACTAGGGATTGCAGGTACAATATATTTTGGGGCATTGGGAGCTGACCCTTAGGAATGGGGATAGGCTAGGTTTCTGAGAATGTTTACAGGAAGGAGCAAGCAGAGTGTTCCATTGGAATCTACTTATTTTGTTTCCTTGAAATGTGGTCAGATAATGAAGAGAGGCTGTAGTATCCCATCTGTGGTAGCTGGTCTTTGTGGTGCCAGTCAGTATTAATCTGTATTCGTGTCTGAGAGGGGGAGTATAGATTGAGAAAAGGCAGGTAAGGATACTAAGGGAACCAGAATAGAGTTGCTCAAGTGCAATCATGCCAGAATCTATCTGCGGCAAATTGCTCACAGGCATCCACATTCAGAAAATTTAAAATCGAGACTCCCTTATTTTTTGAAGTTGTATTTTCAAAGCTCCATGGGCACAATTGCATATTCCATTTGAGTCAGCATTTGCCTAGCAGCTTCAATGAGCTGTTTAGAGGTACTAGTGTCAGAACTGCCCTTAAGCATCTCATTGAGGTATCTAGATCCCCTATAGACAATTTTAAATAGGGTCATACCTCCCAATAACTTCTGAAAATCTTTTGAAGTTTGTAAGTAGCCTTTCTAATCCAAGTGTAAAGCTTTCATTAGCTGTATTGTCTGTTTGCATTTTCACAGGCCTTTGCTGGATGGAGGCTCTCTTTCATAAACTTTTCTCAAATCTTGTGGACTCCATTCTCTAGATTTCCTTTTAATCACAAAAATAAGAGAACTTCTGTATCCTTGCCTCTGCTAAAGGCCACTGAACCATCCATACAGAATCCTTGGGCTCTGGACCTTGTTGGCTTTGACCATTTCCCACCAACCAGCTCGCCAAATTTTCTTGTTAAGACACTGTCTCACCTGGTGCCCTTTTTTGACTATATTCAAAGCAATTTCAAGGAGGTCCTTCTGTTAGGATTCAGGCATTCAGAATCACATGCATGTGGCCACACCATACAGAACACCCGTACATCTTTTAGCTCTCCTTTTCCTTAGACCACGGTTAGTTGGTTGGAATAAAAGATCCTTAACTGAAATCCCTTGTAATGTACCAGCTATAGCTAACCCTGAATGTATGAGGGTTCAAAATGTGAACAAATTTGAATACACTCAGAGATATCTGCTTTCTTTCTAAAAGGTCTTAAAGCAGTTTCTGACAGGCTGCATGAATTAGCATTTTCCACATACTTGGCTAGGCAGTGGCAAAGACAGCAGCTCCCAAGGTTGTGGGCTTCCAGACTGTGCCTGGCCTCAGCTTGCCTTTGTCTTCTGGGCCTAGGTTGCCCACCGCAGGTCCTTGGTGGCTGTGGCTGTGTCCAAAGTTAACCATTGTAGCAGTTCCAAGACCAAGGTACCTGCCAATCCTGCTGACCTAGAGGATATATGAGTCCACCTTTGCTTCCCCAGGCCCTGAAGCAGCTTTGAAACAGCTGTGGTGGTTATTTCTAGAAGGGGAGTGATACTTATAAAATTCTAAAAGTCAAAGAAATTCTGTACTTGCTTCTGCTTTACTTGAGTTCTCATGGGTATTAAGATATATCCAAGTCAATATACAGTCATCTGATTAATACTTTTCTGTTTCATATCTATAATTATCTACATTTTTACTCCCGAGATTACCTCACCAAATTTCACTTCACTTTTATTCCTATGGTATCCATTGTTGTGTCTGACACTCTTTTCCCAGTGCTCAGGCCCATATTGTGATGTCACCTATAGTAGCCATCTGTAGTAGTGTCACTTTGTGGCACCAGTATGTATTAACTTGTTTTATGGCCTGAAAGGGTTAGTGTGGATTGAGAAAGGGCAGGTAAAGACACTAAGGAAAAGATAGACACAGAATAGAGTCAGGAGGGCAAGCCAGAGAATACTGAATGAGCCAACTTTACTCTTCAACATTCTTATATAACCCCTACCAAAAAGGGGAAAATGGCAAAACACTTATTTATCAAGATACAATGAAGAAACAGACTTTCTTCCTTAATTCCCCAATCATTTGGTAACCACACCTTAGACTAAATCTCTCCTTATCTGGCCTTGAAGGTTAAGAGTAACCACACCTCAGACCAAGTCTTTTGTTATTTAGATAAGACATCCATGCCTAAAACCAAACATCACACAGTAGCTACACATTAGACATTTGGGTCTTATGTCTTTAATCTTGGAAGAGTAAGGATAGTTCTGAACTCTCTGACCTTAAACCAAGATGAAGTCAAGCCATTTTTGTGAGACCTCACAATAAGCCATTCCAGAAGATCGGCTGTAGAGAAGATGAAATGAGAAGTGAAGATTTACAGTCAGCCTACCTGTTTCCCTGGCAGAAATGACCTGGGAGTCAGCAGGGGCTGTCACCTGGAGTTGAGAGGTGGAATAAAGCAAAGACTGGATAGGAGATTAGGAGTGTATTCACAGAAGATGGGCAAGAGGAGAGGGAAGGCTGCAGCAGATGTTCTTTTGTAGATTTTGGCATCAGAGAGGATTAGATCTGGAGGAACATAAGGAGATGTAAAGATCTGTAATCTACCTGTCTCCCTGGCACGAGTGGCTTGTGTGTTAGCAGGGAGGAAATGCCTCCTGGATCTGAGGATAGGAAGGGTGGTTAAAGGGGAAAGTCCTGTGAGATCCTTTAGAGATGGCATAGGGGAAGGCTGCCTCAGGTATTCTGTCCCAGAGGTAGGGGTACAGCTGGGAGATTGTACCTGGGACAACAGAAGGAGAGATGAAAGATCTGCAGTAAACATACCCGCTTCCCTGGCCTTTTCTGCTGATGTGTTCCAAGGGGATGTCTGCTGGTGTTGGAGGCTGGAATAACGGAATGAGTTAAAGAAGAAAAATTGTTCAGGAGTATCTTTGTGATTGAATGGGGATTGGGTCAGAGAGGAAAGGGAGATATAAACAAGTGTTCTGATACAGTGCACTAGACAAGACTGGGGAGTGGATACTAGAAGCGGAAAGAGTGGTGTAAACTTGCTATCAGCCTGCCTGCTTCTCTGGCAGGAATTACCTGTGGGTTGGCAAGAAGTGCCTGTTAAGAGTTGTGACCCTGGATAAAGCAATGTGTGGGTAGGAGGAAGTTAGGAAGGAATAGTGTCTGGGATCTGCAGTAGTGTTGGGTGGGTAAGAAAGGCTGCAGTATGCTTTCTGTTGCTGAAGAATGGACAAGACTAGAGTGTTGTATTTGGAGTAGCATAAGGACAGGTAAAGACTATCACAGTTAGCATGCCAGCTTCCCTGGCAGGAGTGACCTGTGCATTAGCAAGGAGTTCCCGATGGACTTGAAGACTGGAACAAAAGGAGTACACGGATGGAGGTTAGAAGGGAAAGATCTATGGGATCCACTAGAAATGGGGTGGGGAAGGCTGCCACAAATGTTCTGCTGCAGGGCTGAGGATGAAGTGGGGGACTGGATCTGGAGGAAAGAGAGAAACATGAAGATCAATAGTCAACCTACCCACTTCCCTATTCTAACAATTTTCTTAATGTGGCCACCTGCCTCAATTTCTCAATCTATCCCTTTGGCAAAAGGATCCATGCTCTACATTAAAAAAATCTGTCAATTGAATATGAGTAAACTGATGCTTGTAATTAATCAGAATGAGGGAAGGACTATTAGTTTCATATAGCAATTAACAAAATCCTGAAATATTCTGTCTCTCTTTCAATTTGTTTAGTGGCATTTATTTTCATGTTATTTGGGAAAAAATGGTATAATTTAAAAACTTAGTCAAGCCTATCCTTCCCAAACAAAGGAGAAGAAACTTAACAGCATAAACTCATGGAAAATAAAAGACAAAAGAGGAAAAAATACTAAAAGACAAAAGAGGAAAAAATACATTTGAAACAAAATGTTTGATGATAATCAGATTTTTAGTGGTATTCTGTTTTCCCCATACCAAGTGAACAATATGGTAGTGGTACCAAAATTAAAGAATTCATGCTGAAATGAAAATAGAAACCAAATTGTGAATAACTAATTCAATATGATACCTGAGGAGTAAGCAATTATCAATCTTAATTAGTCATTACTCTGTGAGCTACAATAAGATCCAGCAAGACAAGACACAACTTGTCTTCCAGTATAGCAGTCATATAAACATTGTGAGAATCCAAACATGTTTTAGTTGGATTTAAGTCCTACTCTACAAAATGAAACACATTATGGACGTCACATCTAAGAAATGGGGCAGTAGACAACATTGCCACTTCTCAAGTTTAAGGAAATGACCTGAAGAAAGGAAAGAGAGACAATGAGAGATATTGGAAGAGAATGGATACAGAGATGCATGGTGGCAGCAGAGTATATGAACTGACATCACTCATGACAATATGTACAAAGTCTGTGCTAACTCAAGATATACCAAACCAAACACTGAGAGAAGAGGGGGCCATGAAGTGCCTCTCCTAGCTGTGGAACAATTAGAAAGTTGTAGATGTATTTGATGAGAGAGAAAATCAATTTTCACTAAGTGTATGCCTTGGCAAGTCAACAATATTCTTCAGCAGAAGACCACACATCCAATTTTATATGAACAGCATAAATTGGATTAACTATGATAAGATCAAAGGTCCAGATTCTAAGAATGATGCTAAATCTATATATCTACATATGTATTATAAATACACACACAAATATTCATATGTGTGTGTATTTACCACTTAAATATGTCTGTGACAAGAAACAAATATACAGGTGAAAATAAATTACATATTGTATATATAATGAAAGAAAAGATATCTTCATAATAACCAAGAAAAGCTACATGGCAAATAGACATTACTTGAATCTAAGAACAGAAAAATCAACAAATTTGCTTAAAAGGTACACAAGGTTATAGCAAAATAAATTTCAGTTTAATTAAGTAGTAAAGGAAGACCAGTCCTTGAAGACTTCATAACATGACTGAAGAAAAATTTAATATGTTACTAGAATGTTTGTAGCATGCCAGTTTCCTTATAATAGTCCTAAAGCAATTTTTTGCATTTTTAGTAGTGTTTTCTATTTTTTTGTTTTTATTCCTTTTATATTTAAATTAGAAACAAGCTTGCTTCACATGTTAATCCCAGCTCCCTCTCCCTCTCCTCCTCCCCATTCGCCCCCACCAGGCCCTCCAGCCCCCCACCCAATCCCTACTATGATCCCCAGGGAGGGTAAGGCCCTCCATAGAGGATCTCCAGAGTCTGTCATTTCATCCAGGGCAGGGCCGAGGCCCTCCCCCAGGCTGATAGGGCATTCCTCACTGTGGGATGGGCAGCTAAAGTCCATTTGTATGTCAGGGATAAATAATACCCAAGGCACCATAGATTGCCAAGGCCTCCTCACTGACACACACCTTCAGGGTGTCTGGATCAGTCCCATGTTGCCCTCTCAGTCATCAGTCGGGGGTCTAAGAGCTCTCCCTTGTTCAGGTCAGCTGTTTCTGTGGCTTAAACCAGTCCAGTATTGACCCATTTGCTCATCACTCCTCCCTCTCTGTCACTGGATTCCAGGAGCTCAGTTCAATGTTTATCTGTGGGTGTCTGCCTCTGCTTCCATCAGTTGCTGGATGAAGTTTCTGTTTACCAGACTCTCTGGTAGTGGTATTGTATGCTGGTACTCCCCTGATTCATGTCTACAGTCCACATATGAGTGAGTTCATGCCATGTTTGTCTTTTTGTAACTGGGTTACCTCACTCAGGATGGTTTCTTCTAGTGCCATCCATTTGCCTGAAAATTTCAAGATTCCATTGTTTTTTTCCACTGAGTAGTACTCCATTTTGTAAATGGCACCAAATTTTCTCTATCCACACTTCAGTTGAGGGGCATCTAGGTTGCTTCCAGGTTCTGGCTATTACAAATAATGCTGCTATGAAGATAGTGGAACAGATGTCCTTGTATAAAGATGCATCTTTTGGGTACATGCCTAAGAGTGGAATAGTTGGGTCTTACGGTAGACTGATTCCCATTTTCCTGAAGAATATACATACTGATTTCCATAGTGGCTGTACAAGTCGGCACTCCCATGAGCAATGGAGGAGTGTTCCCCTTTCTCCACATCCTTTCCAGCATAAACTGTCATTGGTGTTTTTGGTTTTAGCCATTCTGACAGGAATAAGATGGCATCTCAGAGTTGTTTTGATTTGTTTTTCCCAGATGGCTAGGGATGTTGAGTACTTTCTTAAGTGTCTATAAGCCATCTGAGACTCCTGTATTGAGAATTCTTTATTTAGTTCTGTGCCCCACTTTCGAATTGGATCCAAAAGCAAATTTTTAATCCAGTAATATAACAGATCCAAATTTATTTCTTTTGCTTTACCACAAGTCTGAGTACATTACTAAGGGCCCCTTGTAGTTGAAAATATATATCAGGAAGTTTGTCCCTATTTTTGTGAACTATGTCCTTAGAATGTTGGTAAGGATTGAATTAAAACTCTAAAATAACAATATTGATTTTCCAGTCTTTAACTAGAAATATGATTTTTATTTATTTGTCTCTTAATACAGATTTTTATTCTCTCAGCAATGTCTAGTTTCTAATTTATATTTTGCTTTCATAGTCACATTTGTTCATAATGTAAATTAGCACAGATATCATTGAAAAAGTTATGAATTCTCTCAGAAAACTTAACAAAATGCCACTTCTGGGTGTATTTCCAATTGGACTGAAACTCATTATGGTACGGGTCTGTCTACATATCTGGTTTTGCAGAGTTGTACAGAGTAGCCAACATGTGGACTCAGATTCACACAAGTATCTTTCAAGAATGCATGAACTCAAAAGAACATGGTATATTTAAACAATGGAATTAATTTAAAATGCTCTAGTATGTATTTGAAGTTTAAAGGCATGGACCTCACTGAATCAGAGAGTGGACTGGGAGGAGACACAACATTAGAATATGGGGAAGTCATTGGTAAAAAGAAATCAAGATAGAAGTCAGACAGGAGCAAGGAATTCAAGAGATTTGTAATAATTTATTTTGCAGGTACAGTGATTTATTATGTGCTTAAAAGTTGCTAAAAAGTAGATTTTCAGTGAATTCAGCAGACTGAAATAAAAGCATTATTTAAAACCAGTCAGTTATCTATTTTAGCCATTTCTCACCATTTGCATGTCTGGAGCTATGAAGTTCTTATTTATGAATTAAAACAATTCTTGTCAGTGAAACTTAATTCATAATTTATCTTTTCAGCTTCAAAGCAAAAGAAAGTATTTTGCATAGAGATTTTTATTGAAACAGCAAAACAGTTGAGATACAAATTTAATCTTGATTGAAAACTCTTCACAAGAAGAAATTTCCTAAGTAAAGAACCTGTGTTACTAGACTCTACCTCTTAGAAGTGATTAGATTCTCTTGCTGTTTGATCATGCATTTTCTACTAAAATAAACAGAAGCATTTATTTCTAAGAAAACGTAGGTGCTATCAGACTGACTTTTATGGAAACAAGAACAGATTATGAATATGTCTTTCATCAGGTAGAATGTAGACATTACAGGGCTGTCATCTTGTCTAGCAATAACAAGATAACTTAAAGAATAATCATTTTAAGAATGCTGCCAATCAGACATCTGGGGACACAGAAATACCTAAATCAATAAAAACACAGATATGGAAGGCAACTTTGACTTTTCTCCAATAACGATGGAGGAAATCCTGTCTTGATCTGAGCACCAAATCTTTATGGGGCACATTTGCACATGCTAAATGAAATGTTACACATCGTCATCCCTCCAAGGTTTGTTGAAGAAAAACGAGTTGTTTTAAATAGTTGAGAAAGGAAAAATGATTCCTTTGTTGACCACAGTCGTCAAGTCTATCCTACCAAATATTTTTATCTAGCTCATGGTATTAGTAAATCCTGGTGGAAAAGAAAACAAGTATAGCTTTGACAGACATGTGTGTCTACTATATTTCATGGTCATCAGAAAGTTATCTTCAGAGCGGCAAGTAAGAGAATAGGCTATAGACGGTAGACACTGCCTAGATGTTGGGATATTTTATCTGAATATTTTAAATTAAAAGAAAATTATGAATTAGAAAAAATGTGTTTTAAGATATAATATTTATGATTATACAAAAAATTAGTTTAAGGACTGGGGACCAAGCTCTGTAAATTAAACAGATCATATTTGGGTTACCTAAGGTAATAAATACTTCCATGTAAACATTAACTCATAATACAATATAGTTTGTATTAAATGGTTTTATTGTATTTCATAAAATAAGCAAAACGTTAATCACTTATTGAAATAATCGCTTTTTTCCAACTTTTTAAAAAGTTCTAAGTTAAAAAAAATGTTGATACATGAACTATATGAATTATATTAATGAATACATTTGTTTATCTTTCTGGTATTTCATATATTATCTTTGCTACATCTGGATACCATTACTGATATGAAAAGAATTCTAATATCTGAAGGTTTATTCAATTTACTATTTAACAAATATAAAATTACTATTATTATACAGGGCATTACTAAATATATTGCTGATTCCAGCAATCTTTCTCTCTTCCATTTTCCAAATATTCTCTTTGTGTGAGTTTTAAAGATGTAACGTGATTTGCAGCAAGAGTACCAAATTCTCCTAACTCTGAGTGATCTCCCCCAGATACACTAGGTTCCTTTAATGTTGGAAAAGCAAGCAGTATTTGGTGCATATAAAGATTAGGAAGTGATAGAAAACATCAGTGGTGTCTTAGACTCTGATACTAAAATTTACTTCTGAAAGTGTTTTTTTTTTATTTTAAGTATTATCTACATTTCCAAAAGTAGTGTGAATTGCATGTATAAGATTTCTTGACCAGTAACACATTGCAATGTACATTTACTGGTAAATCTCTTTGAACAAAAGGGTATACTATGTGACAGACTGCTCCCAATGCCACCAAGATGAATGAAGATATGTTGGAGAGGCAAGAAAAAAACAAACAAGAAGATGTTGTTCTATTTATTTTCACTTTGTTTTGTTTTCTTGCTGTGTTTAATTGTTTTAAGATTTTCTTTTGGGGACTTCTGCAGAGGTGAGGGGAAGAAATGTAGGGGCTGGGAGATGAGTGGAATTGTGGTTCATGATATGAAATTCCTAAAGAATGAATAAAGACATTATATAAAAAACTATCATCAAGGATAACACAAGAATAAAATGACATTGGGCGGTGGCACACACCTTTAATCTCAGCAATCAGGAGGCAGAGACAAGCAGAACTCTCTGAATACAACACTGAAAGACCCCGGCCCACACAGGCAAGCTGAGGCTCATGGAAAATTCCGTTTCCCCCACAGCTGAATAGTCATTTTTTTATCAGAAGGGAACTCTGCCCAGGGACACAGGTGTCTATAGCCAGCCCAGCAAGATTGGGCAAGCACAGAGACCTATTGTTCCTCAGATAGGGCCAAGGCCGAGACTTGAGTTCTGAGAGAAACCTTAATTGCCCTCGTTCTGAGCCCCCGCCTCATTTAAATTGCCCAATCAGGGTCCCGTAACTAGGCTTCTCGCTTCTGTATTGCGCTTTTTGCTATAAAAGAACCCCTGAGTCCCCAGCTCGGGGCTCTCAGTTCCCGAGACTGAGATGCCCCGGGTACCCGTGTATTATCAATAAAGCCTCTTGCTGTTGCATCCAAGCTTGTGGTTTCGTAGATCCTTGGGTTCGGGTCTCCCTCCCGTGAAAGTCCCCCGCCTGGGGTCTTTCATTTGGTGCATTGGCCGGGAAGTGAGACCCCGCCCAGGGACCACCGACCCACTTCTGGGAGGTAAGAATTGTCCGGACTAAATTTCTGTTGTTTCTGTTGTCTGCTGTCTGTCTATGCCTGTTATTCTCTCGCGCCTGCGTTTGTAGTATACAGCTGTATGCATTTGTAAGCTCCAGGAGACGTCCTGGTAGTGTTTGGAGTACTCTGTTGTTTGGGGGCCCCGTTTGTATTTGGAGTACTCATTTGTAGGGGTGGATGTCAATCTGCCCCGTTTGTATTTGGGGTTCTTAAGGAACCGTTTGTTTGGGGTAGATGCCTAGGAATCTGCCCCGTTTGTATCTGGGAGTCCTTAGGGACTCGGTTGTTTGGGGTAGATGCCTAGGAATCTGCCCCGTCTGTTTGGGGAAGTCCCACTGGCCGAGGGAGTTTCCATCCTGATAGGGGACAAGGACGGGAGCACAAGGCCCCCGTCCCCGATCTGAATTTGCTTTTGACTTTCGTCAAAGCCGCGCAGCGAAAATCTGTTTGTTTTTGTTTCTTATCTGTTCGTCCGTCTTAGTGTCGTTTGTCATCGCTCTCGAGAAGAAAATGGGCCAGACAGTTACCACTCTGCTTAGCCTGACCCTTTCACATTGGCAACAGGTCCAGGAGTACGCTCACAACCGGTCTGTCGATGTGCGCAAGAAGCAATGAATCACCTTTTGCTCTTCTGAATGGCCAACTTTTGATGTTGGCTGGCCACGAGATGGCACCTTTAACTCTCAAATTATTTTCCAGGTGAAAGAGAAAGTCATGGATCCTGGACCCCAGGGCCACCCGGACCAAGTACCCTATATAGTTACCTGGGAAGTGCTGGTCTATGACCCTCCTCCCTGGGTGCGCTCCTTTGTACACCCAGGAGGTCACTCCTCCTCCTCTCCCCACCCCCTGGCCTCCGGACTGCGAGGCCGCAGGGAGCAGCCGCTCCGGATTCCACTGCCCTGCCTCCGGACGGGCCATGATGGCCAGTTGCAGTACTGGCCGTTCTCTGCCTCAGATCTTTATAACTGGAAAAATAATAACCCCTCCTTTTCAGCAGATCCTGTGAGAATGACTGATCTATTGGAGTCGGTTCTTACTACCCATCACCCCACCTGGGACGATTGCCAACAGCTTTTACAGGTCCTCCTAACTTCGGAGGAGAGATAGCGGGTCCTTCTTGAAGCCCGGAAAAAAAATTGTTCCTGGGACAAATGGACAACCTACACAGCTTCCAAATGAAATTGATGCTGCTTCTCCCCTCGACCGCCCAGACTGGGACTTCACCATTGAGGCAGGTAGGACCCATCTATTATTTCCAGTTGCTTGTAGCGGGTCTCCGGGGGTGCCCTACAAATTTGGCCCAGGTAAGACAGATAGTTCAGAAGGCAGAGGAATTGCCAGCTGCATTTTTTTAGAAAGACTTAAGGAAGCTTATGTATTGAGGGAGACAGAACGCATTTTTTTATGAAAAGAGAAGCTCAGACAGAGAGAGAAAAGATGGAGACAGAATGTCAGAGACAGGAAATGAGAGAGACAGGATAGCAAGGGACAAGAAGCATAACAGAGAAATGACTAAACTGTTGGCCACAGTAGTCGCAGAGCAGAGACAGGATAGGCAGAGAGAGGGACGAAGGGGGCCTCACTTAGAAAGAAGGACCTTTCAGAGACCCAAACCCCCTGCCGGTCCCCCTGGAACACTCCTCTGTTGCCAGTCAAGAAGCCAGGAACCAATGACTATAGGCCGGTCCAGGACCTCCGGGAAGTCAATGAGCGGGTTGAGGACATACACCCCACGGTCCCCAATCCCTATAACCTCCTGAGTGGACTGCCACCTGACTATGTTTGGTACTCAGTCCTGGATTTAAAGGATGCCTTCTTCTGCCTGCGATTACACAAAGACAGTCAGCCACTGTTTGCCTTTGAATGGCAGGATGCAGACCTGGGAATCTCGGGACAGCTTTGACTGGGGGGAGAGCCAGGAGAAAGCCTTCATGGACATCAAGAAGGCTCTGCTCAGCTCCCCAGCTCTGGGGTTACCTGATCTGACTAAACCCTTTGACAAATTGACTTTGGGGCAGCCTTTGACTATCTATGCGCCCCCGCTATGGAGACGGTCATCAGACAGCCACCGGGCCGCTGGCTCACCAATGCCAGGATGACTCATTACCAGACTCTGTTGCTGGACAAGGACCGAATTCACTTCGGGGCTCCGGTGACCCTGAACCCCGCCTCGCTACTTCCCCTCCCCGGGGAAGCAGAGACTCATGACTGCTTGCAGGTCCTGGCTGAGGTCCATGGGACGAGAGCTGACCTCACGGATCAACCCCTTCCCAACCCTGACCTTGTCTGGTTCACGGACGGAAGCAGCTTTGTACATCAAGGGGAGCGGAAAGCCGGTGCTGCAGTGACAACTGAGTCAGAAACAATTTGGGCCGAGGCCCTGCCGCCAGGAACATCGGCCCAACGAGCAGAACTGATTGCCTTGACACAGGCCCTGAGACTGGCAGAAGGTAAGAAACTCACTGTCTACACAGACAGCCGCTATGCTTTTGCCACCGCTCACATCCATGGTGAAATTTATAGGCGAAGGGGGCTATTGACCTCAGAGGGCAGAGACATTAAAAACAAAAAGGAAATCCTGGCCCTCTTAGAGACTTTGCATCTGCCAACCGCCCTCAGTATCATACATTGCCCAGGGCATCAGAGAGGCGACAGCCCAGTCGCCCGGGGAAACCAGAGGGCAGACCTGGCCGCCCGGGAGGCTGCCCTGGCCATGGAAAGCAGCAGTCACCTCCTCCAGGCAGCTGTAGTCCCTGTAACTAATGAGGCTTCCGAGAAGACCTCCCCGTCATGGGACTATGAGATAAAAGACATCAAAGCCATGAAAAGACTGGGGGCAACCCGAGTACATGATGGTCTCTGGACCTATCAAGGAAAAACTGTCCTTCCCCGCCTAATGACTAGATATCTGGTTAACAGCCTACACAAACTCACTCATTTGAGCTCCAGGAAAATGCAAGAACTATTAGCCCGGGAAGAAAATACCCGCCACCTGTTGGGAAAATACTAAAGCAAGTGACTGAGCGATGTGACGCCTGCGCCCGCGTAAATGCGACCACGCTAAAGCTACCCATGGGGACCCGAGCTCGGGGGCACCGGCCTGGGGTGCACTGGGAAATAAATTTCACAGACCTCCTGGTTTTTGTTAACACCTTCTCGGGATGGACTGAAGCACACCCCACCAAGCACGAGACAACAAAGGTGGTCACCAAGAAACTTCTTGAAGAAATCTTCCCCCGTTACGGAATGCCACAGGTATTGGGGACAGACAACGGGCCTGCCTTTGTTTCTCAGGTAAGTCAGTCTGTGGCCACCTGGTTGGGGATTGATTGGAAATTGCACTGTGCTTACTGACCCCAAAGCTCAGGACAGATAGAGCAAATGAATAGAACCATTGAGGAGACTCTAACTAAATTATCGCTGGCAGCTGGCACTAAAGATTGGGTCCTCTTGCTCCCCCTTGCCCTCTATTGTGCCCGGAATACACCGGGCCCCCATGGCCTCACCCCTTTTGAGATGTTATATGGAACCACCATTCCCTTTGTTCAGTTCTTTGACCAAGACATTTCTGATTATGCCAATTCCCCTTCTCTTCAAGCTCACCTGCAGGCACTCCAGCTGGTCCAGCAGGAAGTCTGGAAGCCTCTGGCCCAGGCCTACCGAGACCAGAGGAGACACCCTATCGTCCCTCACTCCTATTACGTGGGAGACAGCGTTTGGGTCCGGCGCCACCAGGCTAAGAACCTTGAACCCCGCTGGAAGGGACCATACACGGTCCTGTTGACCACCCCTACTGCTCTCAAAGTGGACGGGATTGCTGCTTGGATACATGCCTGGCATATAAAAGCTGCCTTCCCTGAGGATCCGGACCCAGGATGGAAGGCTCAGCGCACTCAAAATCCTTTAAAAATAAAACTTACCCGCTCCCCTCCCTCCTGCTAATAGCCCTCCTCATAAAATCAGACACTGGTGTGGCCTCCAGTCCCCATACCGTTTATAAATTAACCTGGGAGGTTCTCTCCCAAGTGGGGGAGGTCATTTATGCTGTCACTGAACCACATGCACTTGGGACATGGTGGCCTACTCTGTGGCCTGAATTTTATGATTTAGTAGCAGGGTTGGACACTTGGGACATTCCCCATTGCCACCCAAAGGTATGTGCCAGTGGCTCCCATTTTTACAGACGTCGACGTGCACTCATGGACTCCAGAGAAACCACCCCCGGGTGTGTTGATCAAAGAGCCAGAGAGCAGCTAAGTTCAAAGGACTTCTATGTCTGCCCCCGAGATGGGCATGCCTGGCAACAGGCCCAGAAATGTGGGGGACATGATTACTTTTTCTGTGCAGCTTGGGGGTGCGAGACCACAGGGGACGCATATTGGAGGCCGTCCTCATCCTAGGATAAAATACAAGTACGCAGAGGCTGGGACAAAGGACAATCTGGAATGATAGGTATGCCTCTTGCCATTTCCTTCACTGCGCAGGGAAAGCAAGCCCCGGACTGGCAGACTGGGTATACTTGGGGTTTGCGTTGGTATCTGTACGGGCCAGACAAGGGGGTAATCTTCAAAATCAGATGTAAGGTGGCTCCTGTCAATCCACAGGCCATAGGCCCTAATCAGGTCCTTGCTGATCAAAAGCAGCCTAGCCTACTCTGCCCAAGGCTGATACCAGGCCCCTGACCCTGCCTAAAACCACAGCTGCTCCCACGCCTACAGAAAGCACTCCCAAACCCCCCCCCCTCCTCAGGTCCCCCCCCCTTAAAGGCACGGGAAATAGAATATTAGCCCTGATCTAAGGGACATATGCCACTCTGAATTTAACTCGCCCAGATAAGACTAAGGAATGCTGGCTTTGTCTGACTCCGCAACCTCCCTATTATGAAGGCTTAGCGGTTGTGGGCAAATATACAAATCAGGCCACAGCCGAGGCTCTTTGTGGGACAGCCATGCAACATAAATTGACCATCTCAGAAGTGTCTGGAGAGGGGCTATGTATAGGTAAAGTCCCCGCTACGCATCAAGGACTATGCAATGCTACTGAGCCTTTGCCCCAAAGTAGCCGCTACTTGATAGCCCCCAGTGGGACATATTGGGCCATGCATCTTAAACAGACTGACCCAGTTCATAAAAGAAAGGCTATTGGTTGTATAATCACTGGTCTTGACTCAGCAATACCAGCAGCTAAAGCAAAGGGATCTCGAGATGGCAGAAACCTCTGAATGAAAGATTTCATTCAGTTACAAGAGCAATGGGGGAATGAAAGACCCCGGCCCACACAGGCAAGCTGAGGCTCATGGAAAATTCCGTTTCCCCCACAGCTGAATAGTCATTTTTTTATCAGAAGGGAACTCTGCCCAGGGACACAGGTGTCTATAGCCAGCCCAGCAAGATTGGGCAAGCACAGAGACCTATTGTTCCTCAGATAGGGCCAAGGCCGAGACTTGAGTTCTGAGAGAAACCTTAATTGCCCTCGTTCTGAGCCCCCGCCTCATTTAAATTGCCCAATCAGGGTCCCGTAACTAGGCTTCTCGCTTCTGTATTGCGCTTTTTGCTATAAAAGAACCCCTGAGTCCCCAGCTCGGGGCTCTCAGTTCCCGAGACTGAGATGCCCCGGGTACCCGTGTATTATCAATAAAGCCTCTTGCTGTTGCATCCAAGCTTGTGGTTTCGTAGATCCTTGGGTTCGGGTCTCCCTCCCGTGAAAGTCCTCCGCCTGGGGTCTTTCAAACACCAGCCTGGTCTACAAGAGCTAGTTCCAGGACAGTCTCCAAAGCCACAGAAAAACCCATCTCAAAAACTTTATCTTCTCTTGTTTTTCTTTAAGTCAATCCAGCATAGTTCGTACTGCCCTTGACATCTTGGATATATGTCCTTCCACATGAGTGTGGTTTACCCACAAATTTCTGTATACTTAGAGAAAATTACTCCTGATCTGAGCAACTGTTATAGATTGTCAAAATCTTCTAAGCAACGGATATCACTCAGTGCCCACTTCTCTTCTCCAGGTTTGGATTTTGTCTGGCTTGATCTTGTACAGGTCTGGTACATGCTGTTATAACATGTTATGTGTCATGTTGTGTTCAGAAGACACTGCTCCCTTCTAGTTGCCATTAGATGCATATACAAATGCACCTTTTGAATTTTCTCTTACTCATTTACTTCTCTTCGGCTATATTTACATTTCTCTTTGTTATGTCAATCTTTCTTGCTTCCATGTCTTAGAAATTGTCTGTTTGGTGTTAAATTATCAACTCGTTCCATCACTCCTTCTAAGAATGATATAGTGGCACATAGACTTAGTTTTTATTTTATAAACCAAACTATAAATCATACATGTGCTAATGAAGACATATAAAGTAGAATCTGTAACTTGTAGTCTTCCCACCAGCTGCTTGTTACCACTGGTCTCTCAACCTCCAAAATAGCACACAAGACACTATATTAATAATGAAGCTGTTGACCATTTGCTTGATTTCTTATCGACTAGCTCTGACTCAATTATTAACCCATAACTGCTAATCTGAGAATTTCCCCATGGTCTTCTCTTACCGGAAAGGGTCCAGACTTCTTACTCCTCCTGTGTCCTACATCATGACTAAGTGTGCTTTTGCTTCCCAGAATCCTCCTCGACTGCTAGTCCCACCTATTTTGCTTCTCTACTGGCCAACTGTGCTTTATTATTAATCAACCAGTAAGACAACATATACCCAGAAGGACTTCCCCCATCAAGAGTCTCTAATATGAATCCTGACTCCAAAGAAGTCAAGTTCAAGTAGACGTTTCTTTTCTGAAGCTACATTTCTTTTAAAGAAACAAAATACCAATTACAGTGAAGGTAAAATGACACTAGGTATTCAGGAAGACCTATCATAAGACAGTAGGTGTGCACTATAAAGAACATATTGTCCAAAGGAAAGGAGGTTAACTTCTTTTTTATTAACTTTTTTCATTTTACATACCAACTATAGTTCCCTTTCCTTTCTCTCCTTCAGCTCTCCAACCACCCTCCCCCAAAACAAATCCTCATCCACTCCTCAGAAAGGGTAACGAGTCCTGCTAATCAAAAGACTCTGAGATAGCATTTTACACCTGTCAGAATCTCTAAGACCAAAAAATGCTGAGGGTAACTTCTGTATGGTGGAAAAAAGTAAGAATTACAGGTTAATATTTAACTGACAAACTTCTGGGATTGTGCTATCCACTTTGAAAATCAGGGAGGAGTTTGGCATAGTTGCAAACCAGGGGAAGGTCAAGAACTGCTAAAATCTGAAGCCCAGAACTGAGTGGTTTGGGCTTTGTGGGTGGAATAAGAGTTTAGGCTCAAATCTACCTGCTTAAGAGAAGGAGAAGGATCAATCTACAGACAAAGCTATCAAGGGAATCAAAGCACAAGAGAATAAATTTGAAGTAACTATGAAAATAAATGATCGCTTTAGAAATTCCAGAGTAGATTATTACTTTGGTGAAATTCATACAGAAAAAGGTAGGTTCTATGCTCAATACTGAGAAATTATACCATGAGTGTATGCAAAAATATGTGTCTGAACAAAAAAATAGAAATACTTGTGAAGCCACATGACTGTACCAGATGCTGCTAAAGTAAGTTCTTTAGAATAATAAAGGAATTATAATGTTCTGTAAGAGACAGAGAGAGATAGTCAGGAAAAAACAAGAGCACTGACACGGCAAATATGGCATAGGTAAAATTATGTATGAATATAAATGCTGTTAAACTCCAAGATGAATATGGTACTAAAAGGGAATGCATAATTAGAAATTTAACATGAGGAAATATAAGTTGTAAATATTTGAATAAGCCAAGACAGAGGAAATTATTTGAACATAAAACTATAGATATAAACCAAAGTGTAAAAGAAATCCCATAAGCTTCAATGCACTAACATTTCAAGTAGAAAAACTAAGATTTTCATAGAGTTTATGATGCTTATCAATGAATTTCTCGCCCTTGTTTTACATATGAGAATATAGAAAGCAAAGATGTTGAAATATACCATGTGTCTACTACCCATGAAAAACTGGTATAGTTCTTAATATATAATATGTATACTACCTAATATAATTCCTCTGCATATAAACCAATAACAACTCTACTAATAATCATAAAGTACACTTATTTAATAATTGTTCAATAGATTATTTACATATATTGGGTTATCTGAACTGCAGGCTGGACTCCTTCCTAAGTCTCTCCTGACCGGAGTCCCTGCCTGATCAACTAAGTTTTCTTTCATTTAATCCTTAAATGTTTGAGCAAATGTGGGACTTTTCATTTGTAGCATTTCTCAACAGTCTTCAGCTGCCACCAAAACTCATGATGCTTTCACACTTTTCCTACAGCACCCCAGAGCCAACACTCTCAGCTCATGGCCACAAGTTAGTTCTTCAATTCATAGATGCTAAGCCTGGAAGTTTACTTACACTGTCTGAAGATTTGGTAATTTAATTGCAAGTTCTGTTTTTGTTTCTTTGGGTTTTTTTTTGTTTGTTTATTTTGTTTCTTATTTTGTTTTCTGCTTTTTTTGTGTTTTTTGTTTTGGTTTTTACTTTTCTGAGACAGGGTTTCTCTATATTGCTTTAGAGCCTGCCCTGGAACTCACACTGTAGACCAAGCTTGCCTGGAACTCACAGAGATCTGCCTGCCTCCTGAGTTCTGGGATTAAAGGCATGCACCACCAACACCCGGCTAACTGAGAATTCTTAAAGGAAGGAACTAGTTAAAAAAAGAGATTCCCTCACACACACTAAAATATGCAAAACACTATTAAACAGAGAAAATTAAATCTGAATATGATTACATAATAGATGGTTTAAAAATGGAATATGAAAGGCTAATCAACTTAACCATGGTTATCATACTGTTAATTGTTATTTTGATAAACATTGTCATTGATTTGATAATTCTTGGTTTATCTGTCATAAAGTTTGTTGATATGAGTGATAAGATTCATGTCTTAGAAAATCTCATAAAGCAGATTATAGAAATATTCAAAACCAGACTGAGGAATTACATGGAAAAACAAATCCAGCATTTCATTTCAAGGTTAAAAATGAACACTCTAAGGTCTTAAGATTACTTCTAGTAAAGTCACAGCAAGTGCCCAATGAAGGAGATTCAATAAGAGCTACTTGGAAGCCTGTGACAATAATGTTAGATTTAGGGAAATTCAAGGAACCTGTAATCTCATATGGCATCCATTCACCATATGTGAAGCAGATGATAAGCACATGGTCTGTTTGTAATAGGGTTATCCCTACACATTGCATAGATTTGGTTAAGGCTGTCCTAAGGACTTGGCCACTATTACAATGGACTTCCTGGTTCAGAGAGAGGCCAAGAATATTGAACAAAAGTGTAAAGCTAGAGGTATAGATATCTTCCAATATCATATTTGGAGAAGGAGAATGTTTGGAATATGTTTGAATGTTTGGAACAAAATTGGAGAATCAGGAAAGGAAAATCATTTACAAAAGTCATACAGGACCCAAATGAAGCACTCACAGATTATCATTAGCAGTCAATTGTATGATAACAGGCTATGATCCTAAAAAAACAATAATTGAAACAATGGCTTTGAAAATGCCAATGCCCAATGCAAAAGGATAATCAGGAATTTAAAAGCATAATCAGCACCTTTCCAGGATTGGATCAGCAATACATTTAATACTGAAGCTCATGAAGATACGTGAACAGGAAAGGAGTTTTCAAGAGGGTTAAAGTAAAATCAAAATATCAAATGTTTTAAGTCTATCAGACAAGATCACCTGAAAATGAATTGTAAACAGAGATTCTATAGAAAGAATTATTTTTATAAATATAATCCAAACAAAAAGTCCCTCTGTTCTGGATTAAGCAAAAGGTGTGCAAAAGTAGGCACTGGGCAAAGGAATTTAACTAATCGTTTGCCTTCAGGAAATGCCTTGTGGGACCACTCAAGAGCGCCTATGCCAAAAGTGGTTCATTCATTTCCTGACACTCTGGATGAAACTTCTTCCCAGAACAATTAAATAACCTAATGCCTAGTGAAAAAAAAATACACTGCTCTGGATGACAAAAGCGCTTAAGAAGCTCAAATAAAAATATCAGAATTTGTAGAGCAAAACTGAATAGGATTAGATTAAGAATCTTCCCAAAGTTACTGTTGGGGGAGGGTTTTGTTTTTATCATTCCAGTAAAATAAAAACAACCATCTTGAAATATTTAAGATTTTTGGACAAATAAGCATCCAAAGAAGAAGGGAGAACTAACAGGAAAAATATTACCAAGGAAAGAAATAACCTGACTTAACGTAATCTGAAGCTTCCAGAAAGAAGATTGAATCCAAACTGAGTGGAGGTTACACATACCTTTAATATCATCACATGGGAGGTGAAGGCAGGTGGCAGGTGGATCTTAGTGATTTGGGGGCAAGTCTGATCTACAAAGTGAGTTTTAGGACAGTCAGGACTGTTAAAACTGTTAAACCAGACAGAGAAACTCCCTCTTTAAAAAAGGCAAGGAAAAAGAGAAAAGAAAATTGAACCCCACAATGTCAAATTTCCAGGAGTATGATAACACCACTTAGATGAACAACAACTAAAGTTCAGTTTGGACAACAAACTGCTCAGAACAATTTCAAGGAGGTCACCTGAGATGAGCCAGCCCCACGGACACTACTCAGAACAATCTGAGATGTCTAGCTGAGATGATCCAACCTGCCAGACTACTCTAGTCAGCACTGGAGACAAGCCGTACACTATCCCTTTATGCAGAGACTAGACATTAAATGATACAGTTTGACAGTTAATCCAATGTTCTCTTTTCAGGATCCTCTAATGTTGTGGTCTCCCTCAGACCATTAGAAATACCTTTAAAAACAAGACACCCACATTCCCAAGATGTGGGATGGGTGATTTTTGGTCATTCAGTGGGTTATGGATATTTGCTATTGTTTAGGGAGACTGGCTACCAGATGTTGTTGGTTAAGGTCAGGAAGCAAGGTGATTAGAGCCAAGGTTTTTGTTTAAAAAAAAAAAAGGATGCAGATAGGATAAGATAAAATGATAGATCATTGAATCTACTCTTCAAAAGAAAAAAGGGAGTATATAGATATGATAAAAATGTAGATTATTGAATCTACTTCTAAAAAGTATATATAGGATAAGATAAAAAGTATATTATTGAATTTTTTTGTTTTGTTTTTCGAGACAGGGTTTCCCTGTATTGTTTTGGAACTCGCTCAGTAGACCATGCTGGTCTTGAACTCACAGAGATCCACCTGCCTCTGCCTCCTGAGTGCTGGGATTAAAGGCGTGTGACATCAGTGCCCGGCTTGACAAGCCAGGATAGTCCTTCAGAAAGTCCTGCTTCACAGAAAAGTCTGACAGAAATGCTAGACTTACAGGTTGAAGACGGTGCCTCAACATTGCAGAGGAACTTTGGATGACTGTCCAGGCAGCCAACTATTTTTTTGTTGTTATTTTTCACATATTTTGGAAGTCTCTTGTTTGTACTCCCTGTTTACTCAGTTAATATTATGTCCTTCTTAGGTGTCTGAGGGAACTGAAGACTAGTTAGTATAATTATAGCTTTCATAATTTACCAGACTCAGAAAAGAAACTCACTAAAGATGGGTAAAGTGCAAATGGTTTAAGAGATATTAAAATATAATCTGATAATACAAATTAGAATAGAAAGTAAATTAGGTACAAGACTTTAGACAACAATTTAATATAGATAATGAAGTCTTTTCTCTGAATGTGTCAAATAATATTTTCTCTGATTTTATCAAATGTAAATGGACTAGACATCATTGATGAACTTGTTGCCTGTATATATTGTATATACTTATTGTACTATAAATTCAAGATAAGCTGGAAGGGATGGAGTTAACTGCATCCTCAGAAAAAAACTCCTTGAGAAATTCCCTGCATGGCACAAGGCTGTCAGCTCCAGTCAAGAAACCATAAACAGTTCCAAGGAGTACCCAGACTATGCCCACCCTGGTCAAAGTGATCCCATCTGGGTGGTAAGGCAATGGCTAATTTTGGCAAATAACGTCTTCTTGCCACAACTGTCCTTGTGCCCAACCATCAGTAACAATTTTGAAATTCTCCTAGCCCCCATGTTAATGAATTCAAAGGTCACCCACTCTTACCTAGTCCTGAACAGCTAAGGCATATACCACCCTGCTTGTGTTTTGTTGGTTTGTTTGTTTATTAACCCCTTGCAATTGAGGTCAGGCATCCTTTTTCTGCAGCTGCTGTGCCTGTTTGCTGGACAGAGTCCCTGCCAAGGCTTGTAACAACAATAAACCTTGTGCATTTGCACCTGTGAGTTGGCTCTTTGGTGGCCGTTTTGTGGTCTCATGAACTTGGCATAGCTTTTCTGATTTTGAGCTCATGTTACATATTATAATAAGCAAAATATTTTTGTAAGATTTAGCCATAATAATCACAAAATTTAAAGAAATGGAAGATGATCAGACATCCTAGGGTCTTTATAGAAAGATCCCATTGATATTTCTGTCTTCACAGGAATGAATTCTGGCAGCAGTGCTCAGCATGTAGCTGAGGAAGGCACAGGATAGAGTGGGGTGTAGGATTTGTAAATCTCACTTCATTTTCTTTTTGCTGGCTATATGGGCATATTAAATATGGTAAAATATATTGTTTCATATTCATATTGATATACTTCATTAATAATGTTAAATATATACAATATGTTTCGTGATTATAGCCTACATTAACACAGTTAAGTATTCACCAAATATGCTGATTTATTAGTGATTTTAATTCTATTTCATGTGCATACTCTAAAAGAAGGGCTCAAAATATAGATATATACTACTTACATGTATAACATTATTTATTCTCAAAGGATTTATGTATTTTCTTCTTGCTTTAATAGTTAAATAGAAGGAAAAATTGTCACACAATCTGTTTCTGAGTTTAAACTTATTTCCTGAGTTTCTCAGCATGTACCACAGGAACACAGGAGCAGACTAGGAATATCTGAAATATCTACTGGGAAATTACACATGCTGCACTAGCATATAAGAACAAATTCAAAGCCAGTCTGTGTGAAAAGTACTAGCCATCATTCACAACAGCCTTGAAAGAATGTCACCACATATTTATTAAAAGTAGACCAGTGAGCCACTAATTAAATTATTGTAAGTATGTTTGTTGTTTGGGTGCTTTTATACTAAAACAACTTTTGAGATTCATTACAACGTTGGTTATAAGCATAGACACACAATTTCATAAACAACGATATCATCCAAAACTTCACAGAATTTGTTTGCAGAAACACGATTGAATTGCCTGTGTTCCTGCCTGTACTAAATCAGGACAGCTCCGGGGATCTGGAGTAACAGCTGGCATACCAAGAAAACCTGAGAAGCATCCGTTCTCAATGAAAAAATGGAATTTCTAGGAATGTTCACATCTGTCCCATGCGTGGCTGACAAAGTGACACAAAAATCCGCCAGGAGAATCATCAGTAGTTTGGGAGGGAAGAAAGCAGATTTTGAGAGAGAAGGGAACATGCACGCTGTCTGGTCCCATCAGCGTGTTAAATCCACTGGTTCTTGCAGACTGAGATTTTCCCATGGGCTTTGCCTAATCTAAAGAAGCACGGACAAGCCCTCATAGACTGATCCTAAACTAGGCTGCGGGGCTCTCAATATTGTTAGTCTAGTGTTCTTTCCTCAATTTCATACAGGTAACCACATTTTCTTTTCATATTTGATAAATTATATTACATGGATTTACATTTGATACAGTGAACCCACTTAGGCACCAAATGTTTCTGTGAAGTGCCCAAAGCTTATTTTTGAGTCCCTTGTGTCTTTTAGAATCTAGAATTCTGTGTTTTAGCATGCTCCTGTGAAACTTCTACCTTTACAACATACGATAATGTTTTTATTAAGTTTTTACCCAAATATTTGTTCCATTCAATCAACTAATTTTTTGTGTATTTCAGAATTGCCTCTAATCAAGCAATTTTGAAAAATTGCATTATCCCTTCGTATTGTTGTTTATATTTAACTGGGTTAGAAAAATATCTTGGGAAGCTTACCAGTAATATTTCATTAAAATATAAAGTAATTTTAAATTGTTAGTCACGAAGTTTAGTATTTTGCCATTACTTTTGAATTTTAAAATAAAAGTGGGAAGCATATTTGCAAGCACTTTGCTAATGGCCTACTCTAGCAGTGTAAAATCCTTGCAGCACCATTAATCTCACTTGCCTATAGAGTTTCCCTCTTAGTGGAAATTATAAGTGCTTTTCCAAACTCCTTTAATTTTTTTATGCGAAGAGAGAAGAGATGTTAGAAATGAGCATTTTTCTTTCTTCATGTAGCTTTGACCATTTTAATGGTCCTGAATTTGAATAAATATTTAATTTTCTCTAAAATTTTCAAGTATTTACATAAACATATGTAATACAAATAGTATTAAATATTTAGGGCATGTTGTATGTAAAGTGTTTAGTAAAGTATTCCAAAAACAAAGCTGGTTTGAATCAATTTGGAAATCTTGAGTTCACAGCAGTGACAAAACTTTAGGGAACACACAAGTATTTAGACTATTTTTCTTACTTTTAATATTCTTTGACAGAAAAAGAGTGGGAAAAGCAAAGGTTAAAGTACAAGTAATTAGAAATTAAGAATATTGGTACAGTCAAAACTCTGATGTGAAAAGACTGTTGAAGGTACTAGGAAGTGGGCTTAAATAAGTCACAAGCAGAATACAGGAGAGCAAGTAATTAAATGGCTTCAGACAGAGCACAGTGAGTTGGTCTGTGTTCTATAAAAATTTGCTGCCCCCACAAGTGGAAAAGCAAGGTCATGCCTCCAGTAATAAATGCCTTCAAGGAACTTCTTCTGTATTTGTAACACCTTTGTAAGGCAGTTTTAGAGGCACTGTTTATTATATGGCTATGAATGGTACATATATAGAGAAACAGGTTTGATTTAGTGATCAGGGCTTCACCACTGTAACTGGTACAGAATGCATGCCATATTCCACAGATGCATTAAATTTAAGTCTTCATTCTATCAATGGTAACCTCTAATAAAGAAAAAAGAAAGCAGGAACAATAACTCATATAACAAACCTTAACTCAGTTATATCAGTATTCACAGCCAGCCTCAGGGAAAATATGTTAATTAAAAGACAGAGGCTTTCAAAATGCATCAAACAGCACAGCTCAAACTACATTGTCACTTTACATATTGAGAAGAAAATGTAGAAAACAATATGATAAAACATAAAGAAATCAAAAATAGCTCTATTAAAGTCAGGCAGGAAAGATATGAAGACGGGATAAATCAGGGATACTGAGGGCATAAGATAATTACAAATGTGTCAGTTATCTGAGCAAACACAGTTATTAATGTGCATCTGTCTTACAATAGAGCTTTGAAATGCATGAGACTAAAGGCTAATCTGAATAGAAAGAAAAACAGGTGATTCTATTATTATAGTTGTAGATTTAAACAGCTCTCTGTCAAAATAGACCACAGCCACCATCAGAAATTCAGGGAGAGCAGAGTTCAGTTTATCAGCATCCATCAACTGATACAACCAACATCTCTGGATACCAATGTAGCAAATGCAGAGCACACATTCCTCTGTAGTTCACACAGAGTACTGGCTAACGAAGGCCACACCCTAGTTTGTAAAGCAGTGCTTAATGAACTTCGATGATATGTGAACTATATAAGACTGTCGGGGACCAATATAATATTTCAGAAATGCCTCAGCTTAACCACAGAATTCCAGGAGCTCAGTTCTCCTATTGTCTTTTTTAGGTGTCCGCTGGTTACCTCCAGATGGACTGACCACCGTGGAGAATGGCTCCTAGTCTGTATAACAAAGGACTTAAGCCCTAGGTGGAACCACAACCATCTTGAGGGTTATTGAGATGTGCCTGAGGACCAGTGGGACTTTCCAGAAGGCTAGTAAGGACATGCAGTTCTAGGAATGTCTCTAGGATTAAAGGAAATATTTGATATCAGCTGTATACATGATAATAGATGTCTTCTGCCAATACCGCTGCTTTTGGACAGCTATTTAAGAAGATGCTTGAAGAAACTATGGTCTCCAGTATTAACTGAGAGCCTTCTTAAGATAACATGATGTCTCTGTCAGACTTACCTGATCCTCTCTGGCTTGGCCCCAGGACTGTTTGGCTTGTTCCAAATACAGTCCTGAAGACATCAGTAATAGATGGCCTTTGCAGCGTAGGACTAATACAGACCAGACCCTGGCATAAGACTGTCCTCAGAAATGAGTATGTAAATCAATAGCAGAAAGATAACTGTAAATCACAAAATTTATTCAAACCAGTAAACAAAATTTTTACTGATGTAGAAGCCATGCGAGAATTTCAAGTTTCTTGAACTATAGGAAAATGAAACACAATTCATTTGAGTTTGTAGGATACAGGAAAAGCTGTGCTCAGTGTTGTTTACAGTATCAATTATGTCCTGTCTTCAGTAACTCAAAAAATATGTAAGCATCTGTTATGTCTTCTTCAGTTTGAAGTCCTTACTATATACCCTGCCATTTAAGACAACTTTACCTTCTCAATGATTTCATTAAAAAGTTTGTATATATGTCCTTCAGCCTTTTCAAATGAGTAGGTGGCAGATAGATATCTTATGCTCAATGTTAAAATAAGTGATTTTAAAGTATACTTTTACTTTTTAGTTATCTGTATTTTAATATTCAGAGCATGTTACTTAGATGCAACTAATACTAGGATCCATTCAATGTTAAATTTTCCGAAGCTTATTTTGCTAGCATTCATTCCATTCTTTGAGTTTTGATATGTTATATAATTATGAAACCATTGTATCATTACCATAACAAACCTTTCTGCTGTCTTAAAACCCACCTACATATTTTTACTTAAATATTTCCTGTCATCCCCAGCCCCTGGCAGTCACTGCTCCAATGTTTGTCTCCTACTTGTCATTTATAGAATTGTGTGTTGAGTGAAATCTTAGAGGACATTGCCATCTGTGTGGTTTCTTTTGCTTTGTGCAATGCTCCCATTACACCGTCACTGTTTCTTCTATCATGGAATGATATAGTTTCAAAGTAGCATGTTTTATGATCTCGTGAGTTTATCTTGCCTCACGTGTGTTCTGAAATATTTATGACAGTGTGCTTCCATTTTACATTGTTCGTTCCTCACTGTGTCTCGTGTCGTGAGTGTTAATGATGAAATGCCTTTTCTTGTCCATATAAAATAGCACAATTCTTGATTACACTTTGTTTAAACATGTAGATATGTATGCGAGTTGTTTTAAAAATGTAATTGTTGTTCTTTTGTAAAAGTTCAAAAACTAGAAAAAAGGAAAAGGTGACAAGGTCGCGAGACAGAGCCCGGACCGGTGTGACAAGCCGTGCAAGAGCCATACAGAGCGCTTTAATCTTAGTGAATTTCAGTGGCGAGAGAGCGAGAGGGAGGAGACAGACGTGATAAATGGAGAAGAAAGTAGAGAGAATTAAGAGCATAGAGCGAACGGCCACGTGGAAGTGGCCACTCAAAAGGGGAAGTTTACGCATGCGTACTGGAATGAGTACTGAGTCCTTAAGCAGCCCTATAGTAAGTGACATAGCGATGACGTAGTACGCCACTCTGCGTGCCCTGCCTGCTGTCAGGAGGGGTGGGATCAGTATGATACCGGAGGTTCCAACAATAATCAAAATACCCAAGCTATTAAATTGAAAATTTCCTATTAATTACGTGCCATATCCATTTGGCAGAAGCAAGTTTTCATGCCATTTTTTCAGTTGAAGAACTCCTTAAGGAGGCATAGTACTGCTCATCTTTTGGCACAACACTCATGGGACTGAGGCAGTAGGATTTTACAAATAGGAGGCCAAGACCAATCTTAACCACATAGTGAGAGCCTTCTTTGAAAAAATTATCATTTCTAATAGTGAGTTCTAAAGCAACACAAAATAAAATATAAATTTTTATCTGTCTGGCATATGCTTTCATTTCATTTCAATTTCAAAATTATTTCATTAAATGTAAAATTCTGTTTTAGGATAAATATAGATAAACTTTATAGTTTGTTTTGATCTAATGTGTGTTTTCTTGGATAATGTTAAAATAGCAATTCATATGTTTGTTGATGGGATTTTATGTGTATTTCTTAAAACATGCTTATGTATTTTTAACCATCTTGAATCCAAAGGTTAAACTTTTATTTGAGTTTATCATTAATTTTCAATTATTTTAATACCACATTTGGCATTTTTTGTTGCTATTGATGTGAAATTTATTTTCCTGGCTTTTAAGAGTATTTAACATTTTTGGAGAGGACAAATCAGTTGGTGCTTCCTCAGTGGCTTGTTTTAATCTTCTATTAGGGCTAGAGCTCACTGTTTACTCCAGCATGGTTTTATCTTGTAGCCAAAGCCTAAGTATCCTGGGGTCTCAGCTGCTTATCCCTAGTGTTGAAGAGTGCTTCCATTCTGTGTCCTGGAATCCATCAGTCTCCTGTACTGTGGGAATCTTTGGAAAATATGCGCAAGAACAGGTTCTGAAACGAATGCATTTACCTATCTGTTCAGGATGTGGGCTCCATCAAAACACTCACAGGAGCACTATGTTGAATCGTTGAATCTGGAATTCATTGTTTAAGAGGCATGTCTCCCAGTGTTTTGCAACTAAAATTCCAATTATTCCAGCCCGCCCTCAATTTAATTATCTTACTCCTGAAACTGTCATGACTTCCTGGGTTTATATTTCCTGCCTTAGGATCTAAAAACTGCCTGGAGTTGAAAAAGTAAGGAAATAAAATCCTGGCCTGTTGGGTTTGTGGACACAGCTAAAAGTACTATGATTCCTAATTCAAAATATTTGTAAATCATGTCTCAGATGTTTTTTGTCAAGCTTCTAGTTTGCTCATTTTAAGAGGACAAGTCTGGAATTGGACACTAGTATATCAAAAGTTTTTTATGTGTGTGGGTTTTATAATTTTGTTTACTTTGGGTGTTGGAATTTGTTTTGTGTTTTTTTTTTCTTGAGGATTTTAGGATGTTTCAGAATTCACAAGGCCTGTTTAACACAGCCTGTTCCTGAAAGGTTAAGCACTTCCATCTGTCTCCTTACACCCAGCAGTTATATGTACATGAATTTCTGTTTCCCAATGTCCTCCAAGTGAGAATGAGACAAAAGATACTGAGATGATGATCGATTCATTGAAAATACTGCTCATGAAAATGTTCAACAGCATTAATAAAATATGCTTGAATTTGTTCTGGCGTCAAATAAACATTGATATAAGTAACAGATTTAAGTTGACTTATGCACTGTACGGAAGAGGTTGTGGGCATACAATATGCCCAAGGCACAAAGCTTTTATTAGGTGAGATTTGTTGGTAGAGATGACAAGGAAAAATAAATTTCAAATGGGCAGGTTTCATTTTTCTCTTTGCTTAAACATTTGTGTTTATTAAATTTTTCTCTTCCATGCTAGACTAGATTTTCAATGTTTTTTTCCCAGTGCTATGGCTATATATAAGAACAATATTTTATATAATGTTCTATTTTATCAAGTGTAACTATCAAGTGTCTATATCATAGATATGCATGCTAGAGAAAATGTCCTTAAACAAAGTTACAAGGATTATACTTAAATAACAATCTTAGGTAGGTCATATTAGAGACACGGAACTTTTATGATGATCTTAAAGATAATTGAAAACTGAGATCCTATTATTTGCTTACATTTTCAATGAGTAATAAAAAAGAACAGAGAATATGTTTAAAAATAGGAAAAGTTCAGTTTAAAACTAAATTGCACACACTGTTATCAGTAGGAATGTGGCTGTTTAAGTTCTGAGATATAGCTTTATATGCAGTCTCCATTTCTGTGGTGCAACGTTCTGTGAATCTTTTGGAAATCACGTGGAAGTGGGTGGTCTCAGCTGCCACTGGCTGTTACGGGCAAGGAAACTTCCATTGCAGCAGCGTTGATGACACCAGATTCAACTGAGAATGAGAAACAGTGAAGGCTTTCACAATACCGGCACTCCCACAAAAACACCAACCCAGACAGTAAGCCTTGGAAGATAGCCTTTAAAAACTACAAAAACAATGATGAAATATATCTCTTTACCACTGACAGCTTCTTGTGGGTGTGAGTGGAAGGATCGGTCATCTTTAAGGGATTGGCCACTGGGAGTTTTGCCATGCTCCAGTGAGTATATGGCTAACACAAATTGTACTTGCTGTATTTTTTTCTTTGATAGGGAAGGCACAGAGATGGGAAGACAGATCTCTGATGAGTGGAAGTAAGTATGATAAGTGTGAAATTTCCAAATAATCAATAAAAATATTATCTTGGAAAAAGGGAACTCAAGAGTGCCTTAGATGTTTAGTTTAGTAGTTATAAACCAACCTTGACTGATACAGGCACTACTGTCTTCACTAATCTCAATTCTTTGTTTTTTTGTTTTTTTGTTTTTTTTTTTTTTGGTTTTGCGAGACAGGGTTTCTCTGTATTGTTTTGGAAGCTATCAGTCCAGCCCGGCCTCGAACTCACAGAGATCTGCCTGCCTCTGCCTCCCAAGTGCTGGGATTAAAGGCATGTGCCACCACTGCCCAGATATTAATCTCAATTTTTAAATTGTGCTAATTAAAAAGCCAGTGGACAAAAGAAAATCTAACCAAAACTGAAGGTAATGAGTTTTCAAATTCATGAACAACAAAGCATTGCAGATCTTTATATTTGATGTCACATTTTACAGGAACCGAAGGGAATTTGTACGTTATACCACCAAGAAAAAAATACTATCTGAGACAAAATATACTTGTTTTGACTGGAAGAATTTGAGAGAATTATTTAACTCTCAACTTTTTGATTATAAAATGTAGTTATTTTACCTTCTAACATTTTTATGTAGAACTTTAATAGAATTCTTATCATATATATCTCTTAGAGTTCATATTCATTCTATTTATATATGAAAGCTCATACCATAAAATGTATTTCATTTTGAACATAGTCCATATCATGCAGCAATAGGACTTAGCCACTGCACATATGTTAAGATTGGCCATAGTATTTTAATTATTTCTGAGGATTCATTGACAATATCTTTCTTCATCTTAAAAAGCATCTAAAAATCAATGAAAAGTTTTTATGGAGAGTTTGGAATTATGGTTTTCATAGATGCTTTGCAACAGGAGCTTACTCTGCTCCTGCTTGTATTCTGCAAGCACTGCTGAAACTGCACGAATTGGAAACTAGCTGTGAAATTAGATTTTTCTAACATGAACGATGAGAGCTGTCATCAGTCTGATATCTACAGAAAAAAGTATTTTACCATGGTGTTTTTATATCTCTTGTGAATATTATCTCTGATTCTAATATGCAAAGAGGGATATACAAATTGAACCTGACTTTTGTGCATTTAGGGATTTTTGGTAGGTCTTGGGCTGTAAAATTTCATCCGTTGGCAATATTTTATGAAGAGTATGAATAATAAAATAAAACAGAGTGAGCTTCCTAAACATAATGTTTAAAAAATACTGAAAATACTGTACTGTCAAAATAGTTTACGTTTTTTTGGTTAAATTGAGATTATAAGACTTTGTAGACCACTTGCATGTTCAGATTAGTCTAAACAACATCAAACTCCTCCTGCACTGTGTCCATTTAACATGGTAAGATAACGTTCACATAGGTGATAGTTCATCACTTTTAGCTAAATCAAAGTTTAGTTTTTGAAGTTACAAATATCACCGCTATTTCTTTCTTTTGGTGCTGTTTTGCTTATGGTTTGCTGTTGTGATGTTTAGACCAAACTCCAGTCCCTGGCCATGGTATCCATACACTCTATCCCTGAGCCATGTCTCTGACTCAAAAAATTGCATTCCAATTTGACTTTCTGCATTATATTTGCTACTAATAGTCCATAGCACTTAACAAAAGTTCAGTGTTATCACTTTCAAAGAGCAAGTGTCAATTATTTAGTTTTGAAATTATTATGGCAGTTTGTTATAATAATTTTATACACTTCTTAGAAACTACTGGATACTTTATGTAAAGTTATCATTTATCTTTAATTTTCTTTTTCAGTTTAAATAACTTTCTTTTTCACTTTAATACAAACAGAGTCACAGTGATGTCCACAAAGAAGAGGAATCTGGCAATTCTTGCAATTTATGATTAAGCCTGATTCACATTGAAAAACTAACTATGGAAGGAGGGTCTAAAGAATGTTGACAATATCAGAATAGGACTAAGTCATAAAATTGCAGCCAGATGGTTTAAGAACTTGTAAACACCCAAGCAAGGTGCCTCATGTCTATTAAGCCACCATTTTAAAGGCTAGATCAGAAAGCTCTACCATGAAATAAATGGCAGACAGGTCTATGGAGTAAGTTACATGCTAGTCAATGCTGCATGACTAAATTTCTTTAGTGTGTGTGTGTGTGTGTGTGTGTGTGTTTTAATCTGATGGAGGTTGAGGGGTGCATTCATCTTCAGATATGATAGTAAGTCATATGTGGTAGTTTATATGGTTCACATTTAGTGGAATTAAAGTAACAGATCCTCCCACCCACAATACCTAATACCTGACTAGTCATTTCCTGGCTATTATTGTTATTATTTTAAATGTATGCTTGTGTGCCTTCATGGGTTTATATGTGCCACATTCATGCTAGTGCCAGTGAGTGCCAAGGGGTGGTCAGATTCCTTGGAATGATAGTTATTAGATATTGGGAACCACCTGGTGTGGCTGTCTGAATCAAACTCTGGTCCCCTGAAGAAACAATAAGTACTTTTAAAGTTTCCACTCTGTCTGAATCAAAGTGATGGGAGTTGACTTGATGAAGTTGAACTTTGTTTAGGGAGAGAGATAGGGGTCCAGTTTCAATCATTTTCATGTAGATATCTAGTTTGCCAAGCCTGTTTTGTTGAAGATGCCATCTTTCCATCCATGTGAATTATTGACTTCTTTCAGAAACAAACAAACAAAAACAGATGACTCTAGGAGTATAGATTTATATGTGTACTTAATTCATTTATATTCATCAGCATACTTGATTTTATTCCATTAACAAGCTGGGGATCTTAGAAGATCACTGTAGTATAAGTTCAAATCTGGGCTGTTAATAGCTCCAACAGTATTTTAATTGTTCAGGATTGTTTTTGTTATTATGGGACGTTTGTATTTTGCTTTGATTTTATTTCAGCAAATGTGAATAACTCATTTGGAATTTTGATATCATTTTCATTAAATCTGTCAATTTCTTTTAGAAGGGTGGGTATTTTCACATAACCCTGCCAACTCATGAACATGAGAGATGTTTCCATTTTCTGTTATCTTCTAATTTCATTTTTAAGTGTGTTAAACATGATTCTACTTATAGAAGATGGTGATCAACACAAAGACCCAACACTGATAAAGGTGCATAGGGTAAGAGACTGTGGACTTCTCATCACTAAATGGACCCTCTATATCATACCCTGCCTCCTAGTACTCAAAGATTGTGACGGAGGGAGGAAGAGAATAACTGTGCAAGTCAACTGCAGAAGATGCCTACAATTAAACTATGTTTCCAGGTACAGCAGAGAGGTTGTACACATGAATTCTCAAGGAGAGTTGGAGTCTAAACAACCATTTAGAGAGGTTAGCTCTGACATCAAAATTGCTGGTTCAGATATATATTCACCTTGAACAGTTTGCAGATCACAGGGTATTTGCAGTTTATGTGGAGGCCTCACTTCTATTTTTGATGAAAAGAAAAGTTGTGCTTTTATCATAGAAATAACATGGGAAAGCAGGAGGAACAGTGTCCAACACATAGTAAGCATGAGATTAGCATACATTATATATGTGTACATATGTGTGTTACCTGTGAATTTAACATTCACCATAGAGTCAATGCTGAGTATGATTCTTTTTCATTTGTTTCTCATGTAGTATTTCTTAATTTGGGTTTGCCCTCCCTCTACTATTCCAAGTTCCTTCTTACTTCCCCTCCTTTCCAGATCTGCACTCGTTTTATCTCTAGTTAAAAAAGAAAAACAAGCTTCTTATGTACAATAATAAAATAAATGAAATAAAAATAATGCATTGGAACAGAATAAAGCCAACAAACACAAAGACCCCCCAAAAAGTACATGAAATAGATAAAGAAAAAGTGTCCCACTTATTCACACACTGAGGAATCCTGTAAAATCATTAAACTAAAAGTCATACTAAATATGCAAAAGACCTGTAGGTTACAAAGAGATATAATAAAAAAATAAAAGTGAGATGAAACTTAAAAAAGGAAAAACCCATCAATATTTATCCTGAGTATACACATGGACTTTGGACTCCCATCCAACAATGTGAGATGTACTCTCACCCTGAACTCTTGAGGGAGGGTCTAGGCCCTGCCCTGGATGAAATGACAGACTATGGACATCCCCAAGGGGGACCTCACCCTCCCTGGGTAAATGAGGGGATATTGTGGGGAGTTGTGGGGAGGGCACTGGAGGAGGGAAGGGAAACGGAGAGGGACCTGTAACTGACTTGTGAAGCAACCTTGTTTCTAATCTAAATTTAAATTTAAAAATAAATAATAAAGCCGGCCGGTGGTGGCCCATGCCTTTAATCCCAGCACTCGGGAGGCAGAGGCAGGCGGATCTCTGTGAGTTCAATGCCGGGCTGTACCGACGGCCTCCAAAACAATACAGAGAAACCCTGTCTCGTAAAACCCCCCCAAAAAATAAAAAAATAAAAAATAAAAAAGAGAAAAAAGAAAAGGAAAAACCCTAAAACAATATAATGAGAGAAAAACGAACCTCCACAGATGCCATTGAGTTCCTTTAGTGTGGACTAGCTCCTGCTGGGCATATATGCTACCCTTAATAGGAGTTTGTTTCCCCATTGTGACTCACTATGAGAAAATAGAAACTTCATTTGCAAATGGTTATCCTTTTGTAATAGTTTCCGGAATAGGGACAGGGGCATGTAATCACTTCTATTTTCTGTTCTAGAAATCCACCTGGGACAGACCCATGCATGCCATGTACATGGCTCCTCGTTTTCTGTGAGTTCATATATGTTGATCATGTTGATTTAGAGGGCCTTGTTTTCTTTGGATCCTCCATTCCCATTGTGTCCACCACCTTTTACATATGGTTCCCTGAGCCCTGAAGCCAGAGATATGATGGAAATTTCCCATTTAGGGATGGGAGTTTCAAGATTTCCTTACAAGAATAATGTCTATGGGTCTCTGTATTTGTCCCCTTCAGTTGTAGGGGGAAGCTTTTCTGACCATGGCTAAGCAAGGGGCTGGTCTATGAGTATAGAATGTCATTAGGAATCATTGTAGTTCTAATCCCATCATTTTGTTTAAAGGTAGTATTGTTTTTTACCATGGGTGCTAGCATATCTTGCAGGCAGGACACCATTGTTGATAGAAAGGAATATAGCTGTTTTTTAAATTTATCATTTTGTAGTATGCAGAATGTTTTCCTGTACCAGATATTAGTATGTAGAGGTGAAGGCTCTATGTAGACACGCACTCAACTTATTCAGATTCAGTCAAGTATGTAGGTTTGCCTTCAGCAATGGGACTTTGCAATCACTCTATGTATTACAACCTATAGTCTTGTCAATACCTGGCTTTTCTGGAAATTCAAATGGTACCCCTTTTGCCCACATCTCAATTAGATGAAGCCCGGTCCTGATACTGGACGATTCATTTGATAAGAAGAGGAGTGCAGATAGGGCTCTGTATCCCCTATTATCTGGCAAACTCATTTATATTGCATTTATATGTGTATAGATTACAGGTACCTTATACTCTACCTAATTTCTGTACTACTCCTAAAATTGCTCTTAATTGTGGCTATCTCTCCCCATATTCACACCCTGTAGTCTGTCCTCTATCCTCCCTCACTTGATCCTCCTGATCCATCACCCCACCATCTATCCATAAATATTTATTCTTTCCTAGAAGACGCCAAATGGGATGAATTCAGGTAATAAATTTTGGGGAGAAGGTATAAGGGTATATGAGATGATAGTAGGTTGATTTTTATTGTCATCAAAATTTTCTCAATAATTCTCCTAAAATTCAAGCATTCATTGAGAAAAGTGAAGTTAAATATATTTTCTTCACTAAATATGTAGATTAGCCTGAGTTTTCCATTTTGCTATAATCTGAAGGTTAGCATTTCAATATTTATACAGATTAGAGTGATATCTGTCAAATCAAGTATAATTTCATGTTACAGTTTTGGAGAGCAATTATTGAAAACCTTAATATGATCATGATTTACACCTTGCTTCAATAGTCATGAGTTTTTTATTTCTTTTTTACACATTGCATAAGATTAGTTACAAGGTCGTTAGATGTCTGTATTCCAAGGAAATATATATTATATATATATAATATATTCACACCAAAGCTTTTGTGATATCATTTAGAAGAGCATTTTTCATTTCCATTATCACTAAATCAATTACGTTTTATAGTGAATATTATTTCAAGTACTTATACCACAACTTCAATACTTAGATACACTTGACTCCAATCTCTTGTATTATTCATAATAGCCATGGTCCTTTTAAAATTTTTTCTCTTAAATGAGAAATAGAAACATTAAAGCTATGATCCATTTTGAAAAATCTAGAATTCCTAATCAATTTAAAAATAATTGAGTTATTCTTTAGTTTTCAAGTGATTTTTCTTTAGCATTGTGAATAGGTTTGCTGTATTGTTTAAACATTCAAATAAAATTTTCCAGATCACTAATACAGGAGAATACTTTGACGATATTCTATTCATTTTATTTTGTGGAACTCTACATTAGTTTTGAGATTTGAATGACTTTACAATAAAAAAGAAAATTAGAGAGTTCTCATATGTTCCCAGAAGTTCCACTTTACTTATTATCATCTCGCATTGGGTTGCTCTATTTGTTCCAATTGACATGTTGTGTATTAAACTTAAATTAATACAAATTGGGGAAGAAATACTAGAACTGAATTCAAGAAGAAACGAAAGTACAATTTGGGGTAACAACATAGGTGGGAAGAAAATAACACCAAGGAAGTTTGAAAAAAACCACAGTGGATCATGTTAGTTTATGTGTTATTAAATTGCACACACACACACACACACACACACACACACACACACACACACACACAGACAGACACACATTCATACATCTTATTAAATACTAATGATTAAACATGATTAAAAAGGGCCCACTTGATCAGTACTGGAAACATGGGGTAGCTATAACACTAGAAAATGAGTACTGACAACTATTTTTTGTTTCTTTTGTTGTTTTTGCACTGAAAGGTATAGTAATTCTACTCTGGGTCCTGTTATTTGCTCTTCATAATTTTCTTGATTTTTTTTCTTTGTGTGTGTGTGTGTGTGTGTGTGTGTGTGTGTTTCCACTATGCTGTTCTCTTTCCTCACTGATTAATAGTGTTTCCAGGACACATGAAGCAACTAGAAAATTAGAAAAGATAATTTGTGGTGAAGCAATGATATGTATGCTAAGATAATGCCAAAGTGAACTGTAATGTAGAATGGAGACACATAATAACCACAAAATTAATTCTATTTAGGAATATGATATATTTTATGTAAATTTTGAACTAATATATACTGGTTTCTGTAGTTAGGTGTAAATGACTTCAGACTAAAATTTGAAGTCTATGGTATATAACTTAAGAAGACAGTTGTGGGAAAATGTTCTAGGGGGACAAGAAATGACACAGTTCACTCCTGATTTAAGGACTTATGATTCATGTCTACACTCAAAGACGTAGAATTTTTTAGTCCTGGCATTTCATCTCTTAGAGATTTATTTAATTTTAATTATGTGAGTTCACATGCTTGTGTGTATGTGTTTCTGTGTGAGTGTATGAGCACTTAAGTGAATATAAAACCACAAGGAGACCAGAAGCATATAATCTCCCTAGAACTGGAATGATAAGTAGTTTTCAGTTTTCTGATGTGGGTAGTGCTAGGAACTCAACTCAAGTTCCATGCAAGAACCATATGTGCCCATAATATCTGAGTCTCCTCTCTAGCTTAAAACACCGAAAATTTAAAAGAATAGCCTATACCCTACCAGTTATACATTAATTCTAATCAATACAACTAGTGCCTGTATGGAGACTCCATACCCTACCTTCTCCTTGGTGTAGAAAGGTACTTTGTAGACTATAGAAATAGAACCATTAGCGACAACCCAGCTACAAAACCCTCGACTTACGATCTATCCTGGCTACAAGATATGTGGGGGCAATGGCGGTACAGAACCTGTGGGAGTGGCTATTCAACCTCTGGTTTGAGACCCAAGGCACAAGAGGAGACCCATGCCCTACACTGACTAGAGGGCCAGGAACCAGAGTACATAGCTTCTTGATCCCGAGAACAACCAAACACAGCTTGTGGGGGAAGATAAAATTAATGAAATGATTCCGAGTGATATTCTACAATATTCATAGGTCTGTGTCTTGCCCAGTTGTCATCAGAGCAGCTTCCTCTGACAGAAGATGGGAGACAGTGCAGAGATCCACAGTCAGTCATGCAGAGAGCGTAAATTGGAGGTCTCCATGTGGTCCCTCCAGTAGGTGATGCAAAAGGAGGAAAGATTATAGGAATCACAGGACACCAGGAGAAAAGGGCCCACTTGCTCAGTTAAGCAGGGCTCACATGGGCTCACTGAGACTGAAGTGGTTAACACTGGGCGTGCACGGGTATGCAGCAGGTCCTTTGCATACATGTTATGGCTGTTAGACTGCTTTCTTGTAGGACTCCTAAACTAAGTCTTTCTCTGATTCTTGCCTGCTCTTGGGACTTTTTTTTCTCCTATTGGGTTGTGATATCTAGCTTCGATGAGGGGCCTTTTGCCTTATCTTATCTTGTTTTGTAATATCTGGTTGTTGTCTCTTAGAGGTCTGTATTGGATCTGGGGGGAGAGGGCAGTTGCGGGGTGTTTGAGGAATGGATGGACAGGGGACGGTGGTATAGATGTATTATGTGAGGGAAGAATCTATTTTCAATTAAATAAATAAATATATAAAGTTCTTAGAGCAACTAATAGTAAACACAAGTAAAGTGTTCGCTCGCTTTCAGTGAATCATTTTATTACCTTTGCAATCCCCAAACTAAGTAAATACTGTATGCTTATATATTTATGATTAGAAAGCAAGACCCGCTCTGCAGATTTTTAAAATAATGTTTCTGTATATGTGGTGTGTGGGGGGGGGAGCAGGGAGTAAGGGCCACAGAACTCATATAGAATTTGAAGGACAACCTCAGGTATCAGTCCTCATGTTTTACCCTGTTTGAGTCAGAGTTTCTCTGTTGTTCTCTCTTTCAGTCATCTGAGCTTCTTTGCTGTTCTCTTTCAGGCATCTGTCTAACTGCAGCCTAAGAGTCTGTATTCTTCTGTTTCAACTGGTATCTTGCAATGGAAACAATGGAATTGGAGATGCATTATATCTCATTTGGAGTATATGGGTATTTTAAAGTCTTCACACTTGCATGGAAACATTTAATCCATTAATCCATCTCCCCAATGATTGCTTCTAGACCTCACAAACAATGTTTGCTTTTATGGGTGGTAAGTCAACTTAATTTCTTCTTTCAGTTTCTTTTATTTGATAAAATACAAATTACATATCAACTATTAGGTCAATTCTCCTTATAATTTTATTTTCTCAAGATTTGAAAACACTATAGTGTACAAAGAACAATAATTCCTAAAAAGATAATTCTAATGACTCTGAATATCCTAATATTGGCATAAATTAAGATGTCATTTTACTTGGAAATGACATTAAGCCCCTCAGGAGTTTCCAGTTGAGATATCTCATGTATTTTAATTGCTTTGTCTTCACTGAATACAATCTTATTGACATTCTCCTTTTAAAATTGTCTTATCTTTAGAGTTTATATAATGCAATTGGTTATAAATAATCACTGAAGATATTTTCAACATTTAAATATGTCTTAGTAAGTAAATGTTTTTATTGATATTAATCATCAGAGGATCGCAATTACCATTTAGACATGTAAAGAATCTTTGTTTGTTTAGACCTGAGATTGAACATAAAACACCAATTAATGCAGAGGTTAGTTGATGATATTTTTTGGTTTGTTCCAAACAGACTCTGATGTAACCCAATCCTATTGGATTGTTGCTGTGTTTTAGGGATGACCATGAATCTGTTCTTTGTTCCATTCCCTATACTTATTCTTATACAGTTAACTACATTAAGGACAGAAGAAATTTCTCTTATGCTACTCCCACTCTGTCATTATTTATGATATGTTCACAGACTTCTAGAAAAGGATTTCAGAGTCTTTGAAAAATTTTACAGTAAATAATTTTCAAATATATTTTATGAACATTTACTTTTATGAACCTAAGGTCCAGTATTGTTATACCTATAAAGTACATTGCTAATCTACTAGGAGTGATTGATTTCCAATATAAAAGAAAACAACTGATCAGACAGATTTTATGACAACAGGTCAATCAGTATATTTTCCATTCTGATTGGCAATATTTTAGTGAAAAATAAGTTAAAATGAATCGGATAGAAACTATAGAAGCTATTCCCTGTCTCTCTGTATTAGACTCCTATATATAGAACTTACTTTACTTTGATTGGGAGCCTATGCTCATTCCTGTTTTCATATGTAATTGTTAAACAAGACAGAAACAGAAATATTATGTGTATTCCCTACCTGAGTGAAACGAAAAATTTGAAGTTCTTAATAAACTTACAGCTCTAAGGACTGAGATTGTGAGGTGCTCAGTTGTGAATCAATTGACAGAATTGTTTAGAAATTAGTGTGATTGGAAGAAATGAGATATTTTAACTTTGTGCAATATTATTGGTTTCCTGTCAGTTATGTTAACTCTTTAAGCTGTTATAATTATGGTAGACAATTTTCAGATACATGTTTGTCAAAATATAATCATTGTGAGTGTGGTGTAATAAGGACCTGATAAATCTAGCACACCAACAATTTGAAAGCCACAAAGCCATATTTTGTGGCATGGACTTTGTCTTGGTCATAGTTTGCTCTAGGCAACCAGGTGCTTTACTCTGGGTCTGTAGAATATCTCTTGCTCATGATTCTTGAAAGCTTCATCCAATGCAGGTGATATCGGCAGATGGTTCGTACCTTCAGACTTCTAGGACACTTCATTTCCCACACATTTTTCCTACTGCACAGATACATTTCATTTTAGTACATATTTCAATGTTTCATAATTCCAAAACCACTCACATAAAACTGTTTTTCACTGTAACCTCAAAAGTCTATGACATTTAAATGCAACCCTCTGTATGTATATGTATGTTCATGTTGCTAAACTAACCACAGCTAAAGTAAGCCACATATATTGACTCCTCCATTTATGTCAAATACTGCCATGGATATGCTGGTTTCTTTATATATGTGTATACTTCTGTATACAAAATGTGAAAAGGAAAACTGATGACAAAGTTTTCTGTCCTCCACAGGATCCCTAGACTCTAGGGAGATTTTGCAAATACCTCTCTGAAGCAGACTAATCGATCAGAACTTGTAAGGAAATATTATTATCAGATGAAAACTGCCTGGGAGAACATTTGTTTCCTGACAAGATGGATATGTCTAATACATTTGCTATATCACTGCCATTAGAGCTGGAGATCTTGGATCTCTCTGAGAGAAAGGTTATACGATTGTCAGTCATTTGTTTTTCCTCACATAGACCACACCAGATTTGTCAATAAAACACAGACAATGCCTTAGCCAAGTATAATGGGATTTGTAAAGAAAGTAGTCAAAAGTAGCATAGGAGAAGTCAAGTGGAGGTTACATGAGCTGTTCTTGAAGTTCCTGCAACCTTGATTTGGGACATAAAACATGCTGTTGTGGATAGCCAATGTTGTTTAGTGGTTAGTTATTCTGACCAAAATAGTCATTCACAGTATATGTTCATATAAAAACTCTGGATATTTAAAATTTTTAAATTACATTCATTTTGTTTTACTTCATGCTGTGTGTGTGTGTGTGTGTCTGTGTGTCTGTGTGTGTGTCTATCAGACCACATCTTGCAGCAGTTCATTCTCTCCTTCTACTTCACTGATGGTTGTCATCAACCTTTAAGCACTGAACCATATCACTGGCCCATCTACTGAAATTGTAAGGAAGAAAAAAGACAGCAAACATACTGAACATAAAGTCATTTTGTGTTAGGAAGCTTTGTTTTTGTTCACAGTTACAAGTGAACTTTGAGTTTTGTTAAACTTCATTGTAATTTCAGTATGTAGATTCACCAATTCTGAAAATAGGCTAGTATATTTAACCATTTTTCATTGTCTGTAGAACCTCAAATTGTTGGTGGTTTCTAAAGTTTCCAACTCACAGTGCAACAGCTTTAGTGAAAGGCTAAGTAGAAGCAAACAAATAAGCAAACAAACAAATTAATAAATAATGTCAATAAATCATATCATCTCCTTCCTCCATATTTATTCTGTAGAATGAGCGATATCCCACAGTCATAGTGGACTAAGTTTCTCCTTAACATGAATGAAATCATCTGCTTCTAAAACATAAACTCAGATTATAATTTTGTAACTAACCCATAGTATTGATTCCATTACTTTGCTGAATGGAGTTATTGTGAAACATAAGCAATTAAATCTCATTTATTGAACCACGGTGAATAGTGTTCATAGTACTCCAATGATCTATATACTTTTTCCTGTGAAGTAATATGTAATATTGAAAGGAGGCAAATAGCCAAATACACACACACACACACACACACATGTATATATATATAGAAACAGAGAGAGAGAGAGAGAGAGAGAGAGAGAGAGAGAGAGAGAGAGAGAATCCCTGCATTTAAGGGAGAAGTCTGAAATATAATAGAAATTGTATCACTTCACATACACATTAAAAATGTTTAGAATCAGGAGATTAAAAAATGTAACCAGGGTGAATGTTGATTTAATGGATGTTCAATATATGAGCTCTGGAATGTCCTTTCTATTAACACGTATATCAACCTTATCAGCAGGTGAAAATTGCTCATTTCTGTATTTTCTTAATTTAAATATTTACAAAATATATTGTAGTCTAGCTAAATTCCTTCAGGGTCAGCTAGTGTACTAATTGGTAAGACCTAAACAGTTTAGAAGAAAATCAAAAGGCAATAATCCTTTGGTAAAATACTCTTTTGGAAATTGATTCATAGTAAGCAACGAATTAAGTGTGGCACTAAAGTAAAGACGGTGATTTAGTAATAATATAAAGTGATAGACTTCACATTTCCCAGAGGAAGCATTTGAGAAAATATGGTAAGCAATAGATGTGTGCCACATAGTTACATGTCAACTTCATATAAAAACTAGAGTTATCTAAGAGTTGCAAAAATGCCCCCATATAATTTGGCTACATGTAGAACATTTTTTAAATTAAGGACCAATTTGGAAGGATTCAGCCCATGTAGGGTGGTACCACCACTGGGCAGATGGTTCTGAGTTATGTAAGAAAGGAAACTGACCATGCCATTTAGACCAAAACCGTAAACAACCTCCATCTCTGGCTTCAGACACAGCTTGCTCCAAGTTCCTGCTCTCCTTCAATTCCTGTCCTTTTTTGACATTAAACTGAAGTGCAACTGTGGGTAAAATAAAACCCTATCTTTCCCAAGCTGTTTTGCTCATGGTGTTTCATCAAAGCAATAGAATCCTAAGACATGCTAAGATTTAAGTTTTCAAATTCTTCTGGTTTTTTTTGTTTTGTTTTCCTATTTTTTATTTAAATTAGAAACTAGCTTGATTTACATACCAATCTCAGTTCCTTTTCCCTCCCCCTGCTCCACTGTCCCCCATTAATACCCTATCCCATCCTGTTTCTGTTCCCCAGGGAGAGGGAGGCCTTCCATGGGGGAATCTTCAAAGTCTGTCATTTGGAGAATGGCATAGGCCTTCCCCCAAGTGTATAGGTTGAGAAAGTATTCCTCTATGTGAAGTGACCTCTTAAGGTCAATTAATGTACTAGGGATAAATACTGATTTACTACCAAAGGTCCCATTGATTGCCAAAGCCTCCTCAATGACACCCACGTGCAGGGGGTCTGGATCAGTCCTATGCTGGTATCCCAGCTATTAGTCTGGGGTCCATGAGCTCCCCCTTATTCACCTCAGCTATTTCTGAGGGTTTAACCAGTCTCATCTTGACCCCTTTGCTCATCATTCCTCCTTCTCTAAAGCTGGATTCCAGAGTTCAGTTCAGTGTTTAGCTGTGGATGTCTGCTTCTGATTCCATCAGCTACCGGGTGAAGGCTCAAGGAAGGCATATAAGGTAGTAATCACTCTCATTATCAGGGAAGGGCATTTAAGGTAGCCTCTCCACTATTGCTTAGATTGCTATCTGGTTTCATCCTTGTAGATCTCTGGACATTTCCATAGTGCCAGATTTCTCTTTAAACCTATAATGGCTCCCTCTTTTATTGCTCTCCTCCATTCTTGCCCCGACTCAACCTTCCTGCTCCCTCATGTCCTCTTCTCACCTTCTATTCTTCTACTCTTCTCTTTCTCCTAGCTCCCTCTCACCTCCCCCCATACTCCTAATTTGCTCAGGACGTCTTTTCTCTTTCCCCTTCTCCAGGGGACCATGTATGTCTCTATTAGGGTCCACCTCATTTTTTTTTTATTAATATTTTTTTTATTTTCCATTTTAAATTTAGATAAGAAACAAGGTTGCTTCACAAGTCAGTACGAGGTCCCTCTCCCTTTCCCTCCCCTCCTCCCGTGCCCTCCCCCATACCCCCCCGTTATCCCTCATTCCCCCAGGGAGGGTGAGGCCCTCCATGGGGGTGTCCATAGTCTGTCATTTCATATAGGGCAGGGCCTAGACCCTTCCCCAAGAGTTCAGGGTGAGAGTGCACCTCACATTGTTCTATGGGAGTCCAGAGACCGTGTGTATACTTGGGATGGGTACTGATCTGCTGTCCAAGGCTCAATAGATTACCTAGGCCTCCTCACTGACACCCAGATTCAGGGGGTCTTGATCAGTCCCATGCTGGATTCCCAGGCTGATGCCTGGGATTCAAGAGTTAACCTTTGTCTGATCAGCTGTTTCTGGGGGTTCAACCAGCCCAGTCTTAATCCCTTTGATCATCAGTCCTCCCTCTCTGATACTGGCTTTCTTGAGTTCAGCTCAGTACTTAACCAGCCAGTAAATGAAGTTTCTGTTTCCCAGACTCTCTGGCAATAGGATTGTAGGCTGGCACTCCCCAGATCTATGTCTAAAATCCATATATGAGAGAGTACATGCCATGTTTCTCTTTTTGTGACTGGGTTACCTCACTCAGGATGGTTTCTTCTAGTGTCATCCATTTGCCTGCGAATCTCATGATTCCATTATTTTTTTCTGCTGAATAGTACTCCATTGTGTAGATGTACCACATTTTCTCTATCCATTCTTCGGGTGAGGGACATCTAGGTTGCTTCCAAGTTCTGGCTATTACAAATAAAGCTGCTATGAACATAGTGGAACAGACATCTTTGTTATATGAATGGGCATCTTTTGGATATATGCCTAAGAGTGCAGTTGCTGGGTCTTGTGGTAGGTTTATTCCCATTTTTCTGAGGAATCTCCATACTGCTTTCCAAAGTGGCTGAACCAGTTGGCACTCCCACCAGCAATGGAGGAGTGTCCCCCTTTCACCACATCCTCTCCAGCATAAATTGTCATTAGTGTTTTTGATTTTAGCCATTCTGACAGGAGTGAGATGGTATCTCAGAGTTGCTTTGATTTGCATTTCCCGGATGGCTAAGGATGTTGAGCACTTTCTCAAGTGCCTCTCAGCCATTTTAGACTCCTCTATTGAAAACTCTCTATTTAGTTCTGCAGCCCACTTCTTAATTGGGTCCTTTGCTGTTTTGGAGACTTGCTTCTTGAGTTCTTTGTAAATTTTGGAGATCAACCCTCTGTCAGATGTGGGATTAGTGAATATTTTTTCCCATTCTGTGGGCTGCCTTTTTGTCTTGCTGACTGTGTCCTTTGCCTTACAGAAGCTTCTCAGTTTCAGTAGGTCCCATTTATTAATTGTTGATCTCACTGTCTGTGCTACTGGTGTTATGTTCAGGAAGCTGTCTCCTGTACCAATTCGTTCAAGGGTACCACCCACTTTCTCTTCTAAGAGGTTCAGTGTGGCTGGATTTATCTTGAGGTCTTTGATCCATTTGGACTTAAGTTTTGTGCATGGCGATAAACATGGATCGATCCGCATTTTTCTACATGCCAGTCTCCAATTATGCCAGCACCATTTGTTGAAGATGCTTTCTTTATTCCATTGTATATTTTTAGCTTCTTTGTCAAAGATCAGATGTTTGTACGTGTGTGGGTTAATACCCGGATTTTCAATTCGATTCCATTGGTCTGCCTGTCTATTTTTGTGCCAATACCAAGCTGTTTTCAGGACTATAGCTCTATAATAGAGCTTGAGGTCAGGGATAGTGATGCCTCCGGACGTTGCCTTGTTGAACAGGGTTGTTTTGGCTATCCTGGGTCTTTTGTTTTTCCATACAAAATTGATTATTGTTCTTTCAAGGTCTGTGAAGAATTGTGCTGGGATTTTAATGGGGATAGCATTGAATCTGTAGATTGCTTTTGGCAGGATTGCCATTTTTACTACATTGATCCTACCTATCCAAGAGCATGGGAGATCTTTCCATTTTCTTAGGGCTTCTTTAATTTCTTTCTTTAAAGATTCAAAGTTCTTACGATACAGGTCTTTCACTTGTTTGGTTAGTGTTACCCCAAGGCATTTTATGTTGTTTGTGGCAATTGTAAAGGGTGATGTTTCTCTGATTTCTCTTTCAGCCCTTTTATCATCTGTATATAGTAGGGCTACTGACTTTCTTGAGTTGATCTTGTAACCTGCCACTTTGCTGAAGGTGTTAATCAGCTGTAAGAGTTCCCTGGTAGAGTTCTTTGGGTCATTGATGTAAACTATCATATCGTCTGCAAACAGTGAAAGTTTGACTTCTTCCTTCCCAATTTGTATCCCCTTGATCCCCCTTTGTTGTCGTATGGCTATAGCTAGAACTTCAAGTACCATGTTGAAAAGGTATGGAGAGAGTGGACAGCCTTGTTTTGTTCCTGATTTTAGAGGAATTGCGTTGAGTTTCTGTCCATTTAGTTTGATGTTGGCTGTTGGTTTACTGTATATGGCTTTTATTATGTTTAAGTATGTCCCTGTTATCCCAGATCTCTCCAAGACCTTTATCATGAAGGGGTGTTGGATTTTGTCAAAGGCTTTTTCAGCATCTAGTGAGATGATCATGTGATTTTTGTTTTTCAGCTTGTTTATATGGTGGATTACGTTGATGGATTTTCGTATGTTGAACCATCCCTGCATCCCTGGGATGAAACCTACTTGATCGTGGTGAATGATTGTTTTGATGTGTTCTTGGATCCGATTTGCCAGTATTTTATTGAGTATTTTTGCATCACTGTTCATGAGGGATATTGGTCTGAAGTTCTCTTTCTTGGTTGTATCTTTGTGTGGCTTGGGGATCAAGGTTATTGAAGCCTCATAGAAAGAGTTTGGCAAAGACCCTTCTGCTTCTATTGTGTGGAACACTTTGAGAAGAATTGGTATAAGCTGTTCTTTGAATTTCTGGTAGAATTCTGCACTGAGGCCATCTGGACCTGGACTTTTTTTGGCTGGGAGACTTTTGATGACAGCTTCTATTTCCATAGGGGTTATAGGTCTATTTAAATTGCTTATCTGTTCTTGATTTAGTTTTGGCAAATGATAGCTGTCCAGGAAGTCATCCATTTCCTTTAAATTTTCGAATTTTGTGGAGTACAGGTTTTCAAAGTATGACCTAATGATTCTCTGGATTTCCTCAGAGTCTGTTGTTATGTCCCCCTTTTCATTTCTGATTTTGTTAATTTGTGTGTTCACTCTCTGCTGTTTGGTAAGTTTGGACAAAGGTTTGTCTATCTTGTTGATTTTCTCAAAGAACCAACTCTTCGTTGCATTGATTCTTTGTATTGTTTTCCTGGTTTCTACTTTGTTGATTTCAGCCCTCAATTTGATTATTTCCTGGCGTCTACTCCTCCTGGGGGAGTTTGCTTCTTTGTGTTCTAGAGATTTTAGCTGTGATGTTAATTCTCTGGTATAACTGTTTTCCTGTTTCTTCATGTGAGCACTTAGTGCTATGAATTTCCCCCGTAGCACTGCTTTCAAAGTGTCCCATAGGTTTGGGTATGTTGTGTCTTCATTCTCATTGAATTCGAGGAAGTCTTTAATTTCTTTTTTTATTTCCTCTTTGACCCAGGGATGGTGCAGTTGAGCATTATTCAATTTCCATGAGTTTGTAGGTTTTCTGCAATTTGTGTTGTTGTTGAATTCTAATTTTAAGGCATGGTGGTCTGATAAGATGCATGGAGTTATTCCAATTTTTTTGTAGCTGCTGAGGTTTGATATGTTGCCAAGTATGTGGTCGATTTTTGAGAAGGTTCCATGTCCACCTCATTCTTAGCTTCGCTGGCAGTGTGGATTGTAGACTGGTAATCCATTGCTCTATGTTAAGAAACCATTTATGAGTGAGTACATACCATGTTTGTCTTTTTGTGACCAGGTTACTTCGATGTTCCAACCATTTGCCTATGAATTGTTTATTTTTCCCCACTTAGTAGTACTCCATTTTATAAATATACCATTTTCTTTGTCTACTCTTCAGTTGAGGGACATCTAGGTTGCTTCCAGGTTCTGGTTATTACAAATAATACTGTTGTATGAATGTGCATCTTTTGGGTGTATGCTCAAGAATGGAATTGCTGGATCCTGTGGTAGACTGATTCCCATTTTCCTGAGGAATTTCCATACTGATTTCCAAAGTGACTATACCAGTTTGCACCCCCACACCCACCAGCAGTGGAGGAGTATTCACCTTTCTCCACATGGTCTCCAGAATAAATTGCCATTGATGTTTTTGATGTTAGCCATTATGAAAGAGGTAAGATGCTAACGCAGAGTTGTTTTGATTTTCATTTCCCTGATGGCTAAGGATGTTGACCACTTTCTTAAGTGGGTCTCAGCCATTTTAGACTCCTCTATTGAGAATTCTCTATTTGGTTCTGTACCCCACTTTTTATTTTACTTATTTGGTATTTTGGAGACTAGCTTCTTGAATTTTTTGGAAATTTTGGAAATCAGCCTTCTGTAAAACATGGGGTTGGTGAATATCTTTTCCTATTCTGTGCATTGCTGTTTTGTCTTGCTACTGGTGTTATGTTCAGGAAGCAGTTTCCTGTAACAACTCAATCAAGGTTACTTCCCACTTTCTCTTCTGAGAGGTTCATTGTGGCTGAATTTATGTTGAGGTCTTTGAACCATTTGGACTTAAGTTTTGTGCATGGTGATAGATATGCATCTATCTGCAGTGTTCTAAATGCTAGCATCGAGGTATGCCATCACCATTTGTTGAAGATGTTTCTTTTTTTCCAGTGTATAAATTTAGGTTCTTTGTCAAAAATCATGTGTTCATAGGTGTGTGGTTTAATATCAGGGTTTTTGATTTGATTACATTGGTCTACCTGTCAATTTTTGTGCCAATATCAAGCTGTTTTCAGGACTATAGCTCTATAATAGAGCTTGAAGGCAGATATGTTGACTTCTTTGAATGTTCCTCTATTATACAGGGATTTTTTGGCTACCATGGGTCTTTTGTTTTTCCATAAAAAGTTGATTATCGTTGTTTCAAGGTCCATGAAGAATTGTACCAATATTTTGATGGGGATTGCGTTGAATCTGTAAATTGCTTTTGACAAGATTGGCCCTTTTTACTATGTTGATCCTACCTATCCAAGAGCATAGAAGATCTTTTCATTTTCTAATATTTTCTTTCATTAAAGGCTCAAAGTTCTTCCTATACATGTCTTTTACTTGTTTGGTTTGTGTTACCCCAAATCTTTTATGTTGTTTGTGTCTATTGTAAAGGGTGATGTTTCTCTGATTTCTTTCCCAGACAAATTATTGTCTGTATATAGTAGGACTACTGATTTTTTTGAATTAATCTTGTATCCTGCCACTTTGCTGAAGATGTTTATTAGTTGTAGCAGTTACCTGGTAGAGCAATTCTGGTCACTTATATAAACTATCATATCATCTGCAAATAGTGAAAGTTTGATTTCCTCCCTTCCAATGTGACTCCCCTTGATGACCTTTTCTTGTCTTATTGCTTTAGCTAGAACTTTAAGTACAGCATTGAAGTGATATGGACAGAGTGGACAGCCTTGTCTTGTTTCTGATTTTAGAGGAATTGTTTTGAGTTTCTCTCCATTTAGTTTGGTGTTGGCTGTTGGTGTACTGTGTACTGCTTTTATTATGTTCAGGTATGTTCCTGTTGTCCCAGATGTTTTGAGGGCATTTATAATGAATGGGTGTTGGATTTTGTCAAAGGAATTTTTTTAGCGATCAGTAAGATGATCATGTGGCTTTTTTCCTTCTTCGGTTTGTTTATATGGTAGATTACACTGATAGTTTTTGTATGTGGAAACATTCCTGCATCCCTGGCATGAAGTATACTTGATTATGATGGACGATTTCTCTGATGTGTTCTTGGATTAGATTTGCCAGTATTTTATTGAGTAATGTTCATGAGGGATATAGTTCTCTTTGTCTTTGTGTGGCTTGTGTATCAAGGTAATTGTAGCCTCATCAAAAGAGTTTGGTAATGTCCCTTTTGCTTCTATTGTGTAGAACACTATGAGGACTGTTGTTATTAGCTCTTCTTTGAATTTCTGGTAGAATTCTGCACTGTAGCCATGTGGCCCTGGGCTTTTTTTGGTTGGGAAACTTTTGATGACTGGTTCTATTACATTAGGGATTATAAGTGTGTTTACATTGCTTATCTGCTATTGATTTAATTTTGGTAAGTGATATCTACACAGAAATTGTTCATTCCCTTTAAATTTTAGAATTTTGTGGAGTACAGGTTTTCGAAGTATGACCTGAAGGTTCTATGGATTTCCTAAGTGTTCCCTGTTATGTCCCCCTTTTCATTTCTGATTTTGTTACTTTGCATGTTCTCTCTCTGCCTAGTTTTTTTTTTTTACTTTGGATAAGGGTTGTATATCTTGTTTATTTTATGGAAGAAACAACTCTTTGTTACATTGATTCTTTGTATTGTTTTCTTTGTTTCTACTCTATTGATTTCAGCCCTCAGTTTGATTATTTTCTGGCATCTATTCCTCTGGGTTGAGTTTGCTTCTTTTTGTTATAGAACTTTCAGTTGTGCTTTTACTTCTCTGGTATGACTATTCTCCAGTTTCTTCATGTGGGCACTTAGTGTTATTAACTTTCTTACTCTTAGTACTGCTTTCAATATGTCCCATAAGTTTGTGGATCTTGTGTCTTTGCTTTCATTGAATTGTAGGAAGCCTTTAATTTCTTTCTTTATTTCTTCCTTGACCCAGTAATGGGTGTGTGTTGCTGAATTACCATGAGTTTGTAGAGTTTCTGAAATTTGTGTTGTTGTTGAATTCTAAATTTAAAGCAAGGTGGTGTGATAAGATACAGGGGATTATTCCAATATTTTGTACCTGTTGAGGTTTGGTATGTTGCCATATGTAGTGGATTTTAGAGAAGGTTCCATGTGCCACTGAGAAGAAGGTATATTTCTTTATGTTTGGATGGAATCTTGTATAGACGTCTCTTAAACCCAATTGTTTCATAACTTCTGTTAGTTCCTTTGTTTCTTTGTTAAGTTTCTGTCTGGTGATCCTGTATAGTGTTAGAGTGGAATGTTGAAGTTTCCCATTATAACTGTGTGACGTCTTATGTGTGATTTGAATGTTAGTAATGTTCCTCTTATGAATGTGGGTGCCTTTGTATTTGTGTCAAAAATGTTCAGAATTGAGACTTCTTCCTGATGAATTTTTCTTGTGATGATTATGAAATGACTTCTTCATCTCTTTTCATTGATTTTAATTTGAAGTCTAATTTGTTCAATCTTTGGAAAGCTACACCAGCTTGTTTCTTGGGTCCATTTGAATGGAAAATCTTATCCCAACCCTTTGCTGTGTCTGTCTTTGAAGTTGAGATGTATTTCTTATATACAGTAGAAGGATGGACTTTGTCTTCATATCCATTCTTTTAGCCTGTGTCTTTTTATAGGTAAGTTAAAACCATTACTATCGACATAAATTAATCACCATTGACTGTTAATTCTTGTTTGTTTTGCATTTGTTGTTGTTGTTGGTATTGTGTGTAGATTTACCCTGCTTTTCTTTTGACTTTTGGTAAAGTGGCATTATCTATTTCCTATGTTTTTGTGAATGTAGTTAACTTCTTTAGGTTGGAGTTTTTCTTCCAGTACTTTCTGTAGGGGTAGATTAGTAGATATGTATTATTTAAATCTGGCTTTGTAGTGGAATATCTTGTTTTCTCCATCTATAGCAATTAAAGCTTTTCTGGGTATAGTAGTGTGGATTGGCATCCATGGTCTCCTAGTGTTTGTATAATATCTATCCAGGATCTTCTGGATTTCAGAGTTTCAATGGAAAACTCAGGTATAATTCAGGTAGGTTTTCCTTTATATGTTGCTTGCTCTTTTTCCTTTGTGACTGTTAGTACTCTTTCTTCTGTATGTTTGGTGTTTAGATTGTTATGTGATGAGGGGACATTTTTTCTGGTCTACTCTATTTGGTTTTCTGTATGCTTCTTGTACTTTCATTGGCATGCATTTCTTTGGCTTGAGAAAGTTTCCTTCTATGATTTTGTTGAATGTTTTCTATACCTTTGAGTTTGGTTTCTTCACCTTGTTTTATACCTATTATTCTTACGTTTGGCCTTTACATGGCGTCCCACATTTCCTGGATAGTTTGTGTTAGGGATTTGTTGGAAGATTTTCTTTAATCCATGAGTTTATTTCTCCTAGAGTATCTTCAACGCCTGAGATTCTCTCTTCCTTCTCTTGCATTCTATTGGTTGTGCTTGCATCTTTATTTCTTGATCATTTACCCATCTTTTCTAATTCCAGAATTCCCTTAGACTCTGTTTTTTTATTGTCTTTATTTCAGCTTTCAAACCTTGCACTGTTTGAATTGTTTCTTCCATTTTTTGCTTTTATTTTTCTTCCATTTCTTTAAAGGATTTTCTCATTTCCTCTTTTAGGGTTTCTATCATCTTCATGAAGTTGTTTGTAAGGTCATTCTCTTCTGCTTAATCTCTGTAGGGTTATTCAGGTCTTGCTGGTGTAGAGTCCATAGACTCTGGTAGCATCATGTTAGTTTTTCTGTTATTGAATGTGTTCTTATATTGTTGTCTTCCCATCCCTTCTTCCTGTAGGTGCAGGTGGGGTCTCTTCCTGTTCTGGTGGATACGGGTCTGAGGTTCTCTTCTGGTGGGTGCAAGCAGGTCCAATACTCTGATAGGTCTCAAGGTGTGTGCAGGCAGGTCTTAGGCACTCTCTCTCCTTCTGGGTGGAATCAGGACTAGCACAGGGATGTCAGCAGACAATCAGTTGTGTGGTCCACTGGGGGCGATTTGACCTGCCTGCATTTCCCAGATCAGGAGATTCCATAGTGGACCAGCAGAAGTCAGACGTGAGACAGGGGTCCTAATTCACCTTTCCCTTCAGTGCGTGCAGGAGTAGCCTAGGGATTTCAGCAGACTCAAGGTTACTTGGTCCACCAGTGGCGATCAACCTTCCTGCAGTTTCCAGGCCAAGAGATTCCAGATGCTCATTTCTCCCCTGAGTAGGCACAGGGGTTCAAATTATTCTTTTATATTTAAAGTTTATTTATTATTATCTATCTCTCCTTCCTCCCCTCCATTCCTCCATCCCACCATCGTTACCTTTCTCTCCCTCTTTTTACATTCCTGACTCCCCTATGTCTCTGTTTCTCTTTGTCTCCGTCTGTCTTGTGTCTCTATCTCTATCTCTCTTTCTGCCTCTCTGTCTTTCTCTTTCTGTATCTGTCTCTCTGTTTCTTTTGGCTCTGTCTGTCTCTGTCTCTACCTTTCTATCTCTCTCTGTCTCTTTGTCTCTCTCTCTCAGTGTGTGTGTGTGTGTGTGTGTGTGTGTGTGTGAGAGAGAGAGAGAGAGAGAGAGAGAGACAGAGACACAGAGAGACACAGAGAGAGAAAGAATGCATGTGTTTGTGATTGCATGCCTAGGCACATGAGTAAAATTCAGAGAACTACTTCCTATGATCACCCTTTCCTTCTACTATGGGTAACAAGGATCAAAATCATGTTTCCCGGCTTGCAAGCCATGCACCTTCTCACAATGACCTACCCTGCTAGCATGCATTTTAATGTCTTCATACATTATCCTTGTCATTAAGTTACTAAGAGAAAAGAAATTATCTAATGCAGAAAATTCAACTAACTTAAGCTGCTTATGGGATTTAAGGCTTTAAAAATCCTATTTTGTATGTTTCTGTTTCAAAAAATACAGTTTTAAGAATGCAAATTAATGTTGTGGTATTTTAATTCTTCAAGCTTTATGCCTTAACATAAATCAAATGAGTTTATTGTCATTAATTAGAATGCATTATCTATAGAAAAATATTAATATTTCACTAGAATAATTACTTGTGCTTAACAATAAAATACATGTTGAAGAAACACTGAAAAAAATCTTTGTAAATCCAGTTGGGTGAATAAATCTTTTAAAAAATATGTGTAGCTCTTAGGTAAGCCTTCTTCACTCCTCCTTACATCACTGTAAATGGATTATGTATCTAAAATTTACATTAGTAAACCATACATGAAACTAAAACAAGATATTTTGATCATTTTTGTCAAGAACATATATTCTTTAAAGATTTATTATTATTGATGTTTAAATGTGTGTTGTGAGTGTGTGAATGTATGTTGCTTTATGCAGAAGAGACCCAAAGATTCCTTGGAGTTGGAATTAAAGGCACTGTTGATCTGCTAACATGGGTTCTGTAAACTAACTTTGGGTTCTTGGAGAGGCGATTACTCTTAACCACTGAACTTTTTCTCCAGCCTGAATATATATCTTGCACATTATATTAGAAAATGAGGAATAGATGGGGGTGAGGTGGGCGAAAGAAGGGAAGAGCAAAAGGAGAGGAGGGAGTGAGAACTGGGATTTGTATGTAAAATGAGAAAAGATAGTTTTAAAATAAAAAAGAAAATGAATGATATTGGGATCATATTAATTTTCTTATATTTTCTAATTATATTTGTTGGCTATATGTTTCATAGCAACTAATTTTTGTTTGGCCACGAACTTTTGCTATATTCTCCATGAATTGTATTGAATTAAGATCATACAGCTATAACATTTTGAATTCAAAATGACATAATCAAATGCTCATGAAATGATAGAGATACCATCTAAGTTTTGACATGGTTGAACAATGTTGCAAATTTTTGGTTAATTTATAGGATCATTCTCAGTTCAACACACTTTAGAAAAATATGCACTTATTAGCCTGGTGTTGGTGGTGCACACATTTAATCCCAGTACTCGTGAGGCAGAGGCAGGCAGATCTCTGTGAATTCAAGGCCAGCCTGGTCTACAGAGTGAGTTCCAGGACAGCCTCCAAAACAATACAGAGAAATCTTTTCTTGAAAAATCAAAAAGTAAAATATGTACTTTTAAAGTTTTTTTACTATAATTGAAAAACAATTTCTGATTTTTATATGGCACAGGGTGATACATTCATACTTATATACAACATACTTACAACATGTAGGGATCAAATGAAAGCCAGTAATATAGTGAACAATGCTGTTATTTCTTTTGGTTGAACATTCAAAATCTTTTCTTCTAAGTTTTTACAAAAGTGTCAGAAGTCATTGTTAAATTGATCAATAAATATTATTATTAGGATAAGTATTGTCACATACATAGAATGTATATATATAGTCTGAATATACAGGTATTAATTTGTCTGTAATTATGAAGTGTAATGACATTTAGTTATACTTTAATAAAAACTTCATTTTACAAGTGAATTTTTAAAAACTTTTAAAGTACTTATATTTAAAATCATCATGTTTTTTGACATATTTTTATTTAGATTTTTTTAAGTCTCTGTATATTTTCATTAAAATATCCCCCATCCAAAATTCTGAATTTATTGCAAGTTGGCTTCAAATGAAAATCTATAAATGGAAAGGAATCACACATACACACACACACACACACCCCTGCATGCACATGCCCATTCACATATGCTTATGCACACACATACTTTTTAAATTATATGTATGTGCACTGTCTGTTAGTACAAAAATTATGTTTTATTGAAAAAAATAGAAAAGAATTTGCTTAATATATGAGCCAATATGGAGCGACTCATATGAATAGAATCAGTCAAATTCTTCAATGTTTTCCCCACAGCCAAACACTGAACTGAACTCATGGAATCCTGTTTCAGAGAGGGAGGAGTGATGAGCAAAGGATTCAAGACTGGGCTGGTGAAACCCACATAAACAGCTGACCTGAACAAGGGAGAGCTCCAGATTGATGGCTGGGAGGCCAGCATGGGACTGATCCAGACCCCCTGAATGTGGGTGTCAGTAAGGAGGCCTAGGCAATCCATGGAACCTTGGGTAGTAGATCAGCATTTATCCCTGGCATATCCCTGGCTGCCCATCCACATTGAGGGATGCTCTCTCAGCCTGGACACATGGGGGAGGGCCTAGGCTCCATCCTGGATGAAATGGCAGACTCTGGAGATCCCTCATGGAGGGGGCTCACCCTCCCTAGGGAGCTGAGTGGGCATTAGGTGGGAGACTGGGGTGTTGGTGGGGGATGGGGGAAAAGGGGAGGGAGTGTGAGAGAGTGGAATTGACATGTGAAGCAAGCTTGTTTCTAATTTAAATATTAAAAGATAAAAAATTCTTCAGTGTTCTCAAAACTATGAGGACTTTTTCTCTACATTGTTTTGTTTTCTTTCATGTTGCCTCTTTGCCATGCTAGGTATTGAATTACATAAGCACATATTTTTAGCCCATGTCTTTTACGAGTCTGTTTTTCTCAGTAGGAAAAGAAATATCCAATTATAAAACCATCTGGCATTTTGAATTTCAGTTTTAAATTTAAGGTTGCATGCCTTAACTCCACATGCAGTTAAGCAAATGAAAGAATGCACAGCTTTGAATTGAGTTACAGCCTTTTGGTGGCTCCTTTCAGTACACTGAAAAATAAAAAAGACAAAGAAAGAAAGAAAAGAAAAGCAAACATCTGTCTGTTCCAGCTGCTAGTATGTCGAGGAGATAATAGAATCCCTGTGTCTAAGTATCATTTTGTTTTTTACTGACAGGTGAGGCATCTTAAGTGGCTTTCTTTAGGATGTCTGTTTTTTTTTTCTATTAAGAGGAACCAAATCCAGTACATGGTTGTAGTCTCTCTGCCCTCCATTAGCAGGTCTTGAATACTTCCTCTGGATATAATGGGTTTTATGATTTTAAATACTATAGAAAAGTAAAGCTAAACTCTGCTATTACCATTAACAAACTTTAGGGGCAATTCAAAATAATACATTTTCTATGCTTTATGACTTAACTGGCCCCAGAACTCAGGCTAGGTTTCGAGTACAGCATAAGGCTCGATCTCTCAACTCTACTGCCACTTTTTTATGAATGCTTTTATTTAAATTAGAAACATGAATGCTTCAAAAGTCAATCACGGCTCCCCCCTTCTCTCTCTGCCAGCCCCACTCCCACCCCCACCCCCAATCCCCACCCAATCCCCACATCATTCCCCAGGGAGGGTAAGGCCCTCCTTGCGGGGTTATCCAGAGTCTGTCATTTCATCCACGGAAGGACCCAGGCCCTTCACCATGTGAACAGGCTGAGAGAGCATCCCGCCATGTGGAATGGGCTCCCAAATTTAATTTGTATGCCATGATGAACACTAGTCTACTATCCAAAGCCCCAGAGATTTCTGAGGCCTCCTCTCTGACACTATATTCATGGAGTCTGGATCAGTCTCCTGTTGGCCTCTTAGTCATCAGTCTTGGGTTCAAGAGCTTTCCCTTGTCCAGTCAGCTGTCTTTGTGGGTTTCACCAGCACAGTCTTGACCAATTTGCTCATCACTCCTTCATCTGTGTCACTGGGTTCCAGGGGGTCAGTTCAGTGTTTAGTTGTGAGTATGTCTGTGCTTCCATCTGTCACAGGATGAAGGTTCTAGGATGTCACATAAGGTAGTCACCAACCTTATCAGCAGGTAAAGGCTATTAATGTAGTCTCTCTGCTATTACTTAGTTTTCCAGTTGGAGTTATCCTTGTACATCACTGGGTATCTCACTAGTTTCAGCTCTCTCCTCAAAGCGATTATTACTCCAACTATTATGGTATCTCTCATCCTGGTCTCCTCTATTCTTACTCTGACTCAGCCTTCCTGTTCTCCCATGTCTTCTTCTACCCTCCTCTTATCCCCTTCTCCTTTTCCTGGTTCCCTCTCTTCACCCCATGTTCCCAATCTGCTCAGCGGATCTAGCCTCTTTCCACTTCTCTGGGGTATAATGCATATCTCTTGGGAACCTCCCTGTTTCCCAGACTCACTGGGCCTGGGATTTTAGGCTGAAATTCCCCTGATCCATGTCTAAAATCCATATATCAGTGAGTACATACCATGTTTGTCTTTTTGTGACTGGGTTACCTCACTAAGGATGGTTTCTTCTAGTGTCATCCATTTGCCTGCAAATTTCAGGATTCCATTGTTTTTTTCCGCTGAGTAGTGCTCCATTGCATAAATGTACCACATTTTCTCTATCCACTCTTCAATTGTGGAGCATCCAGGTTGCTTCCAGGATCTAGCTATTACAAATACATGAACATAGTGGAACAGACATCCTTGTTGTATGAATGGGTATCTTTTGGGTATATACCTAAGAGTGGAATTGTTGGTTCGTGTGGTAGACTGAGTCCCATTTTCCTGAGGAATCTCCATACTGATTTCCAAAGTAGCTGTACAAGTTTGCACTCCCACAAGCAATGGAAGAGTGTTCCCCTTTCTCCAAATCCTCTCCAGAATAAGCTGTCATTGGTGTTTTTGATTTTCGACATTCTGACAGGAGCAAGATATCTCAGGGTTGTTTTGATTTGCATTTCCCTAATGGCTAAGGATGTTGAACACTTTCTCAAGTGTCTCTCAGCCATTTTAGTCTCCTCTATTGAGAAATCTCTATTTAGTTCAGTTCCCCATTTTTTAATTGGGTCCTTTGGTGTTTTGGAGAATAGCTTCTTGAGTTCTTTGTAAATTTTGGAGATCAGCCCTCTGTCAGATATGGGGTTAGTGAATATATTTTCCCAATCTGTGGGTTGCCTTTTGTCTTGCTGACTGTGCCCTTTGCCTTACAGAAGCTACTCAGTTTCAGCAGGTCCCATTTATTAATTGTCGATCTCAGTGTTTGTGCTACCGCTGTTATGTTCAGGAAGCAGTCTCCTGTTCCAAATCATTCAAGGGTACCTCCCACTTTCTCTTCTAACAGGTTCAGTGTGGCTGGATTTATGTTGAGGCCATTGTTCCATTTGGACTTAAGTTTTGTGCATGGCGATAGATATGGATCTATCTGCAGTCTTCTACATGCAAGTATCCAGTTATGCCAGCACCATTTGTTGAAGATGCTATCTTTTTTTCCATTGTATAATTTTAGCTTCTTTGTCAAAATTCAGCTTTTTATAGGTTTGTGGATTAATCTCAGAGTGTTCAATTCGATTCCACTGGTCTACCTGTCTATTTTTGTGCCAATACCAAGCTGCTTTAATGACTATATCTCTATAATAGAGCTTGAAGTCAGGATTGGTGATGCTTCCAGATGTTGCTTTGTTGAGCAAGGTTGTCTTGGCTAACCTGGGTCATTTGTTTTGCCATATAAAGCTGAGAATTGTTCTTCTGTGAAGAATTGTGCTGGGATTTTGATGGGGATTGCATTGAGTCTGTAGATTGCTTTCGGCAGGATTTCCATTTTTACTACATTGATCCTACCTATCCAAGAGCATGGGAGATCTTTCCATTTTCTGATGTCTTCTTTAATTTCTTTCTTTAAAGACTCAAAGTTCTTGCTATACAGGTCTTTCACTTGTTTGGGTAGCATTACCCCAAGGTATTTTATCTTGTGTGTGGCAATTGTAAAAGGTGATGTTTCTCTTATTTCTTTCTCAACCCTCTTATCTTCTGTATATAGTAGGGCTACTGATTTTTTTTAGTAGACCTTGTATCCTGCCACTTTGCTGAAGGTGTTAATCAGCTGTGAGAGTTCCCTGGTAGAGTTCTTTGTGTCACTTATGTAAACTATTATATCATCTGCAAATAGTGGAAGTTTTACCTCTTCATTTCCAATTTGTATCCCCTTGATTTCCTTTTGTTGTCTTATTGCTCTAGCTAGAACTTCAAGTACAATATTGAAGATGTATGGGGAGAGTGGACAGCCTTGTTTTCTTTTAGTGGAATCATTTTGAGTTTCTGTCCATTTAGTTTGATGTTGGCTGTTGGTTTGCTGTATATAGCTTTCATCATGTTTAGTTATGTTCCTATTATCCTGGGACTCTCCAAGACCTTTAACATGAAGGGGTGTTGGATTTTGTCAAAGGCTTTTTCAGCATCTAGTGAGATGATCATGTGACTTTTGTTCCTCAGTTTGTTTATATGATGGGTTACATTGATAGATTTTCATATGTTGAAACAACCCTGCATCCCTGGAATGAAGCCTATTGATTATGGTGAATGAGTTTTCTGATGTGTTCTTGGATCCAATTTGCCAGTATTTTCTTGCGAATTTTTGCATCAATATTCATGAGGGAAATTGCTCCGAAGTTCTCTTTCTTAGTTGTGTCTTTATGTGAAGCCTCATAAAAAGAGTTTGGCAAAGACCCTTCTGCTTCTCTTGCGTGGAATACTTTGAGGAGAATTGGTATAATGTGTTCTTTGAATTTCCGGTAGAATTCTGCACTGAAGCTATCTGGCCCTGGGCTTTTTTCAGTTGGGAGACTTTTGATGATTGCTTCTGTTTTCTTAGGAGTTATAGGTCTATATAAATTGCTTATCTGCTCTTAATTTAATTTTGGCAGGTGATGTCCATCCAGGAAGTTATCCATTTCCTTTAAATTTTTGAAATTTTTGGAGTACAGGTTTTCAAAGTATGACCTGATGATTCTCTGGATTTCCTCAGTATCTGTTGTTATGTCCCTATTTCATTTCTGATTTTGTTAATTTACATGTTCACATTCTGCCATTTAGTGAGTTTGGATAAAGGTTTGTCTATTTTGTTGATTTTCTCAAAGAACCAACTCTGTGTTACATTGATTCTTTGTATTGTTTTCCTAGTTTCTGCTTTATTGATTTCAGCCCTCAATTTGATTATTTGCTGGCATCTACTCCTCCTGCCACTTTTGCTGCACCAATATAATGCCTTATTCTTTTGTAAACCTTATCCTATGTCTACAGGTAAGTCAGAAAACACCCTCATCAAAGAAGCCTCTCTTTGTAGTGAATGATGTCTACCACAAAAACTACACTTGTACACACAGCAAAGATAAGCAGATTGCGAGGATCCTAACTGCGAATGTTACATCTACACCACAGCTCCCTGCATCACTGGTTCAGGGACCATGGCAGAAAAGGGAGTTGAAAGGCACAGGAAACAGAATGCCAGAAAGTCATTGAGAAACAGTCTACCCTGAACAGGCTGCATAAACAAGAATGGAACAATCCCAATATCTATGTAAATGTCAATAAGGAAGGAGGAAATCTTCACAGGGTTCATTCCCTTGACAAAGACTGGGAGAAGAATAATTAACCTCTCCCAGGATTTGCCTTACTGAGTGTCAATGCAAGACTGGTATTCCTTGAAACCATGTACATACAAACAACAAAAACAGACTCATTAAATTATATTCATACATTTGCACATGCACACGCATATGTATATATGTATCAGTAATAAGCAAAAAACAGATATTAACTTGAGAGAGAGATGGGAAGGGCTTGAGATTTGGTAACTGGCAGTGACTAGATAAAGAAAAGATATTAAGAGAATTCATAAAAACATACTCTAATTAAAGTATAATAAAATACACTAATATATTTAGTAGTATTTCTGCAATATAATATTTTTCTGCAACAATCTTATAAGGAGTATCTTAGAACTTTTGGTATTGATATCAAGTAATCACATGAACAAACTACTTCATTATGTAATTTGTGAAAATAAGCATTAGTTTGAACCTATTAAAACTTGTAAAATGATGTCCCTTAAAAGTTTAATAGAAACCACAATTTTATAATTTTGAAACTATGTTGATAAAGATAATAAACTTTCTCCTTGAATTTGTGACTTTTTTGTTATTATTATCAAAGAAATTGATTGTTATTTCATATTATGTCCGTAGCAGAAATATTACTTTGAGTCAAACATATCCTCTTCAAAAACTACTTTGTAAGAGTTCTACTTACTAGTTTGAGAATGCATTCCTAACATAATTTTATTGTGTTTTTAAATAGTTTTGAAAATAGTGATTATTTTTGAATGAGGTAACTTCATTATAAGTAAGAAATGACAGTGAAGATTCCCCTCAGTAATGGCACAGATGGGAAAATACAACTATTGAGAAAGAAAATACACATTTAATGTCTGGAGTTACTGAACGGCTAGTTTGTGGAAAAAAGAAGCAATGGTTCATCCCTGTGATGGACTTTGCATGTTATAACACCTACCTCTCAAGGTAGATATGCTTTCTGTATCACTAATGGTACCATATTATGAGGGTAACCAACTGTTTACTGATTGGATCTGAAACTTTCTCCACTTGAAGGAATTTATGCTTGATAGTATAGATCTGATCAAAGACAATGGTTAGGTACATCATAGGTCCTAGGGTTGAACCTACTGATTTTGCTTTAAAAATAGGCATGTATTCAAACTACTTTGAACATATGTGTATTTATAGCCATAAATTAGTGTTGTACTTAGTCTTGATCAGAGAAGCTTCTCTTTGAAGAGAATGACACTAATGTAGAGACTCATTGGTGATAAACATAACAAGATCAAGTGATTTTAAAATGTCTAGACTTAGGTGGGACACCAGTATTGCCCCTTCCAAGGCTCAGGCAACTGCACAGAACAAGGAGCCTAGAGAATGTAAGAATAGAATACTGGGAAACAAGACTATAAAACACTGTCTAATGGACATTACTTTAACCTTGCAACATGTACTAAATAAATGAATTATTTGCATAGGGTCTGTGTGCATCAGACTCACTAAATATTCAGTTATAAATTGAGGGTATCCCTTTGGCCCTGTCATTGGAGTTACTGATAGTTGAAGGTTGTTAAAAGAGAGGAAATCTTTGTTTTCAATGATCTAGCCACTGCTAATTTGTTCATGATGAGTGGATAGATTCATACCTGTATCAATCTTGGCCTGAGGGGCTGGTATTGGCACTTAAGGCCTTTTGAGTATTCTGAATGATGGGGAGTGGCTAGCCTCTGTTGCACTCCATGGGGCCTACATTCCCTCCTTTATATATACTATTGATAAAAAAATCAGAAGTCAGGGAAGGGGAGACAATGTTATCATTAGACTATTTCCTATTGAATGGGTGCATCAAAGTCTTTAGGGAAAGCTTGAGCTTCATTTTCAGGGTATAACCGAGAGATCCAAGCCTCTGGATCATTACCTAGGAAGCAGTAATTCTGCAATAGCAACCAATTAAGTCTGGTTAGAAATCTTTGGACATATTTTGCACATGTTAGATAAGAAGTTTGTAAGGCAGGGTGGGAATAGTAGAATTAAGAAAAAAAAAGGAGAAGGAGGTTAACAAGGGCACTGTCCAATTTCATATTGGATTGTAAATGATCTAGCAGCCAGAGGCATTTAGATGTTTCTTGTATTTTTGTAGCTACATGTGTAGTTATCGGATCTTGCCTTTTGCTACACCTGACTGGTTGACATAAAAATTTTTTCTCCCTGCGGAAGAGATTAAGACCACGTCTCTCTGCTCTTAGTAATTCTGCTCCTTGTTGATTTTGTAGCACTAAGATGGGCAGAGAATCTGTTTGGCTCTGGAGAGTAAGGATGTTCTGAGTTACCCTTTGGACATCCTGGATGAATCCAGATGAAAACTTATGAAACAATAGACAGTCCTGCTGCTCTAGTGGTGACACCAGCAGTCATACTCAGGATGCTAGAAGAGAAGGGCCCATACTACTCATTTGTCATGTCATTTCACTAAATGCTGCCATAGGAACAAATAAGGATTCTTCATGGTGGTGGGGGTTGGGGGTAATATACCAGCTCTTGTTTTGGAAAAAAGAATACCAGGGCACATGTCCCAGACTACCCAGCATGTAGGCAGAAGTAAAATTGAGTGACACAGAGAATTGACACATTGTGAATGTTTGGGCCTAGGTTCTGGCTGGTAGTCCTTGGGCTTCAGGTATTAGTGCAGTCTAACAGGTAGTGATGTTTGGCTTACAGCAACTAACAAAGGGTGGGGTGAGAGAATCTAATAAGCCAATGGGCAAGGCCATGGATGGTTGTCATGAGTTTAATTGAGAAGGCACAAACAAATGGTATTTTCCAAAAAGGCAAGCCAGAGTGTTATTCAGTAGCTGCAATGCAATTAGGACTGTCCAGATTTGTTTTGGGGTATTTAAAGGACATTATTAGTAACCTCTTTAAGGGCATTTTTTACAGTAATCTTCCTTTTGGTTATAGAGAAATCAGGTGTAGGTTATAAAGGGCCAGTGAAGGAGAAATGAACAAGAGAGTGATAGGGTACTGAATTGACCTTCAACACCTTGATATACCTCTAAGTGGTAGTTTAGAGACAAGAAAGAGTCCCAGGAGGTCAAGAAGAAGTTGTGAGAATTACAGAATGGAGCTAAGAGATGGGACAATGGCTACTGAAAGCTGCAGAAGTTAGCATGCAGTTCATTGCGGGGTTTGCAGGAGTGAGGAGGGTGAGGAAGTAGGGAGGGTCAGAACAGAAGAAGAGGAGTGGTGTCTGTGTCTTAATAACTAGAGAGTTCCACACATGCTAAAGCCACAGAGGACATAGCAGGCTCCAGGAGCAAAAGAGTGGCCACTTATTAAGTGGGTGAAGAGAGCTGGTTGGATAAAAGAGGTGAAGGAAAGAAGTAGCTGAAGAGGTGGAGCTATAGAATTTGGAACCAAATATGATGAGTGGCAGATAGGTCAGTTTGGAAATTGACTGGTGGGCATAGCTGAAAGGGATGTGTAAAATGTTCTATCAATGCTGTTGGAAGAGAGAGAACCCATGAAGAAGGTACTGTCTGGAGACCTTTATATGTTAGAAGGTGGGACAGGCAATGAGGACAGAAGGCAGTGACAGGTGACCCAAAGGCTAGGAAGGGTAAGTTTGATTCACCTACAAGAGTTACAGAAAGTTTACACAATAGTCATACAAAAAAGTTTCATACCTTAGCAGATGTTTTAGACTTTAAATCAAAACCAAATGAATAGTAATAGTCCCTAATCGGAAATAGTCTTTTGTTGTTGTTCGTTTTGCTCTCCTTTCTCTGTCACATACTCAGGTGGCTCACCTGATATGTGAGAGAGAGATTTTGAAGAAAACTTTAAATAAGCATCCTCATGTCTAGAGGGTCAAGTATAGATCCTGGAGGTTTTTTAAAAGAAATTTCAAAGGGGAATGAGAAAGAATTGTAGACACCATTCCCATGGGTGAGATGCAGGAGGGATAATGTCACTGAAGCCTATAGTTGTGGGTGTTCCAAGGATTCAGGGAGAAACAAATGATAACCAAGACATTCAGTGGGTAATCACTGCACTTAATGGGGATCAGGGGCTTAGTCTGACTAAGCCTAAGGGGAGAATCAGAGTCTGGTGCCAGTGCTTTCATGGAGGCCAAAAGGTGAGGATGAAACTGAGCTCTAGGAAGGGAGTCTTAAGCATAGAAAATTGTCAGGAAGAGAGTCATAAAAGCCACAAGGGCCTAGAGGAGCTGTGGAACTTGTGGAGACCAGAGGGTGAGGAAGAACACAGGTAGCTCCAAAGAGAAGGCAGGAGGATAAGACAACAAAGGGCAAAATAGCCCAGTTTGACCTAAAGAAGCTGCACGATCACAGCTATAAAGGTAGGGGGCAGTGTCAGGAGAAGAGAGCCAGCCAAATCCTTAAAGCCAACATCTGGGGTTTCTTCCACCTCCAAGAGAACATAAGGTGTTCCAGACACTCAATGGTCACTTCCTAGGACGCAGGGAAGTGTTTATACCAACAAAATGTACCTGATTGCCACATGTGGATGGGGTGAGAGTAATCTTTGAGCTGAAGGTAAGTCTGTTAGTCTGTTGCAGGTGGACCAGAGATGAGGGGTGGGATCCCAGTGTGGCTCAGACCCTGAAGGGGAGCACAGGCAACCTGGAGAGGCTGAGTCACACCAACCGTACAAGTGTTCCAGCTCTAATGGGAAACATCCTGGCAATCATGAGACAAGGAATACAACAGAGTCATACCACACAAGAAAGCTCATACAAGAGATTCATTGGGAAAGATACACACGAGGGTGGCTGCTTCTGCTCAGGAGAGAAGCAGCAAAGAACTGAGCAGGAGGCAGGCTTGATGTAGGGTTTCTTGGGGGGTAGGACATTCCAGGGTAGCCTGGAATTGGTGGGATTCTGTGACCTGATCTTAGCTTTTTTTTTCTCTCTGAAGGGCAGATCTTGGCTATGTTCATCTTGAGGACCTGGAAGCAGTCATTATAATCCTTGACACCTTATGCTCCTTGAGGGTCTTACAACACTTCCATACACACCCACTTTTTGTTCTCTTTGTCTCTCTCCCTCCACAGCCAATAGAATCTAGTACTTGTTAAACAAATAATATCAGTTGTGGAGACTACTCTACCATATGGAATCCAAGGCTACATTACTCCTTCACACCCCTAAAGCCAGCACCACATAGATTATTCAACCAAGTTTAGTGTCTCCCATCCCCAAATCATATTAGCAGCAGAACTTAAGTTCAGTTGCTATTTAGGAGCAGAAAGCTAGCTTGTTGGTGTCTTAGCCTAAGGACACCTTTCCTTTAATTCCTGTGCCGACCAGTTGGACTTTCCTCAATGGTGTGTTCTTTTATTCTTCAGGATGTTCACTTTGTTTTTCTTCAGGTAGCACTTTCTCTTTTTCATTGTAGATCTGCACACATGCCATTAATAATAATAACTCCACAGATTAAATATTATGTTGCCTTGAAATTTTCTTTGCCCAAAGCATTAGCAATTATCTTTTAATTTAGTCTCAGAAAAATTCATGAGGCACAGATCAGTGCAAAGCAATTTTGTCTACATATCACAGGAATAGTCTATTACTCTCTTTTAAATATTCTCTTTGAAACCGGCTAACCTGAGCCTCTACAGTCTACACTGCTTTAGAATTACTTTCTTCCAAGCTCTTGCTAGGGAAATCACATTGAATCCTGTTCATAGGAAGCATTCAATCACTGAGCTAGTCCCAAAACCAAAAGACTTTCAAATTACTCCAAAAAAAAGCAAAGCTATCAGGTTCTTCATGATATCTCATTCCTGGTAGAAACTTTTGTATTAATTAGTATTCTGCTGCTGTGATAAAATGTCATGGTTAAGGAAACTTTTGGAGCAGTTTATTTTGGCTTATACTTCAAAAGGTGTAAAAATCTGCCATGGCAGGAAGTCCTGACAATAGGCAGGAAATGCAGCAGGAATGGAATGTTAATGGCTCACATAATGACCATGAAGCAGAGAAAGCAAAATTGAAGCTTGTAAGGCATTGGAGTCTCAGAGCTTTCTCCAAATGATAAAATTCCTTAGCATGCCCTCACCTAAGTTTCCCCCAAATAGTACCACCAACTGGAGAACATGTATTAATATATGTGTACCCATGGAGGCATTCTGATTCAAATCATTACAGAGATAAACATAGAAACATGGTATTGGCATAAATACAGACACATACAGTAGTAATTCTTAACCTGTGGGTAGCAACTCCATTGCGGCATTCATATGAGATATTCTGCAAATCAGATGTTTACATTATTATTCATAACAGTAGCAAAATTACAGTTTCAAAGCAGCAATAAAATGATTTTTTCATTGGAGGTCATTGTAACATAAAGAACTGAATTAAAGGGTCACAAAATTAGAAAGGATGAGATAGAGCAATATAATAGCACAGAAGAACCAGAAAGGAAGTGTACACATTCTTGACAAGCATCAAAATCAAATAAAGGACAAAAGACATAGTCTCCAAGAAATGGTATGAGAAAATTATAGTATCTGCATGGATAATGATCAAACTTTAATTACTAGAAAATAAATACAGATAGAAAGTCTTAAGTTTTATCCCTGAGAAACAAATACCTGACTAGGATGACTATAGTTTAGTAAATAAAAACAGTAATCAATATATGAACCCACTTCAAGTAAAATTTTAAGCAAAGCCTAAAAACCAGTGAAATGAGAATAATCATTCATCTGAAAGAAAATTGATATCTCAAAAGTAGAATTAACTAGTAAAAATTAAATAATCCAATATATAGATATGCATATAAATCTATATATGTTTATCACAAGTATTCAAGGTCAATAAACATGAAATCAAAAGATCCTCCATTACTTTAGCAACAATGGGCTTTGCAAATCAAAACTACATTGATATTTTATCTCACCCAATAAAATGAATAATAGCAAGAGAGGATAAAGAACACCTATATTCCTGGTAAAAATGTAATGATTTGCTATTTTAAAACACAGAAACTTTATTTATAAAACTAAAGATACAGTGTTGTATGATCCCTGTATTAATATATTGGAACAATTTCGTCCATGTAGAAACATTTCATTCTTGGGAGTTGTTCATTAACATTCAAATGATCACAACTCTGAATCCTCTGGGAATTCCAGATATTAATAAGGGACAGAGGGCCAAGGTTATATGAGCAGTAGCAATGGCTGGGGAGCAGAGACTGTGACTTTTTTGTAGCTGCTTTCCTGTTGTGCAGGAAGCTCCAGCTTTCATGAATCATGTCTCTTCTTAATGCTGGGGTGAGAGTTCTGATGCTTTGGCTACTTTTGAATCATCCACGGCCCTGTAACTCCTCATTGTACTTCACTAAGGGACCCAGTATACTTATGTCAAGGTTATCAGCTAGATTTTGTAAAGACATTATTTGATCTGAATTCACAATATTTGTTCATGTCTCCCTATAAAATGTTGTACAATCATCCCTTAGTATATTTCTGAAGGCAACAACTAAGAATGCATAAAAGATTTGTATATACACATCCTTATACTGCCACTATTCACAATGGCAAAGTTATGAAATCCATGTAGTTGCTCATCAATCTATGAGGTGTATGTGTGTGTGTGTGTGTGTGTGCATGTGTGTGCATATGTTATATATTAAGGATATCAGGTAAATCTAAATCAAATACAAAAAGCCAAGCAACTCGTGTTTGTACCCTCATGTCCAAGGTAGAAAAATAAAGACAATCTGAAAGTGGCAACAACTGCTACAATAAATTAGTAATAAGCAAAAAAACAAACGAATAAAAATTGGCACCCATGATGAACAGGACAGGATTAACCCATGTATGCATGCTTGCAGAACTACAGCAAGGTTTTCAATTCACAAACTAGAATCTCTTCAATAAATAATTCCAGGAAACTTAGACAGTTCAGCTCTGATAGACTAATAATGTAAAATTCTTATTTATATAGGGACAGGAATACAATGGCAAACTTATATAAACACATAGACATTAGGGGCACTAGTACACCACTTTTTATATATTTTGGATAGCTGAGAGACATAAAAGACATACAAGAGACATAAGCAAAAATAAAATATTGGGTGTAGGAAAATAATTCCATCGTTATTGTCCAAAACTTCATAATTATGGAACAATTGCATAGCTGTTCCACAGTAGAGTAAATAATTGAATAGTAAGTAAAAAAAAAACAGAAAATTGAATTAAGTTTTTATATCATTTTAATACTGGTGGAAGCATAATAGTACAGTTATGTGAGATTTACTTATTATCTGGTCTAAAATGTTTTGTTTGTAGCATGTGGGAAATAAGTTCTGAAAGGGAGCTACTTCTTATTACCAAATCAGCTTGGCCATGGTTTATCTTAGCAGTTTATGCAAAGAAATTTTTATTTCACTTAAAAGTGGTGGATTGCAAAAGTGTGACATGGAGAAAAGTTTGGAAGGTGCTTTTCATCATGATAACCCAACGTCAGGTCAGTACATAAAATGGAAAACAGTTTCCCAAATGAGAGAAATAACCCTGACTTATGTGGAGTCCTTAGAGATTCAACCGACATTTAAGAAGCTTCAGATACCATAAGGCCATAAAATTGCCATTTTAGTTTTGATTTTGCTGTTGCTGTCTTTCCTCTCTGAGATGAGCTTTCGTGGAACTTGGAGGAGGATTAGCCATCACGGCTGACCCACCTGCTGCTTTCTATTGATCGTTTTCAATCTGCGAATCTTCCCTGTATTGAGCCAACTCAGAATTCAGCGTTTAAGATGGCATGTTTACCAAAATTGCTTCCCAGCAGTTTAAGACACTGAAGTGAAAAAGTCTCGTATGAACACTGACCTCGTTTAAGCCCAGCCCCATACTAAGGCTCTCACAGGCAGCTCCATCAAAGGAAAGAAAACGAAGATTGATTGTCCGATTAAAGAGGAAGGATCCACACTATCTTTAATCTTACACACTGCATGTTTCTGCTGCAGAAAGTTTCCAATCCACTAAATTGAACTCCACAGGAAAAGACTGAAGCTACATTATGTCCCTAATAAATTATTCTGAATAGACTGCCAGCCATATAGAAAGTATATGGATATTTTAATTTAGTGAATATTCGATAATATTAGATATTAAGATGTTTCACAATATCCATGTGTTATGAGAATTTCACTGTGTATTTAATGTAACTAAATTGATTTGCTGTTCAGTGACGATTACAAGCCATGAAATACAGTATGCTGACAGCATTTAATCTACACATGTCCTACTCTCTTGTGCTCCATGTAATATTTATAAACTTGCAAAACTTATGATAAAATAATGTACAAAAAATCATGTGACAAATATTTAGTGTGATGAAAGCTCAAAGTCTTTGGAGAATATACAATTATCTAGAATCTGTATTCATATTGGAACTGTTCTTAGTGTTGGTAACCTTGTCAAAAATTTGGAAAAAATGCAAGAATTGCTTCCCTCATAAATACGTTGATAGGATTAAATCTTATGCTGAATATGAAACTGATTATTAAGTCATACAGCATATAAATGCAGTCTGTCAATGAATTTAAAATTCTTTATAGATTTCTTTTGGTGGCGATATTTGTGGTTGGTTCTTCTGTAGTATTCTCAGTGAAGGCTTCTAACAATATGTCATAAAATAAAATTGATATTTAAAATACTCCAAGAAAAGTACCAACCATTGAATATGATCCAATACATGTTACTAGAGCCAAAGTTCTTGCTTTTCTGTGAATGGTATTTAAGAGAAGCATGTCACAGTGCTAAAAGAATCAGCAGTGTTGAAAGTGTGCAAATGTTAATGTTACTGGATAGTGTTTAAATGTGTGAACATAAAATTGATTGAACAAAAAATAATTGAAGTTAAAGAAAATCTACAATTGTTTTTTCAGTTTTGAGTGAATTTAGACCAACAAAAGTGGGATCTTTTTTTTTTTTTTTTTTTTTTTTTTGGTTTTTCATGAGACAGGGTTTCTCTGTATTGTTTTGGAGGCTGTTGGTCCAGCCCAGCCTCGAACTCACAGAGATCCGCCTGCCTCTGCCTCCCGAGTGCTGGGATTAAAGGCATGCGCCACCACTGCCCAGCCAAAAGTGGGGTTTTAAATCTCAAGAAACTGCCAGGTGAAAAGAAGGGAAAAGGAAAGGGGTGTGACCTAATGTGAGTTGTTGATCATGTAAGTATTACTGTAACTCTAAATGAGCTTCACATCATTCTTCAATGAGAGAGACACAAGTACTGTATCTTTTAGACCCTCGAGAATCAGAGGGTCAGAGAAGAAAAGAGTCCCATGTACCTGCTCAATTAAGTTGCATGTATTTAACATAGTGTACAACATTATGACATTATGTTTTATAATCATTTAAATGGCACTCTAAGTAGGAAATTCACATATCTGTAACAAATGAGTCACATGAATATATTCAAGGCCTACAATCAATATTTCTTGGATCCCAAACTGAAAGAAGACAACTTATTCCCTTATAAAATACTGTGACCTCCAGATACATGCCCTGAAATGCACCCTCACTTAGATATACAAATTATACATATAAAATAATAATAAACAATGTTTTAAATGAGTAATATAAAAGCCTTAACTCAGAATGGGCAATATACTATAATTTAGCAATAAAATCATGGATTCAGGAGCCATAAAGTCACTAATTAATTATTTCTATTACTAATTATTGTATCTAACCACAGAGATTTCTTGGACAAAGAAACTTTACTTTAAAGTTAGTCTCTCTTTCTAGACATCTTTAGTGATAAATTCTGTGATCTCTCCATAATTGAAAGGTAAGTGAAGCATCAATGATGTATCATTTCTAAATATTTAGTGCACAACCAAGCATAAAACCAGTTATCTTTACTTTCTAGCATTTCTCAGTGCTCTATGTAGAAATATCATGATCCTCATTCAATGGATGGTACAATTTTGAGGTTATAACAGCATTAGTTGACTAATATTCCATGAATTACTTCGAAATTTGATAACATGACATCTGATATAATGCTACTCAAGATTAAGATAAAATCCCACTTGAATATCATATGTCCTTTTAAAACTTGTTTTATTCCATTCCAGCTATGAAATAACTATTGCCAAACTGAATAATGTCCATTTTCTGAGAGTATAAAAATGAAAGGAGCACTGTGAGTATCTAACAGAGAAGCAGTATTGTGATTTTCTTAGAAACATGCATCTTTCAAATTTCTGATTTATGGCCAGACAGAAGGTAAAATCTTCTATTCCAATGGCAAGCAGACTAACTATTCAGCAGGATATTCCTGCAAATGCTCTGCTCAATATCTAGCATATTTGATGAATAGCATTTTCATAACTGTTTTATTAGTAGCCATCAAAATGTTTTCAAAAATATCAATCCTTCTTAAAAGTAAATGAAAACAAACAACAACAACAATAGAACCAACTAAAATTGTTTCAGTTTTCTACAAATGTTAGACATTCATGTTGCTTTTTTTTCACAAGTATTGAAGAAGTATGACTCTCTAACCAGCTGGATATACCCAACTGTTCAGAGTGGTTTGTTTGTTTCTTTTATTGTTCTCCTATACATTACATTCCAGCTGCAGTTTTCCCTCCGTGCATTCTTCCCAGTCCTCCACACACTGCCCCTATTCTCTCCCCAGATCCACTTCCCCTCCATTTCCCATAAAAATACATAAAAAGAAAAGAAAAAGGGCAGGCTTCCCAGGGATATCAACTGATCATGGCATAACAAATTTCAATGAGACTAGGCATAAATCCCCTCGTCAAGGCTATGCAAGGCAATCCAGTAGGAGAGAAAAGTTCACAACAGCAGGCATATGAGTCAGATACATTCTCACTACCACTGTTAGGAGGCCCATAAGAACACGAAGCTACACAATCATAACATATATACAGTATACAGTGAACCTAGCTCAGACATGTACAGGTTCACTTTAGTCTTTGAGATCCCCTATGAGCCCTGTTTAGTTAATTCTGTGGCCTGTGTTTTAATGAGGTCTTTGACCCCTTTGGCTCCTGCCATCTTCCCTTGTCTTCTTCATGGTTCTCCTGGCTCTGTCTAGTGTTTGACTCCACGTTTCTACATCTGATCCTTTTAGTTACTGAATAAGTCCTCTGATGACAGTTGCTCCAGGTATGGCCAGTTGGTCACCTATGAGTATAGTAAAACATCATTAGTAATATTTAATTCAAAAATTTCCACAGTCTCTTTTGTGTTTTGTCCTGCATCTATGGGTTTTCCAACTTCTGGTTTTCATCCTATCAAGGAGTGTCAGGTATTTGTGTTTAACATTCATCTGAGGAATGGGGAGACCTTTCCATATTTTTGTGTTTATTTTTTCAGTACTTTATTGTGCAGAATTACTTGACCTATGGATATATGTTCTGGAATAATCTTTTTTGCACACTGTAAAAACGTGTCTTTGTCAAATTGCCTTCTGTTTGGTTCAATAGAGAGCTGATTTGCCTATAGTTATTCAGGAAGAGTTTATGCAGGACTTGAGAGAGAGAGAGAGAGAGAGAGAGAGAGAGAGAGAGAGAGAGAGAGAGAGAGAGAGAGAGAGAGAGAGAGAGAAAGGTAATTAATCTAAGCATGGGACAGAACCAGAGAACATGGAGAGGAAACAGGAGATATGAGATGAAAGATAGTGAAAAAGCCATGAGGCAAAATATAGATTAATATAAATGGGTTAATTTAAGTGATAAGAACAAGTGTGACAAACCTAAGCTATAGGCTGAGCTCTCATAATTAATAATAAGTCTCTGTGCTGTTACTTGGGAGCTGGCAGTACAGAGAAAGACTTGCTACAGATACATAATTCTATAGTCTGTCTTTGAATATAGTTATGCTATATGTCCACTTGAAACATATTTCAAACATGAAGCAATAATAGAAGGTGACTTCCAGGTGTATCAAACAGGTTATTGCCTTCACCAAAAAATACAAACATGTCAGCTAACTTTAAGTAGAAAAAGTCATTAGATAATAATACATCTTTTACTTTAAGGGACTAGAGATGGAAGTAAATAGGAAGGACATGGTGCATAATTCATACCCTTAGTATATACCAAACAGTATACTTCTGTTGGTGAACTATAGTCAGTTTTAGAATACTGTACTTTTGTTATGTGCAGCATGCTTTGTTTCAAGTCTTGTTGTTCACATTGCAACCAGAAAAGCCAGGTTGCATCAGGAAACATTTCTTCTCTCCCTGATTAGAATGTCAAATATCTAATATATGTCTTCATTCTGAATGTAACATCAGTGGTGCCAAGATATAATGACCATAATGTAGTGAATATGGTACAATGGAAATAAATACTATATAATTCCAAAAGAACAATAGAGTAATAGATCTTAATTATTAAATTTCTGAAAAATAAAATAAATAGACCCTCATGACAGGTAAAATTTAAGTCAGCCAGCAGGATGACTAATTAATTAGGAAATGAAAGCTCACGTGCAGCATCTAGAGAGACTGGGGGTTATTTGTTTTGTTTTGTTTGTTTGTTTACAATTCTTAAACCTAGACAAATCAATGACACCAACAAATCGGATACAAAACTTATAAATATGGTTGAGAAATATCCAGAGTAACAAGGGAAGAGGCTTGAGAGAAATATGTCAAGGGGTAAAGTGTTTGGAGTATTACTATAAGAACTTAAGTTCAGATTCTTATGGCCCACAGGAAAAGCTGGATTCAGAAGTACATGCCTGCTATCCAGTTGAGAAGACTGAGAGGTAAAAATGTTCCTTAGTCTTGCTTGCCTTCTATTCTATCTAATATATTGTCTCTAGTTTCAGTGAGTGACTCTGTCTCAAGAAATAATGTTAATACAATTGAAGAAGACAACACACACTAACCCCCATACACACTAACTTGTATATGCACTCATACAATTTATACACACACACACACATGTGCACAATTTAAAAAGAAAACAACTCTATGTTTAAAAAATAGCCATTTAGACTTCCCTATATTTAATGTGTAAGTGACTAAAAAGAAGTGATAAAAGATAAATGCTATAATAGCTATGTTAAACTCAGAAGAAAAGATTAAATATGAAATCATTCAGATTTTACTACAATAATAAACAGAGATGGGTTAATAGATGACAAATTATAATCATATACATATATACATACAGACATAGTGATTTATATACATGTGTGTTACTGATTTAAACCCAGCAACATGCAGCTCTAAAGATCTCCATTTTGTGACATTTTCCACCCCATTCTGAAGCCAGTGCTGACCTTTAACACTCTATCTATAATTTTAATCTTAACCTCTTTATTTCTTGATTTTAAATATAAATGCAAGGGCTCATGGAATTTGGACAAGAAAATCCCCAGTGATTCATTGTAATCTCAGTAACATTGATACTACTTGGATTCATATTTGACTCAATAAAATGTAGATAGCACCTGTACACCAAGTATTTCTAGTTCACTCTGTAAGTAGTAGGCAGTGCATGTACACTAAAAGCCTGGAAATTAAAAGAGCATACTACTCCCAACAATTATATTAAAAGAGAAAAATCTTAATCATATAAAGACTTAGTATACATTCAGTACCTTTTTCTTTCCACTGGGAAAGCTCCCCATGACAGCTATGAGTGTCACATGAGTTTGAAAAACACAAAGTTGTCACCTCAAGTATGATAGGCATTTAAATTAGTATTTAGTAGGTTAATACTAATATCAAGCTTTCTAATACTTACTAAATGCATAGACCTGCTCTGAAGTTTTGATGGAAACATTATCTTCACCTATTTACCTCAACTTTATGCATTTGTCCTATATATCCATAGCAAAATTAAGGTGATGCTTTATATTTATAAAGATATTGAGTAATGAGACAGACATTCAGTTTTGTTCACCTGTGAAAATAAGACATGGTCATAGAAAAATGCATTTAGGGAATGGGTAACAAGACAATTTTATAGCAGCAATGTTTAGGAAGTTGAAAAGCAGATGAATTAAGAAAAAGATAAATTGAAGCTTTATCTAGCAGTGACCACAGATTTCAATCTCTACCAGTTAATTTTGTACTATGTTAATATTCATTCATGAAAAGGATAGAGAACGGACTTTATTGAGTGCCTGCAAGAGGTCAGCATCTTCAGTAAAGCAACTGGAAACAGTTATCTCATAACTTTTGTTTTAAAAATATCATAGCAGGATACAGAGAATAAAAGGATGGGAATAACTTAGCTCCCTATAAAATGTAGTATAAACTGCTTCACAGTTATTATTTGTTGAAAATGGAGTCTTTCATCCCTGTGAGCAATTATCTAAAGCACTTCAAATCCTGATCAAAGGTTTTCCTCTTGGAAAATGTCAAATAAAACAATTGAAGTTACTGGGAGGATAAGGAGTAAATTTGTCCTGACAGAAATGGTTGTAAGTGCAACATAACCAAAAGCTCAAATGCTCAGAAGTTAATTTGAGAAACTGCAAAAGTTATTCCAGTAATGCCATGAAATAAAATTATAGTTCTTATTGATGTCTTATTTTTCATTGAGTTGAGATCAACTGAATGTCATATATTACATTGGAATACTGGGCCTAGAGAGATGACTTGGAAGTGAAGAGCGCTTACTGCTCTTGCAGAAGACCTTGCACCCATACACATGCAGCATCACAATAATCTTTAACTTCATCTCCAAACTTATCACCATCCTCTGGCCTCCTTGTCCATAAGTCACACATGTGGTGCATAGATATAGACACAGGCAACACACTGTTACACCATTCTGCAGTTTTTTAAAAGAAAAAGTATATAAAAGGAGATAGTGCTAATTGTTCTCTATTTTTAACTCTGTCATGATTTTCCACATGTTGTAGAGAACATCGATATGTGTGCTTGTCTGTGTTACTAACCTAAATCATTTTTAAATATACTGCCTTTTTTCATGTAAGTTCTTTTGTTCATATTCTTTCACTTCCTTCAACTCCTCTCAGAACTTCCCTACCCCCTACCCATTCAGTTTCATATTCTCCACTCAACTCTCAAATAAACAAAACAATAAAATAAAAAAATGAAGCAAATAAATTAAACATTACAACAACTAAACAAAAATTACTCATACAGAGAAAAATTATGGTACCCATTTTGTGTTGACCAACCACTCCTGGGCATACACTCTGTCTTTAAAATACATATTTGATTGTAAAGGTAGAGAATCCAGTAAGAAACTTCATAGTTTCCATTTGAATGGTGGCTGTACTAATGATATAAAAATTAGATGAGTTGTACAATTCTTGCATTGGGATAACTTTGGCATGTGATACTTTCTTAATTGTAACAATTCTCAGTAACAAAACGGAAAATGATTACATAGAGAAAACACATGAATTGATTATACCGGCCAAATTTACAAATTGTTTCCAAAATTATGTTTTAAATAAGATATAGAAATCTTATGAATGTAAAGCACTATTATGCAATAATTAACCGATAATGTTAACTGCTAAAGAGCAGAAAGAAAAGGAACTTTCAAACGTAAAAACTTAAAGGTTAGTTGAAGGCCACACTGGCATATAGAATGTTCATATTCTGCTATTCTCTGAATCTTGGTTTTGTAATCTATTATCTTGTGATATTTCCCTCTGTTTTTGCTGATTGTGGCAGGAATTATATGAAACTTAGCAAACCACCTTCAAATTAATGGTTGGATTTCTTTTTTGCAAATGAGTAATTTATTAATGGTTTGAACTCTCAAATATAACTTGTTGAAAATCTAAATGAAGTCTATGTTTATACATATAGTTTATATACCAAGGAATTTCATGAGAACAATTTGTTTACAATATGTCTATATTTTGACTGTTTTATAGTTTTCTGCAGTCTATGTCTCATCTCTTGTTATTCCCTGAACAATCAGAATCCTTTCCCCAAAACATTTTGATATGTCTTTGCCTTAAAATGGGTTCCTGGTTATGGTTGTAGCTTTTGCAGGGTTTTATGTCTTATGTTTGGGTCTATGACATCTGTTTAATTTGTCTTTGTATAAAGTACAAAATCCATATTCATTTTTATACATTTGGGTATCCCATTTTCCAGGTACTATTTTTGAAGAAAATGTCTTTTTATCATTGCATGTTTCTGGCATATTTTCAAATTCATGTGGTTCCTGTATGCTCAAAGATAAAGTCCCATCATTCATTTCATACGTCACAATGTTTGACTTTATGCCAGTACCATGCTCTTTTATAATATGCCTATGTATTCATGTGGAATAAGGAAATGATGTCTCCAACTTTCTTTTTATTTTGTTTTGATTCATGACTACTTATGTTTTGGGGAATATTGGTCAATCCATATGAATTATAAGAACAAATTTTCTGTCTATTGAAGAAGAATTTTATTATAGTTTTTATGTAATTGCCTTGACTATGTAGAGTGTTTCTGATAATACTGCTGTTTCTATACATGAATTCGGATAATAACTTGAAACTGCACTTTTGGGGGAGCCAATTATTCTTTGACTTCTGTGGGCACTGAGCACATACATGGTGGACATATATCAATGCAGGCAAAACTCCTCTCTCTCTCTCTCTCCCTCTCTGTCTCTCTGTCTCTGTCTCTGTCTCTCCATCTCTCTTTCTCTCTCTCCTTCTCCATCTGTCATTCACACAGAGAAAATAATAAAGTAAAATAAAATGAAGCAGAAAACAGTCAATTCTTCTGATCTCATATTTACTTAGTCTAAGACCTAACCAATGAAATGTTCTCACTCACTCACTCTTAACATGGATTTTCCCACATCAATGAGCATAGTCAAGATAAATTCCCAAAGGCCACTGAAGGTCAATCTCCCAAGGGATTCTGAATTCTTTCACAGTGACAAATAATACTGTTCCAAATCTACACCTTTTTTAAATGACACACAGACACATGAATTTTCAGCCACAGCCTTAGAAGACTCCTTGTCGTTCTAAGTGTGAGATTTATCTCATAATATATAATACAGTTCAGGTTTAAAAGTTCTCATGATTTTTACCAATTCAAACACTTTGAAATTCAATGGGAAAAAATTCTCTTAACTGAGAGATCATATACAATACAAAAGCAAATTTTGGGGTTCCGTGATAAAATGGCATAGGATGAAAGTTCTATTCCAAAATGGATGAATCAGAGCCTATCAGAACAAAATCACCAAAACTCAGTACAGCAAACACCAACTTCTATACCTGTATATAGAGCATCTGGTGCTTGTGATAATGTGCTCTAGACATCAGTAGTACTAGAGTAGCTCTACCCTTCCTCTTCTGCCCTGTGCATCGGAGAAAGCTTAGTTCTACCTCAGGCCAAAAGCCTTTTTGGGTAGAAGCCCTGTGGTGTTAGTATCACCAATATTATTGGGCCTCAATTTCAATTTAGAATGTCTGTCCTAAAGCTGCATGCTCAGATTGTCATCTTACCAAAATAGAAGAAATCTCCAGTCAAGGGTATGAGAGTATCTGCCTACCTGTTTGAGAGCCTCAAAACAAGATCTCTGTTAATACTCGAAAGATACAATAAAATGGAAATGTTTTTCTTCTATTTGAACACATTAGACTAGACCTAGATCAACAGTATGATAACCTGCAGAAAATACACAAACTAATGAGATTACACAGCATACATCTGGATGCTGAAAGTGTTTCATCAATGAAATGAAGAGAGCAGGAATTTTGAAATGCCTAGAAGAGAATGCAAATGAAAACAAAATGCAGCATAACCTGTGGTATATGACAAAATTGATTCTAAGAAGGCATGCTCATAGCTAAACAAGCATGCCATACAAAATCAAAGAAACCACTAAAAGATATACTTCTGTGCCAGAGAAGCAATATAACAAGCAAAATACAAAATCTGTATATAAAAATAACAAATATTATAACAGAGATTAAATGATGATGAGGACAAGGAAGCAATGTGTAATAAAATAATGAGTTAATTCACAAAAGATAAATGTCTTAGATAGGGTTACTATTGATGCCATGAAGCAGTTAGACTATAAAATAAGTTGGAGAAGAAAAGTTTATTCAGGTTACTCTTCCACGCTTATTTATCAACAGAGGTAGTTAGGAAAGGGATTCAAATATGGCAGGATCCTGGAGGCAAGAGCTGATGAAGATGGTAGGGAAAGGTACTGCTCACTGGCTTTCTTCCTCTGGCTTGCTCAGTCTGCTTTCTTATAGAACTCAGGACTACCAGCACAGGGATCACTGAGAAAATATGTCATAGTTGGAAGTCAGGGAAGTATGTCCTAAAGTTAGGGTCCTTCTGCTCTGATGACTCTAGCTTGTGTCAAGATGACACGAAACCAGTCATTATAATAAACAAAGTTTCTGCTGTCTAAGTAAAACTAGTGAAAATAGAGAATATCCAACCTAATAAAATTAATGATTATATGTGAGCCATCCATTCAATGCCAGTGAAATTCAGAGTATAGTTAATATACTCTTCATAGGATCCCATTCAATTTATTTGTAACTTTTAACCAAATTAAACTAACAGAATAAGGATAAACATATCTAAAATAAACACTAAGAAAAAATGGTACAGTACAGAACAGCCTTGGTAAAGACAAGGTCGCTGATTACTCCTACTATTCTTTAAAAAAAGAAATTATTCCGACTGTCATTAAATAGTTCTTTAAGATAAATGTGGAAGAAAACTACCAAAGTGACTGCAGGAAGCCAGTAATTTCCAGGCATTAGAATCATGTAAAGCCCAAAATTGTATAGAGCTATCTTTCTGATATATATAGATGCCAATATTTTCAATAAAACATATTAATGAAGAAAAGACAAATATTATCAATATAAAAAATTAGCAATAAATAAATAAATCTCTTAAGGGAAGTCAAGAAAAACAATCAACCAGGTAAAGGAAACAATTCCAACAGTTAAAGACTTGAAACTGAAATAGAGGCAATAAAGTAAACACAAACTGAGGGAATGCTGGAAATAGAAAATCTGTGTAAATAACCAGGAAATATAGATGTAAGCATAAGCAGCAGAATACAAGAGATGGAGGAGAGAATCTCAGGTGCTGAAGACACACTAGGGGAAATAGATTAATTGACAAAGAAAATATTAAGTCCAACAAATCCTTAGCCCAAAATATCAAGGAAATATGGGACACTGTGAAAAGATAAAACTAAGATAATAGTTATGGAAGAAGGTGAAGAATCCTGGATCAAAGAAATGGAAAAAATATTCAAACAAATCATAAAAGAAAACATTTCCAACCTCAAGAAGGTCAAAAAGAAATCCCTCCATCACATAATAATCAAAACACCAAATAAACAGAATAAAAAAGAATATTAAGAGCTATAAAGGAAAAGGCCAAGCAGCACAAAGAGGCAGACATATGAGAATAATGCCTGATTCTCATTAGAAACTGTGAAAACCAGAAGGTCCTGGGTAGTAGATGATCTACAAACACTAAGAGACCATGGATGCTGGTTCAGTTTCATCACCTCAGAGTAAAGGGATGAGAAAAGATTTTCCACTCAAATGGACCTAGGAAACAAGCTAGTGTAGCTATCCTAATATCTATCAAATTAGACTTCAAACTAAAATTAATCAAAAGAGATGAAGAAGGGCATTTCATATTTGTCTCAGGAAAAATCCATCAATTCTAAATATGCATGCCCCAAATACAAAGGCACAGACATTTGAAAAAAGAAACATTAGTAAAACTCAAATCACAAATAAAATCCCAAACACGCATAATGGGAGACTTCCACACCCCATTCTCACCACTCACTAGATAGGAACAATAGTCATAAACTTAACAAAGAAATAAAGCAATTAGCAGAAGTTATGACTCAATTGGGTTTAACAGACATCTATGGAACAATCCATACAAATACAAAAGAGTGTACCTTCTCAGGATCACATTGAACCTTCTCTAAAATTGATAACATACAGGGCAACAAAGCAAACCTCGATTGATAAAAAAAATAATGATAATAACAACCTGTATCTTTCTTTCTTTTTTTTTTTTGAGACAGGGTTTCTCTGTGGCTTTGGAGGCTGTCCTGGAACTCGCTTGGTAGTCCAGGCTGGTCTCGAACTCACAGAGACCCGCCTGTCTCTGTCTCCCGAGTGCTGGGATTAAAGGCGTGCACCACCACCCCTGGTACAACCTGTGTCTTATGGGATCACCATTGATTATAGTTAGAATTCAACAACAAAAATTGCAGAAAGCTTAAAAACTCATGGAAATTGAAGAATCCTCAATTAAATCACTCCTAGGTCAAGGAAGAAATGAAGAAAGAAATGAAAACCTTCCTAGAATTCTAGGAAAATGCAGGCATAACATACCCAAACTTATGGGACACTTTGAAAGCAGTTCTAAAAGAAAAGTTCATAGCATTAAGTGCCCACATAAAGAAACTGAAGAATACTCACACTAGAAACTTATCAGCTCACCTGAAAGCTTCAGAACAAAAAGAGCAAACTCAATCAGGAGAAGTAGATGCTATGAATTATCAAATTGAGGGCTTAAACCAATAAAGTAGAAATAAAGAAATCAACAAGATAGAAAAACATTTATCCAAACTTACCAAAAGGCAGAAAGAGACTATGCAAATTAATAAATTCAAAAATGAAAAAAGGAATATAACAACAGATACTGAAGAAATCCAGGGAATCATCAGGTCATACTTTAAAAACCTGTATTCCACAAAATTGGAAAATTTAAAGAAAATGTACAGTGTTCTGGATAGGTATCACTTAGCAAAATTAAATAAGAACAGATAAGCAATTTAAATAGACCTTTAACCACTTAAGAAATAGAAGTAGTCATAAACGATCTTCCAACCAAAAAAGCACAGGGACACATGGTTTCAGTACAGAGTTTTACCAGAAATTCAAAGATGAGCTAATACTAATACTCCACAAAGTGTTCCACACAAGAAGTAAAAGGGTTTTTGCCCAACTCTTCTTACAAGTCTACAATTACCTTAGTAACTAATCCACACAAAGACACAACTAAGAAGGAGAACTACAAACAAATATCCCTCATGAACATTGATAAAAAAAATACTCAATAAAAAACTAGCAAATCGAATCCAAGAACACATCAGAAAAATCATCCATCATGATCAATTAGGCTTCATCCCAGGGATACATGGATGGTTCAACATAACAAAGTCTGTCAATGTAATCTACCATATAAACAACCTGAAAAAGAAAACAACATGACCATCTCACTAGGTGCTGAAAAAGCCTTTGACAAAATCCAACACCACTTCATGATAAAGGTCTTGGAGAGATCAAGGATAACAGGAACATACCCAAACTTCATAAAGGCAGTATACAGCAAGCACACAGCCAACATCAAATTAAATGGAGAGAAACTCAATGTGATTCTTCTAAAATCAGGAACAAGGCAAGGCTGTCAGCTCAACCCATACTTCTTCAACACAAAAGGAGATCCAGGGGATAGAAATTCAACAGGAAGAAGTCAAAATTTCACTACTAGCAGATGATATGATAATTTCTGTAAGTGATCAGAAAAGTTATATCAGGGAACACATACAGCTGATAAACATCTTCACTAAAGTGACAGGATAAAAGATCAACTGAAACACTCAGTAGCCTTGCTATATATAAATGATAAAAGTGCTGAGAAAGAAATCAGAGAAACATTACCCTTCTTGATATCCACAAACAACATAAATTATCTTTGGCTAATGCTAACCAAACAAGTGAAAGACCTGTATGACAAGAACTTAAAGTCTTTAAAGAAAGAAATTAAAGAAGATATCAGAAACAGAAAGCTCTCCCATGCTCCTGAATAGGTAGAACCAAAATAGTAAAAATGGCAATTTCACCAGAAGCAATCTACAGATTTGGTCCAGTCCTCATTAAAATCCCAGTCCAATTCTTCACAGACGTTGAAGGAACAGTACTCAACTTTATATGAAAAAAAAAACAAACAAACCAAAGAAAAATTGGGATATCCAAAACAACCCTGTACATAAAACAACTTTGTAAGGCATCACCCTCCCTGACTTCAAATTCTACTACAGAGCTATAGTAATGAAAACAGCTTGGTATTGGCACAAAAACAAACAGGTAGTCTAATTGAATCTAATTGAAGTCGCTTGAATCAAATATTAATCCCCACATTTATGAACACCTGATTTTTGACAAAGAAGCTAAAATTATATAATGGAAAAATGAAAGTATCTTCAAAAATAATTCTGGCATTACTGGATGCTGACACGGAGATGACTGCAGATAGATCCATATCTATTGCCATGCACAAATCTTAAGTCTAAATGCATCAAAGACCTCAACATATATTCATCCACATGAAACCTCTTAGAAGAGAAATGGGGAAATACCCTTGAATGAATTGGGACAGGAGACCACTTCCTCAACATAACACCAGTAGCACAGACACAGAGATCAACAGTTAATAAATGGAACCTCCTGAAACTGAGACTCTTCTGTAAGGCAAAGGACACAGTCAATAAGACAAAACAGCAGCCTTCAGAATGGGAAAGGTTTGTTATCAACCCCACATCTAACAGAAAGCTGATCTCTAAAACTTAAAGTCTCTAGACACAAAACACCAAATCTCAATAAAGAATTCTCAAGAGAGGAATTTCAAGTGGCAGAATGGCACTTATGAAATTTCTCAACATCCTTAAGCTTCAGGGAAATGCAAATCAAAACAATTCTGTGATACCATCTTACACCTGTCATAATGACTTAAACCAAAAACACCAATGACAGTTTATGCTGGAGAGGAAATGGAGAAAAGAGAACATTCCTCCATTGCTGTTGGGTAGCAGTCTATCTCAAGATCCAGCAATTCCACTTCAGGCACATATCCAAAGGATGCACATTCATATCACAAGGAAATCTGTTCAACTATGTTCACAGCAGTACTATTTGTAATAGCCATAAAGAGAAAGCAACCTGATGCCCCTCAACTGAAGAATGAATAAAAAAATGTGGTACATTTACATAATGAAGTACTACTCAGAGAGAGAAAAAATATTGAAATTTGGCGGAAAATGGATGGAACTATAAGAAACCATACTTAATTAGGTAATCCAGACACAGAAAGAGAAGCATTATAAGTACTCACTTATAAGTGGATATTAGACATAGAACAAAGGATAACCAGCCTGAAAATCTGCAACCCAAGAGAAGCTAGGAAACCTAAGGAGACATACACAGACCCTCTGAGAAGTGGAAAGGGGCAAGATCTCCTGACTAAATTGGGATCATGGGTGGAGAGGGAGAGAGGGAGGATAACATGTAGTGGATAAGAGGATGGAGGAGGAGAACATGAGGGATCAATTAGGTTGAGTTGGCGTAAAAACAGAGAAGGAGATCAAGGAAAGAGATACCTTAATAGAGGGAACCATTATGGGTTCATGAGAAATCTGGCACTAGAGAAATTTCCAGGGATCCACAAGGATGACCCCAACTGAGAATCTAAGAAATAGTGGAAAGGCTATCTTAAATGCTCTTCCCCATAAGACGGTTGATGATTACCCTAAATGCCATCATAGAGCCCTCATTCAGTGTTATATGGTAGGAGAAGCAGCGATTCACAGGCAAGCACTGAGCCAAATTCCTTGAATCCAGTTTTAGACAGGGAAGCATGATAAGCAAAGGGGTCAAGACTATGCTGGGGAAACACACAGAAACAACTAACCTGAGCAAGTGGGAGCTCACAGACTCCAGACTGACAGCTAGGGAACCAGGATAGGATCGAACCAGGCTCCCTGAACATGGGTGCAAGTTAGGGGGTACTGGAAATTCTATAGGGTATCTGGAGTGGATCCAGTATTTATCCCTAGTGCAAGAATGGGAGCTCATTACCTAATGAGGGATACTTTCTCAGCTTAGACACATGGGGAAGAGCATAGTTCAACCCTCAAATTATGTGACAGACTTTATGATCACCCATGGGAGGCCTCACACTCCCTGAGGAGTAGATGGGGGATGGGATATATGTTTGGCAGTAGGAATGGGAGGATGGGAGGCAGAGGGAACTGCAAAAGAAGATTTTTTAATTTAAATAAAAATTATTAAAAACATATTAAAACCAAATTCCAATGGCACACCAATATATCTTTCACAACGACTAAAAACTATAATAGGATGCAGGGCCAGTTAGACATCTTCATATCAGTACAAGTGATTGAGCATCTGAATAGATTTGTGTGGTAAAATAACATAATCATTTTTAATGGAGTAAACAATATTTTGTTAAAGTTGAATGTCTTTATTCTTATGAAAAAACACCAAAGCTATTGTGAATATAAGGAGTGTACAACACCTTAATGGAGAATTATAGTAAATTATTAAAAATTATGACTATTTACATTAATATTTAATATATTTATTTAAGTCTTAAGTTGAGTGATAAGGCAACAGAAAGACTTTAAAGGAATATGATTAAGATGAAAAAAGTCACAGTCGGGGTTGGTGGAGCACACCTTTAATCCCAGCACTTGAGAAGCAGAGGCAGGCAGATCTCTATGAGTCTGAGACCAGCTTGGTCTACAAGAGCTAGTTCCAGGATAACCTCCGAAGCCACAGAGAAACCCTGCTTCAAAAACCACCCCCAAAAAGATAGCAAACAGTCAAATTACCCCCATTTTAGTCAATGATATCCTTTATATGAGACCTAAAGACTCCACAATTAAACCCTTAGAATTGATAAACATTCTCAGCAAATAAAATGATTCAAAACCAAAATGGAAAAATTAGTTCTTCCTGTATAACAGTAACCAATTTAACAAAAGAAGCCCATCCCATTTACCATTACTTCAAAACCCAAACATGTAGAAATAAAATATGTCTACACAGAAAGGTCTGTGAAATGAAAAATTTCAAACACTGAAGATAAATATTCGTGGTGATATATTGTTTAAGATTTAATAAAACCACTGGAGATCAAAATGCAAAACTAGTCACAACCATAGAGTCAGGCAATGATGACGCACACCTTTATTTCCACCAGCCACAATACTTAGCTATAGAAGTTGGGCAGCAATGTCTCCCACATTTAATCCTAGGACTCAGGAGACAGGCAGATGGATTTTTCTCAGTTCAAGGTCACCCTGACCTACACAAGAGTGAAGAATTACAGAGCTCATGCTTTTGTTCCTAGAATTTGGGATCACAATCCCTTAATTCCAGCACTAGGGAGGTGGAGGAAGGAGTGATATGGTCAGTGGAGAAAGAAATATAAAGCAGGGAGGAGACAGGAATTCGAAGCTTTGGCCTCTGAGGATTTGTGGAGACAGGATTGCCATTTCAGCTGGGTAGAGGTAAGATAGACTAATTTGGCTATTTTGCTTCTCTGATCTGCAGCTTGAAGCTTGAATCCCAATGTCACTCCCTGCGATTTTTATTTTTCATGTTAGAAAATTTTTGTCTAGACATTTACATTAGTTTTGAAAGAATAATCAAACTATAAAAATGTGATATTCTACATGGCATTTACTAAGGAATTTTTTTTATATATGATGTTTCCAGGAAAAATATTCTGCTGAGATAAAGCTTATAAAAAATTCAATTAATTTTAAAATTATGTTTCAGTATGTTTATGTGAGCATCTGTAAATTAACTCATTTGCTGAAAGTTCTAGATAAATGAAATAATTTAATATCAGAATGATTTTAAATTTAAATACCACTTAGCACATTACACTTAATTAAAGCCATAGTGTGGACCATGTGGTATTTTTAGAGTTATTGTTCTATGAATAAACTTGTTCTAGTTTGTCAATTTGTTTTATATTCTAGTAAAGACAGACATAAGGTTAAAATTGTAAGAACTAAAACTTCTCACTCATGTTTTGGAAGAGTTCAGTCACTACTGTAGAACACATTATTGGTTTAGGAAGATAACAAGTAAAATTGACATATGATAATGAAATAACACTGACAACATTATTCAACAAAATGGCTACCTAAAGCAGAGACAGAAAAGAGATAACCCCTCAGAAACCATGTAGTATGTTTCTGTAGTAACCATTGTGATAGTATGTGCTATGTCACCTAAAATTCAAATGTGGAGGCCCAAAATGTCTTCAACATTTTGAGATTAGGATTTGTATGAATGTTTAGGTCATGTCATGAGGATAAGGCATTTAGAGTGTATCTTTGCCTTACTCAGCTGTCTAACCTTATCTTTTCCCATACAGGGAGTCTGGGAAACAGAAACTTCACTTAGTGGCTGATAGAAGAGGCAGACTCCCAAGGCTAAGTACTGAGCTGAACTCAAGAAAGCCAGTAACAGAGAGGGAGGACTGATGACCAAAGGGATTAAGACTGGGCTGGTTTATCCCCCAGAAACAGCTGACCTGACAAAGGTTAACTCTTGAATCCCAGGCTGATGCCTGGGAATCCAGCATGGCACTGATCAAGACCCCCTGAATGTAGGTGTCAGTGAGGAGGCCTAAGTAATCTATTGAGCCTTGGCCAGCAGATCAGTATTTATCCCGGGTATACACATGGACTTTGGACTCCCATCCAACAATGTGAGGTGCACTCCTACCCTGAACTCTTGGGGGAGGGTCTAGGCCCTGCACTGGATGAAATGACAGACTATGGACACCCGCATGGAGGGCCTCACCCTCCCTGGGGAAATGAGGGGATAGTGGGGGGGTTGGAGGGAGGGCACGGGAGGAGGGGAGGGAAAGGGAGAGGGACCTGGAACTGATTTGTGAAGCAATCTTGTTTCTAATCTAAATTTATACTTAAAAATAAATAATAAAAAATACATGAATTCATAGATATAGGTATTGATAAAATATGGATAGATGAAAATAAATTATATAAAGGTATATGAAAATAGAAAAACTGAAACACACACATACAACATCTAAACAACATCTAAAGCTATAAACTATTAGTAGGTAAAAAGTGTGCCTACTGAGGGATTAAGGAATCAATGGCTGTCTTCGGCTCTGTACCCTATGTGTCAGGCAAGATGTGTCAACTCCTACAATAGGTGAAAATATTGTTACGTATATTTGAAGATCCCTTCACTGAATGAAATACTTCCATGGTGCTATAAATATGGTAAATATCTATAGCTAAAGTGAGTGGATATAGATCCTAGAAAAGGATTCACTATTGCTGTTTAGCCAAAAAAAAAGCATCCAGATTTGTCTCAATATTTATTTTATACTCAAATGGTATGTTTATTCTGTTTTTTTATTTTTCTCTCATATAATACACCCTGACTATAGCCATCCCAGCAACCCTCTCTGCCTCCTCTCTCCCTGAGATACATGCTCTTTTCTATTTCGTTTCAGAAAAGAGGAGCCCTCCAAGTGATATCAACTGAATATTTTATATCAAGATGCAATAAGAAAAGGTATAAATCCTCATATCAGAGATTCTATAATAATGATATCAGACAAAAGCCATTATATAATTTTCCCCAATCAAAACTTTATTTACAGAAAGATTTACTTTATGGAAGATCTGAAAAGATGATTTCTTGAACGGATTTATTCTATTTTGTTGACAATTGGCCACACTAAATGTCATCCTGACTTTAAGTGGTTCTTTGGAGTAAAGAGAAGAAGTAATGGACCAGACAAATTGATTCTACTTGAGTTCATGTTTGTTATATTTACCCAGTATGTCTTTGAATGAGAACAGTAAAATTTGTTCAGAGTAATTTAATTCAGAGTCCTTTCAAATCATAGTTTTAAAAAGAACAAGGTGCATTTCTGTATTACAGTATTTTGTTTCACAATATACTAAAGAACTACTTTTGTAAACCTTGGTAGAAAGCTGACTGTCATTTCATTTCATATGTTAGCTAGCATACTTAAAACTTTAATATTATAGTTCAAGGAAATGATGTCCATTAGACTTTACTTTATATTAGGTAATATATAAAATCTATGGAAACATTGCTAACATTTCAAAATAATGCTTGATGATTTTATTTTTTCACTTATTGTGGTAGCTTAAATGAGAATGCCACCATAGGCTCATGTATTTGAATGCTTGGTCACCAGGAACTGGTACTATTTCTAAGGATTAGAAGGATTAGGAGGTATGACCTTTTGGAGTAGATATGATCTTGGAGGAAGTAAATCAGTAGAGTGGATTTTGAGAATTCAAAATCCCATGCCACACCTGGTTTCACTATCTCTGCTCACTGATCAGGATATAGCTCTCAGGTACTGCCAAAATGATGACTGCATGAGGCCATGATCTTTGTTATAATAATTGCCTAAACCTCCAAAACTGTAAGCAAGCTCCCAGTAAGTGCTTTCTTCCTTCAAAGTTGACTTTGTCATTGTGTCTATTCACAGCAATAGAACAGTGACTAATACACTAAAACTAATGTAGCAATTTTGCACTGTATTAAAACTCCAAGTACATGAATTCAATAGAAGTTTTGTGTAATTAAAAAAAACAGAGCCAAGTAGTCTTGGTGCATATCCTTAACCCGAGCACTCCGGAGGCAGTACCAGGTAGATATCTATGAGTTACAGGCTGCCTGGTATATACTTCAAAGCCACATAGAAAAACCACATCTTCCCAAGGCAAAAAAAAAATTGGTTCAAAATAAATTTTCAGAGACCTTAACATGAGAGTCAGCCATACAACTGAACATGTATTTTCAGGTTAACACAATGATTAATGTCATTGAATGATACATGTATGATATAATATTAATGTAACTTATTTCATAACAATAATAAGGTGCAAAATAAGGTATGTTGCTTAGAAGAGTATGGCCTGACACTTATAGGTAAATAAAGAGCTAAAGTTCAGAAGGCTCAGTCATTTATATAATCTCTAAAGTATGGCACACGAACCAAACAAATTGTACTTTGCTTGTGCTGTGCAAGTGAGGCATACACAGATAGAATGCAAATCACTTTGGAGCCTTCAACAATACTTTTGCAGAGTATATATAGTCCTCTAAGTATAATTTAGAGGACTATAAAGTAGCCAAGGCAAATGGTTCAAATTTTGGTGAATTAGAACACACTACAAAACTTGACACTTATCTAAGGAACTACTATAATTGGTTCCAATGTAAACTTGAAAGAAATTAGATTCAGAAGAGTGGTGTAGGTGGGCCATGTTATACATCTTTATTTAGATTCTGAAAAATTTCATAGTTTTTACTAGTGGCTGGATTAACTTATAGTTCTACCAACACTAACTCTACTAGTCATGAACATTCTTTTAGATTTCCCTACTTATTTTGGCTGCTGTTATTCTGTTGTCCTTTAGGAGACCCAATAGTTGAAACTGCATGAGTGCAGCTTCCTAGTTATATATAGAAAGCACTATACAGAAGCAAAGAACCTAGTCTGCTTACTCTTGAAATCCTTCTTCCATTCTTTCACAAAATGTCACTGTCAATGGGGATATGAGTTGTATTATAGATTTCTCAATAAAGGCAACCACAGTCTATTAGTCCTACATTTCGACAAGTTGTGAATTTTTACCATACTTTTCATCTGTTGCAAAGTAAGCTTCTTGGAAACATGGTGATGAAGATAGATATTTATGATGCAGTTAGAAGTTACACTGGTTTGAGAAAGTGCTAGTTGTTGCTTCTCCTTTATGGTTCATGATACTACCAACCACTGGTAGTGGTCTAGGTTATGAACGAAGGCCTGAGGTGCCTCATATGAAATGGGCATTAGACACAATTATTGTGTTGTTGAGATAATAACATATTTGCTCCTTACTATACTATCATGGAGACTTGGTTACTGAGCTTCATAGACTTAAAGCTTAGTAAGACTGTTGATTGTGTTTCTCCTATGGAAGCTTGTATAGCATCTTGGGATACAATTAGAGCTGATATTCATGAGAAAACTTCCAGATCAGTTCCTGCCTAATTTTTCTAATAGCTTAGTATGAAGTGTGTGTTGGCTCCAGCAATAGTGCCCTTCTTCAATTCTTACACAATTAAAACTAATAATCCGGGTTGTTTTGGCTATCCTGGGTCTTTTGCTTTTCCATACAAAATTGATTATTGTTCTTTCAAGGTCTGTGAAGAATTGTGCTGGGATTTTAATGGGGATTGCATTGAATCTGTAGATTGCTTTTGGCAGGATTGCCATTTTTACTACATTGATCCTACCTATCCAAGACCATGGGAGATCTTTCCATTTTCTGAGGGCTTCTTTAATTTCTTTCTTTAAAGATTCAAAGTTCTTATGATACAGGTCTTTCACTTGTTTGGTTAGCGTTACCCCAAGGTATTTTATGTTGTTTGTGGCAATTATAAAGGGTAATGTTTCTCTGATTTCTTTTTCAGCCCTTTTATCATCTGTATATAGTAGGGCTACTGATTTTCTTAAGTTGATCTTGTAGCCTGCCACTTTGCTGAAGGTGTTAATCAGCTGTAAGTGTTCCCTGGTAGAGTTCTTTGGGTCATTGATGTAAACTATCATATCGTCTGCAAACAGTGAAAGTCAACCCTGTTCAACAAGGCAACGTCCGGAGGCATCACCATCCCTGACCTCAAGCTCTATTATAGAGCTATAGTCCTGAAAACAGCTTGGTATTGGCACAAAAATAGACAGGTAGACCAATGGAATTGAATTGAAAACCCGGGTATTAACCCACACACGTACGAACATCTGATCTTTGACAAAGAAGCTAAAAATATACAACGGAATAAAGAAAGCATCTTCAACAAATGGTGCTGGCATAACTGGAGACTGGCATGTAGAAGAATGCAGATCGATCCATGTTTATCGCCATGCACAAAACTTAAGTCCAAATGGATCAAAGACCTCAACATAAATCCAGCCACACTGAACCTCTTAGAAGAGAAAGTGGGTGGTACCCTTGAACGAATTGGTACAGGAGACAGCTTCCTGAACATAACACCAGTAGTACAGACAGTGAGATCAACAATTAATAAATGGGACCTACTGAAACTGAGAAGCTTCTGTAAGGCAAAGGACACAGTCAGCAAGACAAAAAGGCAGCCCACAGAATGGGAAAAAAATATTCACTAATCCCACATCTGACAGAGGGTTGATCTCCAAAATTTACAAAGAACTCAAGAAGCAAGTCTCCAAAACATCAAAGGACCCAATTAAAAAGTGGGCTGCAGAACTAAATAGAGAGTTTTCAATAGAGGAGTCTAAAATGACTGAGAGGCACTTGAGAAAGTGCTCAACATCCTTAGCCATCCGGGAAATGCAAATCAAAACAACTCTGAGATACCATCTCACTCCTGTCAGAATGGCTAAAATCAAAAACACCAATGACAATTTATGCTGGAGAGGATGTGGTGAAAGGGAGATACTCCTCCATTGCTGGTGGGAGTGCCAACTGGTTCAGCCACTTTGGAAATCAGTATGGAGATTCCTCAGAAAAATAGGAATAAACCTACCACAAGACCCAGCAAGTCCACTCTTAGGCATATATCCAAAAGATGCCCATTCATACAACAAGGATGTCTGTTCCACTATGTTCATAGCAGTTTTATTTGTAATAGCCAGAACTTGGAAGCAACCTAGATGTCCCTCAACCGAAGAGTGGATAGAGAAAATGTGGTACATTTACACAATGGAGTACTATTCAGCAGAAAAAAACAATGGAATCATGAGATTCGCAGGCAAATGGATGACACTAGAAGAAACCATCCTGAGTGAGGTAACCCAGTCACAAAAAGAGAAACATGGCATGTACTCTCTCATATATGGATTTTAGACATAGATCTGGGGAGTGCCAGCCTACAATCCTATTGCCAGAGAGTCTGGGAAACAGAAACTTCATTGAGTGGCTGATCGAAGAAGAGGCAGACTCCCTCGGTTAAGTACTGAGCTGAACTCAAGAAAGCCAGTATCAGAGAGGGAGGACTGATGATCAAAGGGATTAAGACTGGGCTGGTTTAATCCCCAGAAACAGCTGACCTGACAAAGGTTAACTCTTGAATCCCAGGCTGATGCCTGGGAATCCAGCATGGGACTGGTCAAGACCCCCTGAATCTGGGTGTCAGTGAGGAGGCCTAGGTAATCTATTGAGCCTTGGGCAGCAGATCAGTACCCATCCCAAGTATACACACGGACCTTGGACTCCCATAGAACAATGTGAGGTGCACTCTCACCCTGAACTCTTGGGGAAGGGTCTAGGCCCTGCCCTATATGAAATGACAGACTATGGACACCCCCATGGAGGGCCTCACCCTCCCTGGGGGAATGAGGGGATAACGGGGAGGGGTTGGGGGGAGGGCACGGGAGGAGGGGAGGGAAAGGGAGAGGTACCTGGAACTGCCTTGTGAAGCAACCTTGTTTATTATCTAAATTAAAACTGGAAAAAAAAAGAAATAATCAGGAATAGGTTTTTAGGTCTATTTCAGTTTGAGTCCTCAGGATTATGTATTCAAAAAAGTATGTGGTATCATCAGGAATAGGGAAATACCATCTACATCAGGGAGGCACACAAAGCATCAGCAATAGTATATTAGTTTTATTTTGTCTCTTAAGCAACCTTGACAAAAAACTGAAAAGGGAGCCACACAGATCTGCTTTTGCTTCCTAGTTAGTCTATGCTTTTGCAGGGAACATTGCTGACCCACTTAGGTAAATTTCAATAGTATATGTATTGGGGGAGGTTTGTCTGTGTTGATTGCTCCAAGGCCACCAGTAGTGTTGCAGAGCTTTCCTGTTCCACCAGGTCTTGCTGTCCTGCTGCTCCAAGTAGACACTCAGAGACACTATATTAATGATTTAGCTGTTGGCAGAAGGCTAGAGCTTTTTTTTTTTGGTTTTTCGAGAAAGGGATTCTCTATATTGTTTTGGAGGCTGTCGGTCCAGCCTGGCCTCGAACTCACAGAGATCCGCCTGCCTCTGCCTCCTGAGTGCTGGGATTAAAGGCGTGTGCCACCACCGCCCGGCAGGTTAGAGCTTCTTATTGGCTAGCTATGTCTTAATTATTAACCCATTTCTATAAATCTAACTACTTCCTCGTGGTCTTGGCTTACCAGAGAATGCCCAGACCTGATTCTCTTTTGGCTGCTATATGTCATCTGTCTCTTACAGGCTCTCTCTACCTTCCCAGAATTCTCTTGATCTCCTCATCCTACCTATCTTCCTGGCTTTATTCTCCAAACACTGTTTTAGTCATCAACCAATAAAAGAAACGTATATACAAAAGAACATCCCTCATTAAATAGAGTCCAATCTTGGTTTGGCAGGCAGAATCCACATTCATCTGATTCATCTCACTGGAGCTGACTATAGAGTTTTGTGGAATACTCAGAGGGAGATAGAATGACATATGGAGGAAAAAAGGGGGAACTGAGAGGTTGAGAGAATGCTTAGATCAGTTAACAGGTGATTATAGGTCTGCAACTGTGTGGATTGCTCAGATTTATTTCCTAATATTTAGTCTAAAGTTTTATTTTTTAATACAATGAAAAAGAAATTACAATATATATGCATATATTTATATGTCTGTGTATAAATAAAAATGGATGATGATATGATACCTTGTGACTTTTTCAAACATTCACACAGTTATTTTACGGTCTTTTTTCCCTCTCCTTCTTTATTGAACCCCTCCCTGTTTTTGTTTGGATGAGAATGGTCCCAATAAACTCATTTATTTTCTTGCTTAGTCCCAAGTTCATGAATTGTTTGGAACGATAAGGAGATGAGTTTTCAAAATGAAACACCAGGTTAGATATCTCCCACATCCTTTCCTTCTTTCTTCCTTTCACTCGTTCTCTTACTCCTTGTATTAAGTAGTCAAAATAGCAATAGTCTCCACTAACATAAGGAACACGGCAAGGGTGGGGGGGGGGAGTGGGACCTGGGAAGAAGAGAGGGGGTGAAGAGGAAGAGAGTTGGTCATGGGGGAACAGGAAGTTGAAGGGGTGGGGGTAGAATAGGGGGAAGAGGGAATCATAGGATCGAATACAGATCAGGCACCAGAGTTACCTCGAGTGATCTAAAGGGATAACACCAATTGGCAAGCTAAGCAATAGTGGAGAGACCACCTCGAATGCCCATTCCTGATAATGAACTTGATGTCTATAACCATCCGGGAGCCTTCATCCTGTGACTGATGGAAGCAGAGGCAAACACACAATTAATCACTGAACTGAACCCAAGGAACCCTGTGACAGAGAGAGAGGAGTGATGAGCAAATTGGCAAAGAATGGGCTGGCAAAACCAGCAGAGACAGCTGATCTGAACAGGGGAGAGCTCTTGGACCCCAGAGCGACAGTGGGGAGGCCAGCATGGGACTGATCTGGACCGCCAAAATGTGAGTGTCAGCGAGAAGGCCTGGGCAACCTATGGGGCCCTGAGCTGTGGATCAGTGTCTATCCCTGATATACAAACAGTCTTCGTGTGCCTATAGCACAAACAGGGATGCTCTCTCAGCCTGGACTCTTAGGGGAGTGCCTGGACCCTACCCAGAGTAAAATGACAGACTCTAGATATCCCCTATATGGAAGGATTTGGCAATAGGGTGGGAGGGTGGGGCAGAAGGGGAGTGTGGGAGGAGGGTAGGGAGAGGGAACTGGGATTGACATGTAAAACAAGCTATTTAAAATTAAAATAAAAAATGATAAAAAAAACATTTAAAATGAGCCACAGCAGAGTAAATGGGTCAACAAAACACTTTTAAGATACTTTAAGGGGATTTGAAAACATTAACTTCTCTCCTACTATGTATTTTCCAGGTTATTATTCAAAATATACTATTCCAAAATATACTATTCCTGGGATGTTTTATCTTAATCCTATAATGTTAATTTACACATCCAATTCATGTAATATATTTCACTCTTGCATGTGAACTGGCTTTCATACATTGTTCTCTACAATGTGTCAATCATGTAATGCTCTTTCTAAAGAAGTTATCACCACTATGAGTATTTACAAAGAAGCACACAGCATATGATCAAACATCTTGAAAATGTCACTTAGTGACATCATGAAAAAAAACACATCAAGTTTTGATGACGATAATCAGGACAAAGACAGCTACAATGATGTTGATGATGAGGTAAGCAATATTAGAGTTTCATCCATTTTAGGCACGTGCTCCCTCAGAACCCCATCTCCATCATGAAAAAAGTCATTCCTCAGTCTGGAGCATTGTTTTAAATTCCTGTGCTGTTTTCTATCAACATTACAATTTTACTTTCAAACACACAGTTCATATTTTACATTCAATGTTTGAATAAGGATTCAGTTTCATTCAGTATCCTATGTAATGAGTCAGTGTTCCAATGTTATCCCTGCAGAAAACATAATGTTGCAATAAATTATGCTTTCAATTTTATCTTTATTAAAATTATGCCTACATGAACATAATATCCTAAATATTTTATTCCTTATATGCCTACATTATGATGCTTTATCCATCACTGTCTTATTGTTTCTGTAGTCTTACAACATAGGTGACTATTTTGAACATAATTCAACCAGTGCTGTAATGGTTTATTCACAGGTAATGTTTGTTAAATCTTGATTAGGCATTTATTTTTTTATATCTTATTAAATATTGTTGTGTATTTTATTAATTTTAAGGTGTATTTTATTTAATAACATGAAACTTGCATAGGTTTACACTATCAGCATTATTTATATTAGCTTATTTATAAATTTGTAAACATATACTCATATAATGCAAAATAAAGTTAATATTTATGCTTATTACTTACTATTCTAGAAATTTTGTATACACATACATGCTACACATATATCTGGTTCTTTATATTGTATAGCATTATGGTTTGAATTAGTAATATGTCACGGCAGGAAAGATGCCACCATTTCAAGCTATAATGTGTCCGTTTTCAATGATCGAGTGAAGAATTAATATCCCTCTACAGCTTCTGTTTTCAGCCTGTAGTTCTTCCTCTTTATGGATATGCCGGGATGGCTTCTTACTTTTTGTGGATTTTATAGGATGCCTGTTTGCTCATACTTACTTTAAAGGCATCAGTCTGATTAATCTACACTAGTTAGTTATTCAGCACTGGTACAAGGGTACTCAGATGACTAAAGCAAAAAAAAAAAAACAAAGATTTTCTTTCATCTGTTGGTGTTGCATATTGGTAAGCATCTGTCCAAAGTTGTCAAAACCATCTCACTTCACATGGAAGGCTGGCCATAAACACATCATACAAATCTTGCTTCTAGAGTGAAATTAGATATCTATACTTTTCAAAATTAATTCTTATTCAAATTGAAACAATCTTATTTTAAATAACATTCGCAGTTACTTCTTTCTCATGTCCTCGCATTCTCTATACCTAGCTCCAGTCCCATCTCCATCCACAACTCAGGGAGGGTTGGGCCTCCCATGAGGCATCATCAATGTCTGTCACATCATTTGGGCCAGAATCTAGACCTTCCCCGCATATCTGTGCTGAGAGAGTATCTCTTAATAGGGAATGGGCTCCCAAAGTCCATTTGTGCACTAGGAACACACAGTGGTTCCACTGCCAAAGGCCCCATAGAGTGCCCAGGCCCCCCAACTGACACCCACATTCAAGGGGCCTGCTTTGGTCTTACATAGGTTCCCCGGCTGTCAAACTGGGGTCCATGAGCTCCTACTTGCTCAGGTCAGCTGTTTCTGGGGGTTCCCCAGTGTGGTCTTGACCCCTTTGCTCATCACTCCTCCCCCTGTGCAATTGGATTCCAAGAGGTCGGCTCAGTGCTTACTTGTGAATCTCTGATTCTGCTTTTGTCAGCTACTGGATTAAGGCTCTAGGGTAATGCGATGCTGCACTTTTTACATGAAAGTGTATCTATGTAGTGTCCTATTTATAACCAACCAAGTTTATCAAGATTTAGATAAGCCAACTTTTTATTTTTTGTGTCTTCACATAAAGCTCATTCATTGCTTTTGTTTTCCAAATGTCTTCATATTTTCCTGCTTCATAAAGGACATAACATGATTTTTAGTTATTTATTCTGTCCAGTGTCCGAGGTTCAAATCCAATGAAGCATGTTCTTTCAAGAGTCATGCCTGAAAAAGGTAGGGAATGTTCAGTGGTTCAATCTCATAAATGCCTGGGAAATAAAACTTGAATTCTGAAATGGTGTTTAATCACAATTAAGCCTAGTTTCAATTTCCTCTACCCATTCAGTAACATATTTAATGTTTAGAAATGCTATACAAAGCCCCCCAAATCATCTTTCTGCTGTATTTACTAGGACCAATGAAACAAAATTTTATATGTTGTAAGTTCATTTCTTACTAAAATTTTACCAGATTCAGAATTTAAAAATTTTTAATTATATATATATATAATATATTATAAATACATTTGTACAACCAAGTAAAGAAACAAAATGATATATAGAAATATTTTCCCAATATTAAGTATATATTGCTAAGAACTTTACATTTATCAAGTTTTGATCTGCATATGAAAACTGAGTAAATTTCTCAGATACATTTTAGAAGGAAGTTGTGAAAATAATAATTTATCTTCAAGGGAATGGAGTTATATATGTTTAATGAGGCATATGTCATAGTCATCTGTTCTTATGTAAAACAAATAATTACTTATATATAAACCTATAATTAGTTTTGAAAAATATTTAAAATTAAAGCAAATGAAGTATTTGTCATTTGAAAATGAAAATTATTGCATTATTGAAGCTGTAAATATTACATCACATAAAATATATTCAAGACAGTGAATTCACAGTTGACTTAATCTTTACTGGTATTATGGACTCTATTAGCACATGGAGAAATTATATAAATGTTGAGAATTAGTTGTCCTTAAATAATGTCAGCTTTAGTATTTTTTGAATAGCTTTGAGACTTCTACATATTGGGTACTACAGCTTAATCCTTATGTTGCAAAATTATTCATTAATTATCTTTCAATATCTATAACATATCTTGAAAATTAACTGGCCAAAATATCCTGAAGTCTGCAGAGGTAATGACTCAGTTATTCAGACACAAAAAACCACTGAGCATTGAAAGTATAAGTTAATGACTTTAATGAGGACTGCGTTTCATCTTGTTAAATACTGAGTCAGGATATGAGAATGCTAGCTTAACCTCTCCTAGAGTGAAGGCTTGTGGGGATGCTGAGACTAATGAAATTAAGTTCTAGCTCTTAATGTAAAACAGGAAAGTGCAAAATATCAAGAGAAAGCATTTATGTTAGCTATGATTTGCAAAAGTATTGGTCTGTACTGCAGGACATGGAAATATTTACATGGGTAGTATGATTAAATTAAGGATGGTTTCATTTGTGACAGGCATAAAAAGCTCCAAAGACTCATGCATTTTATGATTAATAAAGATATGGCAGATGGAATTAGGGAAGTAACACAATGATAGACATTATTGTTCATTTCATGTCATGCTATTAATATAAGCCAAATGTAATTTTAATGACCTTTATTAAATATTGGTTTAGGAAACAGAATTTATCTGAATAATGGACAGATATATGTTAGGAGAAATCTACTGATGAGTTAGTATTATGGCCAATTTGAGGTTAGCCTACTTGCTTCTAGGGAAAACAAATAGAAAGAATTATTTTATTCCTTTAGTGTCTATAATCCTTGTGAGTTGTAATGACCACAAGTAGTAAGGAATGGTGAAGAGGTGGAAATGATGATGAAGCCCATTCCACTAGTTATAAAGGTTGATTTACACCTGGAATTACTATATAATTGCCTCTATGACAAAACAGTCAATTATTTTTGTTTAAATATATGAGATGATATCAGTGTAACACTACTTCTATCTTGAACAAGGAATGGTTAACTGATACTTTGAAATACTGATCCTCAAATATAAGCTATAAATATTGCCCAAAAGTAAAAATATTTTTCTTCAAGGAAAAGTATATGATCATAAAATTCTCCATATAGTTTTAAAAAAGAGAAAAATCCTATGCAAATTAGAAAGGGTCAGTATGTATTCAGAGTAACTGAAAACAGAGAAAATGTTAATATAAAGATTTGTTGTTGTCAGAAAAGAGGAAGATTTTTCCTGTGGAAATAAGGAAGACTCCAAGACATAAAGGAGTTAGCTTGCAAAATTGAAGAAGTAATGTTAAGTAAATGAATATTCAATAGAGTGATGGGCATTTTTCCAGGGCATATAAAGGAAAATTTGATGGAATATTCTTTTTTATATTTTATTTTTTTAATTTAAATTTAAATTAGAAACAAGGTTGCTTCACATATCAATTCCAGGTCCCTCTACCTTTCCCTTCCCTCCTCTCATGCCCTCCCCCCAACCCTCCCCCAATATCCCCTCATTTCCCCAGGGAGGGTGAGGTCCTCCATGGGGGTGTCCATAGTCTGTCATTTCATCCAGGGCAGGACCTAGGCCCTTCCCAAAGAATCCAGGGTGAGAGTGCATCTCTCATTGTTGGATGGGAGTCCAAAGTTCATGTGTTACTCGGGATGGGTACTGATCTGCTGCCCAAGGCTCAATAGATTTCCTAGGCCTCCTTACTGACACCCACATTCAGGGGATCTTGATCAGTCCCATGCTGGATTCCCAGGCATCAGTCTAGGATTCAAGAGCTAACCCTTGTCAGGTCAGCTCTTTCTGAGGGTTAACCCAGCCCAGTCTGAACCCCTTTGGTCAAATATAGTGTGTCTTTAATGAATATTGCAAAGAATGTAGACATACTGGGAATCACATAACAGATTATGATCAGATGGAATATATTTAAAGAAATTGTAGTTATTGAAACTCTAATTCACACATAACTTCTTTAGGTACAGAATATTATAGGTGTAAGCATAGGTCAGAAGATGGACAACAGACTCCTGGTCTGATTGAATGATATATATTGGTGAGAGCAGAAGACAGGCAAGAGAGGGGTGGTGAAGCACCAAGGGAAGGAACAGGGATGAAAGGACAAAAGAGGCAGAAGGCAGAGATATTCAAGAAAAGGCAGTTATGGGAGAGAGAAGAGTGATAGTTGAAGATGCTTGAGAGAAGTTTGAGAGAAAGAGTGAGAGGGAGTCAAGAATGAATGAATGTTGCAGAAGACATATGTATTTGTGAGTGTGTGAGAAAGACAGCTGTGTGAAAAATCAGCAACCATAAAGAAGCTGTGCTTAGGAATTACACAAAGTGCTGTATGACCAGAATATGTGTAAGTGAGCTGTATACCTATGACTGTGTGGAGATTTGTAACTGCAAGTGAATATGAAAAAATGTATACTGAGCAGAAGAGAAATGTTTATATATGAAGAGAGGATTGTCAAGAAAGGGAGACTGTAGAAGAATGAAAAAAAACATGGTTACCATCAGGAAAGTACACTTGTACCTGTTTTCTTAGATTATCAGTGGAAAGTGTGTGCCTCTTTATTATTTCCCTCAGATAGAAAAGTCTAGTAGCACTCAGATAAGAATCTTTCCCACTGACCGGGTGGTAGTGAAACACCTTTAATCCCATCACTCAGGAGGCAGAGGCAGGTGGATTTCTTTGTGGTCAGTCTGGTCTACAAGAGCTAGTTCCAGGACAGCCTCTAAAGCCACAGAGAAACCCTGTCTCAAAAAACAAAAACAAAAAAGAATCTTTCCCTCTGAAGAAATTCCTTCTTTAACCTGGAATGGATATGGGGGACTGAAATGGACCCTCATGGTCTGCGGTATAACTGTGTACTTATTTTAGTATGGCATTTTTTATTTAACCGCACCCCAGGAGACCAACAAAAAAGGCCCATGCTGCTATTCTACTGTGTGTGTGTGTGTGTGTGTGTGTGTGTGTGTGTGTGTGTGTATCAGCTCTATAGTAGTTGGGTCTGGCATTTTAAATAACACTGGGTTCAGAGGAAATTGGTAACATGAGGAATTTTAGGAAAAGTACAGAAAAATAGCATTCTTCAGTCTTCTTTTGTGGAAGTGAGATATTCAATAAATTTATTCATGATTGATAATGGGAAATATAGATTAAGAAAAATTATTAAGTTATGTCTTTACTGCAGGCATCCTTTGTTGTCTAATCCTGCAATTAGTGATTTGAATGTTTAGTCAGTATTACCAGATTCTTTGACAGAAGGAGATTGTACACAGTCTTATTTTTTAAATTTTTTAAATATAATTTAGAAACAAGCTTCCTTCACATGTCAATACCATCTCTCCCTTCCCTCCTCCCCCGCCCGCCCACCAGACCCCTGAGCCCCCACCCAACCCAATTCCCACTCCTATCCCCAGAGAAAGTGAGGCTCTCCATGGGGGGTCTCCAGATACTGTCATTTCATTTAGGGCAGGGCCTAGGCCCACCCCCAAGAGTCCAGACCGAGAGAGCATCCCTAAATTGTGGATGGGCACCCAGAGTCCACTTGTGTGCCAAATATAAACACTGATCTACTACCCAAGGCCCCATAGATTGCCTAGACCTCCTCACTGACACCCACATTCAGGGGGTAGGAATCAGATAAATGCTGGACCAAGGGTTCCAAGAGCTACAACTTGTCAGGTAAGCTGTTTCTGTGAGTTTCACCATCCCAGTCTTAACCCCTTTGCTCACCAGATCTCCCTCTCTGTCACATGATTCCAGAAGTTCAGTTCAGTGTTTAGCTGTGGGAGTCTGCCTCTGTTTCCATCAATCATTGGATGAAGGTTCTGTTTCCTAGACTCTCTGACAGTGGGATTCTACACTGGCACACTCATGATTCATGTCTAAAATCCTATATACGAGTGAGTACATACCATGTTTCTCTATTGGGACTGGGTTACCTCACTCAGGATGGTTTCTTTTAGTGCCATCCATTTGCCTGCAAATTTCAAGTTTCCATTGTTTTTCTTTTTCCACTGAATAGTACTCCATTGTGTAAATGTACCACATTTTCTCTATCCATTCTTCAGTTGAGGGGCATCTATGTTGCTTTCAGTTCTGGCTATTACAAATAATGCTACAAATATAGTGGAAAAATATCCTTGTTGTATGAATGTGCATCTTTTGGGTATATGCCTAAGAGTGGAATTGCTGGGAATTGTAGCAGACTGATATCCTGAGGAATCTCCATACTGATCTCGAAAGTGTCTGTACAAGTTGGCACTGTCTCCAGCAGTGTAGGAGTGTTCCCCTTTCTCCACATCCTCTCCAGCATAAACTGTCATTGGTGTTTTAGATTTTAGTCATTCTGACAGGAGTAAGATGGCATCACAGAGTTGTATTGATTTGCATTTCCCTGATGGCTAAGGATGTTGAGCACTTTCTTAAGTGTCTATCAGCCATTTTAGACTCCTCTATTGAGAATTCTCTATTTTGTTCTGTAGCCCACTTTTTAATTGGATCCTTTGGTGTTTTTGGAGACTTGTTTTCTTGAGTTCTTTATAAATTTTGGAGATCAGCCATCTTTCAGATGTAGGATTAGTGAATATCTTTTTACCATTCTGTGGGTTGCCTTTTTGTCTTGTTGATTGTGTCCTTTGCCTTACAGAAGCTTCCCAGTTTCAGGAGGTCCCATTTGTTAATTGTTGATATCAGTGTCTGTGCTACTGGAGTTATGTTCAAGAAGTGGTCTACTATACTAATTCATCCGAGGGTACCTCCCACTGTCTCTTCTAAGAGGTTCAGTGTGGCTGGATTTATGTTGGGGTCTTTGACCCATTTGGACTTAAGTTTTGTGCATGGTGATAGACAAGAATCTATCTGCGGTCTTCTACATGTCACCCTCCAGTTATGCTGGCACCATTTGTTGAAGATGCTTTCTTTTTTCCATTGTAAAATTGTAGCTTCTTTGTCAAAGATCAGGTATTCATATGTGTATATGTTAATATTGAGGTGTTCAATTATATTCAATTGGTCTACCTGTCTATTTTTGTGCCAATACAAAGCTGTTTTCAGGACTATAACTCTGCAATATAGCTTGAAATCAGGGATGGTAATGCCTCCGGACATTACTTTGTTGAAAAGGGTTGTTTTGGTTATCCTGGGGTCTTTTTATTCTACCTAAAGGTGAGAATTGTTCTTTCAAGGTCTGTGAAGAATTGTGCTGGGATTTTAATGGGGAGTGCATTGAATATGTAGATTGCTTTTGTCAAGATTGTCATTTTTACTATGTTGATCCTACCTGTCAAAGAGTTTGGGAGATCTTTCCATTTTCTGCTTTCTTCTTTAATTGGTTTCTTTAAAGAGTCAAAGTTCTTGGGATATATGTTTATCACTCATTTGATTGGTGCTACATCAAAGTAGTTCATGTTGTTTGTGGCAATTGTTGTCTGTATATAGTAGGGCTACTGATTTTCTTGATTTTATCTTGTATCCTGCCACTTTGCTGAAGGTATTTTTCAACTGCAGGAGTTCCCTGATAGAGTTTTTTGGATCACTTATTTAAACTATCATATCATCTGCAAAGAGTGAATGTTTGACCTCTTCCTTTCCAATTTATATCTCCTTGATCTCCTTTGTTGTCTTATTGCTCTAGCAAGAACTTCAAGTGCAATTTTGAAGATGTACGGAGAGAGTGGATAGCCTTGTCTTGTTCCTGATTTTAGCGGAATCACGATGAATTTCTGTTTATTTAGTTTGATGTTGTCTGTAGAAAGTCTTCTTAATACTAGCAATTTAATGTACCATTTTATAGTGACAATCATAAGGAAAGAATGACTAGAGACTTTGTGACAAACATAAGGAATAAACATGCATGTTTAGCACAATTCAAGTTATATACTTATAGATATAGGTTTGAATGTATGACTAATTTATTTTCCTAAGAATACAAAATTATATGCAGTTTTACTAATATTTGTTTGAAATAATCGTGTAATATCTGTGGCTTTTTTGACAGTTTCAATTTCTCAAGGTCAACTGTTGTTCAAAAATCAATGAATATAATACAATGAGGTTTATTCACAATGAGGGGGGGAGAGAGAATGAGATAGGCAGACTCACATAAATTTTATTACATTGTCATGATTACTCCTATCCTATTAGTTGTCATTAATTTCCTTTTCTAGAATTCACTAATTTAGATTTTTTATTTTATATCCCAACCAAAGTTCTCCCTCACATCTCTCCTCCCACTTTCCATTGCCCTTCTTGCAGCTGAACATCAGTTCACTACTCTCAATAGGTAAGTGTTCCCATGGGGAGTCAACAGTATGGTACATTAAGTTGGGGCAGGACTAAGCACCACCCCCATGCAGTAAGAGGGAGCATCGGACCCCTCATAGGGAAAGGGCTCCAACAAGGTAGCTCATGCCCAAGGGATAGATCCTGGTCCTACTGCCAGGGATTTGTCAGATAGACCAAGTTTCATAATTTGTAATAGCTGGAAACTGGAAACAATATAAACACCCTACAACTGAAGAATAGATAATGGAAATGTGGTACATTCACACAATGGAGTATTACTAAGCTGTATAAAACAATGCTCTCATGAAATTTGCAGACAAATGGATGGAACTAGAAAACACCATCCTGAGTGAGGTAACCAAGACTCAGAAAAACAAACATGGTATGTACTCACTGTAAGTGGATATTAGATGTAAAGCACATTATGACCAGACTACAATTCACAGCTCCAGAGAAGCTAGGTAACAAGGAGTACCCTAAGAGGTACACATGGATCTCCCTGGAAAGGGGTAATAGATGAGATTTTCTGAATAAACTTGCAGTGGGGTTTGGTAAAGGGAAGGGGATAGGGAATGAGAATATGAGGGAATTGATGGTTCAGGTGGGAGGGATGGAGAGAGCAAAGAAAAGATAACTTGATAGAGAGAACCACTATGGGTTTAGGGAGAAACTGGGTGATGTTTGTGATTCCAAATGGTCCACAAAGATGACCCTAGTTAAGACTTGAAGTGCCCTTCCCCTACAATCACATTGGTAAATACCCCAATGATCATCAGAACACCATAACATTACAAGACACAATAAGATCAGGCAGAAACCCTCATATGAAGGCTAAACAGGGCAATATAGTGGAGGGAAAGGGTTCTCAAATACAGGCAGAAGAGTCAGAGATAGCCCCACTCCCATTGTTGGAGTTTCATAAGAGCACCAAGCTACACATTGATAATATGTATTCAGAGGACCTAGCTCAGACCCATGTTGTGACTTCAGTCTCTAAGTCTCAATGATCCCTGCTTAGTTAATTCTGTGAAATTTGATTTTGTGATGTCCTAGAATTCTTTGGCTCTTACAATTCTCCTCACGGTTTTCTGTGGCTATGACTAGTGATTATCAGTAGGTATCTGCATCTGTTTCCATCAGTTGCTAGATGACACCCTTCTCATGACAATTAAGTAAGCAGAATCTATGAGTATATGTTGGAAGTGCCTCAGGTACCTTGATCTTTTGGAGCCAAACCTGTACTTTCTAAAATCTAAAGATTTACATAATTGGCCTTTAGCCTTAACAAAGGAGCCTTCTGGGGGTACTCAGAAGAGAAACAGCATAGGTAGAACATAGGATTATCATGACCCAGAAAGCTTGTCTAAACTCAGCCAAACTTAACCATCATTTAGACAACGGCTGTTAGCCCACCCATTCCTCTCCCTTCTGAACTGTTTACATTGCCAATAACCTGCTCTATGTGCTTAAACAATACCCTGCTATGTGCACACCTGGTTTGCAAAGCAACCCTATCATCCCCTCACCCCCTCCCATTTTCCTGCTCTACCAAGATATTAACTGCCCTGAGAAAAATAAAACTTGGTTACTTCATCAGATACTTGTGTTGCCACCCTTCTTTCGTGTCTTTTGTCCTCATCCCCAGTCCTTAGATCTCTTGCTCCAGGTTGACGTCCTGCGGGTCAGGACAAGTATAGCAGAACATCACAGAATATTATTAGGAACCTTTTTCTTCCTGTCATCTTTGATCTGTCTTGGGTTCCTGCCCTGCCTTTGGTTCCTGGTCCTTCAGTAAGCTTCAGGCATGGGTTCTCTCTACTAGCCTAAGCTTCAGTTGGAACAATCATGACTTGGCTGTTCCCACAAGTTCTGCACCACCATTAGAGATTGGAGTTCAAAGGTTTGTGTCTTGGTTGATGTCCCAAAACAACTGGTAGAAGCCTTGACTTGTTATAGAAGATAGCCAGGTTGATCTTTATATGCCCCATTATTAGGAGATTTCATAGGGTCAGTTTCATAGATCCCAGAGAGTTTCTACTATACCATGTTTCTGCATTGGCCATGCAAATACCACAATTCCAGTCATCTCCCCCTCGCCCAGTATTCTCACCTTCCATTACTCACACCCCTACCTGATCCCTCCTGTTCTCATCCTCAGACACCACCATCCACCCAAAATATCTGTTCTATCTCTCTTTCCCAGGGAGATCCATGCATCCTATATTGATCCCTCTATGTTACTTAGCCTTTTTGAATCTACGGTTTACAGTATGGATACCCTTTGCATAATAATAATGTCTACTTATAAGTGAATATATACATGCATGTCTTTATGGCCCTGGGTCAACTTACTCAGGATGATCTTTTCTTTTCTTTTTTTAACCATTTTTTTACTGACTTTAATTTAAATTAAAACAATCTTATTTTACACAGCAATCCCAGTTCTCTCTCTACCCATCCTCCAATTCCTCTCAGCAACTCCCCATTCCAACCCCCATCCACTCTGCAGAGAGGGTGAGGTTTCCCATGGGAGATCATGAAAGTCTGTCACATAATTTAGGGCAGGACTTAGGACATCCTCCATGTATCTAGGCTGAAAGAGTATCTCTCCACAGGGAATGAGCTCCCAAAGTCTATTCATACACGATGGATAAATAATGGTTCTACTGCCAGAGGCACATAGTATACCCAGGCCCCCCAACTGACACCCACTTTCAGGGGGCTGTTTCAGTCTTATTCTGGTTCTCCAGTAGTCATATGGCTGTCCTTGAGCTCCAACTTGCTCAGGTCAGCAATTTCTGTGGGTTTCCCCATCATGGTCATGAGCTTTTGCCTATCATTCCTCCCTGTCTAGGAGTTCATTTCAGGAGTTCAGATCAGTGCTTAGCTAGAAATCTCTGTGTCTGCTTTCATATGCTACTGAATTAGGGCTTTATGATGGCATTCATGATAGTTGTCGATCTCACTATTGGGGAAAGGTATCTAAGGTAGCCTCTCCAACATTGCTTAAATTCCTAGTTGGCATCATCCTTGTGGATACCTGGAGACTTTCCTAGTTCCAGATTTCTCCTTAAGTCCATAATGGCTCCCTCTATTAAGATTTCTCTTCCCTTGTTCTCCTTCTCTGTTCTTCCCCCAACTCAACCTTTCTGATCCCTCATGTTGTCCTACCCTTTACCCTTATCCCCTCCTCCATGCCCCTCTTTGAAGGCCTCTATCATTTTCATGAAGTTGTTTTTAAGGTCATTCTCTTGTTTCATCTGCATTGGGATATTCAGGTCTTGCTAGAGTAGATCCCCTAGACTCTGGTAGTGTCTTACTGGCTTTTCTGTTGTTGAATATGTTCTGATATTGTCTTCTTCTAATGCCTTCTTCTAGTGGGTGCAGGAGGAGTCTCTTCCTCTCCTCATGGGTATGGGGCAAATGTTCCCTTCCAGCGGGTGCTAGATGGTCCAATATTTCAATGGCTCTCTTCTTAAGGTGGGTGGAGAAGGGTCTAGTACTGGGACCTTGTCAGTCTCTGGATGGACTTGACTTCTGGGATGGTTTCCCTATTGTGCAGTCCCCATACCTCAGGAGACTCCAAGCTGGGCACCAGAAGGCAGGCTGGAAACAGGCCTGAAAACTTTATTTTTTGTAACACTTTAAAAAAATTTTTTGTAGGTTAAATTTTGAGAGAACAATGTTTTCACTCTTGTTCTTGTGATACCATTCAAATCATAAATACTCATTAAATTTAATCTCCATGAAATAATTTTTATTAAATTTTTAATATTCTCTAAAAATTAGTCATCAACTCAAATGTTACCAAATACCTGGTATGAAGCAATTGGAATTATGAATTTGAGAGGAGGTACTGAGCTAGAATTCATATGTATTTTACAGAAACATTTAAAACATCTTAAATATACACATAAAACAGTTTAAGCATTTTAAACATATACATAAAATGTTAGTGGAACATATATTCAAACAATGTCTTAAACCTTTGCAATCTCTTAAAAAATATACTACTATTCTATGATTAAAATGTATGTCCTGTTCAGAAATTCATTTCCCTGTACTTTTTATGACATTTTATAAACATTACTCCAATAATATTTGTGCCACTGTTGTACCAATATATATTGCAGACAGTTTGCTGTTTGTAGGTCATGGGGTTTGTAGCTCATTGGCATTGACAGTGGTTATTTTTCACCAAGTATACACAGAATATTTTACGAAAGCAAGAATGTTATTCAATATAGTTGATGTTTCTAATGGGGAAATACATCTATATCTCCAAGTTTACCGTCATTAATAACTGGTGTCTTCAGCATTATGGCCTTACTGTGAGGATGTGAAAAGCAAACGATTAGCCTTTGAAACATCCTATGATATCTGGGGGCCTATGCAACCCATTTTGGCAATGACTCAACAGACTCAATAAGCTGTAAAACAATTCTTGGCAGTGGAGTTTTTAATTAGTGGAATAGGATGTCTAGCATAGGCATTGTCTCCCTCAAATTGTGATTTCAATGACTACCTTTCATATGTGAATATTATTTAGGAAACTTTATAGTAATTTTTTTCCACATGACTTTCCAAAGAACTTTAGAATTAGTTTTAATTTAATTTAATTTTTTTTATTTAGCTTAGAAACAATCTTGTTTCATATGGCAATCCCAGCTTCCTCTCCCTCCTCTCCTTCCCCTCCCTCCCCAACAGGTCCCCCAGTCTCCCACCCAATTTCCAGTCCAAACCCCAAGGAGGGTGAAGCACTCTATGGTGGCTCTTCATAAATGTCATTTCATCCATAGGCCCTCCCCCAAGAGTCCAGGCTGAGAGATCCCCCCATATTGTGGCATGGGCATTCAAAGTATGCCAGGGATAAATACTACCCAAGGTCCCAAAGATTACCTAGGCCTCCTCACTGACACCTAAATTTAGGGGGTCTGGGTGAGTCCCATGCTTTCCACACAGCCATCAATCTGGAGTCCAAGAGCTCCCCCTTGTTCAGGGCAACTGTTTCTGTGGGTTAAACCAGCCCACTCTTAACTCCTTTGCCCATGAATTCTCTCTTTCTGACACTCGATTACAGGAGTTCAGTTCAGTGTTTGTCTGTGGGTATCTGCCTCTGCTTTCATCAATCGCTGAATGAAGGTTCTGTTTCCTAGAATCTCTGGCAGTGGGATTGTATGCTGGTGCTAGCATTCCACTGATTCATGTCTAAAATCCATAAATGAGTGAGTACATGACATGTTTCTGTTTTTGTGACAGGGTTACCTCACTCAGCATGGTTTCTTCTAGTGCCTTCCATTTACCTGCATATTTCAAGATTCCATTGTTTTATTCGGCTGAATTGAACTCCATTGTGTAAATGTACCACAATTTTTCTCTACCCACTCTTCAGTTGAGGGGCATCTAGGTTGCTTCCAGGTCCTGGCTATTACAAATAATGCTGCTGTGAATGTAGTGGAACAGACATCCTTGTTGTATGAATGTGCATATTTTGGGTATATGCCTAAGAGTGGAATTGCTGGGTCTTGTGGTAGACTGATTCTCATTTTCCTGAGGAATCTCCATAATGATTCACAAAGTGGCTGTACAAGTCGGCACTCCCCCCAGCAGTGTAGGAGTGTTCCCTTTTTTCCACATCCTCTCCAGGAAAAACTGGAGTTTTTGATTTTAGCCATTCTGATAGGAGTGAGATGGTATCTCAGAGTTGTTTTGATTTGCATTTCCCTGATGGCTAGGTATATTGAGCACTTTCTCAAGTGTCTCTTATCTATTTTAGTCTCCTCTATTGAGAATTCTCCATTTAGTTCTGTACCCCATTTTTTGATTGGATCCTTTGGTGTTTTGGATACTTGCTTCTTGAGTTCTTTGTGAATTTTGGAGATCATCCCTCTGTCAGATGTGGGGTTAGTCAATATCTTTTCCCAATCTGTGGGGTACCTTTTTGTCTTGTTGACTGTGTCCTTTGCCTTACAAAACCTTCTCAGTTTCAGGAGGTCTCATTTATTAATTGTCGATCTTAGTGTCTGTGCTACTGGTGTTATGTTCAGGGAGGGGTATCTTGTACCAATTCATTCAAGGGTTCCTCCCATTTTCTCTTCTAACAGGTTCAGTGTGGCTGGATTTATGTGGAGGTCTTTGATCCGTTTGGACTTAAGTTTTATGCATGGTTCTATCTGCATTCTTCTACATGCCAGCATCATTTGTCGAAGATGCTTTCTTTTTTCCATTGTATATTTTTAGCTTCTTTGTCAAAAATCAGATGTTCATACATGTATGGGCTAATATCAGGGTGTTCAATTCAATTACATTGGTATAACTGTCTATTTTTTGTGCCAATACCAAGCTGTTTTTGGGACTATAGCTCTATGATAGAGCTTGAAGTCATGGATGGCGATGCCTCCAGTTGTTGCTTTGTTGAATAAGGTTGTTTTGACTATCCTGGGTCTTTTGTTTTTCCATAAAAAGTTGATTATTGTTCTTTCAAGGTCTGTGAAGAATTGTGCTGGGATTTTAATGGGGATTGCGTTAAACATGTATATTGTTTTTGGTAAGATTGCCATTTTTACTATGTTGATCCTACCTATCCAAGATCATGGGAGATCTTTCCACCTTCTGGTGTCTTCTTTGATTTCTTTCTTTAAAGACTCAAAGTTCTTGCTATGTAGGTCTTTCACTTTTTTGATTAGCATTATCCCAAGTTATTTTGTGTTGTTTGTGGCTATTGTAAAGGCGATGTTTTTCTGATTTCTTTCTTAGCCCTTTTATCACCTGCATATAGTAGGGCTAATGATTTTCTTGAGTTAGTCTTATATCATTTCACTTTGCTGAAAGTTTTTATCACCTGCATGAGTTCCCTGGTGGAGTTTTTTGGGTCACTTATGTAAACTATCATATCATCTGCAAATAGTGAAAGTTTGACCTCTTCCTTTCCAATTTGTATCCCCTTAATATTCTTTTGTTGTCGTTTTGCTCTAGCTAGAACTTCAAGTACAATATTGAAGAGGTATAGAGAAAGTGGACAGCCTTGTCTTGTTTCTGATCTTAGAATAATTGCAGTGAGTTTCTGTCCATTTATTTTGATGTAGGCTGTTGGTTTGCTCTATATAGCTTTTATTATGTTTTGGTAAGTGCCTGTTATCTCAGATCTCTCCAAGACCTTTATCATGAAGGGTTGTTGGATTTTGTCAAAGGTTTTTCAGCATCTGGTGAGATGATTATGTGATTTTTGTTTTTCAGCATGTTTATATGGTGGATTACATTGATGGATTTTCGTATGTTGAACCAATCCTGCATCCCTGGAATGAAGCCTACTTGATCATGGTGAATGGGTTTTCTGATGTGTTCTTGGATCTGATTTGCCAGTATTTTATTGAGTATTTTTGCATAAATGCTCATGAGGGATATTGATCTGTAGTTTTCTTTCTTAGTTTTGTCTTTTTGTTGCTTGGGTATCAAGGTTATTGAAGCCATGTAGAAAGAGTTTGACAAAGACCCTTCAGCTTCTATTGCATGAAATATTTTGAGAAGAATTGGCATAAGCTGTTTTTTGAATTTCTGGTACAATTCTGCGCTGAAGCCATCTGGCCATGGGATTTTTTTGATTGGGAGACTTTTGATGACTGCTTCTATTCCTTAGATGTTATAGGTTTATTTAAATTGCTTATCTGTTCTTGATTTAATTTTGGCAAGTGATATCTATCCAGAAAATTGTCCATTTCCTTTAGATTTTCAAGTTTTGTAGAGTACAGGGTTTGAATGTATGACCTGATGATTCTCTGGATTTTCTCAGTGTCCATTGTTATGTCCCCCTTTTTGTTTCTGATTTTGTTAATTTGCATGTTCACACTCTGTCGTTTGGTAAGATTGGATAAAGGTTTGTCTATCTTGTTGATTTTCTCAAAGAACCAATTCTTTGTTACAATGATTTTTGTATTGTTTTCCTAGTTTTTGCTTTATTGATTTTAGCCCTCAATTTGATTATTTCCAGGTGTCTACTCCTCCTGGGTGAGTTTGCTTCTTTGTGTTCTAGAGCTTTCAGTTGTGCTGTTAATTCTCTAGTGCAACTATCCTCCAGTTTCTTCATGTGGGTACTTAGTGCTATGAACTTCCCCCGTAGCACTGCTTTCAAAGTGTCCCATAGGTTTGGGTATATTTTGTCTTCATTATCGTTGAATTCTAGGAAGTCATTAATTTCTTTTTTTATGTCTTCATCGACGCAGGAATGTTGCAATTGTGCATTAATCAACTTCCATGATTTTGTAGTGTTTCTACAACTTGTGTTGTTAAATTCTAATTTTAAAGCATCGTGGTCTGATAAGTTAATGGAGTTATTCCAATTTTTTTGTATCTATTGAGATTTGATATGTTGCCAAATATGTGGTTGATTTTTGAGAAGGTTCCATGTGGCATTGAGAAGAAGGTATATTCTTTTTTATTTGGATGGAATGTTCTATAGATGCCTGTTAATCCAAATTGTGTCATAACTTCTAATAGATGCTTTGTTTCTTTGTCAAATTTCTGTCTGGGGCTTTATACATGATTTGAGTTTTAGTAATGTTTCTTTTATGATGTGGGTACCTTTGTATTTGGGGCATAGATGTTCAAAACTGAAACTTCATCTTGGTTCATCTCTCCTGGGATGAGTATGAAGTGCCCTCCTTCATCTCTTTTGACTGATTTTTTTAAAACAAATTTGTTAGACATTAGGATTGCTACTGCAGCTTGTTTCTTGGGTCCATTTGATTGGAAAATCTTTTCCCAAACCTTAACTCTGAGGTAATATTTGTCTTTGAGGCTGAGGTGTGTTTCTTGTATGCAGCAGAAGGATGGGTTCTGTCTTCAAATCCATTGTGTTAGCCTGTGTCTCTTTATGGACAAGTTAAGACCATTAAAATTGAGGGATATTAATGACCATTTATTGCTTATTCCTGTTTGTTTTGGAATAGTTGATGGTGGTAGTATTATATGTGGATTTCCACCTCTTTTCTTTTGACTGTTAGTAAAGTGAGATTATCTAATGCCTATGTTTTTCTGGTTGTAGTTAACTCCCTTGGGTTGGGGTTTTCCTTCCCAAACTTTTTGTAGGGCTGGGCTAGTGGATACATATTGTTTAAAACTGGGTTTTTTTGTGGAATATCTTGTTTTCTCCATCTATAGTGATTGAAAGTTTTGCTGGGTATAGCAATCTTGGCTGGCATCTGTGGCCTCTTAGTGTTGGTAGTATATGTATCCAGGACCTTCTGGCTTTCAGAGTTTCCATGGAGAAGTCAGGTGTGATTCTGATAGGTTTGCATTTGCATGTTACTTGGCCTTTTTCCTTTTCTGATCTTAATATTCTTTCTTTATTCTGTATGTTCGGGGTTTTTACTATTGTGTGGTGAGGGGATTTCCTTTTGTGGCCCACTCTATTTGGTGTTTTGTAGGCTTCCTTTACCTTCACTGCCGTGTCTTCCTTTAAGTTGGGAAAGTTTTCTTCTATGATTTTGTTGAATATGTTTTCTGCCCCTTAGATATGTTTCCTCACATTTTTCTATATCTATTTTTCTTAGGTTTGGTCTTTTCATGGTGTTCCATATTTTCTGGATATTTTGTGTTAGGGATTTGTTGGACTTAAGATTTTCTTTGGTCGATGAATCTGTTTCCCCTAGTGTGTCTTCAACACCTGAGATTCTGTCTTCCATGTCTTGTATTCTGTTAGCTATGCTTGTATCTATAGTACCTGATCATTTGCCCAGCGTTTCTATTTCCAGAATTCCTTCAGACTGTGGTTTTTTTACTGTCTCTAATCAGCTTTCAACCCTTGTACTTTTTGAATTGTTTCTTGTAATTTTTGCTTTGTCTTTTCCTTTCTTTCTTGCATAAGTTTTTGGTTTGTCTTTCCCTCCATTTCTTGCATTTTTAAATTTTTTTTTATTTTTTTCCTCCATTTCTTGCAATTCCTGTATTTCTGGTTTGTTTTTTCTTCCATGTCTTTAAGAGATTTTCTTATATCTTCTTTGAGAGCCTCTATCATTTTCATGTAGCTGCTTTTACGGTCTTTCTCATCTGTTTCTTCTGCAATGGACTGTTCAGGTTTTGCGGGTGTAGATTCTCTAGCTTCTGGTGGTGTCATATTGGTTTTTCTGTTTGTGGGTGTGTATTTGTATTGTCTCCTTCCCATCATTTCTTACTGTGGGTGCAGAAGGAATCTCTTCCTACCCTGGTGGGTATGTGACCTCTTTCCAGTGGGTGGGAGCAGGTCCAATACCCTGGTGGCTTTCCTCCATGAGTGGATGGAGGCCATCCTAATATTGGGACCTTAGTGATCTCTGGGTAGGCTGTACCCTTGCCTCACCTGTATCATGCGTGGAGACTGGGACTTGGAAGCTGGTAGTCTCTGGGAGTCCTAAATCCCGTAGGTGTGGGATCTACTGTTCACAGTCCTCAGGTCTCCGCTGGTTCTGCTCAGGCCACAGGAAAGCAGTCTGTGGACAGACCCACACTTATCTCACCTGCACTGTGGGTGGAGAATGGACTTGGAAGCTGGCAGTCCCTGAATGGATTGAATCCTGTCGGTGTGGTATCCAGATCCACTGTGCTCAGTCCTCAGGTCTCCGGTGTTTCTGCTCAGGCCACTGGAAGTTAGGCGGCATTATTTAATTCTTAATCTTTCTTTCTTTCCATCTCCTTACAATACTATACCCTATTTCCACGATTTGGAAGACCTATTTCACCACGGCAGTCCCATAATTAATACTTAACCTCTGGGGTTGTTCCAAGATAGTCATGTTCTATCTTAATAAAAGAACATATATAGGAGAAAATTCGCAACATTTGTGTTTTTATTTTAATTTAAGACTTAGTCCATATCATGGAACCCATAGTGTAATTGCAAAAAAAGAAAGGTAGGAAGGGAGGGAGGGAGGGAGGAAGGAAGGAAGGAAGGAAGGAAGGAGGGAAGGAAGGAAGGAAGGTGAGTAAAATCAGAGACCTAAGGGAAAAAAACCTAGTTATGTATTTCTGCTAAAGGAACATAACAAAAAATTAACTCATAATGACATGCACATTTATGTTCATAGATGCGTTTATCACTCAGCCCTAAGCAGAGAAGTTTCCTGTAGATGATAATTAGCAGCAGTAGATGATAATTAACACAGAGACCTACAACTGAACAGTGTGAAGTCAGCGAGAGACTTCAGAATACTCAAGCCCAATGGGGTAGCATCTTCAAAGTCTTTCCCTCAAAGCCCAGGGATCCATGCTGAAGAGAAAGCAGGATTATAAGAGTTAGAAGTTGGGGAAGGCTGCAAGTAAATAGAATCATCCAAATATATGACCTCAGAGATTATAATTGCACATATAAACCCTACATAATTTCAAACCATACAAAAATCTCTGCACTGATATTAAGAAATGGATACACACTTTCCCCCACTACCTCCCTAACCAGGAAGTTATTTGAAACTGAAACCTGATGACACATAACAAGTCCGTTTTCAAAAATAGAGGCATATTAGGTATATCAACCAAAATCCAGGGCAGATTACACATGTAGGAGTAGTTTACCAACACATGCCAGATTCTGTATTTCCTTTGTGTGCTTTTGCGTAGATTTGTATCCCTAGATTTTTTATCTTGTTTTTTTTAGTTTGTTTAGTTTGACCTTTGTGTTTGTTATATGTTTCTTTTTATTTTAGTTATTTCTCAGTCACAGAGGGAATATGACTTTATGTAATTAGGTAGATAGGAAAAATACGAGAAGTGCTAGGGAGAGGAAAGAGCTGGAGCAAAATTGTTGTAAATAAACTTTTAAATAATTAAAAACTATTTTGTTAACTAATAGCTTAATTATAATTTTCTACATAGCTCAATTTAAACTGAGTGATTATATGCAAAGATATTGTTAAATGATGTCTAAACATAATATATTTCTGAGTGGTAAATTTAAGATTATTATTTATTCCATAATTTTAGGCTTGTCTGACTAATTCTTTTCCATGGGTGTTTGTTTATTTATACTTTTCATATTTCCAATTGTTTCTTATTTGCTAATGTTATGGTTCCTGTGGGTATGAGCATGTAAATAGCCCCTTTTCCCTGTCATGATACACAACAAAAGTATTAAAAAGCAGAAAACTGTTATGGAGAATTAACACAAGCAAAAGTAAAGAAGAACTAACAATAATGAGACTTTTATGAAATATCTATATCTTTTAATTTAGTGATTTACTACCTCAGATGTAGTCAAAAGATGTGATAATAGCTATTATTAGAGATGATAAATTTCTATGAATAATAGTTTAACTTGATATTGAAGATAGGGAAACATAAGAAAGAGATAAAACACTTGTGGAAAATTGTTATTTTTCAGAACTATGGAAAAGAGAAATAAACTACTACAGAATATCTTAGAAAGCTACTCCAGAAACTACAAGTTTGGAACAATGACACACTGTCCCCTGGTACAGTTGCCAGCAAGATTGAAGCAAGAACCTCATAGCCTAAAAATCTGATGCCTTCAGGAGAAGTCTTCCTGGGATATGTGCTGGGTTTGCTTCCAGGACTAGTTCTTAAAAGTGCAAGGTAGAACCAGCTGTCCAGACTCCTTGGCAGAAAATCCACATGTAATTATGATTTTGAATGGAAACAGAATTGGAAGAATGTTAGAAGAAACTTTGGAATAGAGGCAAAGAATATTAGCCTGATTCTTCTACTTTTCTAGTTTCATGGCTCTTCTAATGTTGGAGACTAACCAAAGGAAACTCACAGAGGAAAGTATTTATGGCCTCTCTAAATGTTAGTGGTGGTGTAGGCTGCAAATGAGACATACCTTACTACTTTTGCATTTAACTTTATTTGTTTTGCTCTATTTTAAAAATTTGAATGGGCTAGTTCTCTAACATTCCTCTGTAAGTTGTTAGTGAAGAACATGGTTTCAAAGAGAGGGGAGAGAAGAAAGAACAGGCCCAACTAGGAACTCCGGGGATCATTGTTGAAAAAATTAATAATTAAACATATTTGCTCCACTCCAGGTAATTTTGGGGAGGATTTTATATATATGTATATATACATATATATGTATATATATCTTTAGCATATTATTTTTCTGTTCTAAAAGGATTTTTTTTCTAAAATCTCTCACAAAAAGGACCATATATGCCCATTCCTATCTGAACACCTTGTTTTCTAAAATGGCATGTCTTTCTTTCCAATGGACTGGTCACGTGTCATGGCTGTTTTGAGCTGCAGTAGATTCATTTATCTTCACATCAGATAATGAGAAGAATATTCTTTTACATACCACATTTCATTGCTCCTCTCTGTCAATGATTTGCCATATTTCCAGTCTAAAAGTTGTGATGATAAAGTGTCCCATTTTTTTTATAATTTTCTTGTGCTTGTGTAGTATATGTGATATATGTATGTGCATGTGAGCGAGTATGTGTTTGAAATATAAGTGGTGTTTTCTATGCTGTGAATATATCCAGTATATGTGTGGATTACGTGTATGCTTAATGCATGTATGTGGAGTGTATATTGTATAGTATTAGTGCATTGCACATAGTGTGCACTGTGGATAGTGTGTTACATGGTATATGGGGTTTGTTGTTTTGTGTGGCAAGAGGTATTGTCTGAGTGGTGTATAGAGAGAGACAAATTATCTAACTTATTTTAATAACGTTTTTAATCTGGAAGATTCACAATGAATAAACACTCCACCATTAAAGGCATAGCATTTAAAAATTTGTTTTCAGTTACTGTAAAAATAAAATCAAGTTATGCATAGTATCTTCATTGTTAGTCTTAGTCTCTGAACCATAATGTTTCGACTTTGACACGGTCACTTAGAACAGTTTTTTTTAAATGTCATTTAGTTTGATATGTTGGTATGTTCATTGGTCACTATTTTACAATGTATATATACAACACATATCAATTTAAATATATAATTTAATATACTAATTTTACTTCAATAAAAATGAAAATAAGATAACAAAATTTTCAGGCAAATGAATGGAACTAGAAGAAACCATCCTGACTGAGGCAACCCAGACACAGAAAGGCAAACATGGCATGTGCTCACTCACTTATGGATATTAGACATAGAGAAAACGATTAACAGCCTACCAGCCTACAATCCACACTTCCAGAGAAGCTAGGAAACAAGGCAGAACCTAAGAGAGACATGTGTGGTTCCCTGGAGAAGGGGAAAAGAACAAGAGCTCCCTGAAATCCAGTTGTAAAGAGTGAGGAGTAATGAGCAAAGGGGTCAAGACAATGCTACAGAACCCACAAGCAGCTGACCTGAGTAAGTGGGAGTTCAGGGACCCCAGTCTGACAGCATGGGAACCACTATTGCTTTGATTCTTATTTGGGGTTATCCTCTGTCTCCAAACAATGTATTTTTTTCCTTGACCATTCAGTATTTACCTTCACTTTAATTAATATTATTCATTCACAGCCATAAGATATGAATGTAAAGATATTTAATTGAGAAAGTTTATAATAAAAAACAAATTAAATGTACATGTTAATACTGAAAGAATATACATTGAGCACATGAAAGAATATTTTCTTTAAATGCATTTAGTCTTTCAATAATGTTATAGAAACATTTTAACATGTCAAAATTTAATTCAGTAACATTTGCTTTAATTAATTTTTCAGTTATAGTTAATAACATTGAAATTAGTTTCCTTTAAGACCTTAAACTTGTTTTAATTTGAGAATTATTTATGAAATAAGTTATTTGACTTTGCTTCAATTTTTACTTAACTTGTATGTTTGAAAGACTGAAATCTGTTTAAACATTTATAATCACTTATATACTTAATTAAGACAATTCAATTAGATTTTAAACTATAATCATGAATTTAATTTTTCAATTTATCTTAATAACATAAAATATCTCACAAGACAAATATATAAACCCTATGAGGAAAATATTCTCATACACTTAGACAATGCTTTTAAACTACAGTTTAAATTTTAATAGTTCACAGTTAATACAACTTAGCAATTTCAAACCAACTATAAATAGTAAAATGAATCAAAAGCCTTTTTTGGTTAATTTATTAATATACACAACATAAATTATTTTTAATAATATATACACTTCATTATATGTTCATGAAATATTATGTCATTGAAATAAATCCACTCACCATCTTAGGCCTGTGGTAGAAATTTTGGTCAACATTCTGCTGATAGATACAAATTTTGTATCTGAGATCTGAATCAAGTAGCTAACAATCCATTCAAACAACATTTGGCCATTTCTACAGGTTGGAAATTAGTAGTAATCTTTTATTCTTCTTTTCATGTGGATAGTGACAAATTCCCTGATTTTACCTTTTGTGGTATTTTATCAATGCCCTATTGTGAGTGCACACACACACACACAAATACAGAGACACACACACATACACACACACCTACACACACATACACACACACACACACAGTACAAGTATCCATTAAGAACAGTCTAGGGAATTTTGCTAATTTGTTTGTATAAAGAGTGTAGTTTTTGGTGTTTGAAGAGCTGCAATCCTTATTTCTATTTAACCTACTTACTTGTAATTATCATTCATCAGCCATGGTGATACTTGCCACATAATATTGTCATGTAATGCTTTTCATCCCCTGGGTCTCTCCTGTGATAGGTTGATTGGTTGCAACATGCTGCTTTTAATTGCAGGAAATTTATTTTCTGAAAATTTTCACTGCTACCAAAAATATAAATATGTTTTCAATAAATGACACTTAAATCTGGTTGTGTTGCAGATAGATATGCCAGTATGTTTACATTAAAGAGGATATACTACAATGATTAACATGTGTTTTATTCAGATTTCTCTGGTTATTTCTATTGACTTTATTCAATTCAAATTCTTTAGTTTATTTAATGGTTTAAAAATAGAATCAACCTTCTGGGAAGAGGAACTGGACAGATGGATGAGTGCCTAAAAGAAATTTCTGGTCTTCCAGAGGACACAGTTTCAATTCTACACTACTTGTAGATCAAGTTACACTGTGATCTATCACTGCTAACATACGCAGGAACTAAACACATACACAGAAAACACACACACACACACAGAGAAAGAGAGAGAGAGAAATAAAAAATCATTTTATAAAAATAATGCAAGAAATATACTAGAAAATGTAACTAAAACTTGAGGAGGACTCATGTACCTGATAACAAGAAAAAGCACAAAATAAGCATAAATAAAGCCTATACAGCATTGCCTATTTAAAAGTGAAAAGTTTGAGCAAGCCCTCTCATCAGCTGAAAGTATGGAATTTAAGATTAATAGCATCTAACAGAGTAAGAATTAAGATGATGGGCCCAGAGGTACCAGAGCAGGCCACACATAATGGTTCTGTCCTCATGTACATGAGGTCTTTCATGAGTCATTGCTGTTTTAACAGTTCACCAGTTGGACATCAGTAAGCAAAATAAAAGGTAAACTTATTTTGCATATAACAGTTAATATTCACATAGAAAATGTTATCTCATTGCCATTAGTAATAGACACATTTGTTTAAAGTTAGTATTTTCAAAAGGCAAAATATTATTTTTAGTTAATTATTACTTAAACTGTCAAGCCTTAAGTATTTAGAAGATTGCATTAAGTCATCTTGAATTATTAAGTAAAATGATTTAAATGTATAGTATATTTTCTCTATTACTTCACCTTCATTATAAATAAGGCTGTAAATACCCTCATCTGCAAACAACACTGTTGGTTAGGAATATTATGCAATGATTGACATATTCAAACTAAAACCCCCTTATTACTTTTCTGATTTCCAAATTTATTCCAAGTAATCTACTTATTTCTGAAAATATGGGGCTGGGAATCTCACATAAAAGAGAACATGCAGTGTTTGTCTTTTACCCACAAGTATACCTATATCCATGTGATCTTCTTTAGTTAGACGTTGTGTGTGTATGTGCATGTTTATATGCATATTAAAGAATTTTCATTAGTTACAATGGCAGAAGTACACCTTAAGCCCAAACCCATTTAAACTCTGTTAACTTTCCCTGGATTATTCATTGTGGTTAACTTTTTTTTTTTTGGTTTCTTGAGACAGGGTTTCTCTGTGTAGCTTTGTAGCTTTGGAGCCTGTCCTGGCATTTGCTCTGCATTGTGATTAATTATTTACTGAAAAATACATTACATGTCTTAAAGAGATTATTTCATAATTACATGAAGAAGAGAAAAGCTTAGTCTATAAGTCATGAGCCTTCACTCCCTGACTTTTTGTTTACTCAAATAGATGTTTTATGTTAAACCATGTATTAAATTATTATGTCCACATTTCAGGAATTATTTTTATTTTCTACTTTATTTATATTGTAATAAATGTAATTAGCAAATTTACATATTATTTTGGTAAATAAATGTGAATTCTTGGCACAACTTTTGAAATTAAACTTTGATAATTACGAAGAAACATGTACTTACTGATCAATGAGAGAAAAATATCATACATAAGTAAGGTGAAAGAAATCAGTGAGAAGAAATAACCTTCAGGATTCTCCACTAGGACTATGCTGGGGTGCACAAGAGGGATCTGCTTAGGCAGGACACCTTGTTTCAGTCCTAAGACTTTTATTCAAATTTTTCTAAATCCTGTTCTTCATGTTTTTATTGCATTTCATTTGTAACCACAAAATCAAAGTTGTTTCCTTTAATTATTCCTGAGATATTTTACATATCATATTTCTATGTTGTAGTTTTACCTCAAATTAAACAACCATAATTGTGATCATAGACTTATGCATTCATAATTCATCTATGCATTCATAATTTATAAAAACAAGGGATTATTTTGTTATATTGTTTATATTAATTTAAACTTTACAAATATATTGAACACCTTGGGAACCTCTGAATTACCAAAATAATTTCTTTGTTCAGTACATATAAACTAAACCTTCTCATAGTGTGATTGTCACCAAGAAGGCACATCAAAGACAGATCAGTAGGCAAACACATGGTGAGGTAAATTTCATCCTCAGCACCAGAGATGTTCCCTTCTTCCACATAAGGACTTTGGCAGAACACCCACTGCCAATAAAAACAAAGCAAATACATTTTAAAGATATATTTATATGAGTTAAACAACATTAATTTAATAAGTGAATCACTATCTACAACATATTTTGGTATCATTAGTTTTGCTAACATGTATGACATCTCTAGTTTCTAACTATAAAGATTTTTACGGCATTTTAATATAGACTATACTGAAAAAAAATTATATGACAAGAAAAGAGAATGCTAAGCAATTATAAAAAATAAGTGTTTGATTAATATTATGATATGATACATGCTGGGATAATGGAAAACTAAAAACTAGTAGAGTGAATAAATTAAAGAAATCTATGAGTTACTTATATCTACTACAATAGTGAGAGCAAATGTGACCCGTCTGAATCTGATTAAATATTCCAAAATTTCACAGAATGTTTTTCATCTTTTTTTAATTTTAGAAACAATCTTATTTTACACATCAATCCGCCCATTCCCTCAACCTCCCATCCCCCATGCTCCCACTGACCCCCAAACCCAGCACCCATCCATTCCCCAAGGATAGTAAGGCTGAGGCCCTCCACGGAGTGTCATAAAAGTCTGTCACATCATTTAGGGGAGGGCCTAGGTCCTCTTCCATGTGCCTGGGCTGCAATAATATCCCTGCATAGGGCATGGGCTCCCAAAGTCCATTTGTGCACTAGAGATAAACACTGGCTCCACTGTTAGAGGTCACATAGTCTTACCCATGCCTTCTAGCTATTACCCACATTCAGAGGACTTGGTTCATTCCAATGCTGGTTCCCACGAGCTTTATGACTAGGGTCTCTGTGCTCTCACTAGGTCAGGTCAACCATTTATATGGGTTTCTCCAGCATGGTTTTGGCTCCTTTGCTCATCCCTCCTCCCACTCCACAACTGTATTACATGAGTATGACTCAGTGTTTAGAGCTGTGGGTACCCACTCTACCTGCCTTTGCTTCGATCAGCTACTAGATGAAGGTTCCAGGAATGGCAACCAAGGCAGTCATAAATCTTATTATAGGGGAATGGCATCATAGGCAGCCTCTCCACCACTGCCTAGATTCTTAGTTGGAGTAATCCCTGAGGATTCCTGAACATTTCTCCAGTGCCAGACCTCTCTCCAAACTTATACTGGCTCCCTCTATCAAGACATCTCTTTTCTTTTCTTGCCCTCCTCTATTCCTCCCCTGTCTCAGTCCTCCTGATCCCTCCTGTTCTTTTTCCCTCTCCCATTCTCCCCCTCTTCCCACCCACATGCTCCCAATTTGCTCAGGGGTTTATGACCCCTTCCATTTCTTTGGAGGACCATGTGTTCTTCTCTTAGGATCCTCCTTGCAGAATGATAAGCTAAGTTTGATTGGAACAATTGTACTGAGATAGCATATGTGCCATACCAACCAAAGTGTTTCTGATTGTTTCAAGGTTTTATTTAAACTGTTCTGTGAAATAGGCTCAAACACCCAAAGACATGAGCTAGCTTATTGGAAACCATTCCTATATTTTGATGTCATGCTCAGTCTTAATGTATAGGAGAGGGGCCAGGCCCTGTCCCAGCCTATTATGCTGTGTTGACTCCTCATAGAAGCCCTTGCCCACAAAGAGAAGTGAACTGGGGGTGGTCTGGGGGGGAAGTGAGGGGGACAGAATAAGGGGTTGGAGGGAGAACTGTGATTAGGATGTGAAATGAAGTAAAAAATAAATAATGGACAAAAAAACAATAATAAAAAAACAAAACAAGGCAAAAAACAGTAAGAACCTAAAGTGACCATTCTGTTGACAAAAGCTTGAAAGTGAAAGTGATGTGAATAAAGTGATCAAAACAAGGCTTGAAATAAAGATCAGTACTGGCTGAAGGAAGTAGAGGCATAAAGATTTAGTGGAAAGAATAAACTGAATCTTCATAAGGGAATTGAGGAAGAACTTATGTGAATATAGCATAAGTATACTATTATCAAGTTCACTTTAAATATGATTACCACAATGGATCAACAGAGGTGATCGGTTTACACTGGAATTTTGTGACTTTTTCCAGAGACATGTAAAAAAATTGTTGACTACTGATGATGGCACCAATGGTAGAGAGAAGAAATGAACCCACCCATATCAAGCATAGAGCATGGGGCTACTCACCGGCAGATGCATCACTGGAAATCTCCCCAGTATATGTGATGAGTCAGAAAACTGTGTTCCTGAAGACCCCTCCACAGTGTTCTGGAAGAGAAAACTGTGTTCTACCCAGCCATATTTATTTCATATATAACTGAGGTGGAGTCTTATGAATCTTGTGTTTTTCTAAGCTTCAGGAGCCTGGTATGTTGCATGACCTTTGAGTTTTGCCCCTCTCTCCAGGAAGCAGTGTTTCAAAACCCTTGGGAGGAAATGATCGCAAGACTGGTTGGAATGAAAGTTAATACAATCTATTAATGTTCACAAGGGACTTGAATTTCAAGCTCTGTCACGCCCGCCTCGACCAGCAAGGAAGACGCAATGCCCAGACTCTTCTTTAAACAGTTTATTCAGGAAACCTTGAACAATCTTCTTCTCCTGGGGAGCGCCAGGGAGCCCCAACCCACAGCTTAAAAGCCCTTGGGCGGCCAACCCCAGTATGCCACGTGGAACATGCAGATAGGTCCACATATGCGGAAGCAAGCCTGATATCCAGCCTTAACCAAATACAGGTGTTGTTTATCACAGAGAGCACCTGCTGTCGGGCTAGCAGAAGGCAAAAGCCAGCACCATCTTAAGGGTGCAGCACTTTGCAGCTCTCTACAAAGCTCAAACACTATATCTTTGTCAGAATTATATCCAAGTTTTTAATTAAAATTATCTGATGTTCTTCTCCATAAAAAATTAGGAAGACTTCATGATATAATTTTAAGTAAATGTGTGGAATACTTGAGCTAAGTTTATATAATTATACTCTGAGAAGTAAAGGAACTTTCACTTTTTACTCAATAGTTTTATATTCACTGACAGAATTTACATATTCATTTTTATGTTAGGGTTGCTATTGTTGTGAAGAGACACCATAACAACAGCAACTCTTACAAAGGAAACAATTAATTGGGGTGGCTTGCAGTTCAGAGGTTCAGCCCATTATCATCACAGACAGACATGGTGGCCTGCATCCAGACATTGTGCTGGAGGAGCTGAGAGTTTTACATAATGATATATAGTCAACAGGGAGTGAAATGAGATACTGGGCATTGCTTGGACATATATGTGACCTCAAAACCTGTCTGTACAGTGACACACTTCCTCCAACAAGACCATACTTACTACAAGGACATACCTCTCAATAGACCTAAACAGAGTCTAATCACAACAATCTCAAAAGATGGAAAGATGCTTAAGGAAATTTTAAACATCCACTCTTGTCAGGGAAATGGAAATCAGAACAGCTGTGAGATTCTATCTTACATCAATTAGAATTGGTGTGTTAATAAATACCAATGACAGCTTATGCTTGAGAAGATGTGGAGAAAGGAGAACACTCCTCCATTGCTGGTTGGAGTGCTAACTTTTACAGCTGCTGGGGGAAATCTGTATGGTGATTTTTCAGAAAATTAGGAATTAACCTACCTCAAGACCCTGCAATACCACTTTTGTGCATATACCCAACAGAGGCACATTCATACCACAAGGACATTTACTCATAGCATTATTCATAAAAGCCAGACCTTTGAACAACCTAGATTCTCCTTAACTGAAGAATGGATAAAGAAAACATGGTATATTTACACAATGGAGTACTATGCAGTGGTAAGAAACAATGACATCCTAAAATTTCCAGGCAAGTGGACAGAATTAGGAAAAAAAAAACAACTTGAGTGAGGAAATAGAGAACAAGGAACACAAATATAGTATATACTCACTCACAAGTGGATACCAGACATAAAGTGATGGAAGCAGACGCAGAAATTCACAACTAACTATTAGGCTAGCTCCTAGAGTATAATCAAAGTGAAAGAGGATCGCTAATATCAACAAATGAGTCAAGACCATGATGTGGAAACCCACAGAATCAGTTAACCCAAGCTAGGGAGAGATAGCTGACGCTGGTCTGACAAATGGGAAACCTGCCCAAGATCAAGCTAGACTCACTTAATATAGGTGGCAATGATATAAAGTCATTGGTAGTGGGTCCAAGATCTAACACTAATAATACACAAACTAATTTAGTGTAGCCTATTCTATATGGAGAGATACCTTCCTCAGCCTAGACACAGACCTGTGAGTGGTGGAGATGTGCCTTGGTCCTGTCTCAAGGAGATGATGGGACAGACTTAGTAGACTTCCTAAGGGAAGTCTTACCCTCTCTGAGGAGCAGAAGAGGGGCAGAGTGGTTGAGAAGAGGAGGAGAAGAGGGAGGGGGATCTGGGACTGAAATGTAAACAAATTAATTAATGAAAAATTTGAAGAATGAAAAGAAAAAAAGGAAAAGAAAAAAATGAATCTTTATATTCATGAACACTAGTAAACACACAACAGAGTTTCTACTGGGCTGTTTTGAAATTTTCTCTGCCAGGAGGCTCAATGCAAATGTCTTCATTGTACCCTCAGGCAGACTCCTCAGAGAAGCCCAAAGGTAGCCACATTCTTCTCAAAAGTACCACAATAACAATCTCTAGGCAACATAATAAAATTCTTCTGCTCTCACATCTCTTGATACAGGCCCTAATACTTCAAATCATCATCAGCATCACTGTCTTGTATGCCCTTACTAGTACAGCCCTTTAAGCAGCACTTAAAGAATTCCACTTCTTTGTTAACCCCAAAGTACCAAAGTCTAAATCATCCCCAACAACAACAAAAATCCTCAGGCCTATTACAACAATATCCTAGTCTCTGTTACCAATTTCTGTCTTAGGGTTTCTATTGCTGCGAAGAAACTCCAGGACCACAGCAACTCTTGTAAAAGAAATTATTTAATTGGATGGCTAACAATTCAGAGGGTCAGTACATTATTATTATGGTGAGAAATGGAAGCACATAGGCAGACGTAGTGCTGGAGAAGAAGTTGAAAGTCTTACATATTGATATGCAGGCAACAGGAAGTGAATTAAGATACTGGGCATGGCTTGGGCATATATGTGACCACAAAGCCTGTCTCCACATAGACCCACTTTCTCCTGAAAGGTCATACCTATTCCAGCAAAGCCACACCTCCCAGTAGTGGCATTCTCTATGAGATTATCGGGGTCAATTACATTCAAACTTCCATAGTTGTTTTAAAAGGAATTGGAAATTTAAATATAAGTAGAGTTCCTATGAATATGACACTTAATGTTTTCCTATTTATCCCTCATACGTGCAAGACACAATTAACCTGGAGACAAACTTCTAGGACTATGGTTCTGTGAAAAACCTCAATAATAAGATCAAATTGTACATAGTTTGAGCTATGTAAAATGTAATTGGCAAGGTGTGGATGGAAGCAGGAAATACTCATTTGCAAACATTTTAATTCATAGTAAATTCACTTGAATGCAGATTTCATACAGCATTTTCTTTAGAGAAGATCAATGATGTTGTTGACTTTTTCATTGGACCCTCTGTAATCAATTTCAATTGATACTTCTATCATTAACTCTCAAAGTTTAGACATGATTCTCATTCTTTAATAGCAGAATAGAAGTATTCATTGATAGTCTGAATCATTTTACTTTTAAGTTAATTGTTAGGTGTTTACCAGGAAAGATATTTGATTAACACAGTGAAATAAGACATGTGTTTTGTGATATTCCTGCAAAAATAGCATAAAGAGAAACAGGTACAGCCAGGCAATGGAGTGCATGCCTTTTATACCAGCACTTGTAAGGCAGAGGCAGAAGGATCTCTGAATTATGTTGTTAATCCTACTGATACATGAGCAAGGGAGATATTTTCATATTCTTATATCTTATATCTTCAATTTCTTTCTTTGAAGGCTTTAAGATTCTATCGTATAAGTCTTTCACTTTCTTTGAGTTACCCCCAAATTAGTTTTATTATTTGAGGCTACTGTGAAAGTGTTATTTTGCTGATTCCTTTCCCAGTCCATTTGCTATTTTAATATTGGTTAGATACTAGTTTGTGTGAGTTAATGCTTTCTCCAGTTACTTTTCTGAAAGAGTTTATATGCTCTAGTCATTCCCTGGTAGAATTTTTAGCACTGCTTATGTATACTATCGTATAATCTGCAAATAAAAATTCTTCAGAGTTTTATTTTCTTATTTGTAGCCACTTGATCTCCTTCAGTTCTCTAGACCTTCTAAGTATTATGTTAAATAGATATGCAGAGAGTAAGCAACTTTACCTTGTTCCTGATCTTAGTGAACTTGCTTTGAGTTTCTGTCCATTTAGTTTGATATTTGCTGTGAGATTGAGGCAAATTGTCTTTATCATGTTCAGATATATCCCTTTTATCATGGAAGGTGTTGAATATTGTAAAAGGCCTTTATTGCATCTAATGAAATATCATGATTTGGAATCTTTAAAAATGTGTGAAAAGTCCAACTTAACTCTGGATTTGCATCTTGGCTCTGAATTATGTAGCTAGCTTCTATTTCAACTTACCTAGAAGATAAAAGTGATTGAGAAGAGAGTCCTCAGTCTTCAGGGAGTCTGGTTTATCATAAATGAATATAGAAAGTTTTAAAGAGGGCCAGGAAAATGACTGATTTGGGCTGTCATAGCTGCTTCTACGTTATCATTTGTGGAGTTAAAGTGTGTGTCCATTTTGCTAACCTGCAGTGTGGTAAACAAATCCAGAGAAACTTAGGGGCAGTTCTCTCTATTTGTTTATTCATTTGTTATTTCATCTTCATATTGTGAATAGGAATAGGTGTTTTATTCCCATTTCAGTTCTCTAAAATATCAAAGTCCAATTCAATATTTACATATATAAATTGTTATATTTACAAAAATGATGTAAAAAATTGCCCTCATTTCCTCTCATCCCTTAGATATATTCTATTTGTAAGTGCTCAAATTAGTTTTTCATCCGTACTTAGTAGTTACTTAGCAAATCCACAGTAGTTATGAAAAAGGTAATTTTAGATAATATATTATGACTATATTATGATCTAGAAAAGTAGGAGAAAAGACTCTACCCTGAGTTTCTAAATAATGACATTGTATGATAACATGATCTGTTTTGCTAAAGCAAGAATAATGGGATTGAATTCTTTAAATTTAACTGTTTTATGTCAGATGTGGGCAAGCAAAATAAATAAATAACAAAGAAGGTGCCACGAAAAGGGATGCCTCTGAGGTTTGTTATCTAAGGGTTACAAAGGCTTGATGGAGCTCAGGAATTTGGTATTCATGCAGTTGGCCTACCTACAAGGTATTTATGCTCCTTTCCATTCTAGGTTCCATGACTAAAATTTTGATTACAAAATAGTTTCACATTTAACCTCCATAGCCTCTACACATAGTACAAATAGCAGTACAATGACAGATTCTTTTTCCTTTCCATTATTTCCAAGTAAAAAGGGAGACTATTCTGTTAGCATTTGTTTTCCTCTTTTCTTCATTTAAACCAACAAAGACAAACACGTAGTCTGGAGTGTGAACACGGAAGGACTTTTAACACTTGCAGTCTTTTAGCAACAACACTGCATAGACAAACATTCAGGTTCTTATGCTATGTTTTTAATAGAAGAATAACGTCAGCTACTGTGGCAGATGTTAGAAAACAATGGATAGGCCCTACGGTAGTCAAATTAATATCATAGCTTGGTAACTAAGTCACCTGGGACCTGAACTCAGTCAAGGACAAGGAAGTTTAACACAAGCCTATAGGGATATGATTCTCCAAAAGACACAAAAAACCCAGCTAACTGGAACAAATAGTTAAATCCAGTCTTCATGAAGTCATTAAATAGATGTTTTTGAAAATATATTGGGCTTTTTCTCTGAGTGACAGACAGATAATTAGTGACATATCAGGATGTATATAATATCTAGAGGAAATTCTAAAGGTAGATTCTGAATACACTGACCGAACTTCCTCAGAGAGAAAGGAGGTGCTGAAGAGGAAAGGAAGAGCAAGGTAAAAATAATTGAATAATTGGGACCTTGTTGTCATACATAGATGATATAGAGATTGCAAGATCATCTATAAAGAAGGCACAATCTACAGTAAAATTGTATGTTTTTTTAAATACAAATACTTATAATGTTTTAAGAAAGGGGGACAATACATAAATAAATAAATTTAAAATATCTGTGATTTTCAATTGTTTTAAAAAACACAAACATTGAAGCAACATCAAAATTCTGAAGCATGCAAATTTCTGCTCATTTAATTTTCCAAATTTTGGATTCTTTGCAAAGTCTCTTTATGACAAGCTCCAAAAATACAGGGTGCTTTGTATTGGAACAGGTAATTTATTGAGGCTTTTAATTAGCTCAAGAGATTACTAATGCGTAGCCCCTATACTTGGTCTGCCAAATATAAATAAGGCACTTGATTTATATGTACATAAAATACAAGGGATTATAGCTGGTCCATTAATGCAGATGGTGAGACTGTAGCTTATTTCTCTAAACAATCAGTCACTGTCTTGGTGTTGGCTAGCATGATGAAGGGAAGTTTCTACAAATTGTCTGTTAATCAAAAGGGCCAAAAAATTTAACTATTGGGAGGGCACTGGAACCAGACTCCACATCAGAACTTTAGTACTGTAGAAAAAAGCAGCTGGATATTACAATAAACAGCTTATTTATTAGAAAACCCCCTCTCTGATGATTGCTGTTAGTCGTTAATTATTACTGTTAACATGGCAGATAATAGAATTACTTAGGAGATGAGTAACTGGCCGTGAGTGCTCTTATATTGGTCAGTCCCATCTCAGGTGAGATCCTTCCCTGGGTAGAGAATACTGAATAATAAGAAAGAAAAAGACAGAAAGACAGAAAGAGAGAAAGAAAGAAAGGAAGGAAGGAAGGAAGGAAGGAAGGAAGAAAGAAAGAAAGAAAGAAAGAAAGATGAAGAGTAACAAATACTCCTTCTGCTTCCTGGGAGTGGGGAGGGGTTTGAGACGTGACTAGTTTTAAACTCAATTGCAATTGCCAACCACAAAGAATTGTGCCTTGGATTATGAGCTAAAATAACCACTTAGCGTATTTTATCACTGTGTTATGAAAATAAACTGAGATACCATCTGAGTCTGCCATCCTTCCTGCCACTTAGCAAGCCTCCAGTGCATGCATAAATGTCTGCTAAGATAAAAGGATTTTCCCTTGAATAAATGACATCTAGAAAAAACAGCTTTTGTGTTTGGAAGAACTACAGTCACTGTGTAACAATAAGTTGCTTTTTCAGTAGTATCCCCCATGAAACCACTGAAGCATGTCCTTTTCCTCAGAACTTAAAGTGAAAACACCAGAGTTAATGGGGCACAAAAAGGAGGGGTATTAACTACATACAGTTTCAAGTTTTACTTTCTAAGGACTATCATGAGGGATACTCAGAAATAATAAAGGGAACCACACAGCTGACACCATAGCAGCATTTCCAAGAGATTACCCATCTGTCGGATACACTCCCTGACTCTCCGAAGGTTGTTCCAGCCTACTTAGATGAAGACACACAGCAAGAGAAGAGAGAGAGAAGAAGGAAGGAAAGCAGATTTCATCCATCTTTTAATTTCAAGAATGTTTCACAGAAAAGAAAGACGAGATTAATCCATTTGCCAGAAAATGTAGTCTGGATGATTATTAAATTTGCTCATAATTCAATTCTTTATTGAAACAATGAAATATAAACCTGATTTTTTTTGGTGTAGTACAAACTCTAACCTAAAAGAAGTTCACCATTAATTAGTAGAGTAGCCAAATAAGTAGAGTCTCAAATCTCAAGAATCTCAAAATGCCTGTTTGTTATATCTTACAAATAGAAAATCATCATTCACCTGGATGTGGGTGTCAGTGATGAGGCCTAGGTACTCTATGGGGCCTTGGATAATATTTATCCCTGGTGTACAAATAGACTTTGAGTGCCCATGCCACAATATGGGAGGCTCTCTCAGCCGGGACTCTTGGGGGAGGGCCTAGGCCCTGCCATGAATGAAATGACAGACTCTGGACACCCCCATGGAAGGTTGCACCCTCCCTGGTGATCAGAGGGGAGATTGGATGGGGGACTGTGAGACCTGGTGAGGAGGGCAGGGGAGGAGGGGAGAGAGAGGGAACTGGGATTGACATGTGAAACGAGATTGTTTCTATCCTAAATTTAAAAAAATTATTATTTAAAAGAAAATCATCATTCAGATCAGAGACTTTGAACTGTTACAGGAATACCCAAGTTGGAAATATTAGTGAATTAAAGACATGTAACCGGGCTACCAAACTTAGCCGATGAATGTCAGCAAACCAAAAAAATCATGTTGTCCTATGTTATCATTATTGTCTTGCCTTTCATGGATATTTCTTTTCATAAATATAAAATTTTAAATAAAAAATATTTAAGATTCTTGGTAAAATGTTTTTCATACTATATGAGAACATTTGCATTTACTATACAACTATTTACTTTTCCTCTGTTTAAGAATAATTCAATGAAGTATGACTATTATAAAGACAAAAAAATTAGTAGAGTAGCAAGTGTTCTGCCAACAAAGGAAAACTCAGATGAAATCAGCTGCCCCCTTTAAGTACAGTAGACCCCAGAAAGATGGGTACTCTAAGTGACTTTCCTGCAGAGTCTACCAGCATGAATAAACATGCATTATACCAACCAAACTAATTTTCCCTGAAAATGGAGAGATTAACTTCTGCTCTCTTGGAGAGGGAAGGTGGATTCTTAGCAAACAACATTTGCTGGACTACACATTATTGGAAAGAATCCCCTCCATGGAAAACAAATAACTTCATAAGATGGACCAAGCCACATCTCAAGAAATCTAGATGGGATTCTTAGGTAAAATAATGTTTGATTACATCATTGTCTTAGATTGTATTCTGGCTAAGCAGGAAAGGTGTGTAATGCATGCCTCATTTTACAGACATATTAATGTTCTCTTAAAGTTGAAATGCATCATTAAGAATTAAAAGACAAGACTCATCAAGAATTATCCCTCACAACCTCATAAAAATTGGTTTCATAGTCATTCTTCTGGTTTTCCTGGGCCTAAAGTCCATGGTTTTTACTAGAGATTAAGTACTTTACAGATACTATTAATCAATTATATATTAAGGAAATGTACTTTAAAATTTAGTAAAATAGAGCTGTGAATGTGCTTTGCTAGTGAAACACTTAGTATATAAAACTCTGGCTTCTTTCACCAGTAATCAAAAATATACTGTAAAGAATTACAAAAGTAGCTTTTGCTCTCTTGTAGCATATTACTCTTAGTGATCCTGAAACTTATTACACATAAATAGCAAAAGTGTTTTATGCTCTTATATAGGGAGACATAGCAGACAACCTCCAACCGGAATCTAATAAGGAGAAAAACCTTTGTGTCTAGATCTCATGAAGACTGAGAGTGAACTATCTTGGGAATAGAATCTTTTGCTTCCCACCAGCTAAGTGGAGCAACCATAATTCCATATCATCAAAGCATCCTTCCTTTAAGTTTGAGCTATAGTAGATTTAGATAGAAAAGCAATCCTGCAGAATAGTTCTCCAGTCTGCCTTGCCTTAACATTAACCTAAGAATACTTATAATCTTCCTTCTACCATTTAATCTTTTGAGCATATGCTGAAAGACCAAATCATAAGCATGTCCATCAATGTGTCTTCACTTTCTATTTTGAACTATGTGCTGAAAGGAGTATGCTCAGATAATATACCTTACATTAATCACTATCACGGCAATGATCATGTCTAAATGCTTTTGTGTATGAATATAAAGCTTTCCTACATAAATCCCCAAACTTCCTTTATACACTAAGGGTATAGCTTTGTAAATGACAGAACAGCAGTGACCTGTGTATCTAGTTTCAGGTAACACTTCTTTCTCCAGTCTTCTATCACTCCATCATGATAGATCTTCACTCACCCGGAATTAAAATCATTATGATACAGCATTGATTCCTATTACAACAGTCTAAATTACAAAATCACACTTTATTATACTTTACTATGTTCACATTACATAATTTTAATTAATATTAATGGTTACCATTTCATGTTTGACAAATTTTGTCATAATTTTTGTCTGTTTTCATTTTTATTTATGTATTTTTGGGTTCTTTGGAGAGAGGGTTTAGTTGTGAGGTTGGCATAAAGTTGGGTAGATAAAGAGGAAGAGAAGACCTGGAAGAAGTTGGGAGAGGAGAAACCATGATCAAAATACATTGTACTAAAAAAATAAAGAAAATAGTATTAGCTAACTTTGTACATCAACTTGAGTGGTCATGAAAGATCAGAGTAAATATTTCTGAGTATGACTCAGACTTTTCTGGACAAGAACAGCACTCAGATTAATGGATTTGGTAATGTGGATTTCCTATCCTTCTGTGATTAGGAGACATTCTATCTACTGAATCTCAATTGGAAAAGAACACAGAGAAAGGAGAAATTTTGTGTGTTTCCTGCTTGCCCTCCTGACCTTTCACAGGCCATCTTATCTTCATATCTCAGTATAAAATTATCACCATTGAATGAATTCCTTAAAATATAGGTATTTATGCTAAAATGAATTATGCCACTTTATTTCTAAGGTTTCCAGCTTGCAGATAGTAGACAATGGGACTTCTTGCATTCCACAATCACATAGACCAATTTCTACAATGTATAAGTAACATGTAGACAATATAACATCAAATTCCACTAAGACTGTTTCTGTAGAAAATTCTGATGAAAAAAAATCTAGTAGTTAAAAGCACATTTATTACAATGTCAAAACAGGGGCTTTAATAAATAAAAATGATACAAAATCAATGATTTTCTTTAGTCTTCCAAAATGAAGAGCCCAAGTCATAAACCTTCCTTCTGAAGATAAACTCCCCATGACTATAAAGTAAGTTGTCTCCCAGAAACACAGAAGCATTAACAACTCTTCCATTTTGCATTTCATGAAAAGATCAAACTGCTAATAATAAAATGTTGTAATTTTCCTCATTTTAAAATACTTATTCTAATTCTAATCACATCAAACGTATATAGCTAAAATGTAATTCCAAATATAACAATTATAAACCCTAAAATACTTTGTTCCCTAAAAATTGGTTCTTTATGTTGGAGTTATCTTTTCAATTAAGGAAAAATCTATGTTAACTGAAACTGTATTAACATAAGTATAGTATTATTAGGCATATAAGATATACAGAGAAATAATGACTATTATTTAATAGTAGTAGTAGTAGTGACAAAGTTTTATGTTCTAGGCTGGCATCAAACTCACTATGTATGCAGCTGAAGATGACTTTGATCTTTAGATGCTTCTGTCTCTAACCTTGTTGTTATTGACTTACAAGTGTGTATTAACACAATGTTTACTAAGTATTAGTATTGAATCTAGGGCCTAAAATAAATGAGGTAAATATTATATGACTCTACTACTGAAAGCAATCTCACTCCCCTGTAATGGTTGTTGGTCATTTTCCCCATTGGGAACTTGACAATGAATAGCACAATATAACAATTTATTTATTGCCATGTTTACTAGACAGCACGTTATTCAGATTCTTCCAATTTAGTTTTGGCTCATACATGCAAATTTATGTGTTATTACTTAGTTAAATATTATTCATAGCAGTTTCATTATTGCAGGCAAGAATAGGAGATACCATAGATAGTACACATCATAGATGAATAATATATTACAGATAGCATTTGCTCTGGGACATAAGCCTATGTTTTCTCCTTTGTGCAACACTACATTCACCAGGATTTCCTCAAAACTTTATTTATTTATTTATTTATTTATTTATTTATTTATTTATTTATTTATTTATTTTTACGAGACAGGGCCTCGAACTCACAGAGATCCTCCTGCCTCTGCCTTCCTAGTGCTGGCATTAAAGGCGTGCACCACCACCGCCCAGCAAAACTTTATTTTTATCATGCTTTATTTCTAAGATTAGAATATGATTTACCTCACCTATATTCAACACTTTAAAGTTTGGGCATAGAATCTAGTAATATACTTGGTTGCAATGACAATATTGTTTAAATAAATATTCAAAGATTGTCTTATAAGCAATCAAATATCACTGAGAATATTCAAGAGGACATAATAGATTCTTTTTAAAATGCCACTTATTTATGATCTCTATTATTTTAATTTTTTTCATTTAGGTTAGAAACAATCTTGTTTCACATGTCAATCCCAGCTCCCTCTCCCTTCCCCCCCACCCAATCTCCATTCTGATCCCCAGGGAGGCCCTCCATGGTGGATCTCCAGGGACTGTCATCTCATCCAGGGCCAGGCCTTGGCCCTCCCCCAAGAGTCCCAGCTGAGAGAGCCTCCCATATTGTGGCATAGGCACTCAAAGTCTATTTGTTTGCCAGGGATAAATACTACCCAAGGCCCCATAGATTATCTAGGCCTCCTCACTGACACCTGTGGGGACACCAGACCTTGAGCAGAAACCCACTTCCCCTTCAGCCTGGGAGCAGGCAGCTGTGTAATGTTTACTGAAAACAATTCAGTGCTATAAAGCTCTTGATAGGGCTCAGATAAGGGCTCACTTACTGAGATACCATGACTTTCACAACCCCTATGGCTAGATGCCTCTTCCTGTCCCCCCTGCTGTGTCTCCCCAATTCTGGGGCCAGAGACTAAACCACCAGCCAGGAGGGTGAGAAGGCTGGAAAGAATTGTATGTAGATGGATGGCAGAAGTCTTTAAAAAGGGAAGTGATTTTTCTTGGAGAGACTTCTCCTGAGAGCTCTCTACTAAGCGGACTGGGGTCTCCTCCTAAGCTGACTTGGGAAGCATAAAGTTTTCTTAAAGCAACCGACCGGTCTCTGTGTCATCTATCCCGACCACCTCGCTACATTCTCATATGCAGGCCGCACAGCAGGTGCGACAGACACCCACATTCAGAGGGTCTGGGTCAGTCCCATGGTTTCCACACAGCCATCAGTCTGGGGTCCAAGAGCTCTGTCTTGTTCAGGTCAGTTTACCTGAAAAAAATGTCACTTTTGTAAATTTTATTATTGTGGGATATGGGGAGCAGTAGAATTTCTTTTAACTGGTTAATAGGCTACTCATCAATTAAAGAAACTGTGATATTAGCAAGAATATAATAAATTCTTACTAAAAGGTAAAAAATTAATAAAGCAAGCTAAAATTATAAAATCTGAAAAATGCTAATATTTTTGTTAGTAATACAATACACTGCATGGCAAGATATTGATTGCAAAATACAATTCACCAAAACTCTTAGCTAAATTGCTAATTTAAAGTGTTATTTTTAATATTTAATGATGATGATGTCGTTAATGGAATCTGGAATATAAAGAAAGATACTTTGATAAGTTCTTGTTATATAAATAGAAGTTCACATAAACAAGGAAGACAATTTGAAGATCAGGAAGTAGGCTGAAAAAGAACATATACTAGGGAAAAATAGAAAGAGGCATGTGTGTTTTGAGTAAATTAGCAACCTAGGAAAAGACTTGATAGTGACAGTGACCATCAGCATCAATGTCAAGTAATCCAGTGGATGACTGGAAGACACTTGTCTCCAAGGAGAGAGTAATTGACACATTTCTTCTGGGTGTTAAGCAGTTCCTTAGAAAAACTTGGAAAATTGAACGGATGCAGTTAAAATGAGAAGTTAGAAACCTCCTCCTCCTAGGATATTGTAATGAAAAAGAAGGCATTCCTTCTATTTCTGGGGCCAGTTATAGACAAAGAGGAATGAAACCTGTGTCTTCCCTGTGGCCCTCTGAAAATCTGTAGGTTCCATGACACTAAGATTACTCAACCAGTGGAATTTGGAATTTTCATTTTGTTTTATCTACCATCAACTAAGGAAATAACTGTATTATCTGTTAGATTGTTTTTTCTTCACCTTTGTTGTTTTCTAAGTGGTTCTCAAGGTTTTTTTTCAATATTAGGGTCTGAACTTTGCAATAATTTACCAGATGTAAGGTCAAAGGGATAAAGTATATGTTGACTCTTGTGTTCATGTGGTTTCATTTTTTAATAAGAATAATCAGAAAATATATTTTAATTTTCTATCAATACCCAAATTTTTTTTTGGTTTTTTGAGACAGGGTTTCTCTGTCTTGTTTTGGAGGCTGTCCTGGAACTATTCTCTGTAGACCAGGGTGGCCTTGAACTCACAGAGATCTGCCTGCCTCTGTCTCCCGAGTGCTGGGATTAAAGGTGTGTGTGACCAAAGCCCTGCTAAATACACAATTTATTATTCTTTATTTTTAAAATCTTAGTAGTATAATGTAATGCCATTTTAGAATAATATTCAATTTATTTTCAGGAGATTTTTTACATATTTGTTTATGTATTTGTATAGTTTGTATGTATATGATGCAGATTTAGGCTATATGTTCACATGTATGTGCAAGTGCTCACATTACTGTGTGCACAGTGACCCAGGGAGGATATTGGCTGCCCTGGCACACCACTTTTATTATTATTTAGAAGACAATAGTCTCAGGAGCTCAGGAATCATTGTTGTATCTATGGAGTTGGATTACAATCCTTATTGACCTCCTCTCCCAACTGTGAGGAACTCAAGTTCTTCTGCTTTGGATCCATACACTCATGAACCTCATTCATAGGAGGACTTCTTTATATTTACAATTCTGTACGTATATTTTGTACTCTAAAATACTTTGGAATGTAAAATGAAATTAGAAAAATAAAATACCTAACAAACATGCCAATGTGTAATTTACATTATTAAATTGTATTTGCTTTTTAACATAAAAATTTTCAGCTAAACTATTTTATATGTTTATATCCATTTAACTGGATCATATCTAAATTTTCTTTAAATAATTGAAAATTATATTCATCTTTGAAGTTTATCCTTATGCAGACTTTATAAGATAAATGCCCTTAAGCAGTGCAATTAATTGTGAAATATTGACAACTTACTGTGTACGTGTTTAAAGCAATTTCATAAACTTAAACTTGCATTTTCAGTGTGAAAACTTCCTTTAAATGTAAACATAAGGTAGTCCAAAAAGCTGATTTACTGTAATATTTTAGACTGTTGCTGAATCAAAATATTTGTGATTGACAAATTTTCAGAGTGGAAGTGATCACTATTAAATTTTCAGAGTGGAAGTGTTCACTATTTGGGTGTACCATGAGTGTAAAATTAACTATTTCGTAGTTTTCGTAAGCCAATACAATGTTGTACATGGAAATTATTAGACAAATTTCGGAGAATTATGATAAAGACTGACTTCCTAATATTATATAAGAAAGTATGAAGTAATACAATGACATAAACTAGTATAATCTACTGACCATTATCAGGCTGAAATATGAGTATTTCAATTAGAGAAAGGGAAACATGTAACCAACACAGAAAGTCTTTATATTTGAAATAAAAGCATCCATTAAATATTGGCCATTCCAGTCTTCAACCTTTGCCTATACTAGTTCTTCTTTCACATGCACACGGAATAAAGATGAAAATATTATGTATGTCATCACTCACGTGTAAACATTTCATTATGAACACATATTTTCTCATATAATTGTTTTAATGCCTTTTACATCAAGAGCTCAGTGTTCTTTCCAGCCTTGTCATTAGCTGCACAGCAATTATAAGCCATATTTAGGATGCCAGGAATGAAAATTAATTACATGAAATTCTCAATAAAATAAAAAAATTAAATTGTTTGGTTGCTATGTTTGCAGTCACATTGTACAAATGACATAAAAGTAATAAAAGTGTTGTAACAGCTACAACGATACCAATAAAAATTTTCACCTAAGCATGCAGTGGTAGCAGTATCTTCAGAAGACTTCTTCCACTATTTTCTTGTTTGAGGCATGACCTATGCTTTGATAACACACACATTCAATCAAAGGAAACATAGCGAAGGAATTTTATTTTTGTACATACCACCCTGAGTCCTGGCCTTTCTTCCTTTTTTTTTTTTTTTTTTTTTTTTTTTTTTGAGACAGTGTTTCTCTGTATTGTTTTGGAGCCTGTCCTGGAACTCGCTCGGTAGACCAGGCTTGGTCTTGAACTCACAGAGACCCCCCTGCCTCTGCCTTCTGAGTGCTGGGATTAAAGGCATGTGCCACCATCGCCCGGCCTGGCCTTTCTTCTTGATAGAAAACTTTCTGTCACCCTGACAAAGACCTTAGGCTACATTTTAAAAGTAGACAGAACCCTGGCTATTCCCCAAATATGATTTAACCTTGAACTAGATAGTTGACCAGCTTGAAATGTGGTGTTGATACTGAAAAAACAAACTGAGTCTCAGGTCAGAGCCACAATGCCATGATAGTGAGAATACCCACCTATCCCATGCTCTCAAACAGATAAATTCCTTTTTCTCCATTATAATGGAAAATAATCACTTTTACTGCTAGAGAGAAAGATAGAGATTACTGGCAACTCAGTAAGGAAAAAGCAGGAAGTGCAATAAGAACCTTAGTGTAAATTCTAAGTTTAAGAGAGGTGAATGGTGTGGACTTTAAGAAAAAAATCTAGGAGATACAAACTCTGACTGACACTTGGCATATTTTGAAAGTAAAAAGGGCAGAATTTGATATTAAAAAGCAGGGTATGAAATAAATGCTAATTGTGTTACTGGCTGTTGCAGTGTGAAGTTGATAAGTAGTTTGGGTTGGAGATAATACTTAGATCAGTTTTATATATTATTGATGCTGTAGATAACAAACAGAGATGAGTTACTGAGTAGGAAGATGCCTTTATTAAGTAAAGGCAGATTTCATGTATGAGAAAGGTTGGGGCTTAAGATAAAAGCTCACAAACCATCAGGATTAACCAAGATTTAACACCTAGATTTTTCTGTCTTGTGTAGATAGAAAAATAAGTAAATTCTTCCTCTAAGTCTTGGGAGCTTTCAAATCTGAGGAAAGACATAGAAACTGACATGGGAAGGAGGCAATGGTCAAGTTTACACATTTCTCACATATAAAAATACTACTTGAAAATCTACTTTAAAGGAAGGGATAAACAATTCTGGAGGATAGTTAATTTTCTTTCAATCATAAAATAAAATCAGTAATTACAATGGACTCTTTAATTCACTAATCATTGAACCTGATGACACAGGCCCAATTATATGTGAACAATTGAGCCCTGAAGTTGTGATTTCCAGTTTCCTTGTATTGTAATATTCAAGGCAACCTGCTAAATTATCATTTGCCATATACAATGCTATTTATGATGGGAAGTCTCTAGTTGCTTCTTATTTTGCCAACCACAAAATGGCTTACAGCTGGGATATGATTCACTATTACTTATTCACTACTATGTAATATAGTTTATCCAGAGTATAAAAAGAAGTGGAAATGATGTTGGAAGAGAAGTCACATTACAACAATTTGAACTGCTTATTACTGCTTCATGTCTCCCCTGGTGGTTGTATCCCTTCAATTATTGAGCACCATCCACATTTTAAGCATCCTTTATATTTGGAGGTCCTGGAGAACATTTCATTAAAATTACCATAAAGCTGGCAGCCAGTGTCAGCTCTAAACAATTTCCCCATGTAAGCCAATGGGTTATAAACATTTCTTAGTCTAATATAAAGTTGAGTGGAATGCATATGGGAATCTTAGTGAATCTGTGAACTTGGTTTTGCGTTTGTGTCTTATTTCAACAGTACTTAGAATTACAATAAAAGAGTGGGAAGAAAGGAAGATAGGAGTAATAACGGTAAAAGAGAAGCCAATATTTATGGCTAAGGCATGCCTTCCCTAATACATACTTCACAGCAACAAAGATTTGTGATTGTTATGATAAATCATCCATATTTATTATTTGTCAGTGCATTAATATGATTTAGAATCTGGTCACTCCCGAGTTTCTGTCTAGAGACACTGTCTCTCTGACAGAGTGTGTGTCATTTCAGTGACATTTTGCCCTTCCTATTTCTAGTGTTGTGTATGTAACACACATAGATAAAAGAGTGGCTCATTACAGTAACCTTTTGTCCTCACTATCTTTAGTTCTGTGGACACAAGACACTCTTCCTTTGCATTTCCTGTAATTTGATTCCTCTTGCTTTCAGACCTACTTACTTACAAAATTCTAAAACGAGTTTGCTTAGCATTGCATATAAACTTTGGGTAAACTGAGATCTCTGTGTGTTATGCATTTAAACAGACATAGTACTATTCAAAGGTCCATGATGATTCCCTTGAAAAGAGAAAGAATTCTACTCTGAGGAAGAGTTGAAACCAGTGTTCACACTGAAGTATCAATATTATCACTGAGCACACTGATAAATTCTGAAATTCTTACCTAACAGGATAAATTTATTAGAAGTTTGAATATGGTAAACTTAACTCACAATTTAGTAACAAAAATGACTAATGTAAGAAGAAAATATGTAAAAAGACTTAATATGAATAATATAAACCTTATTCAATTGATAATTAATTCTATTTCAAAACTTCCTTAGTTGAAGGAAAGCATAGACTTTCTAAGCATAATTTTTTAAGAATTAAGCCTCAAGTGTCAAGTTTACACATTGCTTATATTCACAGTGTTGAGTAGCCTTACTTAAGAATATCTGCCATGCTAAACTCTGTGGAATAATTTCTTCTTAATTCATTTCACTCTTTTTACATATTTGTGTGATTTAATATGTGTTAATATATATAAATATTGACATATATAAATACTTTTACATTTTCCCTTGAACAAATGTTTTATGAATGAACATTGACCTGGTGTAATACTTACAGAAATTTCATTTTTATTTTGTAGATAAAATGTTTCATTTCTTAAATTTTGCAGCAAGTAGTTCTTGATTTTTGAGACTCCAAAGAAGCATCTTTCTTCATTTACAGTTTTCTTTGATCCATAGTCTTTATATCTTTAAACTAAGGTATAGATTTTTGACTTTATCTACAGGTTCACTTGTATTTTCCATGAAGAGCTACTGTGTTGTTTGTGTCACCTTCCTTCCAAGAGTCTTGATCACTTAAGAGTACCATCTGCTTGCAATAAATAACATTGAAGACGATAATACTTTCATCCAGAGGCTGAGGCTGAGGCTGAGGCTGAGGCTCTGGTTTCACTGCACAACAGGCACAGAAGAAAAGAAGATTAGGAGTATACTGTTAGATTATGACTCCCAGTAACATCAAAGGCTACACCTATAACATCTTACCAATATGACTGCCTAAATATTAGCTGCACAAGGAAAAGAGCAGAATACATACCTCAGTGAATGGAGGAAAGCCCAACCATATATATATCATAAAACTAAGGAATTTTGAGAGCAGGAGAAAACATTTTGCTGAGGGACCCCACATCATTGGGTTATACAGATCTTAAAGCATATTAATAAAAGGGAAAAATATAAAGTTAGTAAACTGCAATTTTGGATTTATGAATATGTGTATGTAAACATATATAGCATATGCATATACAGATTGAGATGCATGTGATAATAATGGATGAAAAAAGAGGCCATGAATTTGAAAGAAATATATTTTGAACTCAAAAATGAAATATATTTGAATGATCATTTTCCATATGAGAATCTAAAGCAATATTAATTCCCCAGTATTTAATAGAAAATCAAATATGTAATCAACAATTATGTTGAACTTTTTAAAGAGGATATAGATTTCACTCTATATATATTGTTATAATAGAAAGGAAGAGAGAGAGTAAATTGAAAAACACAGAATAAATAATAATGAGATATAAGAATAAAGGGTCAGAGAAAAGCAGGGCAATGAAGTATAAAGCCATTATATGTAAAACTGGATTTGAAATAAAATCAATTTTTTTCTCTGTAGCACAGCAACCTTAAGCAACTAATACTTAATGATACCTGCTTAACTTCAGTTTTTTTTTCTATCTTGTTTCAATGTCAAAAAGGCATTCTACTGCTACAGAAAGAACACATCATTGCCATAGAAACATTAGTTCATTCTTCGTATGTTTGTTTAAAACAGAGATTTTAAACTCACTTGCAAACATTGCTTATGAAATCCTGGTATCTATAGTCTTCATAGTCTTGAGATAGTAGTTGAGACTATGTCTGGAACTCTGCTAAAATGCTCTGAAGTTTGCTGTTATAATTTGAACTGTGTTTTTTTCTCCAAATATGTTAAGGCTAACACAATGGCTAATTTTCCCTCAATGTGACTGAGCTAGAGTTTCCTAGCTCAAATAGACCAAACAAGTATGATAGCTTTGCTTATTCCCCCAACACACGCATAGAAACACATATTTTTTTCAAATCTTCTATTCTGGAACCAAAAGAAAAAAATTGTGAATCATTGAATAAGTAATTCATGGACTAGAGATCTAGACTGAAATCAAGGTAGGATCAATGAAGCTGTGTATTAGTTTTTGAATAGACTATTTTGGGAATTCTGTACATTACTTTTGTGTATCAGGAAGCTATTTGGAGCACCTGAATTTCACACAATATTTTCTCTTCAGCTAATATTGCTAATAAGTTTCTAAATAGATAATGCTTGTATTAAAATGTATGACAAAATGAGCAAAAATTCTTATATTGGACTGTATATGAATTTATGTTATAATGGATGCATGTGTGTGTGTCCATTTTCTCATGTGCATCTTGTAATTTTATCAGTGTGAGAAAGAGACCAAGTCAGAGGTAAATAGATATATTGTACCTAATTATTGACCAGAGGAAGTACATATTAATAGTTAATGTAATGTAATCTTTTCATCTCTTAACTTGGGAAACTTGAAAACATTCAACAATGTTTCCCAGGTAGCAAATGATTATGCCCAGATTAGTTTATGTTTTGCTCAATATGTATATTAGTAAAAACATTGAAAAATGTCATTGTGCCATTTAGTATACTCACAAAATTTAACTTGATTAAAGCTGTAGAAGTGTATCCTCTCTAAAATTACATTGTATATATTCAGTGGTAGACAAATGGAGGGATTTATATAACATATCTATTCATCTGAAAAATGTGAGAATAAATCATGATTATTTTTATTAATATCAATAATTTTGTCTAACTAAATTGTTATGAAAAGATAATTTATTTACTCAGGGAGTTGCAGTTGAGAAAAGTAAAGCAAATGGAAAGTATTGATAATTGTTATTAGAATATTAGTAAAGATGGACATATATAGAATGTCAGGAAAGAAATATCTATCAAGTGTAATGCCTAAGACTTGATAACAGATTAGTTATCAGAAGAATCTTGGTGACACTGGAGTTTGACAGTTTGCAATGCTGCCAATTATAAAGATTTACCTACAGAAAAGAAAGTCAGTCTGGAAGATGTAAAGAGCTATTGATTTCCAATTCACTAAGACAGCATTAAATTTATCATTAGCTTTTCTTTTTTTAAAATTTGAGTCATGTGCAGAAGAGTGGGTTTTTAATATTTCTTTGTATAACAATTTATTATGCTTAAAAACAGAACGTACTGGAAAATTCACATTTTTCTCCTAAATTCTACTTAAATGTTAAGGAAGAAATCACCATAGTCCCTATTAAGAAATGACTTAATATTTTAAAGTAATATAAAAATGTTTCTATCTACTTGTGATTCATATTCTTGGTTGTCAGTTTGACTATATCAGTAATTAACTAACATCCAAGAAGATTGGGACAGCTGTCAGAGATTTTTTTCTAATGAAATCTTTTCAAGTGATAAGACCCACCCTAAATCTGGATCTTAGATAGGTTGGATGGTTCACTTTAACCCTGGGCCACACCTTCTGACTGTAGAGTAGACATAGAAGGAGAATGATCTTGCTCATAGTCCATTTGCCTTCACTCTCATTGGCAAGAACATTCCTTCACTGTTATTGAGGATGCTGAAGGCATAACGCCTTGTGTCCTGAAAAACTACTAGAGTCTTAAACTGTTTGTTCATAGACAACCATTGTTGTACTAGCTGGGCCAACGACTGACAGACGCTGCAATAAATACCCTATATATAAAATATATGTACATATATATTATAATGTATATGTGTATATATGATATGCCTCTATGTGCCAAAGAATAAATATTTTATGCCACATATACAACATATCATAAAATGAGTGAACATAATGTTTTATACATATGAATATACATTCATTCTATCAGTTCTGTTCTTTTTGAGAAACCTGAATAATACACTACCTGTCTTAAAATAAGCAGATTTATTTTCTGATATTCTTGATATATTGAAATTAGGGATCACTTCTTTGAGTTCTCATCATACCGACACTTCACAGGAGGTCATTACTCCAGATTGGCATTGAATAAAATCTGCATATGGTGGTTTATTTTTCTGTTGTTGATCCTTGAAGACTTTCTTTTGTCTCTTCCATATGGCAAAAATGGGTACATATTTTGTGAGCATCTGCAAGGCAATATTTAATATTCTGTCGTTCCTAAGAAATTATGTTCAAGCTGACACATGTTTTCATAACCAGTTTAGTTAAAATACATAATGACATTCTGTCCAGACGAAATGTGAACCTATTGCCAGTTTGTTGATGTTCTTTAATTCTCTTTCAGGAGGAAATGCATGTTAATTAATTTCTCTCAGCAAATGTATTTGAACATTCCGTGTGTGTTTGTGTTTCTACTTTATGCAAATGTTCTCAGAAGAAAAAGAGGAAAGACAGTAAGAGAAAATTTCAAAGTTTGATAAATTAATAAGCTACAATGTTTTAGGTGACACTATCAACCTTGTATTCAGTCCTCCTCTGTCCAATGTGATGCTAAATAAATGGATGATACAAATCTGGTATTTTAAATTTTGGTAAAATATACATATTTTCTTTATGCTTCCTTTGTTCAAAATATTGTAACTACTTTTTAAAAGATTTACATTACCATGAGAAAATAAAGTTCCTGTTGGATAGTATAAACCATTGTTTCCTTTTCACATAAAAATTCTTCTGATAGTTGCCATACACATTGTCCAGTAATGTAAGTTCTGAAAGAAATTAGGACACTCCCAAAACAAAATTCATCAATAAAGGAAAATGGATATTTATATAAACAATAAAGTACTCACTAGTACACACATATTCTCAAGTGCTTTTTACCAAATCTGGTGCAAAGCTTTAAATTCATATTTCATGCCAATTTTGTTTTATGTATATTATACTTGTAATGAACAAGATTAGTATTAAATTAAATAAAATATTAAATACATCAGTATTAACTTATAACCAATAAAGTAAGCATCCATAAATTTAGATTATACATATATATATATGTAAACAGTGTAGTAAAATAGAAAAGTGTTTCTCAAACAGAAGAATTCCAACTCATTTACATAGGTATGCTTCCTCAACAGTTCATAGAGTATTTCATTTTTCTTTTTCCTCATTTGTCTTTATCTATGCTTGCTCTTTAAGTGTGGTTTGCATGAAACCATTTAAGCCTACAGTACAGTACATAAGGTTCATAAGGTAGTATTCTAGTGGAGAAGCTTGAGCAACACTACTTCCTAAGTTATCAAGTTAGATTCACTAGAGCACAGTGACACTGTTCATAAAGCTTTTCAGGACTGGAGGAATGACTCAGTCATTGACTGCTTGTTGCCCTTCCAAAGGAAGATTGTCTGGTTCCAGAACCAACTTTGGGAATCTCACAACTGCCTATTGCTCTAGAATCAGGGACTCCAATATCCTATTTTGGTCTCTGTGGACACCCATTTGGAGACACATGAATACACACAAAACAATAATCCTCTCAAAATCTTAAAATTAAATGGATATTTATTTCTGTAGTCTTCTCCCTAAAGGATACATGTATGTTTAATGCATAGTCATTGGAATTATATCATACTTTTATATTGAGACCACTGGCTCCCCAATAAATGTGCAGGGACTGAATATTATTTGTAAATGTTCAGCTACTAGCTTAGACTTGATACTAACTACCTCTTGAAACTTAAATTAACCTACTGATCCACATTCTACCACGTATGTTTTCTCAGCACATGCTTATCTTGCTTCTTGCCATGCCTCTTTGGCCCTCCCTTGACTCCACTCTTCCTTTTCCTAGTCTCTTCTCATATTGGCTCTCCTACCTAACCTCTTCCTGTCTAGTTATTGACCAGTTAGATTTTTATTAAACCAGTCAGAAGGCAACTCGGCAAAGATACATCTTCACTGTATTCAAAGATTATTTTGTAATAGACATGGCACAATTTAGGAAATTTTAGCATCTAATGAATTCTCAAAAGTTTAGGTCACCAAAATCAAAACCAAAACAAAAAAGAAATTATGAAAGTCTGTTGTGTCTATAAAGATATCAAGGGTATGGGAACATTGGATGAAATATGTCATGTTAGAAATAGCTCGAGAAACAGAAAAAGGAGTTGGGAAACATAAATAGGATATGGATTGCTCTTAGTCTGTCATGCTGAATACACACTTCTCATGTAAGCAACTATGGCAAAGGAACCCAGACCTAAGATATGTAGGAACCCCTGACATCTTTGACATTCTTTACATTTGCAAACTATTTTGTAATAAAAATGTACAGTTAAACACTGTCTAGTTGACTCCCATGCCACTTGGTTCAACTTCCAGCATATTAAGTGAGAATATGCTGAGAAGTATACAAGTTTTCAGTGGACAAGTTGCTAATATTACATATTGCTAAATGTAATGTTGTTGTCATATGAGAACCTCACAGTCATTCAATCAAGAGACAGGAATGAGAGTTTAGGAATCTGAGAGAACTGCTGTAAATATGTTACTATCTCCTACTTCTGCATGTCACACTTATGATAATCTCTAACCACATCTTCCCCCTGTGTAAAAAGTGTAAAGTTTAACAAAGTTGAGGCTTTTCAAAATTCATCCAAAGCCCAGTGATTGGTACCTGAGAAAAAGTAAACTTAGAGGGAAGCATTTGGTCTTGTAAACTGCCTCTCATTTCCAGGATGAGAGATTTCACTGAAATATCTGCAGTATGTCACGTCCTTGATTGTGATGTGGTTTACATATTTTTCATCTAAATTCAGCTATTGGATTTGTGACTCTACATTGATACAATTATCTTATTAATAACAAAGTGAAGGCTATACATAAGGTTCCTTTGGGATACATGTCTTACTTTCCCTTGATACTTTCTTCTATCAAACTTGTCAGAGAGATGATGACTTAGAATAATTTCACCTTAGCTTTAAATGAATCCTTAGAAGAAATGGTTTAACCATGTTCCTTAGACAAAGCTAATAGATAATGGTTAAAATACAAAAAGATGTTTAATTTCCTAGACTTAGTTAATTGCCTAGTGTTTATTAAGTGTCCAGTTATCAAACTATACAGAAAACACAAGAATACAAACTACTTCTATGTCAAGTGCTTCCTGCTATATATAAAAAATAAAACGTGGAGTTAAAGAACATTTTATTTACTTCATCATAATGACTAGTTTGAAATTTTCATCATAAATGTATTATCAGTATGCTTAAATATCCTATTTTAGACCTAGACACATGATTAAGAAGCTATTTTGATAATATTGCACTTCAGTTTCCATATTTCCTTTATTTTAAACTGGGCTTACATTTCTGAAGGAAAGAAGATCAGTGGATCTCTGGGAGATGAGAGCTTGTGTTGTTATGATGAATAGAGAAAGGGGAACTGGCTGGCAAGGACTGTATGAGCGAGGTTTTTAAAAACATGGCTTTTGGGAGGGGGTTACGAGACAGTGTTTCTCTGTTTTTTTTTGGAGGTTGTCGGTCCAGCCCAGCCTTGAACTCACAGAGATCTGCCTGCTTCTGCCTCCCAAGTGGTGGTATAAAAGGCGTGTACCACCACCGCCCGGCAAAAACATGGTTATTTTATTAAACAACATTTACACAGACTTCATATTTTCTTTGCTTCTTTTTAAAATTTTTAGAACACAGTTTTGCAACATAATTTGATTAGGTAATATGGCTATGATGTCTAAAATAGTTGTGATTTAAAATTACCTGGGCATGGTGTGACATACACTATTTAAAACTGTGACATTTTAGGTTCTTATGACAACTAATGTTTTATATGTATATATATGTATATATATATATATCCTATTTTCCCCAATCAAAGTTACAAATTAGTTTTTCATTTTGAGTTTTTACATACAGTACTTTCATTAGAACACTATAATTGTGTAAATGTTTTTGGATCATTTTCAAAATATAATAAACAATTTCCTTTCTAAAGTACTTAGCAACATGTAAACCCAGAGAAAATTTTTACCTTTGTTCTCCTATTGTATATAACTAGAGATGACTTTGAATACCAATGATATAGTTTCATAATTTGGTTCACACCATTGACAGTATTTTGTAAGAAACCTTTCATTTGGTTGTTTGATCATAAAGGATGTTTTGGTTTCTAGGGAATTGGTTTTAACAGTCTTAATTAACTATATAAGTGAAATGCTGATAGTAGTCAAATAAATTTTGATCGTTTTCATAAGATTTGTGCTGTAAATGGTGCTTGCAAAGGCTTGAAAATACAAAGTAGACTAAGAGAAGCAGATCTGGTGTGATATTGCTTTGTAATGGGTACATGTAAAGAATTTAAATCAGCTCGCCCAAAGTGAGTCTACAATAAACTAGATTTCACATCATGGAGAAAAATGCAATGGTTATTACCCCCACCTTTTTCAAGAGGAATGATTCATCTGTTTTCTTGCTTTCCAATGTATTCTTCTGTACTTTGGTAGCATAAAAATGGTGTAAAAAATACTGTAAATAAGATAGATATAATTTGTCAAGCTAGGTCAGGTTAAACTTGCATTCTCTTTCATTTTTTGTAGGTCACCACACACACAGTGTAAAGTAACCTTTTAAAAAATATCATTGTACAGAATACCTCCCAAATAGTTCTGTTTGCTTCTTACTGAAAGTTATCTGTTTTTTTATCATAATCATAATGCAAAACTTCCAAGATGTGTTCTGAGCTGCATATTTTCTCTGAGAAAACAATCACCAATTGTCATTTTCCGTGGCCTAATCCACTTATTTCTTTACTTGAAAGTGATATTTTCCACCCAACATGGTGCATAATGTCTCACTCTGTAATGTAACCCCCTTCAGAAAAAGTCTGCAGCAGTTTCTTATTGTATAAACTAGTTATCTAGAAATTTTCATTATTTCAGAAAGGTACAATTTTTTCAAATTATGTAGGGATTATGTGCTCTTAAGGGTACTTTGAAAATGATGGATTTTTAAAAAGAAAGTCTTAAAAGCATTTATTGGAGTCCCCCCAAAAAGTGTTTTCAATAAGTGGCAAAAAACTTTGATTCTGTTAAATAGATAACCCAAATTATTCTCTACACAGTGTCCCTAGAGAAAGCACTTTCATACTTTTTAATTCTCATTCCCATAATTGTCCTCCCTAAGATTATTATGTATGATGTAATTTTGATGACATTAATAGGCTAGTTTATAGAAATACATAAATATAGTATATAAACAAGGAGAGGGGACAACTTGAAATTTTACGCCATTAGCAGATTTCAATGCGTCATGATTCAAAATCGTCTTAATGATAGAATCATGCTATCATACTTCAAATATGCCCATCATCTTAATAAAACAAAGCAAAGTTTTTTTGCAGTTTATATAAATATTTAACATATTTCCCTTATGTATTTGCTACATGAAACTAGTGACAAAATGCAAGACCATAAAATTCTCAATACCATTATTATTTCAGGGAAACAAGAGAAACACAAAAGGCATTAGTCCTATGATTCTTTGGAGAAATATCCAAGGTGCAGATCCTTTAACAGTCTCCTTCAAATAAAGTCACCTCATTATATTTTATCAACTTTGACATTAAGTGAAAATAGTAACAGCAATAAATGACATTCATAAATTTTTGTTATTATTTTTCCTTTGTGTTTTGGTTGCTATATGATAGTGTCTAATTACACATTCCAGACTGTCCTAAAAGTGCCAATTCTCCTACATCAGCTTTACAGATACTCGGAGTCAAAGTGTAATATTTTGTGTGATTTTAAATACTAAATTTAATCAAGAAAGTTTCTACCTTAGCATTTTTCATCCATGTATCTATTTACAGAAAACAACAACAGCAAAACAACCACCACTATAAAACTGAGAGAAAGAGAAAGAGAAGGTAGAATAACTATCAAACAAATCTTGAACCAAGAAGCGTGTTACAGTAAACAGGAAGGTAAACAATGAAACAGCCATATATATGGTGCCGACACTAACACAGACATTAGCCTTAGATATCACTACGATTAAAAGCACAAGATGAAAGTTGCTAATGTGTTTGGATGTTTCGTTGTATTTTTGAGGATTGCAAGGCTACCTTTCTTTTTAAATTCAAAGTAGTTTCCTCTATGATCCCTCTCTTCAACTGAACTCTGAACTCAAGAGGGGTCAAGCGCATAACAAGGAAAACCACAGAGAGAACTGACCTGAGGTGTGAGAGCTCACAGACTGTAGACAGCTGGGGAACATACATGCAACCAAACTAGACCCTTGGTTCACGAACAGGTGACAGTTATGTGGCTGGATCTGTTGGTGGTTGGCCCTGGGATTGGGACCAGAACCAAACCCGGGTGCATGAATTGATGTTTTGTAGTCCCTTCCCTATGGTGGGATACCTTACTCAGCCTTGAAATAGGAGGGAGAGATTCGGTCCTGCCTCACCCGGATATGCCAGATTTTGTTTACAACCTTGGGTTGGATTTACCCACTAGGAAGAGTAGATGAGGGTGAGAAGGGTGGGAAGTATTGAGGTGGGAGAAGGGGACGGAGGGGAAACTGGTTGGTATGTAAAATGAAAACTAATTTATTTACAGTAAAATGGGCAAAACAAAAAGATATAAAAGAAAATAGATTTGTCTTTCATATGATACATCCTGACTGCAGTTCCCCTTCCTCTCCCTCCCCTCCTCCCACCTCTGGCTACCTCCTGTTTGTAGGAAATCCACTGTCTCTCTGTGCCCTCTTCAGAGAAGAGATCACAGCCAAACTGAACAAAACAAGGTATGATAAGACAAGGTAAAATTCCCTGTAGAGAGCCTGGATAAGAGGAAAAGTCTTAAGAGCAGGCAAAAGAGTCAGAGACACACTGGCTCACATTGTTAGTCCCACGGGGGGTTGGGGGGAGGAGGTTGTGGGGGGGGGTTGGGACAAGCTAACTGCAGTAACATGTGTGCAGAGGACCTGGTACAAACTCATGCAGGCTGCAAGCTTTTGAGTCAGTTTGAGTCCGTGTAAGTTTTGCCTTTTTGATATTGTGGGCCATGTGTCCTCTATCCTCTCTAACTCCTAGAATCCCTGTGCCCCCTTTTCCTTGGGGTTCTTATCGCTATGGGAGGGACGTGGTGAAGACCTCCAATTTATATTCTCTCTCTACATAATATCTTCCTGTGGCTCTCTGCATCAGTTCTAATTTACTACCAGCAGAAGCCTCTCTGATAATGAGACAAGCAAGGCACCGATCTATGAGGATAGCTGTAGGGCAGCCATTAACCATGTGACTTACTAGAGTCGCATACAGATGAGATAATAACAGAGTGGTTTACCACACCACTAACCACACCCACTGTAGGCATGACTAAAGACATATACGGATAGGCGGTGAACTACGTCACTAACCAGGCCCACTTTTGGGCATGGCTAGGGGCATTAGGGGGGGGGGGGAAGGTATAAAAGACTGAACAACGGAAGTCTTGGTCTCTTTTTCCAGCTTTCGGTTTCCAGTTCAGCAGCTGAAAATTACTCTGCTCATCTGGGTTACTTGTTTGGTCTCCTGTGAGTAATTTCTACAATAAATACTTAATATTTTCAGTAAGTGTGCCTTTTATTGTTGTAGCATCAGATAGCATAATATTGTTAGGAATCATTTCATTCCTTTTTGTTGTTGCTAACCAAGCCTTTGCATGGGACCCAGGCTATAGCACATTGCAGTATTCAGGTTTCTAAAGAATAATTGCTATAACACTTGTTATGTTTGGGAACATGCAGTGTAATAAAAATATTTTCTATTTCTTTCCTTGCTCCTTTCTGGAACCCAACAAAACACAACATCTTTAACAATTAGAAAAGCAATAGTAATGAGACTGGACAGAGCAAATAAAAAAGGTTTTGGAAACACAATTATGTAAGGAATATGATATGACACTAAAAACACTAAAATTGTTTGCATTTTGCAATTCTGTCCAAGCAAAGAAGAGGAAACTTAAAGATTAAATATATCCAGACAGACAGACATCTAGTGTAGATGAAGATGCAAGTTAAAAAGTTGATGAGACAAATCATCTGGAAAACTAATATACAGGTAGCTTATATGGACTGAACAGGTTATATTTGTGACTATTTATGTACACACAGGTTAATGCAGTAACAATTTGAAAAATAGAGATGGTGACATTGAAGGAGAGAGGTATATGGATGGTTTGGATGGAGGAAAGGGAAGAAAACATGGTTACAATTAAACTGTAATCTCAAAAAAAAACATCTTTCATACACACAGAAACAGCTGACCTGAACAAGGGTGAGCTCATAGACCCCAGACTGATAGTTGGGAAACCAGCATAGGGCTGATCCAGACTCCCTGAATGTGGGAAATCTGTGAGGCCTCTGGTAGTGGATCAGTATTTATCCCTAGTATACAAATGGACTTTGGGAGTCCATTCCACATAGAGGGATATTCTCTCAGCCTAGACACACAGCCCTGCTCCAAATGATATGACTGACTTTGAAGATTCTCCATGGAAGGCATCACCCTTCATGTAGAGCAGAAAGGGGATGGAAATGGGGGTCAGTTGGAGATAGGGGAGAAGGGGAGGGAAAGGGAACTGGGATTTACATGCAAAACAAGCTTTTTCCTAATTTAAATATAAATATAAAAAAAGAAAAAAAGGCTTTCATTTTTAAAAATACAATGTGGATAATTTAATTCTTAACATAAAATAGAACAAAAAAACCCTGCCTGTTTGAAATTTCTAAATTGTTTCTATTAACTCAGTAGATGAACCACTGCACTGATTCAGAAGTTGAAAACAAATCATTCCAATAAAAATATTGTCTCATCCTGTGCTCAAATTTTTCCTCAATTCTGTTTTCACTATTCAATGTGTTGTTCCCACCAATATGCCTGCTAAGATAAATCCACTGAAAATAAGAACACTGTGCTGTCTGCAGGTTTTTGTCATGCTCTCCACGTGTACGAGTATCCTCCGGTCTCTGCTGTCAGGGATCTTTGTGTATCAGAGTATCCTCTAGTCTCTCCTGGCAGAGTTCTCTGTGTATCAGAGCATCCTCCACTCTCTGCTGGAAGGTACTCTGTGCAACACTGAATCTTTGGTTTTTACTAAATTTGTGTCTGGATGATTTAAGAATCACAGCTTAATCAAGTAATTTTATTTTATATGCAATTTAAAATTTCTTAATGATTTTATAGTTATTGTTTCATTGGCTTGAGAATTGTTTCATTGTACTAAGAATGGAAAATTATCTGCATGGATTTGTGTACCCAGTAATAGAAGAACCTCTATGTATAAAAGATCACTGTGGTGGCATTTTACTGAGACTCCAGGCAAGAATGACCTGATAGTTAAAAAATTATTCCTTTTCGAATCCCACAGTAGTGATACTTTTCTAGCTTTAGAGAGAAACTGTGAATTATGTTGCCTTGTGTCTGCCAGATATGTGTCCAAATAATCATTTGTTTTAAACAAAAAATTAAACACAAAAGTTAAACTTTATAATTTTTGTTACTGTTTATATTTAAATTAAAATCATACCTCAAAATGAAATTATTAGGTAGCTACAAATATACTCTTCTTTAACCTTGGTTAATCATAAGCTTTTGTATTCTGGATAACAGCTCTTCCTTATATATACAGAAGTTAATTCTTTGATGTCTATAAACTTTATAATTTCTGTTACTGCTTATATTTAATTTTAAAAGATACCTCCAAAATGAAATTATTAGGTAGCTACAAATATACTCTTCTTTAACCTTGGTTAATCATAAGCTTTTGTATTCTGAATAACAGTTCTTCCTTAGACATACAAAAGTTAATTCTTTGATGTCTATATGATTATAATTCTTTCAGGCAGCTATATTCTGCTATTACAGTTTCAAAGGTTAACAAACAGGCCATTTTCATGTTACTTGATCATGTATATATTCTAATAATTATTGTCACAATTACAGTAAATGTTTCCCTCATTAAATCATATTAAAATATTTGTATAAGAAAACAACATTAGATATATTCTGCAGTAAATTTTATAACTGTAATAGTATTGTTAATTATATATAAAATATTCTAAGACAGCTTTCTATTTAGTGACACTAATATGGTTGACTTATTGGAACACTTTAGGGTTATCTAGTCACCCAACTCTGGTTTCATTTCATTCTTGACATATGTATGTTAGTCTGTATACGTTACCAAAGAAAATGTCTAGAATTATTGTTCTGAGCTTTGCATGGTTGGAGATATGATAGCTTTACTATCTCAACATTGTTTGGCAATTTTGGAAAGTGTGAGAGTGAGCTGGACCTCAATGTAATACTGAGATGCAGATTCTATCTCTTCAGAAACTCCCATTATTTGTACCTTGAGTCATGAAGATTATATTCATTTTTTTAGTGTAAGAAACAAGGAAATCTCATACCCAAATTAAATTTGATGTAAATATTTATATGCCTATAGCACGATCTCTTCTTTCCCAGTATTCTCTAGGTTAAAGACACTAAGATTCATCATTATCAATCCAAGGGAAATAATCTCTGTCATTGAAATAATGTGTATATGCAGCAGTTTGAGGGAGTGTTTGTCAAAATACTTTCATCATTGGAGTCTAGGGATAAAAGTTCAATGGTGATGATGAAATTCAATGGCTGCACACATAATGCTCAGTGCCACGGTGTTTGATCCCTTGTCCCATGGAATAAGAACATAACAAAAAGTGCCAACAAAATTCCTGATCCAAATATAAATTACTAAATTATATCCAATATGACAAATATTATTATGAGGAAGCTAATTTTCTAATAGAATTAAAGATATTAACTTAATTTCAGATGAAATTTCTTGGGGAACTCAAAGACAATGAAATTCTACTTTCCAGCACTTTGGGTCATGTGACTATCAAAAAAGGAAAAGTCAAGGTATCAAAGCTCTATTTTTAGATGAAAAACCTAGTAGTGCAAAAAGTATTTATTTGTCAAAGGAATAAACATTATATCTTTACATTTTAAATCATTGACCTCAAAGTCCCAAAATAGAAAAAGTAGCATTTTAGTTAATATATTATAATGTAAGTTATTAGATGAATTAAAATTATACATTTTTCTTATTCTTTGACAGCATGTGATACAAGGACATAGCATTCATTTTTGGGAAATATAAAAATGAAAACATATCTGTTCCATGTAAAACTTCTGTTAGACTGATTTTTCCATATTAGCAATTATTGGGAATACTATCTCAAGAAAGCTGTGAAGTTTAAATTTCTGAGTAAAATATTTCAAGATTAGTTACAACTATCTTTACTAACATGATCTGTCAACAGTCTTCTTTATCCTTGGCATAGTTTCTGTAGAATAAAAGCATAAAGAACAGTATACACAATATAGTTGAAATTCTGATAAGTTTATTAGCTGTTACCTATCTCATTTTATTATATTTACATTCGCAATAACACATTCTAGGATTACTAAAGAAATAACATTGAAAGAACAAGATCTGCAAATGCCTCTGAAAAATTATCTTTACAGAAGAAGTAATAAAATATTACTCTACACTTGTTTTCTCAGAGGCAAATATATTTCCCATAAGACTTTTTTATGACCACACATGATTTTCTGTCAAAAGTAACATATTTCTTTAAAAGATGAATTTCCTACTAAAAACACTTAGTTGCTCTTGTTTCCACTTTTATCATCAGTTGTAACCAGCTGTCATTTTTTTCAATAGTCCTCACCTATGATGTATATGCAAGTAAATCAAAGAAGCTTAGACTCATAAAATTCATGTCTCCGAATGAACCTGCTTAATAACTTTTACATGAAAATAATGCTTATAATTTATCTGATGTTTAGTACTATTTTATACAAAATTTGTGGATTTTGCAGTACTTCTGTTGTTTTAGTCCATTCCTATCATGCTGGAACACCTGTGTTTGATTCTCAACCTTAATTAAACTGGGTCAGATGAGTCCACTGTATTACCCCAATACTAAGGTGGTGGAAGATAAATTAACACATTTTCAGGATCAGCCTCAGTTACATAAAGTCTTCAAGTCCTATTTCAACTACTTGAGAACCTGCATACAAAATAATAAAAAAGGAAATATGCTAGAGTTTTCATTCATTTCTTTAGCTGTCTTGAAATTTTGAAAACCATTAATCCTTCAATATCAAAAGAAATATCTATATATTACAATAAAATGCAAACCTCTTCTAAATGCTTGGTAGATACCTAAAATATTACCTATGTGAATGCTTTTCAAAACAGAAGCTTTGCATCCATATTTTAATATACACAGGAATATATATAATGTTTAGAGTAATATTTTAATAGTAGGATCTTAGTTTCAGGCTTGATCTCTTTTCACTATGTTTGATAGAACTTTACAAAGTCAATGGGAATGCCTTCAATTTTACCAGTGTTCTCAAATGTAAAATGATTTTAGCCTAAGCATAATCCTGTCTCAATCGATATGAAAGAGTTACATATTTCATATTCAAATATGGTTCCATTTGCCTCCATTCTGATACCAGAATACATTATTTGTACCTGCCACAATACATTATATGTAACTATTCAGTCCCATTATCTGTACCTGGTTCTTCTTTTACCCTAATAATAGCATGAACATCCAAAGGGTGATCTTGCCCCTTTACTCTTCCTTGTACTTCTCTCCCTCTCTCTCACTCCCTTCCTTTGTCAGATTTTTACAGGCTCACATTTTATTACATAGTCTGATCTGAAACTGGGTATGTAGCCCACCCTAACCTAAAACTCATGCTCCTTCACTTTCTGACTCCCAAGATGAAATAAAAATGTTTGTATTGTCCTAAGCTCTCATTTTCAGAGGCACCTGGGAAGGAAGCACAGCTCCGAATTAATATCTAGAGACACATAAAGAACACCCTCACCCTTGTATTTTTTTTCTTTTCATTTTTATTTGTAAGGCAACAATATCAGGGAAGCACATAAACAACCTTCAGACCTTCACTTTTTTCCTCCAATCAAATAACCCAATCTCATCTTGTGCTCTATAACAGATCTCATCCTGTGGCCTCTCCTTCCTCACAGACCCATTCTTTTTGTTCCCAGATGTTTTATTTAAATAAAAAACTATCTTATTTTACATACCAATCCCAGTTTCCTATCTCTCCTGTCCTCCCATGCCTCCCCTCAATCCTCCATCCCATCCACCTTCTGCTCCCCATGGAGGATGATACCTTCCATGGGGGATCATCAAAGTCTGTCACATCATTTGGGACAGGGCCTAGGCCTTCCTCAGTGTGTTTAGGCTGAGAGAGTATCCCTCTATGGGGAATGGGTTCAAAAAGTCCATTCACACATTAGAGATAAATACTGTTCCACTACCGCAGGCCTCATAAACTGCCCATGTCTCCTAACTGACACCCACTTTCAGGGGGCCTGGCTCCATCCTATGCTGACTTCCCAAGTGTCAGTCTTGATACCATGATCTCCCCTTTGTTCAGGTCAGCTATTTCTGTGAGCTTCCTCAGCCTGGTCTTGACCCCTTTGCTCATCAGTCCTCCCTCTCTACAACTGGACTCCAGGAGTATGACTCAGTGCTTAGCTGTGGGTCTCTGCTTCTGCTTTCATCAGCTACTGGATAGGCTCTAGGATGGCATATGAGGTACTCATCAGTCTCCTTATAGGGGAAGGACAGTGTCCAATTTTTAAGGGAATACACACAGTCTGGTGGTAAACCCTGCTTTCCAACTTCATGCGAACTCCCTCAATATCCACTTCTAGCCATCTTAAGTACTAGCTCCCAGTTTCAAGAACACATTTATTCCAAAACTCTCATTGGCCACAACAAGCAGGATCTCAAAAGCATTCCTTACCAGGAAGCCCACAGCTACCACACTCTTCTAAGAACCTGAAATGGTAACAGAAACCAACAGAATATCCACCAAATAAAGACAAGAGGACGTGTCAGCACCTAGAATTATGATCATGCCAAACCCAGATGCCTAAATGTCAGCACAAAAACTTATTAAATATTAGCCAAGACAATATGTCTCCATTAAAGCATTGTAACCCTACTCCCATATGACCTGAGAAATGTAATATAGCATGATGAGGATTTCATAATAGCTATTATGAATATGATAAACTACTTTAATAGTAATAAATCTGTTCATGAAATCATTGAAAAGCAAACAAACAGTTGAACAAAGTGGAGACATCTATTCAAGATATGAAAATAGAAAAGGGATAACTAAAGAAAACTGAAGCTGAGGGAAAACTGGAAATTAAAACCTGAGGAACTTTGTGAGGCAGCTCATTGGCAAGACTCACCACCAGAATATGAGAAATGCAAGAGAATATGTCATATATTGGAGAGAAGACAGAAAAATTGTTATCATGGTCAAAGATAACATTAAGTCTAAAAAACTCTTGGCATAACAGACCCAGGAAACCTAGAACAACATGAAAAAACATATCTAATAATAATAATAATAAAATACAAGGAGAATAATCAAAGTGAAAGGCACAGGGAATAGTTTCAACAAAATCATAGAAGAAAATTTCAGCAATCTAAAGAAGGAGGTGCTTAACAAGATACAAGAAGAATAAAGAAGACAAAATAGTAGACTACAAAGAAATTTTCCACAGCACACAATAATCAAAATGCTAAGTGTATAGAATAAAGAAAAATGAGAAATATATTCAAGGGAAAAATACCAAATAGCATATAAATGCAGACATATTTTGACTTTTAAATAAAGAATCTAAAAACCTGAAGAGCCTAAGAGACCACAGATGCCTGCCCAGACATCGATGTCCAGCAAAGGTTTCAATAATGATAGACATCAAAAGATAGGCAAAGATAAAACAAAGTTAAGCAGATTCAATCTACCAATCCCAAAGTGCAGAATATTCTAGAGCAAAAATAAAAACCTGAAGAGGCTAACCAAACCCAAGAAAGCATAGGAAGAAATAATCTCATACCAGCAAATTTAAGGAAGTAAGAAACAAATTACCACAATAACAAAATAACAAGAATAAACCAATACTCCTCACTCACAATTGTCAACATCAATGGTCTCAATTAACCCTGCCCCCTAAAGTAAACCCCAGCAATAATGACAGGATGGATTTGATAACAGGATTCATCCATCAGCAGCATTAAAGAAACACAACTTAAAATGAAGAATAGATATCACCTCATGGCAAAAGAATGAGAAAAGGTACTCTAAACCAATGGAACTGAAAATCAAGACAGTATAGCCATTTTAATATCTGGGGAAAAAACTTGAAGCCCAAATTAATCATATTACATACTGAAGGACATATATACACATCCTTCAAAGGAAAAATATCCAGAAGAGAATACTGCAATTCTAATAATAATAATAATCTATGTACCAAACACAGGACAACCAATTTCATAAAAGAATCACAAGGTTCAACTTAAATCACACACTGACCCTCACATACAACTTAATAGGTCATCTTGAAAAGACTAAAAGACATTTTTTTACTCTAACTGATATCCTAAAACAAAGAGATCAAACCAATATTAACACACAAAATGTACCCCAACCTTAAAAGAATACACCTTCTTTTCAGAACCTCATAGAACTTTATCCAAAACTGACCATATACTTAGATACAAAGAGAGTCTTAACATAGAGAAGAAAATTCAAATAACATCCTGCATTTTATCTGGCCAATGTGAATTAAAGATGAATATCAATAATAACAGAAACAACAGAAAGTCAAAATAAAAACAGTTTTACTGAACAAATCACTGCTGAAAGACAAAGTATCAGAAAGAAATTTTAAAAAATTTTAGAATTTAATAAAAATGAAAATACAACACAACTATACTTATAGGAAATAATGAAAATGGTTCCAGGAGGTATAGTCATAGCACTCAATATATACATAAAATAATTGAAGAGATCTCATATTAGTCACTTACCTCACATCTGAAATTGTAGAACAACAACAGAAAGATTAGAAATCATATAAAAAGGAAGTCGACATTAAGAAATAATTAAAGCTGCACAAAAATAGACAGATAGACCTATGGAATAGAACTGAAAACCCTGGAATTAACCCACACATACAAATATCTGATTTTAGAAAAACAAGCAAAAATTACACAATGGAAAAAAGAATCTTCTATAAATGGTGCTGATATAACTGGATGCTGGTGTGTAGAAGACTGCATATAGATCCATATCTATCAAGATGCACAAAACTTAAGTCCAAATGAATCAAAGACCTCAACATAAATCCAGTCACACTGAACCTCCAAGAAGAGAAAGTGGAAGGTACTCTTTAACAAATTGATAAAGGAGACAGCTTCCTGAAAACAACTCTAGGAGCACAGACACTGAAATGGACAATTAATGAATGGAACCTCCTGAAACTGAGATGCTTCTGTAAGGCCAATGACACAGTCAACAAGACAATAGCATAGCCTACAGAATGGGAAAATGTCTTCACAAACCCCACATCTGACAGAGGACTGATTTCCAAACTATACAAAGAAGACAAGAAGCTAGTCACCAAAACACCCAACGATCCAATTAAAATGTGGAGTAAAGCACTAAATAGATAATTCCCAATAGAGTCATCCAAAATGGCTGAAAGACACTTAAGAAAGTATGCAACATCCTTTGCATCAGGGAAAAGCAAATCAAAACAAATCAGAGATACCATCTTGTTCCTGTCAGAATGACTAAAATCAAAAACACCAATGGGCAGTTTATGCTGGAGAGGATGTGGAGAAAGGGGAACACTCCTCCATTGCTGGTGGGAGTTCAAACTCATACAGCTATTTTGGAAATCAATATGGTGATTCCTCAGGAAATTAGGAGTCAGTATACTTCAAGGTGCAACAATTCCATTCTTAAGCATATACCCAAATAATGTATATTCTTTTTTTTTTGGTTTTACGAGACAGGGTTTCTCTGTTTTGGAGGCTGTCAGTCCAGCCTGGCCTTGAACTCACAGAGATCCACCTGCCTCTGCCTCCCGAGTGCTGGGATTAAAAGTGTGTGCCACCAACGCCCAGCTCCAAAGAATGTATATTCTTATAACAAGACATCTGTTCAACTATGTTCATAGAAACATTGTTTGTAATAGGCAGAACCTGGAAGCAACCTAGATATCCCTCAAATGAAGAATGTATAATGAAAATGTGGTACATTTACATAATGGAGTACTATTCAGTAGAAAAAAAATGGAATCATGAAATTCACAGCCAAATGGATGGAACTAGAAGAAACTATCCTGAGTGAGGTAACCCAGTCACAAAAAGACAAACAAGGTATTTACTCACTCATATATAGATATTAGACATGGAACAATGAATTACCAGGCTACAATCCACACCTCGAGAAGCTAGGAAACAAAGATTACCCTAAGAGCAATATATCTGATCCCCCAGACAAGCAGAAAGGAACAAGATTTCCTAAGAAAATTTGCAACATGGTGGGAGGAGAGAGGGAGTTAGGAGAAAGAGATGGGAGAAGAAGAGAAGGGACCAGGAAGATTGAATCAGGGGAAGAATAGAGGAGAGCAAGAAAAGAGATTCCTTAACAGAGGGAGCCATTATAGGCTTACAGAGAAATTTTGCACTAGGGAAATATCCAGAGATATACTAGGATGACCCCAAGTAAGAATCTAAGCAATAGTGGAGAGGATGTCTTAAATATCCTTCCTCTATAATGAGATTGCTACCTACCTATATGCCATTATAGAGCCTCCATCCACTAGCTGATGAAAACAGAAGGAGAGACCCACAGCTAAGCACTGAGCTTAGTTCCTTGAAACCAGCTGCAGGGAGAGAGGTGTGATGAGTAAGAGAACAATACTGTACAACAATGCCAATATTTACATTATGTACAATTTTAATTGGTGTTTCTTGAGTTAACCATTGGGGTTGTAATTGAGCATATCCCACAGGTTAAATGGATATATCTAAACATGATACTGAAGATGGATTTTGAGGAAAAAAGATTGGTTTATCCACAATAAAATATTTGAACAAGTACTTATATAAAGTTAGAGAGTATGATAGGAGATCATATAGTACATCTAGTTAATTGGTTAAAGATAACACATATTTTATTACAACTTGAAAATAAACAGAAAAAATAACTGTTCTGCATTCCATTATTCAAAGCCTATTTCATTTTATAACATACTATGGCAATCTTACGTTTGGCAAAAATTTCTATGTAAAACCTGACAAAAGTTTAAAAATAGTTCTGAACATATAGAAATGGAGCTGCACTGGGCTTCCTAGTCTCACAGTCTCATGCAGGCCATGGTGCAGATATGATGTGGAAATCAGGAATGAGCACAGCATGGTACATTCCCACTGTGGAACACAGAGGTTGTTTTCCAGCCACACAGCATGCTGCATGACAGATTTAGCTTTTACTCATAAGGACAAAAAAGTTTCTGGGCAGTGTGCTACAAGCTTCTTGATGGCTGCATAGGCCAGAGTTGAGCTGGTGAGCTAGTGTTAAACATACCCCTGACGTGTTGGACCCTGACTAAGTGGAGCCAGTTAGCCAATACTTCTGCTTTAATTTTAGCTATACTGTTTGGTAGATTAAAGAATCATAATAAAAAAGATAGATATGCAGTAAAGACGGATTCAGATGAACAAAAATGTCTAAAGTGTTTATAATGTGTTTGAAAATATAAACAAGCTTGGAAGAGAAAAAAAAAGGATAGAGAAAGTCCTTTAAAAAGATACAGAGTGACAAAGTAGTTGTGGTGCTTTCCTTTAATCCCAGTACTCAGGAAACAGAGGCAACTTGTTGTTTCCATAATTTTGCACAATTTTTGGAAGTTGCTTGCTCTCACTTCCTTTTTACTAAGTTAATATTTTCTTCTTGGGTCTCTGAGGGAGTTGAAGACTAGATAGTATAGTAACAGACTCAGTAAAGAAATTCACTGAAGTTGTGTTAAGTATAATAGCGTTAAAAGATAATTTAATAATACAAATTGGAATAGAAATTAGATACAAGACTTCAGAATCATCAAGACAGAATAGATAATGGAGTATTTTCTCTGACTTTGTCAAATGCTAATGGACTAGACATTGCTAATGTACTTATTGTCTCTTTATATTCTATATAGTATATTATACCTATTGTATATAGTTTTTCTTTTTTTAACTTTTTAAATTAAAATTAAAAAAATTTGCAAACCAACCCCAGTTCCCTCTCACATCCATCCTCCTATGCTATGCCCCACTCCAACTGCCCATCCCATCCCCCATCCACTCCCAGAAAGGGGAAGACCTCCCAAAGGGAAATCATCAAAGTCTGTCACATCATTTGGGGTGGTGCCTAGGTCCTTTGCCATATATCTAGGCTGAGAGAGTATCACTCCATAAGGAATGTGCTTCCAAAGTCCATGCATTAGGGATAAATACTGGTTTCATTGCGAGAGGCCCCATATATTGTCCTGGTCCCCCAAAAGACACCCACATCCAGGGGGCTTTATTTAGTCCTATGCTGTCTCCTCAGCTGTCAGACTGTTTCCACTTGCTCGTGTATGCTGTTTATATTAGTCATAAACTTTTTTAAAATTTTAAACAAAAAGGGAAGTATGTGGTGATATCTTGCTTGTTCAAATAAAATCTGTCTGAAGGTCAGAGAATGGAGTTTGTCACTAGCTAACCACAGAGGTCTGGATGTCTGTACAGATATACAGGAAGTGAGATAGCTGGGCAGAAACAGGATATGAGTGGGGAGGAATCAGGAATTTGATCTCTTGTCTGCTGAGACACTAAGGAGGTAAAGTGTCATGATGGCTCCTTCTTCTCTCTGATCTCTCAGAATTTTCCTCTATATTTGATTCTTGGTTTTTATTACTTAGACTAATTAAGAATTCCATTTACAGAATATTTCATGGAAAGTATTTAGTGTGGATATTTTCAGTTCTAAATATCAATATAGCCAAGCGTAAAGTATTTTATAAAATTACAAGAGGTAAAATATAAAGTCTGTGGGGAAGGTAGGTCAGTAATGTACAAGCCATACTTATTTGAATACCTCAGTTTTATTCCCATAACTCAACAGGACATTTTTGTAAGTGACTGAAATATCAGTGCAGAAGATAGAGACAGGTATATTCCACAACTCATTGGTAAGACAACACAGAAAATTTTGAGGAACTTTTGGTTAAAGTAGAAACACTTTCTCAAAAAATAAAAAATTGATGGTGCAGCATGATCCAGAAAAGATCCTCAGTGTCTGTTTCTGAGCTGAACACATAAATGTATATGCAGCCACACACAAATATGTAGACACACACAGAACAAGTGAGGTAATTTACAAATGCACACACATACACTAGCACAACACGAAGCAAGCAAAAGAATGAAAAAAATGCAATAAAACATAAAATAAAATCTGATACATTTAAAAATTCATTGTTTTCCCAATTTTATTAAAGTTAAATCAAATAATTAATTTATTATGTCTATCAAATAGTGTCTAGGTTTAGCATTCCTCAAAACTCATATCTTTGTGTTTATTCATTTTTTTCGCTAAAATTCTAAAAACAGTGTTTAAATTATTTGTGTATAGTGTAATGCTTGTAGAACATGAAAAATATATCTCAGCTTTGTTAGAAATGACAAATGACTTCAGGAAAGCTGAATATCAAGATAATGTCTACACATCAAGACAGTTATTCACCATTATTTTCTTACTTATCTTTTCTCACCAGTGGTTCTTTTACCTTTTTTTCTCTTTTGTTTTGATTCCTTGGATATTCCAAGTGAACATGAAAATTTAAAGATTTTGAACTAAGATTTGCCTGACTTAGGATATGTGATATTTGTCTTCTGAGCTTGGAATATCTCACCCAGCATAGTCATTTCCAGTATTGCCCATTTTCTTGAAATTTTTATACTCTCATTTACAGAAAAATCAAGAAAAGAGTCCCATTTGTAACTAGTTGTACCATACAAAATACCTGAGAAACTTAAGCAAAGAAAGGAAATATCTGCACATTGAAATTATAAACCATTGTTGAAAGACATTGCCGAACACTTAAGTAAATGGAAATGTGTTCCCTTTTCATAGACTGAAAGTATAATATTGTTAAAATATTCATGCCATCAAAGTTACAAATTGGCTCAATACATTACCTAATGAAGTTCCAAAACACTATTGGTATAGCTTTGAGCATAATGAAGAAGGCAGGAAAATTCATGTTTTATGACTTTAACATCTACTACAAATTATAAGTCTTAAGAACATGTAACTAGTATATAAAAATATATAACTGAATAAATCTTGATTTTTGAAATCAATGAAGAAAATCAATCTTTCTAAACACTGAACCCTTAAGTCAAATTAGTGGATTACAAAGCTCAGTTGATTCAAAAGGTCTGTAAAATTTGTTGATAATACTTAGCTATACATTTGTTAAATATGCATTTTACATTATATAGAATGCATTTGAAAATTTTCATAATATTTAAAGAGGAATACCTTATCCTCCTGCTGGAAGCTATGAGGGAAAACATATGAGTAGTTTAAACTGATAAAAACTAACCCATCAGTTTTATTTCTTGATTACTGTGAGCCTGTTTCAGCAGTTACTAATGAGGAGTCAAAATTACTATTTTAATTTAGGGTCTAGAAAACCTTTTTTTTTTCAGAAAGTGACATTTAAAAGTACCTGTTTCTGATGATGTTGGCATCTCACAGAATGGGAAAAGGTATTTACTAATACCACAATTGACGGAGGGCTGATCTCCCAAATGTACAAAATACTCAAGAAACTAGTCTCCAAAACACCAAGTAATCCAATTAAAAATTAGTGTTCAGAACTAAATAGAAAGTTCTCAATAGAGGAGTCAAAAATGACTGATAGATACTTAAGTGCTCAACATCCTTAGCCATCAGGGAAATGAAAATCAAAACAACTGTGAGATAACATCTTACTCCTGTCAGAAGAGCTAAAATCAAAAACACCAATGGCAGTTTATGCTGCAGAGGATGCAAGGAAAGGGGAACACTCTTCCACTGCTGTTGTGACCACCAACTTGTACAGCAACTTTGGAAATCAGTATGGAGATTCCTCAGGAAAATGGGAATCAGTCTACCACAAGATCCAGCAATTTCACTCTTCGGCATTTACCTAAAAGATGCACACTCATACAACAAGGACATCTGTTCATAGCAGCATTATTTGCAATAGCCCAGAACCTGGAAGCAACCTAGGTGCCCATCAGCTGAAGAGTGGATAGAGAAAATGCGGTACATTTACACAATGGAGTACTACTCAGTGGAAACAAACAATGGAATTTTGAAATTTGCAGGCAAATGGATGGCACTAGAAGAAACCATCCCGAGTTAGGTAACCCAGTGACAAAAAGACAATCATGGTATGTACTCACTCATATATGGAATTTAGGCATGGAGCAGGGGATTGCTAGCCTACATTCCCACTGCCAGAGAGTCTGGAAAATGGGGATGATGCTAAGAAAGTTATGCATGGTATCCTGAAGAGAAAGAATGGGACAGGATCCCTGAGTTTATTGGGAGTATGTCAGGAAGAGAGAGGAGAGCGAGCTGGGAGAAAGAAAGGGGGAGAAGAAGAGATGAGAGGAGAACATTGGGAAGTAGGAAGGCTGAGTCAGGGGAAGAATAGAGGAGAACAGGATGAGAGATACCATAATAGAGGAAGTCATTATAGGTTTGAGTAAAGATATGGCACTGATAAGATTTTCAGATATCTATAAAGATAACACCAAGTGGCAATCCAAGCAATAGTGGAGAGGGCACCTTAAATGCTATCCCCTGATAATGAGATTCATGACTCCCTTATATGCCACCCAGAGCCTTTATCCAGTGGCTGATGGAAGCAGAGGTAAATACCCACAGCTAAACACTGAGCTGAAGTCCTGGAGCCCAGTTGCAGAGACTGAGGAGTGATGAGCAAAGGGGTAAAGACAAGGAGGGTGAAACCCAGAGATACAGCTGACTTGAACAAGGGGGAGCTCATGGGCCCCAGACTGATGACTCAGAGGATAGCATTGGATTGATCCAGACCCCCTGAGTGTATCAGTGAGGAAGCCTAGGCAGTCTATTGTGCCTCAGGTAGGTGATTAGTATTTACCCCTGATGTACAAATGGTCTTTGGGGGCGTGTTCCACACGAAGGGATGCTCTCTCTCGCCTGGACACATGTTGGAGGGCATTGGCCCTTCCCGGGATGATAAGACAGACTTGGGAGATCCTCCAAGGAGGACCTCACCTGCCCTGGGGAGTGGAGGGAGGATGAGGTGGGGATTTGGGGGAGATTGGTGTGGGCGGGGAGGAGGACAGGAAGAGGGAGATGGGATTGACATGTGAAGCAAGCTTGTTTATAATTTAAGTATAAAAAGTGAAAAAATAGGCCGGGCGGTGGTGGCACAGGCCTTTAATCCCAGCACTCGGGAGGCAGAGGCAGGCGGATCTCTGTGAGTTCGAGGCCGGGCTGGACCGACAGCCTCCAAAACAATACAGAGAAACCCTGTCTCATAAAAACCAAAAAAAAAAAAAAAGTGAAAAAATAAAAACACCTGTTTATGATTAAAAAAAGATGTAAAAGCTAATCAGTTTTACTGTAAGTCAACTTTGCATTTATTCTTTCTATTCTTTATGTAAACACTCACAGCTCTGCAACAAAACCCAGAAAGCAAACTAAATGTTGAGTGCTGATGGATATTATGTTACATTTTTAAATTAAGTTGGTAACCTCATTATCCTACCTTTCATGAGCATGAGCAGTCTTTCCATCTCCTGGTATGTTGATACATTTTCCTTTTTAGTGTCAGTGTTGTATTGTACAAGTCTTTCCCTTCCATGGTTAGATTAATTCCATAAATAAGGTTTGTATAACAAATGTTCTTATGTGTTTTTGTTTACAGACTCTTAGGAAAGCTAGTGATTCAACAACCATTGATAGTAGATAGTAATGAACTGTAGAAATGATCCCTGAAAGTATAATCTTCATTGATAGTAGATAGTAATCATAATTTTACAACAAATTATATTGTGACAGAATAATTACATTATCAAAAGTTGTAATTATATTAAATCCCTCCACATGCAAGCGCTCCATCACAGAAGTTCAGTCAAAGCCTTATATCTTATGCTTTAATCATATACCTGCATGAGGTTGACTGGTATTTGCAGTTAATGTATCTAAATAACTTGGCAGCACTTCTTTTTGGAAAGCCAAATTATTTTAACATAGGCGGCCATATTCTAAACCTGAAATAATTCTGAGTATTTATATGAAGCTCTCTTAATTACTCTTAGTTACTTTTCTATTCCAATGAGAAAATCCCATGAACAACACAAGTTATAGAAGAAAGGAATTATTTGTCTCAAGTTTCCAGAGGGATAATAGTTCATATTTGCAGAGTGGATGTAACAGGATACTGATATCTGGAACAGCAGTTGAGAGCTCACATCTAAAACTGCAAGCAGGAATGAGAGAAAGCTAGCTTGATGTGAAAGCGAATTTTTTGAAAGCCCAGAGTCTACCCCCAGTGATGTATTCCAATGAGCATTCTCTTCAAAATTTCCTAATTCCTCCCAATGAGCCACCAACTGGGGATCGAGTATTCACTAACCTGAGAATTAAGATGGCATCTCTTTCAAACCATCACAGAAACCTAACTATATCATTATAGAAGTAAATTGTTTCAGGATTTAGTTGCTAAGTGGCTAGTAGGTGGGGGCACTGATATTTGTTATGATATGTAACTTGGTGTTCTTGTGGGACTCCGGACAGAGGGAGTGAGTATTGTCTCTGACTCTATTGCTGCCACTGAATACGTAAATACAATAAGAAAGAGTTTATACAAGCTGCTCATTGTAGTATATATGTTTATTGATTGGGATTGATATTTTGGATAATTGTAATTTGTGCTGATGGTGTTGCAAGACACATTATTTGTCTTTGCTATGACACACTCAGTATATGACCTTTAGAATGCCAGTTCCCTTGCTGCTACACTGCCAAATACTGATTTATGAAGTTGTAATTTTGTCTCTAGTGATTTCATGATTTGTGTCCTCACTTTTCAAGATTCTTGTGCATTTTATCACAAATCATTTAGTAGGTTACTATCCCTGAACTATTGAATGAGCTCAGAATGTGTAGTTTTTGATCTTGCCTCTTGTGTAAAGACTGGTTTTCAGAAGAATGAATTCACAGAAGTTATAAAAGTATACAAAATAGAGGCCGATAATGATAGCTAGCTAACTAGATAGATCAATAGAAATATAGATGATAGACAAATATAGATGGATGACAGAAAATAAATATTAATAGATGATAGATATTTGAAAGTTAATTAAATTAAAGTTAATTGGTAGATGAGAGATATTGAAGTAGATTTGCATTCAATTTTGTTTAGAAAAATTTCTGGACTCTTAGCAGTTATAAACTAATTGCTACTATCCCCCTAACAGCATTATGTATTCATAAAAACACAGCATGAAGTGCATGAACTGCAAACCTATGATGTTCATTTTAGAAGCAAGAACATACTATTCAAATTTTCATGTTATCTGGAATGTTGTACACATTTTTTGGTAGTTTTTGGATATGCCTCCTATGAAAGTGAAAGCATTCTACACATATAAAAATTGCACATTTTAATATCCTACAACTCGTAACCTCTACTGTTTTGTTAAACTATTCATAGGAGTTGTTCAGTCAATTGGACATTCATAGTTTGTTAATGCAGGTTATATGGTACAAACATCTAATGTCACATTTTCATTTATTTCATTCAAATGTTAAATTCATGTATATTTTAGACATGTAAAATTGACATAATTTTATGATTTTTTTCTGATAATACAATTTCAAGATAAGTCTGCTAGATGTTAAAATAAATCCAGAATGAGTAGCTTTATTGATGGGCTGTTCTCCTTAATGATCAATCATAAGACATGAGAACATCAATCTTTGAAAATAATTTATCACATTGATTTATAGTAACTTTGATTTTCCATGAATTCTTAATACTTCCTGAAGAACTACAATTACATGCTAAGTTTCTATAATTTGAATAGCAATTTAGCACCTTAACTCAATATGTTAATTTCCAGGGAAATTTTAAAAGACAATTCAGCATTCTACATTTTATTTGAATTATGATGTGAATGCCATGCCTCTAGTTCCATGTAGACTTTATGAGAGGCAAGACAGTGATTGGTTACCCTTTTCTAGAGAAAGGTGGAAACCAGAGTAAGTGGTTGATTAAGTATCTACTGCCCCTCAGCCGGGCGTTGGTGGCACACGCCTTTAATCCCAGCACTCGGGAGGCAGAGGCAGGCAGATCTCTGTGAGTTCGAGGCCAGACTGGTCTACAGAGCGAGTTCCAGGACAGCCTCCAAAGCCACAGAGAAACCTTGTCTCGAAAAAACCAAAAAAAAAAAAAATGTATCTACTGCCCCTCACAATACCGTTCCAGATAGTTTTTTGCTCTGTTCTGACATTAATTTACATAGTCAGGTTTCAATAAACAATTTCTCTCCATATGAAAGATAAATAAAATTATAATAATTCAATTTTGTCATTCATTGTTCTGCTCCCTCAATAAATATGTGTTAATGTCAGTCTATGTGATAGATTCTCAGAGTTCTAAAAGGAAAGAGAAATGGTATGCCTTTTGGTAAATATGCATTGAGAGAAATAGATATAAAATACATTACCTTAAATTATAGATGTTATTTTTAAAAAGATGTGAAAGGGAGGTTACAGAGAAGGCTTCAATGACGAAAGCAAATAGAAAGACACCTCTCACATCCAAGTGTGAAGGATTTCCTGCTAAAATTTTTACTCAGAAAAAATTTTATTTTCAACTCTAAGAAGTGTCACAATGGGGGAAGTTTAAGTAAGTGAAGGAAAATGATATACTTATATTCCAGGAGTAGACTGGGATGGAATTCAAAATGGGAAAGAATTTGCTAACATGATACAGCGAACGTGGTAGGAACTGCAATAACGACACTTGAAGTCTTTTCCAATATGCATGCTTTACCAAGAATAGTAGTGATGACTTAAATTTAAAGGAAGCAGATAATACTAAGGAGAATAATGTTTCTAGGTTTTTAAATTTACAGAACTGAAAGTAATTTTGATAAGCTCAGAGAGTGTAGCTATTGACATTAGTAGGATAGGTTAGTACAAGAGCTTGATACTTCTTAAAGAAGAATGCTCATCGCTCCTCTCTCTCTGACACTGGGTTCCATGGGTTCAGTTCAGTGTTTAACTGAGGTGTTTGCCTCTGCTTCCATCAGTCACTGGATGAAGGTTCTAGGATGGTTACAGACATCAAATTCATTATCAGGAAGGGGCATTTAAGGTGGTCTCTCCACTATTACTTAGCTTGCCAGTTGGTGTCATCTTTTTAGATCACTAGAGGTCTCACTGGTGCAAGATCTGTCTTCTAACCTATGATTCCCTCTTCCCCCTATTCTACCTCCAACTCAGCCTTCCTGTTCCCCATTACCTACTCTCTCTTCCTATTCTCCCCTTCTCTTCTTCCCAGCTCCCACTACCCCCTCCACCCCTTGCCTTGTTCCCAATCTGTTCAAGAAGGTCTTGCCTCATTCCTCTTCTCTGGGGTACCATGCATATCTCTCTTATGTTCTTTCCTGTTTCCCAGATTCTCTGTCAGTGGAAGTGTAGACTGGCACTATCCTGATCCATATCTAAAATCCATGTATGAGTGAGTATATACCATGTTTGTCTTTTTGTGACTGTGTCAGAGAGAGAGGAGCGATGAGCAAATTGGCAAAGAATGGGCTGACAAAACCAGGAGAGACAGCTAAACTGAACAGGGGAGAGCTCTTGGACCCCAGACCGACAGCTGGGAGGCCAGCATGGGACTGATACAGGACCCCTGAGTGTGAGAGTCAGTGAGGAGGCCTGGGCAACCTATGGGGCCCGGGCAGTAGATCAGTGTTTATCCCTGGCATACAAATGGACTTCATGTGTCCATAACAACAAAAGGGATGCTCTCTCAGCCTGGACTCTTAGGGGATTGCTTGGAGCCTGCCCTGAGTGAAATGACCGATTCTGGATATACCTTCTGCGGAAGGAAGTGGCCATAGAGTGGGAGGCTGGGGAGGGTTGGTGGGGGAGTGCAGTATTATTTGTAATAGCCAGAACCTGGAAGCAACCTAGGTGTCCTTCAACTGAAGAGGGGATAAAGAAAATGTGGTACATTTACACAATGGAGTACTACTCAGCAGAAGAAAGAAAAAACAATGGAATCTTGAAATTTGCAGAAACAGCTGATCTGAACAAGGGAGAGCTCTTGGACCCCAGACCTACAGTTGGGAGGCCAGCATGGGACTGATCCAGAACCCCTGAATGCGAGAGTCAGTGAGGAGGCCTGGGCAACCTATGGGGCCCTGGGCAGTAAATCAGCGTTTATCACTGGCATACAAACAGACTTCGTGTGTTCATAACACAAAGAGGAATGCTCTCTCAGTCTTGACTCTTAGGGTAGTGCCTGGACCCTGCCCTGAGTGAAATGACAGACTCTGGATATCCCCTATATGGAAAGAAGTGGGGATAGGGTGGGAGGCTGGTGAGATGGTTGGGGTATTTCAGGAGGAGGGGAGGGTGAGGGAACTATGATTGACATGTGAAGCAAGCTACTTAAAATTAAAGTAATAAAAAGTTAAAAACAAACAAAACACATAAGGTCTAAGAAGTGTAATCCTTTTGTATGGAAGGACATGGTTTTACCTTTTAGAAATCAATTTCCATAGAAATGAAGAGTTAGAATCCAAAGTTCAAAGAATTGAAGTATAAAATTTATTGACAAAGTTGCAAGATATTAGCAATAAAGAAACACGAAAATATGGCAATTATTCAAGAAAACTGTTGCATGTGTAAAATACCAATGTTTCAATGTGGGTTTTCTTTTTCTCCTTATATAGTTTTACTATCATAAATTTAACAAATATTAGTTTCTAGTTCTTATTTGTGCTGGAATTAATAAAAAAGCATTTATTAGACATTTTTTTCTGATGCTGTGATAGAATTTCATGACCAGAAATGACTTATATAAAGAAAAGTGTATGCTGGTTGGTGGTTCTTCAGTGATAACAGTTCATTGTGACAGACTGTTATGGTGGCAGGAACAGTGAATCAGGAGATCCATTCTTTATCACAAGTAGAGAGTTACAGCAAATGAGAGGTATATCAAGGCTATATACTCTCAAATCCTGCTTCTAACGACCTCTTTCTCCAGGAAGGACACACCTCCAAAATCTCCCAAAAAACACTACCAACTAGGGACCACATATTCAAATATCTAAACCTATGGGGGAGAATTTTTCATTAAATCAACCAAAGTGTCTAATTATAATTCCAGTGTTGACATTATTGGTGATATTGTTGTGTCTTACTTGCCTATGTCAGAAATCATTGCTTGTTCTCTTATAAGAATCTACAATCTGATCATCTTCAGAAAAATTACAAGAATTATATATCCCGAATCAATATACATAAAACATTAACTAGTGTATTATCTGCAACACATATCTACCTATAATATACCTAATCACACTTTCATAATGTCAGACTCACTTGGCTTTTAGACAAATTAAAAGAAGACATATTTATATGCTATTACAATGCTATTTATAAGGGACGCATTTCTAGTAATATTTTTTCTCTTTCTAATATGTGGCACCTTAAACTAAGTTTCCTCAGACTAAATTTTTTTCTCTGTATTCCCTTAAAATTCATATTCAGTGGCTACCAACTTTCCTAGTTTTTATTGATGTGAAAAATTATTTCCTTCATTTTAAAATAATACTATCATAGGATACTGACTAAAAGTCTAAACTTTTTCTTGATCGCAAGACTTTGTTTCACAATTGAATAAGTGTCAGTCTTTCACAACTTGGGTCAAATTTCTGTTATTGCAGCTTGTGATCTACAATTCGCAAAGTATTAACTTCATTTCTATCAGTTCACAAATCAGCTTATAAATGGCAGATGTACATTGTGATTATTCAGGTAAGGAAAATAGTTTTGTTGTTTTCTTGCTTCCAAATAGTCAATAATAAGATATGATGCCAAAACTGTTCAAAAAACGGAATCAGTTAACAAGTATTAGTTCAAGGAATATATTCACCTCTCTTAGTAAGGTTTCTTTTGCTCCAATAAAAGACCAAGATCAAAAGAAACATAAGGATGAAAGGGTTTATTTTTAGCTTACAACTTTCAGATAACTCTTTTCAGATCACTGAAAAAAAATCAGGCAGAAACTTGCAGAGGCAAGAACTCAAGCATAGGCTCTGGTTGGTTTGTTATGCATAGTATGCTCAACCTACTTTCTTTCAGTACCCATGACCACCAGGGAAGTTTGGAACTGCCCTCTGTGAAATGGATCTTGTTCAAATTTATATCCTACTATGTTGATAGAGGATCAAGGGAGGACCTGGATAAATAGAGATTTCCAGGCCAAAAGCCTGGGTATAAAATAGGTCTCTGTCTGAGAAAAATCCAAAAGTATTGACATAAGAACAATAAATGAGAAAGTCTTCAATTTATGGACGCTTAGCACAGCACAGTGAAACGTCTGGGAGCTCTGCAGGTAAAATTTTTAACATTCGAAATTAAAACTCCACTCAACAAATTTATATAACAATTGGAACAATTTTCAGAAATGAACATACATGTAGTGCATTATACAAAATTTAAATGACTCTCAAAATAATCAAGGCAGTTAAAAAGAGAAAAGAATAACATGGGTGGAAATATAAATTAGTATTAATCAGGCTATTTAAAATGCAATTCCAACATTGCAAATTCTCTCCAAGAAGCACACAAATATCCACACACACTAATTAATAAAAGTATTTAAAATATTAAACAACTGTGGATAATCCACATTTAAAATGATTTTAACTGAATATGTGTTTGTGAGGAATGTGATATTTAAGCTTCTAATTATGCATCTTTAAACAACAGAAAATGTCCATTTGCTTCAAGCAGTTTCATGGTTGCTGGCTATCTGAAGCTTCTTGGGAAGCTATGGTAAAAGAAGATGAAAATATTGGTCTCATCTACCTTTAAACCAGAGCAACTTACGTGTTTTAAACAGTAGGATGAATAATTCCATATTATATTAATAAAGGTTATAATTTTAAAGTTGGTAAATACAATTTAAATACACTAAGAAATTTGCAGTAACAATGTAGTTTCTTGTCTAAATAACTAGGTTTTGTGTTAAAATGATAGACACCATCACATAGTGAGGTATTTGCATAATTCTTAAGTGGCTCAGTTAAGTTTCTTCTCCCTGAAGCCACCCACTGGCTTTGAGGAATACAGTCTAGGATGATTTATAGTGCCTCTTAAATTGATAAAGTCTGATAGCTTTTTTGTTTTCCAATTAGAGCTTTTAAAAAAATCAGTAAACTTCCTTTAAAGAACCAGCAACTAGCAATGGTGAGCTTGGCAATTAGAGGTCTCTCATCCTCACTACTTTGTCAGATCCTCACTTACCTGAGCAAAGCAAATATGTGTCTCTCCAGGATGTGCATACCATTAATCACTGAATGAAATGCTGTTGAAAATATCATAAAGCAGGAAATTTGTACACTAATATGATTTGGAAGTTTTATTTCATAACATGCTTCCCATCATATTGAATTAGCATCATATCTTAGTTACCACTTGTCTGCCCTAATGAAAAAGGATTTGATGTAATTAAACCTCTGCCTCATATTTATAAAAACAGATAAAACTTGGAATAGATCTTACGTTCTATGAAATGACTAAAAAAGTAGCGGAAAATTCATGGAATACTTTTCTTCAGATGTAATTTTTGTACTCAATTTTTCTATGCATATATATCTCACAAGCATGTGTGTATGTGTTTTTAATAGACATGACATGCAAACATAGGATTACAAATGTTCTCTGTGAGTACAATTTATACAGACACATCTATATTTAGTTCTCCATATATGTACAAATATGCCTCATTGAATATGAATATTGCTCCTTGAACAAATGCGTGCAAGACACGTAAGTATGTAATTAGAACTGTTGCTTTCTAATACAGATAATTGGGAAATAAACTATGTTTGGAGGTTAATAAACTATATACATATGACACACTTATTTTTTAAATACTAAACTAAAGCTGACTGACTACAAAAGAATCTTTTCTTCTGAAATGGCACAAGCCTGGACTCCATCATCTAAACTTCTCCCAACAGATAAAGACTGCAATTTGTGTCCAGGCTTCATACTTGTATTTTCATCCCTTTTTTGACTGAATTATCTATGAGTTGTCCATTGCTGACCTCTCTATCATTCTTCAGTTCAACTGGGTTTTCTTTAGAATTTACTTCACATATTGAATATTGATTACCTTTTTCTTTTTGAGAGTCTGGATTGCTGGATATTCTTTTTGACAGTTTTTTTCTTTAAATGTGACAGCTTTTCAGTGTGGAATTTCTGTTTCCATTTATTTCTTTTTCACCCAATTAAAGCTTTTGGGAAAGTCTCATAACATCACAGTCATGTGGAAGAGTTTCCATCCCAATTTATCCTTTTTACTCTTTTTGCTAACCTGTTATTTTTTATATGTTTTGTTATTTTGAGTAGGAAGTATGGAATTTGGAAAGTCTGGGACCCTGGTTACCCAGTATTCTGCTATTGATTTTTCATTTTCAGCCTCTGTGTTGTCTTTCCTTTGTGTTATTAACTCACCATACAGTCATGTGTTGACATAAGCTTAACTGTTACATCTTCTGGATATGTTATGGTTATGATCTTCTCATCTCTATGCTTGTGTGTGTGTGTGTGTGTGTGTGTGTGAGAGTGTTTAATGCTTCATTTCACTTCACTTTCAGACCTAAGCTTTGACTAGTTTCAAATGATTCAGATTAGTTATTTTTGTATTCATTAAACAATATGTTGGATAAAATTGAGGTCATATTTCATAGCTTCCTTTGATTTGTTTTTCCCAGGGATGCTACTTAATATGAAAGGATCTTGGTATGTTCACCCTGTAAAAGCTGAATTTCTGGCAACTGCTTTTTTGCAGAGTTTCACTCTACCTTGTTGCTCTGAGTTATTCTTGTTTGGCTACACAGAAAAAATTGCCTCTTCTTTGATATACAGCAGTATCTTTTAGGAACTCATTTTTAATATTTTATCAGATGTGATTATATTTTTAGAACAGAAAGGGTAATGGAAGCCCAGAAACTCTGTTTATATTTGACCTGAATGCCACTGGAATTGATTTTCACTAAAATGCTGCTTTATGTTTCAAGCACTTCATATTAACCAGCACCATGAAGAGACAATTATAAATTATGTATCATACAGAGATTTTTGCAGAAATATAATGTTTCTACCAAATAAAATGCATTAAATGGTATTGTATTTGATTTTTCCAACATGTTCCAATTATTATGCAGCTTCAAACAACAACCATTGATAAATACTTATATAAGAAAATGTACTGCTATGGGTTTTTATGAATGCATATCTTTGCTAATATTACAAATGTTTATCTACCGTTTTTGTCACTTGACAATATATTTTGACATATAGTAAAGTACAGTCTGATAGTTTTGATGCTGGACATGGCACTTCTCTTTAGTCATGGGAAAGAACAGGTCAAGACATAGAGCTTTGTGTCTACAAAAAAAATTCCGGGCTTTTCTTTTCTTATGTTTTCTTGTTAGTTTGTAGAATTTTTCTTCACATATTTCACTTATGATGATTTTCAGATTCTCATTATAAAACACAAAACAATGTTGTTTGCATTATACTGAGTAATCTAATTTTCATAGTATATTTCTCTTTAGTAAAAATATTGCTTATTTATACTCTATAAATTTGGAGTAAAGTGAATTGCTTACTTTGAATTTATATTCAACTGTAATTAGATAAAGATTTCTATCCCAGACCACTATACCTGACTGCATATGTTAATCTGTGTATGAATAAATCAATACGCAATCAATACATACACACACACACATGTGCACACACAAACATTCTTTCTCTTTTCCCCTCTCCATCTTCCTCTTTCCTCCTCTTCTTCTACTAGTACTGCTGTTTCTGCTTCTCCTTTTCCTCCTCCTTCCTCACTGAGTCCAGTTTGTGTTTCTCAAATTCACTCAAACATGAGACATTCCTTGGAGTGTGGTTGATGCCCTAGGTGTCACTCTATTAAATAAAACTGATTCTTCATCTCCCAGTAGTTACAAAATGTTAGTAGATCCTCATTTAGTGATGGACGTCAGTGTCCAGCTTACCCCTCTATATTGAGATTTAGTATGGCTTAGTCTTTTGGCTAATTTTACACTTAGTTGATCAGTCTCACTTGATGTGTTTTCAATTTGCTTTTTAAAAATAAGTTTCATAAACAATGGTATTTCCCACATTTTTGTTTTTCCATCTCCCCATCAAACTCTTTAGATGTAATCCTCTTTATTTCAAATCCATGATTTTCTCTTTTAATTACTAATTGAATCAATTATTATTTTACATATGTGTTTTATATATTCACATGTATACATACAGGTGTGTTTCATATATTATACATATTTATGTATTAAATTAACATCATTTAGCTATACAAATGTATGTGGAGTGTGTGCGTGCGTGCGTGCGTGCGTGCGTGTGTGTGTGTGTGTGTGTGTGTGTGTGTGTGTGTGTAAATCTGACCACTTGGGATTTGATAGCTTAACTTGGGATTCATGCATGGAGAAGTCTGATTATCCCTCTCCTACTAGCCTATGATTACCTACAATTCCTGTTCTATGGGTATGGGCTTTTTGACATTTCCTCTATCTACATGGGCATGTCAACTGTTGAGAGACCCCAACTCAACATTGTTAGACCCCTAGTAAGTAGCCCATCACAGAGTAACTTGTCCTTCTGCCCTCTCCTGAGAAACCAGTGACCTCAAGATAAATTTAAAAGATAACACTTCCTGATCCAGGAACTAGCTCACCACATTCCTACTCAATGTTTAACTGTACAATTTCTAAAGAATGCTTGCTTGAGATAACCTACAACCTTCCCATTAAGACATGAGCTATCATTTAACTTCCTCATCCTTTATGATGTTTACCTAACTTCCCCATCCTTTATGATGTTTGCCGAACTTCCCCATTCTTTATGATGTTTGCTGAACTTCCCCATTCTTTATGATGTTTGCCTAACTTCCCCATCTTTATGGTTTTTCCCTTTTAAAAACCCCTGACTGCAGTTATTGGGGGTCGAACTCCTCTGCTCCTGCAAGGGTTATGAGCTCTGCCACAGTGCAATGGTTCCACAAATAAACTCAGTGTGCTTGAATCAAAAATGGTCTCTCTTGAATTATTGGGCTGTCGGCTTATCCTGAGACTTGAGTGAGGGTCTCCCCACTCTGGGGTCGATCTTTCACTGTAAAGGTTGTTGTCCATGTCTTTTTATGCATTCATATTGTTGATAATTCAAGAACGCAACTTGGTTGCAATATCTAACAATATTATTTAGTAGCATTTATCATCATCTTCTGTATTTCACAGTCTTTCTAACCACTCTTCTAGAGTGTTCCCTAAGTCTTAGATATAGGAGAAGCACAATGTTTATACATCAACTGAGCCTGGAAACCACATGATAACTTATTCTCTCTATTTTCATCAGTTGTGGCTGTGTGCTGAAAGTAGAACTTTCTTTGGTATGGCATAATTGTTATACTTTTCTATGGATATTAAGGGCATATTTATATATATAAAACAGTTATGACTTCTACTGATTTATGAATGTGGCAGTAGTTCATTGTGTTCTATGATATAGTACTTAGCATAAAATTCATTCTATTGAATGGGCCTTGAGTCCAAATATACAGAATTTGGTTACCCCCAAGATAAAAACCTCCACTGTGTATATCTTGTCATCCTGCTTCTCTTTGTGTCTTGCAAGTTTTACAGCTGGGTAGGACTAATGATTTTTTATCTCCCTTAGCAACTTCCATAGCACCATAAGATACTATGAAAAAGGAGGCTTCAACTTTTAATACTCTCTTTATAGTGAACACCTGAAATAGAACAAAAGATTATATAAGGTTTGTGATAATAATGTACTTGGACAAGTCTTATTAATGCTATATACGTATAACATGTATATATATACATGTATATATATATGTGTGTGTGTGCGTGTGTGTGTGTGTGCGTGTGTGTGCATGTGTGTGTGTGTGTGTGTGTGTGTGTGTGTGTGTATTATGCATGCAATAATACTCAAATAGATATCTGAGACTTTGGGGGTATTTTGAAACAACTTTTCAAAATACAAATATTTAACATACTGACAACTAATAAAATAAAGTTAAGAAAAATTTAGTGCTTCATATTAAAAAAAATCAAGGCAGGAAAATATATCCAAGTAAAGGTAGAGTCCCCTTTCCTTGTATAATTTTCTTCAGCATTATTTGAGATTATGCATAGACAATTTCATTTGTGTTTGAAATGCATTCTTATAATGATTTTTATAACACCCTCCTCTGTCCTTCCTATGTAATTATTACACCCTTCTCTTTACGATTCATTTTCTCACAACCATGCCTTTTGTTGCTGCTGTTTTTAGAGCCGCCGATTTCAACCAGAATAATCTTATGACTATGATTTAGGACTATTTATTGAAACCTGGGGAAATACTCATCGGGTAGACAACCGAAGATAATAACTGTACCAGAATCCATGAGTATTCAGTAGTTCACCGTGGAGGCAAAGGGTTCTATACCTTGCTCTTGATCAAATTGGGATGCTGAAAGGCTCACACTTATGGAGGCCCATCGCAAGCAGCCACAACTGTTAGAAAAAATTTTTTACAAAAGAAATAAATGAAAATAAAATCTGTTTCCTAACACAAGGTGAAATGGTTAAATGTGTGGGTAAAAAAGAAATGAGTGTTAAGGATAGGTCAATGTTTGAAGGCTTGCCTCACAGGCCAGTATCTTGGTTCAGTCCATACTATCTTTAAAAGTTACATAAACAAATTAGAAGTAATTTATTAGGTTTATAGAAGTAATTTTCCCAAAGGCCTAAAAATAAAGGCACCTTATTCTGTGATCATATTTAGTGTGATATTTGCCCATCACTGTGAAAATTAATAATTATTTACATAAAATAATGTTAACACTTAATATTTTCATACAAAGGTAGCCTCTTGTTTCTGTCTTTGCTTGCACCTTTGTAAGTCATATGCTTGCACTTCCAGTCTACCCTGGTATTGTTATTTTCCTTCTCAGGTCTTTGATGAAGTTGAAGACTAGACAGACATAACGATATCCTGTCTTATCTTAGTTAGACACCATTTAGACTTTACAGATTAGGACTGCTATCAGAGTAATCTCTGTCATGCATTTACCCTGATAATGGACATGGATGCTGGACATGTAGCATATATCTATTACTTAATTTTGTTCTTACTCATAGTAAGTTTTAATTTGTGTATGTTTACCTTTCTCTTTCCTGGAGTATATTGATATTTGTTAAAATTGTATATAGTTTTTGCATCAGGCTTAAAACCTTCTTCTTTAGACTAAAAGGGGAACTGTAGGCATTTGATCTGTGGACCTGAAACAGCAGCCACACCCCTTTGGGTGTGGTTTCAGGCAAATGGAAGCAGAAGGAAAGGAGCTTGAGTCATGGCTTTCCTTTGTATGCCCTTTCTGGTGGTTCAATGGATCTGGTAGAAAGAGTAGGGAAACACTCCAGTGGTTCTTTGTATTTTTCTGTGTAATTGTCCCCAATAAAAATCCACGTATCATTTACGTTGGTTCTAGTGATTTAATTATACTTTGACTTCAAGTAGGGTAGTCATAATTACATTTAATAAATTAGGTTAGTCCTTAAATAGATTTTTTTCAAATTTAACAATGGACATGGATGTGTTTATGTTTTTATTTGTCTCTCACAATCTATAATTTTGCTTTTGAAAAATTGCCTTAGTTACCCTTATTGTATTGCATTTCAGGAAACTATGCTCCTCAATGTCCAAGTCTTCTGTAGTTATATTTAACAACAATCTAGCACTTGTTATCGAATATGAGTCTCATTTAATTAATAATTAGTAATAGTAAATCAATATTTCAATATTTGAAATAAGAGCAAGATTCAGAATACTGATCCTGGTTCTCTTTCCAAAAATCTATTATATTTTTCTATTCTCCTAAATTTCCTCCTTCCTACAAAGATCTCATACTTATGCTAGTATTATTTTTTAAAAGATTTATTTATTTATTTATTTATTTATTTATTTATTACACATACAGTGTTCTGCCAGAAGAGTGCACCAGATTGAATCGTAGATGGTTGTGAGCCACCATGTGGTTGCTGGGAATTGAACTCAGGACCTCTGGAAGAGCAGTCAGTGCTCTTAACCTCTGAGCCATCTCTCCAGCCCTGCTAGTATTATTTTTATTAAGTAAAGTCATTGTTTACTAAATGTAAGTTACTTACATTTTGTCTAAATCTTTTTATTCTCCACTAAACTCTTGTACTTCACTCTGCTATTATAATTTGTGCATTCTTCCTTGGTATTTTCCATACCTGCTTTTGTCATTTATTGGATTCTTTATGGGAGAATATGACTGATTTTTTATTCCTTTAACTCAAATGGCGTAGCCACAATAGACTGTATCTGATTTGAAAACCTCCAGCAGCTAGATCTACTTTTTGTCCTTCTCTTTATACCTTGAGCAAGCTAATATACCAATTAACTCTGATTACAACAGGAACTAATTTTGAGCAATACATTTCGTACTCTGAATGTATTTAGAAATCTAGAACTACATTTACTAAGAATAAGAAAATAAAAACCACACAGATGGTAGAAGGTCATGGAGAAATAAAAAATTTTAACTAAATTTTCAGGAAAAGAAAATATATCCTTATCTGACTGTTGTATCCAGAGTGACAGGAAAACATCATGTTGTTGGGAATTAATCATCATAGAATCATTGCTATGCTTGGCCCAGTGCTTATCTGTGGTTTCTGTATCTGCTTTCATCAGGTATTGGATGAAGTCTCTGTGATGACAATTAGAGTAGTCATCAATTTGATTACAAAGAAAGACCATTTCAGTCAACCTCTCCACTATTGCTAAGAATCTTACCTGAGGTCATCTTTGTGTGTTCCTGGGGGTCTTTCTGGTTCCAGTTTTCTCCATAACCCTTTATTGGCCCCCTCTATCAAGATATCTCTTTTATTACTCTCCTCTGCCCCTGACTCCAGCTAGACCATACTGATCCCTCATGTTCCCATCTCCCAATCAACTACCCTCTATTCCTCTCATGCCTAATTTACCCAGCCCATCTCATCAACACTTTCTTCCTCTTAGTGTCCTCCTTGTTTCCTAGCTTCTCTGAGGCTGAGAATTGTAACCTCGTTATCCTTTTCTTTACACCTAATATCTACTTATGAGTGAATACAAACTGTGTTTCTCTTTATGGATCTGGGTTACCTCACTCAGGATGATTTTTTATAGTTCCATCTATTTGCCATCCAATTTCAAGATGTCATTGTTTTTCCCCCTTGTGAGTAACACTCCATTGTGTATATATACCACATTTTCTTCACCTGTTCCTCACTCAAGGAGCATCTAGGCTGCTTCCAGGTTCTGATTATTATGAATAATGCTGTTATGAACATAGTTGAGTAAGTGTCCTTGTGTTATGGTTGAGGATTCTTACATATCGCCCAAGAGTTGTAATGGTGGGTCTTCAGGTAGATTGATTGCCAGTTTTCTGAGAAATTGCCATATTGATTTCCAAAGAGTTCCTACAAGCTTGCACTTCCACCAGCAGTAGAATAGTGTACCACTTTCTCCACAACCTCTCCAGCATAGGCTGTCATTATTGTTTTTTATCTTGGCCATTCTGGCAGGTGTAAGATGGGCTCTCAGTGTCATTTTGATTTGCATTTCCCTGATAACTAATGATATTGAACACTTTATAAGTCTATCTCAGCCATTTGAGATTCTTCTGTTGAGTATTCTCTTTTTAAATCCTTTCCCCATTTTTAATGTGATTATTAGGTACTTTGATGTCTTCTTTTCTGAGTTTTTTTTAATCTATTTTGAATATCAGTCATTTGTCAGATATTGGGTTGGTGAAGAATTTTCTCATTCTGTAAGCTTCAGCTTTGTCTTATTGACAGTGTTCATTGTCTTACAGAAGCTTTTCAGTTTAAAGGGCCCCATTTATTAATTGTTGATCTCAGTGTCTGTGCTGCTGGCTTTACATTCAGAAAGTAGAATCCTGTGCAAATGCATTCAGGTTTACTTCCCAAATTCCCTTCAATCAGTTTCAGTGTAACTGGAGTGATGTGGAGATGTTTGATGCACTTGAAGCTGAGACAAGGCAAGAGACATGGATCTTTGGCATTCTTCTACATGCTGAAATCCAATTATGCCAGCAACATTTGTTGAAGGTGGTTTTTTCGTTGTATATTTTTTGCTTCTTTGTCAAAAGTCAGGTATTCACAAGTGTGTGTGTCTATGGCAGTGTCTTCAATTTGATTTCATTGATCTACATGTCTGTTAAATTTTTTTTAATTCACTTTTTATTTAAATTAAAACAATCTTATTTTGCATACTAATCCCAGTTCCCTCTCCATCCTGTCATTCAATTTCTTCCAACATCTCTCCTTCCCACACCCCATCTACTCCTCAGCAAGAGTGAAGCCTCCCATAGGCGATCATCTCAAAGTTTGCCACATCATTTGGATCAGGGCTTAGGCTGTCCCCCTATATCTAGGCTAAAAGAATATCCATCCATAGTGAATGGAATCCAAAAGCCCATTCATACCCTAGGTATAAAAACTGGTTCCACAGCCAGCAGATCCATAGACTTTCCAAGGTCCCCAGTTGATGCCCATGTTCAGGGTGACGGATTACTTCTTTTTACACACACACACACACACACACACACACACACACACACACACACAAATCTCTGTGAGTGGAAACTGTGTCATCTTCTGCTGAACACACCCACTTCAGCCAGTATATTCCTCAACAGCTTTCACTTCATCTTTTTCTAAAGAAAAACTGGTATCAATTCAGTTGTTTTAATTCTAACAGAGAAAGGTTGGCTTCTGCTGAGTGGGCATCTGGTATTTTAATTATCTCAGCTTTCTCTGTGTCACAGGGCAAGGACTTTTACCACGTTGCTCCATGGTTTGTGCTTTTTATTACCGAGGTTCAGCAACTCTAACTCTGCCTTCAGGCGCCACTGTCCTTTGCTGCTGGTTTTGTTTGACCAAGAACATTAGCAGGATTCTACCTTCGTGGGTACCCCAAAATGCTCATATTGGATGAGGAAGAACAAGCTTCGAGTATGAATATGCATGTACTGCATTCCGTTCCATTTGAGGGATATTTTGTTTTGTTTTTTATTTAGGTTAGATACAATCTTGTTTCACATGACAATCCAAGCTCCCTCTCCCTCCCCTCCTCCGCTGCCCTCAGCACCAGGTCCCCCAGTCCCCCACCCAATCTTCACTCTGATCACCAAGGAGAGTGAGGCCCTCCATGGTGGATATTCAGTTACTGTCACTTCATCCACAGCAGGGCCTAGGCCCTGCCCAAAGAGTGCCAGCTGAGAAAGCCTCCCATATTGTGGCATGAACAGTCCAAGTCTATTTATACGCCAGGGGTAAATACTGACTGAGGCCCCATAGATTACTTAGGCCTCCTCACTGACACCCACATTCAGGGGGTCTTGGTCAGTCCCACGCTTTCCACATAACCATCAATCTGGAGTCCAAGAGCTCCCCCTTGTTCAGGTCAACTGTTTCTGTGGGTTAAACCAGGCCACACTTAACTCCTTTGCCCATCGGTTTTCTCTTTCTAACACTGGATTCTAGTTCAGTTCAGTGTTTGTGGTTATCTGCCTCTGCTTTCATCAGTCGCTGGATGAATGTCCTGTTTCCTAGACTCACTGGCAGTGGGAATGTACGCTGGCACTCCCCTGATTCATGTCTAAAATCCATGAGTGACTACATACCATGTTTCTCTTTTTGTGACTGGGTTGCCTCACTCAGTATGGTTTCTACTAGTGCAGTCCATTTGCCTGAAAATTTCAAGACTCCATTGGTTTTTTTTTTCTCCTGAGTAGTACTCCATTGTGTTAATTTTCTCTATCTACTCTTCAGTTGAGGGGCTTCCAGGTTCTGGCTATTATAAATAATGCTGCTATGAACATAGTTGAACAGACATCTTTGTTGTATGAATGTGCATCTTTTGGGTATATGCCTAAGAGTGGAATTGCTGGGTCTTGTGGTAGATTATTGATTCCCATTTTCCTGAGGAATCTCCATACTGATTTCCAAAGTGCCTGTACATGTCGGCACTCACACCAGCAGCGTAGGAGTGTTCCCCTCACCCATGTCCTCTCCAGTATAAACTGTCATTGGTGTTTTTGATTTTAGCCATTCTGAGAGGAGTGAGATGGAGTCTCAGTGGTGTTTTGATTTGCATTTTCCGGATGGCTAGGGATGCTGAGCACTTTCTCAAGTGTCTCTCAGCCATTTTAGTCTCCTCTATTGAGAATTCTCTATTTAGTTCTGTACCCCAATTTTTGATTGGATACTTTGATATTTTGGAGACTTGCTTCTTGAGTTCTTTGTAAATTTTGGAGATCAGCCCTCTGTCAGATGTGGGGTTAGTAAATATCTTTTCCTAATCTGTGGGGTGCCGTTTTGTCTTGCTGACTGTGTCCTTTGCTTTACAGAACCTTCTCAGTTTCAGGAGTTCCCATTTATTAATTGTCGATCTCAGTGTCTGTGTTACTAGAGTTATGTTCAGGAAGCTCAAGGGTGCCTCCCACTTTCTCTTCTTACAGGCTCAGTGTGGCTGGGTTTATGTTGAGGTCTTTGATCCATTTGCACTTAATTTTTGTGCATGGCGATAGACATGGATCTATGCACATTCTTCTGCATGCTAGCATCCACATATGCCAGCTCCATTTGTGGAAGATGCTTTCTTTTTTCCATTGTATATTTTTAGCTTCTTTGTCAAAAATCAGATGTTCATACATGTATGGATTAATATCAGGGTGTTCAATTTGATTCCATTGGTCTACCTTGTTGGGGACTGCTAACAACCTTGAAATAAATGGAGTCTTGTCAGCCATTTCTTGGCCTTCTTCCTATGTGACTGCAGGCACACATGCCCTTGAGACAAAGGAAATAGGTAACCACAAAAGTTAAATTTACATAGGGCAGCCCACCCGCCTAGCCAGGGGGAAGTAACCTTTATAGAACAATTACCTTTGTTAACAAAAGGTTAATGTGTTCCTTTGGATGCTTTTTACCCCTCCCTATTTCCTGCACCTGGCTTATGCTGATAAGCATTTGCGGAATGCAACTGATAGAAAATTAAAGCTTCGTCTTTACCTTATTTGGTGTATATTTTGAGACTTGATTGACATGCTTGTACCGCCCCCTGAGTTGCTCTACCTATAAAAGCTATTTAACCCCCAAGAATAAATGCTCTTGATCACCAAAAGTTGTCTTGAGCCTGTTTCTCTTAACCTCTTGAAGTTTGCTTTTTAGATCGGATCTGCTCATGAAGACCCACAAAATTAGTAGCGACCCTCATCACTTCATCCCCGCGGGTCAGGGGGTCCCCTCTGGGGGTCGCGCTACCTGTCTATTTTTTTGCCAATAACAAACTGTTCTCAGGACTACAGCTATATAATAGACCTTGAAGTCAGGGATGGCAATGCCTCCAGATGTTGCTTTGTTGAATAAAGTTGTTTTGGCTATCTTGGGTTTTTTGTTTTTTCATACAAACTTGATTATTGTTCTTTCAATGTCTGTGAAGAGTTGTGCTGGGATTTTAATGGGGATTACATTAAATATGTATATTGATTTCGGTAAGATTGCCACTTTTAATATGTAGATTCTACCTTTCAAAGAGCATGAGAGATCTTTCCCCCTACTGGTGTCTTCCTTAATTTTTTTCTGTAATGACTCAAAGTTTTTGCTATACAGGTCTTTCACTTGTTTGGTTAGCATTACCCCAATGTATTTTATGTTTGTGTGTAAAGGGCGATGTTTCTCTGATTTCTTTCTCAGCCCTTTTATTGCGTGTATATAGTAGGGTTACTGATTTTCTTGAGTTAATTTTGTATCAAGCTACTGTGCTGAAAGTATTTACTAGCTGCAGGAGTTCCCTGATGGAGTTTTTTGGGTCACTTATGTAAACTATCATATCATCTGCAAATAGTGAAAGTTTGACCTCTTCCTTTTCACTTTGTATCCCCTTGATCTACTTTTGTTTTTGTATTGCTCTAGTTACAACTTCAAATACAATATTGAAGAGGTATGGAGAGAGTGGAGAGCCTTGTCTTGTTCCTGATCTTAGAGGAAATGAATTGAGTTTCTGTCCATTTAATTTGATGTAGGCTGTTGGTTTGCTCTACATAGCTTTTATTATGTTGAAGTAAGTTCCTGTTATTCCAGATCTCTCCAAGACCTTTATCATGAAGGAGTGTTGGATTTTGTTAAAGGCTTTTTCAGTATCCAGTGAGATGATTATGTGATTTTTGTTTCTCAGCTTGTTTATATGGTCGATTACACTGATGGATTTTCATAAACTGAACCAACCCTGCACGCCTGGGATGAAGCCTACTTGATCATTGTGGGTGAGTTTTCTCATGTGTTCTTGGATACGATTTGCCAGTATTTTATTGAGTATTTTTGCATAAATGTTCATAAGGGATATTGGTCTGAAGTTTTCTTTCATAGTTGCATCTGTTTGACTTAGGTATCAAGGTTATTGAAGCTTTGTAGAAAGAGTTTGGCAAAGACCCTTGTGCTTCTATTGCATGGAATACTTTAAGAAGAATTGGTATAAGCTATTCATTGAATTTCAGGTAGAATTCTGTACTGAGGCTATTTGGCCTAGGCTTTTTTTAGTTGGGAAACTTTTGATGATTGCTTCTATTTCCTTAGAGGTTAGAGGTCTATTTAAATTGCTTATCTGTTCTTGATTTAATTTTGGCAAATGATATCTATCCAGAAAATTGTCCATTTCCTTTATATTTTCAAGTTTTGTGGATTCCAGGTTTCAAAGTATGACCTGATGATTTTCTGGATTTCCTCCATGTCTGTTGTTATGTCCCCCTTTTTGTTTCTGATTTTGTTAATTTGCATGTTCACACTTTGTCATTTGGTAAGTTTGGATAAAGGTTTGTCTGTCTTGTTGATTTTCTAAAGAACCAAATCTTCATTACATTGATTTTTTTGTATTGTTTTCTTAGTCCCTGCTTTATTGATTTCAGCCCTCAATTTGAGTATTTCCTGACATCTACTCCTCCTGGGTGAATTTGCTTCTTTGTGTTCTAGATCTTTCAGTTGTGCTGTTAATTCTCTAGTGTAACTATCCTCCAGTTTCTTCATGTGGGCATTTAGTGCTATGATCTTCCCTTGTAGCACTGCTCTCAAAGTGTTCCATAATTTTAGGTATGTTGTGTCTTCATTCTCATTGAATTCTAGGAAGTCTATAATTTCTTTTTTATTTCTTCATTGACCCAGGAATGGTGCAATTGTGCATTATTCAACCTCATGATTTTGGAGGGTTTCTGCAATTTGTGTTGTTGTTGAATTCTAATTTTAATGCTTGGTGGTCTGATAAGGTGCATGGAGTTATTCCAATTACTTAGTACCTGTTGAGGTTTGATATGTTGCCAAGTATGTGGTTGATTTTTGAGAAGGCTCCATGTGGCGCTGAGTAGAAGGTATATTCTATTTTATTTGGGTGGAATGTTCTGTAGATATCTGTTAATCACAATTGGGTCATAACTTCTATTAGTTCCTTTGCTTCTTTGTTGAGTTTCTGTCTGGTAGTCCTGTCTAGATGTGAGAGTGGGGTTTTGAAGTCTCCCACTATAAGTGTGTTTGGCTTTATATGTGATTTGAGTTTTAGTAATATTTCTTTTATGAATGTGGGTACCTTGTATTTGGGGCATAGATGTTCAAAATTGAGACTTCATCTTGGTGTATTTCTCCTGTGATGAGTATGAAGTGCTGTCCTTTATCCCTTTTGATTGATTTTATTTTAAAATCTAATTTGTTAGGTATTAGGATTGCTACCCATGCTTGTTTCTTGGGTCCATTTGATAGGAAAATCTTTTTCCAACTCTTAACTCTGAGGTAATGTCTATCTTTGAGGCTGAGTTGTGTTTCTTGTATGTAGCAAAAGGATGGGTTCTGTCTTTGAATCCTGTCTGCTAACCTGTGTCTCGTTATGGGTGAGTTAAGACCATTAAAAATGAGGGATATTTATGACAACTGATTGCTCATTCTTGTTTGTTTTGATGTTGGTGGAATTATATGTGGATTTGCACTTCTTTTCTTTTGGCTGTTGGTAAGGTAGGATTATCTATTGCCTATGTCTTTATGATTGTAATTAACTCGCTTGGGTTGGGCTTTTCTTCCACAACTTTCTTTAGGGCTGGATTAGTGTATATGTATTGTTTAAATCTGGTTTTGTAATGGAATATCTTGTTTTCTCTGCCTATAGTGATTGAAAACTTTGCTGGGCATAGCAGTCTGTGCTGGAATCCAATGTCTCTCAGTGTTGGTAGAATATCTATCAAGGCCTTCTGGATTTCAGAGTTTCCATGGACAAGGTGTTATTCTGATAGGTTTGTCTTTGCATGTTACTTGGCCTTTTTCCTTTGCTGCTCTTAATAGTCTTTCTTTATTCTATATGTTAGTGGTTTTTACTGTTATGTGGTGAGGGGATTTTCTTTTGTAGTCTATTCTATTTGATGTTCTGTAGGCTTCTTGTACTTTTATTGGCATGTCTTTCTTTAAGTTGGGAAAGTTTTCTTCTATGATTTGGTAAATATGTTTTCTGACCCTTTGAGGTGGATTTCTTCACCTTCTCCTATACCTATTCTTCTTAGGTTTGGTCTTTTCATGGTGTCTCATATTTCCTGGATATTTTGTTTTGGGGATTTGTTGGACTTAAGATTTTCCCCTAGTGTATCTTCAACACCTGAGATTCTGTCTTCCATCTCTTGTATTCTGTTGGCTATGCTCGTATCTGTAGTACCTGATTATTTGCCCAGCTTTTCTATATCCAGTATTCATTCAGAATGTGTTTCTTTTTATTGTCACTATTTCAGCTTTCAACCCTTGTACTTTTTAAATTGTTTCTTGTAATTTTTGTTTTGTCTTTTCCTCTGTTGCATTTGTTGAAGTTTTTGCTTTGTCTTTTCTTTCTCATCTGCTTCTTCCACAATGGACTGTTCATGTCTTGCAGATATAGATTCTCTAGTTTCTGGTGGTGTCATATTTGTTTTTCTGTAGGTGGGTGTGTTTTTGTATGGTCTCCTTTCCATCATTTCTTCCTGTGGGAGCAGAAGGAATCTCTTCCTCCCATGGTGGGTATGTGACCCCTTTCCAGTGCGTGGGGGCAAGTCTAATACCCTGGTGGCTTTCCTCTTGAGTGGATGGAGGCTGTCCAAGTATTTGGACCTTAGCAAACTCTGGATAGGCTGGACCCTTGCCTCGCCTGTCTAGTGGGTGGAGACTGGAACTTGCATGCTGGCAGTCTCTGGGCGGGCCAAATCCCTTTGGGCTGTGATCCAGGTCCGCTGTGCTAAGTCCTCAGGTCTCTGGTGGTTCTTCTCAGGCCCCCAGATGTTAGGATTCCCTGATTACTTCTTATGCAGGTCCCCCAGCTGTCAGTCTAGAGTCTGTGAGCTCCCATTTGCTCAAATCAGCTGTTTGAGTGGGCTTCCTTAGCATGGTCTTGACCCCTTGCTGATCACTCCTCCCTTACCTACAACTGGATTCCAAGAGTTTGGCTCAGTGCTTATCTATAAATCTCTGCTTCTGCTTCTGCTTCCACCCGCTACTGGGTGAAGGCTCTATGACGGCATTTAAGTATGTCATCAATCTCTTAATAGGGGAAGGGCATTTAAGGTAGCTTCTCCACTATTGCTTAGATTCTTAGTTTTCATAATCCTTGTAAATTCCTGGCAATTTCCTTAGTGCCAGATTTCTCATTAAGCCCATATATCTCCCTCTGTCAAGGTATCTCTTCACTTGCTCTCCTTCACTGTTCTTCCCCAACTTGACCAATGACAGCTTATGCTAGAGAGGATGTGGAAAAAGGGAAACAACTCCTCCATTGCTGCTGAGATTAAAACTTGTACAGCCACTCTCAGAACCAGTATGGCAGTTTCTTGGGAAAATGGGGATCAATCTACCTCAAGAACCATCAGTTACACTATTTGTAATATACCCAAAGGATGCACATGCATACTACAAGGACATCTGTTCAACTATGTTCATACCCCATTATTTGCAATATCCAGAACTTGGTAGCAACCTAGATGCTCTTCAAATGAAAAATGCACAAAGAAAATGTGGTACATTTACACAGTGAAATACTACTCCATGGGGGAAAAATGACATCTTTAAATTCACAAGAAAATTGATGAAGCTAGAAGAACCCATCCTGAGACAGGTAACCCAGACACAGTAAGACAAATATGGCTTATACTCACTCATAAGTGAATATTAGACTTAGACCAAAGGATAACCAGCCTATAAACCACAACCCTACAGAATCTATGAAACATGAGGGACCCTAAGAGAGATATACATTGACCCCTACACCCCACAGAGAAGTAAAGAGAAAGATTTCATGAGTAAATCATTAGTATGGGGGTGGGGAGTGAGTAGTAGGAGAAAGGGGAGGCCAGATCGTGATGTGGGAGGCAAACATTCTTAATTAGAGCAAATACACACATATATGTATACACGTATACATCAGTCTGTGTGATGATATTTTGCTCATACAAACAAAGCCTACATGGATGTCAGAGAATGGAGCTTCCCATGAGCTAGTCATAGACATCTAGAGGTCACTACAGACAGACAGGAAGTGAAGTAGCTGGGCAGAAACAGGATATAAACAGGGAGAAAACAGAAATTGCTCTCTTGTCTGCTGAGACACTAAATAGGTAAAGTGTGCTGTTGCTTCCTCCTTTCTGATCTCTCAGCATTTCCCTCTATATCTGACTCTGGCTTTGTATTACCTAAACCAATTAAGAACTCCATTTATGTGCGTATGCTTATTCATGTGTATACGTGTGTGTGTTTAGAGAGTGAGAGAGAGAGCTGTCTTTCAGACAAACTTTGTAAATGAAATTATCCTAATTACTGTCATTACTATGCATTCCATCTTCCCAGAATGCTTCAAATTTGACTCATTTCCTCTACTTCTCATACACCCATTTGTATAATATGTATATAGATTAAATGACCACTGTTGTAAAAAAAAAACCTATATCCTTTGTAAGGGGTAGTCAACGGAGAATTGTTCCGTATCTAAAACCATTTTCTTTTCCTGATATGTGATCTTGCCAAGATAGAAACCAACCAAACTCACTTATTTTAGATTTTATTTATTCCCTTTTCATTAATTATCTCATTGACCTGATGTGGCAGAATATATGTATTGTTTTGCCTATATGTTGTAGCCCATTAGGAAAATGAGATAATGAGGCCTATGCTTGTAACCACAGTGAATTTCTTCCTGGGACAATGCTTTTCCAAAACATATCTTACACAGGCTTCCCAAGATAGAGAGTTGGTCAAGAAGTGCCATAGTTAGACATCAACATGCTTAATGGATGGAATGAGAAAGGGAATGATAAAATACCATCATTATCTCAAACAGAAAAATAAATTAGGACTCTCCTGACAATGGAGCACAGTTTGATGCCAGCTTGGCTAAGAGTACACATGTTCCCAATGGACTCAAATTCTCATAGTCCATTTCAGCACAACTCCCATAAAATCTTTTATTCTCTTAAGCATTTTGTGAACTTCATGAACTAAGTTACTTCTACTATCGAAAGAACTTTTATTAACACAGGAACAGTGAAATTCACTTGCAGTGGCTATACTTTAGGTTTGTTGGGTCCTAGAATTGTCAACAGCTGCTCAAGCGTAAATCTCTACCATGCTCAAGGGAGACTGTTGCTTCTTTATCGACACATCTGGACATGCACCACAGAGTCTCTCAAACCTCATCAAATGCTCCAGTGATTTTTTGGAAACAAGTTGATAAGATATTAAAACAGTTGTCTGTGCATTTTTTTCTTGGTTGCTTACATTTCTCAGACCATTTAGTTTGTTCCTTATACTTTGAGCCTGCCTTTTAACCTACCTAGCAAGTGTCTCGTCTCTCAACTCTAAGGATTAAAGCTCCAAATGATTCTTCAACATGGATCCTAGTCAATATTATCAGACAAACTTTTATCCCTAAGTTCTGTGAAATAAGATTCTTGGTGAGTCTGTGATGTCTATTCCTAACTAAACAGTCATGACTGTTTCTCATGATCCCTTGACAGACCACAAATAGTAGGAAGGGGCAGGGCTATACTCCTGCCCACCCTGAATAAGTCCCTGAAAAGTATATCTTCCCCCTAATGTATAGGTACAAACTCCTTTCCCTGTTTGAAAGTAATGTGGGAAACAAGTTGGAGAGTCAAGCACTCTAGAAATAACATGCTTCAGTACAAATCAAACTAAACTCAGAGGTCTTGTGGGGTAAACTTTGTCTGTATCAGAGCCTGTCATAAACCATTCAGAATTGTCCTTATTTGCATAGCAGTAACAAGAACAAAAAGTGGACAGCTCCTCCATAGAATGACCACAGACAACTTTCTGGCTGTACACACTTCTGCTTTGCTCTTCTGGCTGCTTCATTGAAGAAAAATCAATAAATTTGTTGTTGTTTTATTTTATTTACTCTGTTATGATTTGGATAAATGTTTTTCCATTCACGATTCCAAGCCACGATGCATAACATATACTACTATATTTGAAAAAAAAGGAATGCATCAACACATCACTAAGTGTATACCCCAATATAAACAACCAACTTTAGATAATAATAATTTAACAAAAATGAGTATAATGATTAGCTATAGAAATATGGCATGATATGCTGATATTGAAATGAAGTATTTGGCTTTTTTTCTTTAACTTTTTACACATGTTACTCTCAGTTCACTCTCTCTCTCTTCCTCCCCCGGCCCCCAATCTTCCCAACCCACCACCCCATTCACTCCATCCCCTCTCCACTCCCTAGGGAGGGTAAGGGTTTCTATGAGGGATTTTCAGAGTCTGTCATATCATCCCTTGCAGAGCCTAGGCCCTCCCCGATGTGTCCAGGCTGAGAGAGAATCCCTCCATGTGGAATGACTCCCAGAATTTATTTGTGTGCCAGGAATAAATACTGGTATACTCTCCAAGGTGCAATAGATTGCTGAGGCCTCTTCTCTGACACCCAGGTTTTGAGGGGTGTCTGGATCAGTCCCATGCTGGTCTCAGGCATCAGTCTGGGGTCCATGTATTCCTCCTTGTTTACGTCAGCTGCCTCTGTGGGTTTTGCCAGCCTGGTCTTGATTCCTTTGCTCATCACTCCTTTTTTCAACTGGGAGGAGTGAACCAGGAGTTCAGTTTTGTTTTTGGCTGTGGGTGTCTGCCTCTACTGCTATCAGCCACTAGATTAGGGTTCTAGGATGGCACATAAGGTAGTGATCAATCTCATTATCAGGGTAGGGCATTTAAGGTACCCTTAATGCAAGTTGGTGTCATTCTTGTAGATCTGTGAAGATCTCACTAGTGCCAGATATCTCCTCCAACTTATAATGGCTCCCTTTATTACGGTATCTCTCATCCTTCTCTCCTCTATTCTTACCCTGGCTCAACTTTCCTGCTCCCCTGTGTCCTCCCCTCCCCTCCTCTTTTCCCACACTCTTTCTCCCATCTCCTTTTCCCCTCCCCTCCCCCATGTCCCCTGCTCCCAATCCAATTAGAAGATCTCCTCTCATAACCCTTCTCAGGGTTACCATGCATATCTCTCTTAGTGTTCTCCCTGCTTCCCAGACTCTCTGGCAGTGAGATTGTTGGCTAGCAAGCCCCTGCTTCATTTCTAAAATCCATATATGAGTGAGTACATACCAAATTTGTCTTTTTGTGATTGGGTTACCTCACTCAGGGTGGTTTCTTCTAATGCCATCCATTTGCCTGCAAATTTCAAGATTCCATTGTTTGTTTTTTTCTGCTGGCTAATACTCAATTGGGTAAATGTACCACATTTTCTCTATCCACTATTCAGTTGAGAGGCATCTTGGTTGCTTCCAGGTTCTGGCTATTTACAAATTGTTGGGGAAGTCCTGTGTATATGTCAATAAATTACTGCTGGCCAATAGGAATCTAGATAGGTGGGGCTAGGAGTCCAGGAGGATTCTGGGAAGGAGAAACACAGGAGAGTCGACATGTGATGCCATGGGGTAGGAAGCCGGGAACTATTCTCCGGTAAGAGACATACTTAGATTAACAATTATGGGGTAATTACTTAAGGCAGAGCTAGCCAGTAAGAGACAAGCAAGGCCAACAGCTTCATAATTAATACAGTGTCTTGTGTGTTTATTTGGGGACTAGAAAGCGGCAGAGCCCAGGCGGCTGGCAGGGGATAAACCAAAGCGGCTAGCAAGGAAAAAGCTTCTCTTAACAGAATGGTTGTCAGGAGTGGGATTGAATTTCCACGCAAAACAACAAAAGCTTTACAGGAATTTTTAAAACAGAGAGAAGCACAGATTTTGGTAGCAGCATTTTCTCAGGTGTGCTCTGTTTTGCTAGCAACAAGCCGAGATTCACGCGGCTCGCTTAATGGAGTCTTCCTGACTCGGCATAAAAAGAAAAAAAAACCCAACAAGGTTCTTTTAAGAGACTCTGCTAACGATTGATAGGTGTGTACGTACAGCTGGAAGTGGCAGCATTTGCTGGATGTCAGCATGGACTGAGGCGGTAAGCTGGAATCACGCTTACGCCCGCCATCTTGAAACGGCAGTTTAAAACAGCCGTGGTTTTTACAGATAAGACACGTGGCCAGAAAAACATAAAGATTTACAGTAAAGTCAGACTTGGATAAAGGAAAGCCTCTAAAGGCTTACAGTGTGTTTAAAAATATACGTGAGATTAAGAGAGAAAATAAAACAGCAAAGTGATATATAAATATAAAAGCCGGCGTTGTGGTGGCGCACGCCGGTAGGATTTACTCCAGAGGCAGAGGCAGGCAGATTTCCAAAGAGAAACCCTGTCTCAGAGAAAAATAAATTAAAGTGAAAGAAATGAAGTAATAATAGATAAATAAATAAGCCACGTAAAGATGGAAATCACACAGAGAGTCTGGATACTGTACACTATTGTGTTTTTCAGTTTTTTCATTGCTAAGGAAGGAACAACTGCTAAAGTACACTTGATTATAAATGCTGCTGAATTAATTCAACTTATATCTTTTGAAAATGCATTGACTTCAAAATTTAAGTATAAGGATATGTTACTCGGAAAAGGAGTTTTAGCTTATGTTTCTACAGAAAATGAAAAGCTGAGGATTCCTTCCAGGCTTTTGTGGTTCGACGAACCAAGACCCCCGGAAGCAGTGGACCAGGTGTTCCAACAATCGAAACAGCTAAGATGATGCAGTTTTACAGGCCCCGAAAATACGGACTGATACAGGTTTCTGAGTTTTGTCATGATCCCCATGGTATGAACAGCGCCCCCTTCCAGCAGGAAGCAGTTTGGAATGAGCGACGTCCCAATTCCCATCTTGTTTATAAATCTTTGTTTTCATTTAAATGGGATTGTTTATAATTGGTTAATGATTACAACCAATCTCCTTTTAATGGTAAAAAGGGGAATTATGGTATGGGTATTGTTTTTCATTTGTTGATACAAATTCAAGGTCAATTTTGTGATGTGTATATTTGTCCTCTTGATTAAGTATTGTGCTTATACTGATCTTTTAAAATGTAATGCATAATTGAATACAGACTATAGATTGTTACTTATAATAGAACTTATAGTTAGGTAAGTTAGGTTTTCTAGATATATAGAGATGTATTTGAGACAGATAGTCTTCAAACCTTTCAAAGAACTTCAGAAAATGGCATTTAAAATGGTTTAGGGTTTTTATTGACAATGAGAAATGTCTGCTCCTGGCAGCACCAGTTACGTCTGAGAGGAAGATGGGCATCGAAGAAACTCATATGGAGTTTGCTTTCAACATGGCAAGATTAGCCATTTGGGCAAGAAACTGCTCTTGCCTAGACTGACTGTTGTTGTATAATCTGGACATGCAGGACCCACAGGAAAGTGACTGCTGAACTCAGTCTTACAGGGTTCCTGCTTCATGGAAGAGAATTTCTGCAGGACACAGAAATGACTGACAGACTGCCAATGCAGATGGACAGTTTTGAAATTTCCTGCATTGCTGAGAAATCTTCTGGACACATTGTGGCCTATGGGCTGAAGATGGATGCCCCAACGTTACAGAGGAACTTCGGTGACTGTCCAGGCAGTAAGATACCTCTGTCAATCCTAGTGTTTATATATTAGCCTTCTGTGGTCTTTGATGGAGTTGAAGACAGATAGTTATAATTATAGTTTTCCTTAGTTATGATAAAAGATAAGCTACATATAGGACTTTGAACTCACAAGGATGGGATGGATGATATTTTCTTTAGATCTTGCTAAATGTTAATAGACAAAATGTTGTAACTGTGTTCTTACTTGATAACTGTTCTGTCATATACAATTTGACTATGTTAAAGTTAAGACCTTTCTTTTTGTTTAAACAGAAAAGAGGAATTGTTGGGGAAGTCCTGTGTATATGTCAATAAATTACTGCTGGCCAATAGGAATCTAGATAGGTGGAGCTAGGAGTCCAGGAGGATTCTGGGAAGGAGAAACACAGGAGAGTCGACATGTGACGCCATGGGGTAGGAAGCCGGGAACTATTCTCCGGTAAGAGACATACTTAGATTAACAATTATGGGGTAATTACTTAAGGCAGAGCTAGCCAGTAAGAGACAAGCAAGGCCAACAGCTTCATAATGAATATAGCCTCCTGTGTGTTTATTTGGGACTGATGCGGATCTGGAACCAGGCGGGCGGGAAGGCTTCTCTCAAGGAAAAAGCTTCTCTTAACAACAAATAATGCTACTATGAACATAGTTGAGCAGATGTCCTTATTGTATATGCATAAGAGTGGAATTACTGGATATTGTGGTAGACTGATATCCATTTTCCTGAGGAATATCAATACCGATCTCCAAAGTGTTTATTGCTGGGGTAAATTTATGCATTTTGAAAATGTGCCGATGTAAATTCTGCATATTCCCTGTCTTATCTGAAACTCTAAAACTATTCCCAAAATAATTCTATTAGTAATGGCTGTCTAATAAGCAAACATATAAATACATAAGAAGTAACTGCTCTTATAAGACATATATAAGACAGTGAGTGTCCTTCTTACATTAGCAACCATTACAAAGCAATGTTATGAAAACAGATTTCAGAATTATTAATTTGCAAATCAGAGAAGATACTTATCACAAAGCAAGAAACACAAGTAGGCAATAATTACATTATTCAATCCATCAACCAAATTATAGATAAAATTGCAATTATATCCTACTACATAATGCTTAGGTTACATAATAATCTCCAATATAAAAGAAAGAATTTTGAATAATTTTATATATGGATTAAAATACTGCAACAACTACACATGCAAAGGAATAATATTTGGCAGTATAAACAAAATCTATAGAAATGTACCTTATTAAACTTAAACCCATAAGCATTTTAAAAATAAAATATAAAATACTATCTATAAATATGTATCCTCATTTAAGTGAACTTCTGAATAGAATAAAAATCTCTTTAAATAATTAATTATAAGATAGAGATTTGTGGGACAGGGAAAGAAAGATATGTAAAAATTCTTTAAAAGGCTGAGAAGAATGTGTCTTTGGTAACATACATTAAACCAAAGGATATTATTGTGAAACTGCTATATTTAAACTAGTCACAGAGTGAATGCTATTCAGAAACAGGAAAAATGCATTTTCCTTTCCTTTGCATTGCTCTAGAGTTCCTAATTTTAAACAGACAACTCCTCAAAAATTAACTACTTCATGCTATGTGAACTTAACTAATTTACATAGTCTCTTTAGTCACTATTTACCTTCTTTGTAACTTGGAAAAAAGATTCAAGTATAATCATTGATTTACATAATATAGATAATGTGCTTAGCAAGGGGCATGTGATATACTACTGTTATGACTGTTGAGCATAGTGTTACTTTCATGGCATAGAATAACCGTTCAATTAAAGACTGCTCATAGTAATTTCAAATAATATTTTTGCATCAAGTATAAAAATACCAAAATAAGAGGTCATTTTAAAAACTGCAGGAGAGATTAATATTTGCTAAATACTATTATAAAAAGCAAGCTGTTATACACAGTAATAAACCAAATATACTACTTAAAATGTCTCCCTTCTTTGGAGTGAATGTGAGAAGATAAAGTTTAAAACTCATAATGTCATCTGTATTTTGTATAAGTAAGCATTTTAAAATTTGTGAAGTGAATGAAAATGGTGCAATTTGGAGTGGCAAGTTAGCTCAGTGGTTAAGTGTGGGCATAGCTCCCATAGATATCTGTGCTTCTCTTGCTAACACCTACACTAGGCAGTAATATGTGCCTGTAACTCTAGTTCCATGGGGATCAGGAGCATCTTGCTTACATGGAGACCTGAACTCGTGTGAGCATGCACTCCAACACTCCCAAGCATACTTCAAAGTAATTAATTAATTAAGGAAGTAAGTAAGTAAGTATGTGTGTGCTATTTAAAAATGACACATAAATGAATGCTGGTTATAACCTAATGGCAAGTTCTCTATCATCCTTGGAAACAATACCCATGAAGATTTCCATGAAGATGTTTTAAATATAGCATCATTTATCCTATATATGTTTTCTTTTTAGAGATATTTTGGGAAAAGGCATTCAAATGTATCCATAGCTTCTCTTCTTTCTCACTCAAATAATAAGCACAAGTTAAAATGTTCATATGCAGTGAGTCCTAATAGACCTAAATCCCACACAACAACATGCCAACCCACTCCCTCTGAGTCTTACATCCAGAGAAATGAAAAAAAACCTTTTTTAAAATCAGAAATCACTTAATTTTTTATGACCAAAGACCTTTCAAGGGAGAAGACTTTGTTTTCTCTGGAAGGACTGTCTATATAGTTGACAGTTCTATTTCCTAAGTACAACATATTTCAAAAATGATATAATGACAGCAGTATCCAAGGACCTGTTAGCCTTTAGTGCCATCTTCTTTCCTCCTCCTGAATTTATTTTCTTCCTATACCTTCCAACCAATTTTTTAGGATAATACAAATTCTCCATCTGAAATATCTTTCAGATAAGAATTTATATCCTAATGTTTGAGGATGGATCCCTACATCTGTTCCCATCAGCTGCTGGAGGAAACCTCTGTGATGCCTGATGACAACTGATGACAGAGCTTGGCACAAATTTGTGAATATACAGAACATCACTAGGAAATATTTCATTCACTGTTGGGGTTCTTAGTGGTTTTTTGTTGTTTTTGTTTTGTGTTTGTTTTGGTCAGTCATGATTGATTCTACCCTAGTTCTCTGGGCTCTCCAGCTTCCAGGTCCTGGTCATACAGGCAATTATGGAGCTCAGGGAACCTTGCAGAAGAAGGAAAGGAATGATTGTAGAAGCCAGTAGAATGGAGGACACCAGGAGAATAAAGTCTACAGAATCAGCCAAGCAGGGCTCATAGGGGTTCACAGTGACTGAACTGGTAATCACAGAGCCTGCATGACTGTGTTGTACCCTCAGTATATGTATCATAGTTGTTAAGTTTAGGGTTTTTGTGGGAATCCTAACAGTAGGAGTGGGGGTATCTGTGAATATTTTTCCTGCTCTTATGAATATTTTGGTCCTACTGGGATGCCTTGTCCATCTTTGATATGAACACTTGTCTCTAGTCTTATTGCATCTTGTTATGTTGTGTTCCATTTATATTCCTGGGAAGACTTTACCCTTTTCTGAATGGAAATGAATGAGGAGTGGATCTAGGGGAAAGTGGGTGCGGTCATGGTGGTTGGGCAAGGAAGGGAGGCTATCATCAGGGTGTAAGTGTGTATTGCATGAGAGAAGACTTAAAAAGAAACAAGAAAGGAAGAAAGAAAGAAAGAAAGAAAGAAAGAAAGAGAGAAAGAATTTATGGAAATCAGTCTAACACAAGACTCAGTAATTCCACTCTTAGCCATATACCCAAAAGATGCACATTCATACAACAAGGATGTCTGATCCACTATGTTCATAGCAGCATTACTTGTAATAGCCAGAACCTGGAAGCAACCTAGATGCCCCTCAACTGAAGAGTGGATAGAGAAAATGTGGTACATTAACACAATGGAGTACTATTCAGGGGAATCAAACAATGGAATCCTGAAATTTGCAGGCAAATGGACTGCACTACAAGAAACCATACTGAGTGAGGCAACCCAGTCACAAAAAGAGAAACATGGTATGTACTCACTCATATGGATTTTAGACATGAATCAGGGGAGTGCCAGCATACATTCCCACTGCCAGAGAGTCTAGGAAACAGAACATTCATCCAGCGACTGATGAAAGCAGAGGCAGATACCCACAAACAAACACTGAACTGAACTAGAATCCAGTGTCAGAAAGAGAAAACCGATGGGCAAAGGAGTTAAGTGTGGCCTGGTTTAACCCACAGAAACAGTTGACCTGAACAAGGGGGAGCTCTTGGACTCCAGATTGATGGCTGTGTGGAAAGCATGGGGCTGACCTAGACCCCCTGAATGTGGGTGTCAGTGAGGAGGCCTAGGTAATATATGTGGCCTCGGTCAGTATTTACCCCTGGCATATAAATAGACTTTGACTGTCCATGCCACAATATGGGAGGCTCTCTCAGCCAGAACTCTTTGGGGAGGGCCTAGGCCCTGCTGTGGATGAAATGACAGTAACTGGAGATCCACCATGGAGGGCCTCACCCTCCTTGGTGATCAGAGTGGAGATTGGGTGGGGGACTGGGGGACCTGGTGCGGAGGGCAGCGGAGGAGGGGAGGGAGAGGGAGCTGGGATTGTCATGTGAAACAAGATTGTTTCTAACCTAAATAAAAAATTTAAAAAAAATTTACATTCCTCTCCGTCTCTGTATCATCATTGGCTTTGTAGCTCTCCTATATATCTTTCACAATACAACCTTAAGATTTTTGTATTTTTGCAAGGTATTCATTCAGTGGATGCTGATTAAATTGAAGACAGGCACACAAAAATCTTGGCATGTTATTGCAGAGTATGTGTCACTACGATTCATTACATAAAATTTTTGCTTCAATTTCTTTTATGTTTCTTTTAAATATACCACTTTAAGCATTTTCATGTTAAAGTGCATTAAAAATCTAACTACCATGTTGTCCTTGTTTACAAAGTTCAATTATATGCATGTTCAAGTAGCAATTGAGAAGAAAAGAAAATCTCTATGTTTAAAAGTTTTAATTTCCATGCCCCCGGTGTTGGTTGCACAAGCCTTTAACCCCAGCACATGGAAGGCAGATGCCCCATCATTCAGGATGCAAAGCAGGCAGATCTCTGTGAGTTTGAGACCAGCCTGGTCTACAAGGCAAGTTGCAGGACAATCTCCAAAGCAATAGAGACAAACCCTGTCTTGAAAAACCAAAAAAAAAAAAAAAAAAAAAAAAAGAAAGAAAGAAAGAAAAAAGGTTTAATGTCTTTTTAACTTGACCTAAAACTTTTATACCTATTCTAAAATAATAAATCACTTACAAAATTAGCATATAGCAGGCATTAAGGTCATTGTTGAGAAGAGCCAGAGAATAAATAGTAGCATTAAACAACTTACAGTGGATCAGTGATTACCAACAAGTCAATTTAAGTTCCTATGCAAGTATCTAGAAATTTCACTCATTCATTCCTGTCAATATAATTAGTGTTAACAGTGCTTACAAGAAATACTTTTATTTTACAGTAAGAGAAGGGAAAGTTAGCTGTATATAAATTTACTTAGGAGGATTATATATTTCATATATTCCTTATAGTTAACTTTGTAAGCAAAAGTCAAATATTGATACATGTAAATTCAAGAAAGTAAGGGAGAGACAGATGTGTATATGATTTGTTTGATGGCCAAATATTACGACTTTATTTTTGAGATTATGTGACAAGTCTGAGGAAAAATGATATAAATGAGATTTTACCTGGAGTAAAACACCTGTTCACTCACAAATGACAAGTAAAATATTTCTTATCACTTGTGATCATTAACTCCCTCATTTATATGTTTCTCACAGACTCGGAATAATAGAAAATACCATATTGATGGTGAGGAACATTTACCTATCACTCCCAAATCTAGTAATGTTTGTCCAAAGCATTCTTAACTTTTGGTAAATATGCATTGTTTCAACTTTCTTTATACAGATTTCTAGCTGTCAACAAAATTAGAAGTCAACATAAATGGAAACTAAAACCTAAATCTGACTTTGTTGTAGTAGCTGCAATTATAAGAGCCACATAAGATCCCCTAAGCTCATATTCTACGATTTATATCACTCTGACAAAGATACCTGAGATAAACAGCTTAAGGAAGAAAAGATTGGTTTTGCTTCATAGGCTTAGTAGCTCCATTCCATGTGTAGCTGACTCAGTGAGTCAAGATTCTATACCAATAATGACATAGTGATCATGAGATTTTTGTCAGTTGAAAACATATGATCTATAATAAGAGTTCCTGTTTCATTGCGTGGTAGGAAACTTCAAAAGTGCACATCATAAAAAATAGTCTTCCAAATAGTAAAGCTTCATTTAGTTCTTTCACATGACAATTTTCTTTGATGCTGGTGAACATCTTACAGTGTGTTACTATTATCTACTATACATATGTGTGTGTGTGTGTGTGTGCAGACAAATATCCACACACGTATATATATATCATATGGATATGCATATATTTATTAGTTGTATGTTTTATAAAAAATAATACCCATAATTTACATATTCTAAAACTGCTTTTCAAAATAATTAAAAGACAAACAAGTATATTTTCAGGTTTACCTGAATTAAAACATATTGTCCTAATGCAGTGACAAGTAAATCAATGTATAGTGCATTATTACATAACCTGTTTTAAAAAATCATAGCATTCTATCTCTGGTAAGAATGAAAAGTACCATTATATTTTAGTGATTTATGTTCAAGTGTATGACAAATCATCATTGAATTAACAATTACAGCTTACTATAAAGGTCCTGGACTCTAAAGCCTAAGAGGAAAATGGTTTAAGATTAGGTACTATAAAATCTAGTTGAGGTCAATCTATATAAAACATATTTGTAATTAGCCTAAAGAAAGCCTAAATAACCTGGTTCAGTTATATACATGTGACTTTAATCAAAGAAAAATACAAGTTGTCAAATATACACAGGACAGAGACATTTGGAATAATTTATGATAAGTTATTTTGGTAAAAACAAAAAGGTAGTTGATGAGGGGTTAATGAGATTTCTCAGTCAGTGAAATGGTGACCCCACAACCTTGGTAAACTAATCTTGAATCTGTAGAACCCAAGTAAAATACAGGACAGCCTAAGTACAAATGACTAATTCTTCCAAAATCTATCATTTCAGGGATAATTAATCCTCACATTCATATTAGAAGTGCTCCACAAATTATAAACTGCATGAAAATTATTGTTGAAACAACTGAAGAGTGGCAATTGTCCTTATCTATCTCAACTCTCAATGAACTTTTCCCTTTGACTTTTGTGTATGTTTGAATGCACAATTGAAGTTCTCAGGGGTTATTTTAGGAGCAAAACCTGTACAATGATTTCCAACTTACATGCTTCTATCATTTTAAATGTATTTTGGTCAGACTTCAGGAATTCCACCAAAATTTTCTCAAATGTCAAAGAGGGACCCTGTGGTAATATATTATTTATTATTTATTAATGCTTGCCTAAAGGTTCAGAATGCAAAGCTAGCCACAAGATGTTGAGGTCAGGCAATCGTGATACACATCTTTTTTTATTATTTATTTTTAAGTTTAAATTCAGATTAGAAACAAGGTTGCTTCACAAGTCAGTTCCAGGTCTCTCTCCCTTTCCCTCCCCTCCTCCGATGCCCTTCCCCTAACCCCCCCATTATCCCCTCATTTCCCCAGGGAGGGTGAAGCTCTCCATGGGGGTGTTCATAGTCTGTCATTTCATCCAAGGCAGGGCCTAGACCCTCCCCCAAGAGTTCAGGGTGAGAGTGCATCTCACATTGTTGGATGGGAGTCCAAAGTTTATGTGTATACTCGGAATGAGTACTGATCTACTGCCCAAGGCTCAATAGATTACCTAGGCCTCCTCACTGACACCCACATTCAGGGGGTTGTGATCGGTCCTATGCTGGATTCCCAGGCTGATGCCTGGGATTCAAGAGTTAACCTTTGTCAGGTCATCTGTTTCTGGGGGTTAAACCAGCCCAGTCTTAATCCCTTTGGTCATCAGTCCTCCCTGCAGCCAAAATAGCAAGCCATACTGTCAATCAGTGGTGACAAACACCTTTAATCCCAGGGCTCATGAGGCAAGCTGATGGATTTCTCTCAAGTCAAGGCCACCCTGGCCTACACAAGAATGAAGAGTAGCAGAGCTCAAAACTTTGATCCCAGTACTTGGGATCACATGCCTTTCATCCCTGCAGTAGGTGGAGTGGTAGAGACATGAGTGATATGTCTGGGCAGAGAAAGGAGCATATTACAGGAGGATACTGAAACTCATAGCTTTTTGTTTCTGATGATTCTTGGAGACAGGCTTGCCATTTCAGCTGGGTGGAGGTAAGATCTACTGTCTTGGCTGCTTTGCTTCTCTGATCTTCAGCTTGAAGAGTGAATTTCAATATCTGTCTCTGAGCTTTTAATATTTATGTTGCAGGATTCAGATGAGGAAGAATGGACAAAGTAACCTCATATTAGAAAGTGTGTGGATATACCTCTAGATAGCAGTTGCTATGGTTAGGATTATAAAGTCATAACAGCCAAGTTCCAGAAATACAAAAGATCTGGCTCAAATGAGAAAATAATGATTTGCCATTAATAAGTCATAATTTTCAAAGAGAAGAATATGGTTTATACAATAGCAGGAAAAATAACAACTGAAAAGATACACTAAAAGTATAGAGATAAGAATAAAGTGGGTTTATATCTGATGGCCTGTGAGACCAGCTCATTTACTAAGCCAGCAGTACCACATTTTAAATTCATTTTAAAATATGTAGTGTTTGTAATAAAGAAACAAAGACTACATTGAAGGACTGCAGTATTATTTACAGAGTTCAGGCTCCAAGGTACTTTTAATTCTTAGGAATATTCTAAGCACATGAATATGTTGAACAAATTAAATTATTTACTCATATTAATCAGCTGCCCACACTATGGAACTACATCTATGGAATTAGCATTTCTTTTCATTAAATGATTAAGAGTTACATATGAAACAAATAGGTAGGATGATTACTATTTTCTCACTCTTATCATTATTCTGCAAGTTTATCTAGATGGCTATTCCTACAAATGATTGGAGGGCAATTTCTATCATTCATACAGTGGTTCACAACTGTAAATCTAGGTGATCCAATAAACTCTCTTTACCATTGTGGATACATACATACATACATACATACATATGTACATACATGCAAGTAAAAAGCCCACACACATAAAAAAGAGCATACTTCAAATTTTAGATAACTTAATACTACTAGTGAACAAGACAATTTATGAGAAATTTGATTGGAAATATTTGTTTACATTAGTTTGTGGCATTGAAATTGTGTTCATTAGAAAGAATGCAATGGGGTGATTAGTATTTCCTTTATGTGATATGTACTTTTTTAAAAAACAATTTAATAAATAGTGAAATTTCAGAGAACATTTGAAAATCATCTTATACTGAAATTAACTCAAAGATGAATGTGATGTTATGAGTTATTAATACTAGTGTTTTAGGATATGTAACAATACCCTATCTCAAAAATATGAAACCAAGCTTAGAAATCACAACAGGAACCTAATTTACACATGATTTTCCACAATAATCCTCATTAGTCACCTTGGAGCTAAACTGCAGGTTAACAATTAACCAGGTAGGGAAAATTTTATTTTAAAATCATGACCATGTACGGTTGAATGTGGCTTTCCTCGTCACCCATCAAGGACTCAGGTGAATCCAGCCTTGGACTCTCAATCCTCAGCTGTTGCACAGCAAGAACTCAAGCCACTGTGGAGGCCATGTTTTCTGTTCTAGTCAACAGTCTTCAACTTGGTGTAATACTTCAGTCAATCTACACACCAGACACTCATGTGAAAAACCCTTCAGCAACACACCCCAAAGCGACACCATTCTTCTCCTTCTGATCAACTCTTCCCCTTTGATTCCATAGACATGGTGAAGAAGACTAAACCATCTTTTCCTGTGCCTGCCTGAATTCCTGATCACATAATAAGTTAACTTAATGCAAAATTTTATTTTATACTATGTTGGGGCCATTTGCTGAGCAGAAAAGAATAATTTTTAATATCTGAAAATACAAAATCAATTAAATAAAATCCAGCACTGTATGGGGACTCAATCCCAAGCATAAACCCAGGAAGATATGACCTGACTGACAGGGAGGAATTAAGCTGGAATCAAGTTGACACTTCATGTTTAGTAGAACAAAATCTGACAAAATATATAATAAAACAGAATGGTTCACTGTAGATTTGCATTCTTTATTTAAACAATAGCAGGGGATATATTTAACGGTGTAAGGTATAAGATGAATGGAGGAAATCAGTTTTTTTTCATTTTCAAAATTTTCTCATTTATTGAAGATAGATTTTTTCACACACTATATTCTAATCATGGTTTTCCTTTTCTCACTGCTTCAAGATTTTCTTCCCTTTTCTTTTTTAATTTTTTCCATTTTATAAATTTTATTTATTTATCTATTTATCTATCTATCTACTTATTTATTTATTTATTTTGGTTTTTCGAGACAAGGTTTCTCTGTGTTTTTTGGAGGTGGTCCTGAGACTTGCTCTGTACATCAGGCTAGCCTTGAATTCACAGAGATCTGCTTGCCTCTGCCTGCCTAGTGCTGGGATAAAAGGCATGTGCCACCAATGCCTGGCTTTTTGAATTTTTTATTTAATTTTATGTTACAACCACGATTTTCCCTTCAACTCCCTCTCTCCTCCTCTAACATCCCCTTAGTTCCCTCCTAGTCCACCCCAAGGTCATTCTTCCTCATGGGTAAGGGGTCCCCTGAGGAGGCAACATAGTCTGACACAAAGTTTTGGCCAGGATCAGGCCCCACTCCCATTCATTAAGACTGAGCATGGTATCCCACCATAGGGAATGGGTTCCAACAAGCTAATTCATGTACCTGGTTTGTATCATGGTCCTGTTGCCAGGGGCCCCTCTGATAGTCTAAACTTCACAATTGTTTCCGACATATGGAGCGTCTAGTTCAGTCTCCTGTATTCTCCAGATTTGTAGTCCTGGAATTCCTGAGTTTTCAAGAGCTTGGTTCAGCTGTCTCAGTTGATTTCTCCATCGTGATCTTGACCTCCCTTGCTCATATGTTCCAGGAAGTCAGTTTTAAAAGACATTTTAAAATAATCCATTTCATAGAAATCTGAGAAAATTGGAAAAGGCAAACAGCTAAAGCTTAAAATTAGAAATGTTTCTCTTTTCTATCCAGTTTAGAATGGAAGAGATATTCAGCATTGCAAAGGGACAAAGGAACTACCAGTTCCATGCTGTTGCTATCCAGAGACTATGGTGTCGCACCTGCTGTGCGGCCTGCATCCGAGAATGTAGCGAGGTGGTCGGGATAGATGACACAGAGACCGGTCGGTTGCTTTAAGAAAACTTTATGCTTCCCAAGTCAGCTTAGGAGGAGATTCCAAGTCCACTTTGGAGAAAGCTCTCAGGAGAAGTCTCTCTGAGAAAAAGGAGCTTCCCTTTTTAAGGACTTCTGCCATTCATCTACATACCATTCTTTCCAGACTTCTCACCCTCCTGGCTGGTGGTTTAATCTCTGGCCCCAGAATCGGGGAGACACCACAGGGGGGACAGGAAGAGGCATCTAGCCTTAGGGAGTGTGAAAGGCATGGTATTTCAGTGAGCAAGCCCTTATCTGAGCCCTATCAAGAGCTTTAGCACTGAATTGTTTTCAGTAAACATTACACAGATGCCTGCTCCCAGGCCGAAGGGGAAGTGGGTTTCTGCTCAAGGTCTGGTGTCCCCACACTATGGCTTCAGACAAAATGTAGTTAACATTCACAAAGACACAGGCAATATATAATGACACTTTACAAAACACCAAAAGAAAAAGGGAGGAGAAACTACACAAAATAACTTCACTAACAATAAATCAAGCACAAGCAAGGATCACCAATCAATGGTCATTAATATCCCTCAATGTCAACAGCCTTAAGTTGCCTATAAAAAGACACAGACTAGCAGAATGGATACGAAGACAGAACCCTTCCTTCTGCTACATACAAGAAACACATCTCAACATCAAAGACAGACGTTATCTCAAAGTAAAGGGTTGAGAAAAGATCTTCCAATCAAATGGTCCCAAGAAACAAGCGGGTGTAGCAATTCTAATATCTAACAAATTAAACTTCAAATTAAAATCAATCAAAAGAGATGAAGAAGGACACTTCATATTCATCAAAGGAAAAATACATCAAGACGAAGTCTCAATTTTAAACATCTACTCCCCAAATACAAAGGCACCTACATTCGTGAAAGAAACATTACTAAAGCTCAAAATGCACATAAAATCTCACACACTAATAGTAGGAGACTTCAGCACTCCGCTCTCACCGCTAGACAGGACCTCCAGACAGAAACTGAACAAAGAAACAAAAGAATTAATAGAAGTTATGACCCAAATGGGTTTAACAGACATCTATAGAACATTCCACCCAAATACAAAGGGATATACCTTCTTCTCGGCACCACATGGAACCTTCTCTAAAATTGACCACATAATAGGAAACATAGCAAATCTCCACAGATACAAAAAAATTGGAATAACCCCCTGTATCTTATCAGACCACCATGCATTAACATTAGAATTCAACAGTAACACAAATTGCAGAAACCCTACAAACTCATGGAGATTGAACAATGCACAATTGCACCATCCCTGGGTAAAGGAACAAATAAAAAAAGAAATTAAAGACTTCCTCGACTTCAATGAGAATGAAGACACAACATACACAAACTTATGGGACAATTTGAAAGCAGTGCTGAGAGGAAAGTTTATAGCACTAGGTGCCCACATGAAAAAACTGGAGAACAGTCATAGTAGAGAATTAATAGCACAGCTGAATGTTCTAGAACAAAAAGAAGCAAACTCCCCCAGGAGGAGCAGACGCCAGGAAATAATCAAATTGAGGGCTGAAATCAATCAAGTAGAAACCAGACAAACACTGAGAAGAATCAATGAAACAAAGAGTTGGTTCTTTGAGAAAATCAACAAAATAGATAAACCTCTGTCCAAACTAACCAAAAGACAGAGGGAGAGCATGCTAATTAACAAAATCAGGGATGAAAAAGGGGACATAACAACAGACTCTGAAGAATTCCAGAGAATCGTCAGGGCATACTTTGAAAATCTGTACTCCACAAAATTTGAAAACTTAAAGGAAATGGACACTTTCCTGGATAGATATCACTTGCCAAAACTAAATCAAGAACAGATAAACAATCTAAACAGACCTATAACCCCTAATGAAATAGAAGCAGTCATCAAAAGTCTCCGAAATAAAAAAAAGCCCAGGCCCAGATGGCTTCAGTGCAGAATTCTACCAGAAATTCAAAGAAGAGCTAATTCCAATACTCCTCAAAGTATTCCACACAATAGAAGCAGGAGGCTCACTGCCAAACTCTTTCTACGAGGCTACAATTACCTTGATATCCAAGCCACACAAAGACACAACTAAGAAAGAGAGCTATAGACCAATTTCCCTCATGAACATTGATGCAAAAATACTCAATAAAATACTCGCAAACCGGATTCAAGAACACATCAGAAAAATCATCCACCATGATCAAGTAGGCTTCATCCCAGGAATGCAGGGATGGTTCAACATTAGAAAATCTATCAATGTAATCCACCATATTAACAATCTGCGAAAGAAAAACCACATGATCATCTCACTAGATGCTGAAAAAGCCTTTGACAAAATCTAGCACCCCTTCATGATAAAGGTCCTAGAGAGATCAGGGATAACAGGAATGTACCTGAATATAATAAAAGCAATATACAGTAAACCAACAGCTAACATCAAACTAAATGGAGAGAAACTCAACGCAATTCCTCTAAAATCAGGAATAAGACAAGGCTGTCCACTCTCTCCATATCTCTTCAATATTGTACTTGAAGTTCTAGCTACAGCAATAAGACAACAAAAGGAGATAAAGGGGATACAAATAGGAAAAGAAGAAGTCAAACTTTCACTATTTGCAGATGATATGATAGTTTACATAAGCGATCCAAAAAACTCCGCAAGGTTACTCCTAGAGCTGATAAACACCTTCAGCAATTTGGCAGGATACAAGGTAAACTCAAAAAAATCAGTGGCTCTATTATATACAGATGATGAAGTGACTGAAAAAGAAATCAGAGAAACATCACCCTTTACAATAGCCAAAAACAGCATCAAATATCTGGGGATAATGTTAACCAAGGAAATTAAAGACCTGTATATCAAGATCTTTGTGTCTTTAAAGAAAGAAATCAAAGAAGATACCAGAAAATGGAAAGATCTCCCATGCTCTTGGATTGGTAAGATCAACATAATAAAAATGGCAATCTTGCCAAAAGCAGTCTACAGATTCAATGCAGTCCCTATCAAAATTCCATCACAATTCTTCAAGGACCTGGAAAGAACATTAATCAACTTTATATGGAAAAACAAAAGGCCCAGGATAGCTAAAACATCCCTATACAATAAAGGAACTTCAGGAGGCATCACCATACCTGACTTCAAGCTCTATTATAGAGCTATAGTCCTGAAAACAGCTTGGTATTGGCACAAAAATAGGCAGGTAGACCAATGGAACCGAATTGAAAGCTCTAATTTTAACCCACACACCTATGAACACTTGATTTTTGACAAAGAAGCTAAAACTGTACAATGGAAAAAAGAAAGCACCTTCAACAAATGGTGCTGGCATAACTGGGTACTGGTATGCAGAAGACTGCAGATAGATCCATGTTTATCGCCTTGTACAAAACTTAAGTCCAAACGGATCAAAGATCTCAACATACATCCAGCCACACTGAAACTTTTAGAAGAGAAAGTGGGAGATACTCTTCAATGAGTTGGTACAGGAGACCACTTCCTGAACATAACACCAGTGGCACAGGCACTGAGATCGACAATTAATAAATGGGACCTTCTGAAACTAAAAAGCTTCTGTAAGGCAAAGGACACAGTCAAAAAGACAAAAAGGCAGGCCACAGAATGGGAAAAGATATTCACTAACCCTACATCTGACAGAGGGCTAATCTCCAAAATTTACAAAGAACTCAAGAAACAAGTCTCCAAAACACCAAAGGATCCCATTAAAAGGTGGGGTACAGATCTAAATAGAGAATTCTCAGTAGAGGAGGCTAAAATGGCCAAGAGACACTTAAGAAAGTGCTCAACATCCTTAGCCATCAGGGAAATGCAAATCAAAACAACTCTGAGATACCATCTTACTCATGTCAGAATGGCTAAAATCAAAAACAACGAAGACAATTTATGCTGGAGAGGATGTGGAGAGAGAGGGACACTCCTCCACTGCTGGTGGGAGTGCCGACTCATACAGCCTCTTTGCAAATCAGTATGGAGATTCCTCAGGAAAATGGGAATCAATCTACCACAAGACCCAGCAATTCCACTCCTAGGCATATATCCAAATGAGGCAAGTTCATACACCAAGGGCATCTGCTCCACTATGTTCATAGCAGCATTATTTGTAATAGCCAGAACCTGGAAGCAACCTAGATGCCCCTCAACTGAAGAGTGGATACAGAAAATGTGGTACATTTACACAATGGAGTATTACTCAGCAGAAAAAAATAATGGAATCTTGAAATTCGCAGGGACATGGATAGCACTGGAAGAAACCATCCTGAGTGAGGTAACCCAGTCGCAAAAAGACAAACATGGTATGTACTCACTCACATATGGATTTTAGACATGGATCAGGATAGTGCCAGTTTGCACTTCCACTGATAGAGAGTCTGGGAAACAGGAAAGAATCTAAAAGATATGCATATATGCATAGTACCCAAGAGAAGAGGATGGAGACAAGATCCTCTGAATGGATGGGGAACAAGGCAAGGAGTGGGGGGGAGTGGGACCTGGGAAGAAGAGAGGGGGTGAAAAGGAAGAGTGTTGTTCATGGGGGAAAAGGAAGTTGAGGGGGTGGGGGTAGAATAGGGGGAAGAGGGAATCATAGGATCGAATACAGATCAGGCACCAGAGCGACCTCGAGTGATCTAAAGGGATAACACCAATTGGCAAGCTAAGCAATAGTGGAGAGACCACCTCGAATGCCCATTCCTGATAATAAACTTGATGTCTATAACCATTTGGGAGCCTTCATCCTGTGACTGATGGAAGCAGAGGCAAACACACAATTAATCACTGTACTGAACCCAAGGAACCCAGTGACAGAGAGAGAGGAGTGATGAGCAAATTGGCAAAGAATGGGCTGGCAAGACCAGCAGAGACAGCTGATCTGAACAGGGGAGAGCTCTTGGATCCCAGACTGACAGTGAGGAGGCCAGTATGGGACTGATCTGGACCCCCCAAATGTGAGTGTCAGCGAGAAGGCCTGGGCAACCTATCGGGCCCTGAGCTGTGGATCAGTGTGTATCCCTGATATACAAACAGTCTTCGTGTGTCTATAGCACAAAGAGGGATGCTCTCTCAGCCTGGACTCTTAGGGGAGTGCCTGGACCCTACCCAGAGTAAAATGACAGACTCTGATATCCCCTATGTGGAAGGATTTGGCAATAGGCTGGGAGGGTGTGGGGAAAGGGGAGTGGGGGAGGAGGGGAGGGAGAGACAACTGGGATTGACATGTAAAACAAGCTATTTAAAATAAAAAATATTGAAAAAAAGTGTGATAGAAAATCTCTGTCTAAAATGCCCTCCAGAAAATAGGATGTAATTATTCATGAACTCATTCAAATAAGCAGAGACGTCTAAGGTTGTTAAGGGTGTGCTGCTCAGCCACTCCCCAAAGACATGCAGATTTCTAATAACTTCATGTATGCTTCACTCATGGCTTAGGAAGCCCAGAACTTAGTGGGTTGTCACAAAGAGATTTGGAAATGTGACCTGCATTTCCTAGAGGAGACTATATGTTGATATATAGAAACTCTGACATTAAAGGACATGTGTCAGGTTCAGTTAAAGGTGGCAGGGCAGAACATAATTAAGAAAAAGAACAAGAGTCCTTTGAAGCCAATGATGTACACAGATAAACTTCAAAATTTTGAAAAACAGTGAGGAGACCTTCCATCTTAGCTTCCACTGGGGAGATTGACTACACTGATTCTATATTTGGTTTATCCTTATATGCTAGGTTAGTCTACAATAATTTGCATGAACACAAGCCACAAGGGGAAAACTGAACCAAAAAAAAAGAGTGCCTGTAGATAATCCATATAAGATTGTGCAATCCCACTCTGCGTTGCAATATTTTATGTAATAAGACATCAGGGACCTTCTGAAGAGTTGAGTAGTGTGCAGATTGCTAGGAATTGTGTGTGACTAGAAGCCATCCTGTGGCAAATTATAGTTTTCAAATATCATATAAGCTGACACACCTCTCTTCCCGTCTTTCACCAAGAGCAAAATGCAATAACCTGACAATTGTGCATGGACTTATCTTACAAACTTGGTGGTCTGTCTTCTGAGAACATAACAGAATACTCCAGAAGACAATGTTTAGTTTCTGCTTTCTTTCATCCATTTCTATTTATTTTTTTCCCTCTCACTATTTCTCTGTATACTGTCATTTAGAATCTGCCAGTAGACTTCAAGGAGCTGAAGTCATATGAAACAATGGTACATAGGTATTCCTCTTGAATTATCTCACCCCGTGCTCAGGCAAGTCGGCAAAGGAGCTTCCAAATGATATCAGCATATAACGACCTAAGTCAGCTCAGGTATTTAAGTTCTCCCAGATGAGGTATTAATGATCATGAATCAGATGATCAGCCCACCTCCTATGCACTTTATTACAGAAATCTCACCAGCATGATTCATATACTTGACTAAATGGTATTTGTAGCACACCTTAAGTTTAGAGATGGTTTACAACATATCCATTATAAGAAAGTGAAAATAGATGTTTTCAAAGAAATGTTACTCTACTGCTGTGGTATCGCCTTTTTTTTTTTTTGCCTCATGGTCATTCATCTGAGGATTGATTATTCTAAATGAAGAATGATTTGAAACTAAGCACTGACAAACTAAAGCTAACAGATGACAAGAAAGAACCTCATAACCCGTCACAAAAAAATAACTGGAGCTGACAAAAATATAGTTCCACCACAGGAATACATAGATTAAGGGCTTAGCAGAGTAGTGCAAGCTGCCTTCAAATATGTGAAGGGCTGTCATGTGGAAGATGGATTATACTTGTACTGTACTGTAGAGCTCTCGAGAGCAGAACTAATACCTCCTGTTGTTTGGTCTACAGGAAAAGATTTTATACTTAATAAAAGCAGGCATTTATTTTGTAATCACAGTAATAAAGACTGTTTCTTTTTGAAGTACTTCTGTGATTTTTTTCTTTTGTGGAAAAAATAGATATTGCAATGATGTGATTTCTAAAGATTTGCATGCTGTAGAAATCACTAGATTAGGTGTCTAAGTATATTCTAGTCATAAGTTGGTAAGTGTATAACAACATATTAACTATCTATATTTTCATAATAATATACAGACAACTATTTGGTTGGTTGAGCAGTTTAGAGAGAAATAAAATGTTCACATTTTCTATTTAAGTGATGACTTTTAAAAGATAAAAAAAATTATATAGCTACATGTAACCCAACAAACTAAGCAGAGATTAAGTTGAAGTTCCTAAATTTACTAGTGTACCAGCTATACAATTTTTATATATTGCCTACAAATCACCCTATTTTTTATACAAACAGTAGAAAATATTTTATTTGTGTAAAGAAGTTTATAGGTATACTAGCTCTCTTGACAATTACTTGATTAGGAATCTGTGCATAAAAGAACATAATAAACAGAAAAGAAAATCAATAGGATGTGAGTTAATTAAACAAGAAAGAAGAATTATAGGAAATATATTGTGCAGATATTTTGAACTTAAAATACTATGCTGTGTTTAGGCCAGCAGGTAGGGGGAAAAGTAAAAATAACTCAAGGTTCTGTACTAGTTTTGGCACTCAGCACTTCACATCATTATTTCCACGATCATGATCGCTGTATCTACTCTGTTTGTGGATCATTTATTATTGTACCGCAATCTTCAGTATATAGCTGACTTTATAAAGAAGAAGCAAAGGTCTGGAGGAAAGTATGGTGTACTTTAACTAGTGTAGCGCTCAAGTTAGGATCAAACAAAGGTAGCATATATGAGGTTTATGCTTATAGAGTTAGATACTTTAGTCATAAGAAAAATAGAAAAGTAAGACTTTATTGCTGAAGAAACCATGAACTTTTATCACAAGTCCAGAGGACCCTGAAGTGCAATTGACCTGAAAGCCACCTCTCTGAAAATCAACTTTGATAGTACCAGAAGGTGTCATGATAGCTTCCAAGGGAGGGACATAAACAACCATTTTACCCAGTTACAGTACCCAAGAACCACAACAACCCTAAGGACACAATAGTGGAATGCATATCTTGGCAGTAACCAATAGCTCTCTAATTGAACTTAAAGCAGACTCAAAAAGAGGAAAGTTATGCATTGTACTGGATACCTAGTCAAATACCAAAGACTAGTGAACTCATGGATTATGGAGAAGAATCTACAACCACTATTTCATAAAAGCAACATATTCTCAACTACACACTAAATATTTGTCATTGTACCCACATTTAAGGGTAATCCTCACCCCTCCACAAAGAATCTTCTCTTTGTACCAGATGGAAGCAATTACAGAGAAACACATCCAGTAAAAATGCATTGTTGTAGAGTTCAGTACCAATAAATAAATATAAAGAATAAACATCTTCTACTAAAGATTCAGACAGTTTGCATCTGATTCACATGCATGAGGCAGAGAGAGAAGGGCATGGTCTTTTAGAGCCCATTCCACATAGAGGGATACTCTTTCAGCCTAGACAGATGGGGAGGACCTAGGCCCTGCCCAAAAGCTGTGACAGAATTTGATGATCCCCCATGAAAGGCCTCACACTTCTTGGGTAGCAGAAGGGGAATGGTATGAGGGGGATCAGTGGGGAGCATAGAAAGATAGGAGGGAGAAGCAGCTGGGATTGATAAGTTAAACAAGATTGTTTATAATTTAAATTTAAAACAAGAGAGAAAAAAATCAGTAGTTATAGTTTTATCTATTCTCTAATTTTAATCATTTTTGTGTGATATCATTCATTGTTTACTGACATGTTTGTATAGTATATACACATTTATAGTTCTCATCTTGATGTATAGATACAATTTCTAAGATCTCATAAGTGATAAGCATTTTATTTTTTATTGAGGAACTATTATTTTTCATTCTCTATACTGTTTTGATTCTATTTTTTCTTCCTAGTGTTCAGAACAATCTTGTCCTAGATTTACTATTGATATCTGCCATGTTATCAATGAGGGAAAAAGCATAAATAAACTGTCCATTCATTCAATTGTTTTCTTGTTTTCCATTACTGGGGATTGAATCTCATGTAGGACAGTGAAGCACTCATCTATCTACATTGTCATCCCCTCTTAACACAAACACACACACACACACACACACACACACACACACACACACACAGAGAGAGAGAGAGAGAGAGAGAGAGAGAGAGAGAGAGAGAGAGAGAGAGAGAGAGAGAGAGAGAGAGAATTTCATTCATGTGCACACTGCACTGTATCTTAATCACATCTACCCCAGGGTCTTACCCCTAACTTTTCTCAGACATCCTCCCATATTTATCTATTTTTCTAAGTAACTTGCTGAGTTTAATTGCACATGAGTATGAAGTTATTTCCAAGGGCATTGTCAGCCAATTCTACTAAGAAAAGGGATTCTCTTTCTGGTAGCTGCCATTAAAATCAGCTTTGTGACTTTCATGTCCTTTTCATGAGCAAACATTCCCAAATTACAGATTTAGCATTTCCTCAACATAAAACTGCAAAACTAAGTCTGTGATTTTTCATTTTGTAGCACATTTTATTAGTAAAATTCTTTCTAGACTGTTCCATATGTGCATGCAATGCCCCACAGTCACTCTTTCCCCTCTCCATACCCCTCCTGCCTTTCCCCCTCCTTCCCACAAAGCTAGCAAGCTGTGTCTATTTGATTGTTTTGTGAGCAGTGGAATTAACCAGGGTGGTATGTGTAGTCATTGCTGAGAAATCTTGGAACCATAGTGGATACTCAGCTGAAAAACAATGATTCTTCTTCTCTGGAATCTACCAATTGCTCAGGGGTAAAGGATGTGGCTGTGGTTGCTTCACTGTGTATAGGGCTGGTGTACTTTGGCCCCAATGCAGGAAACTAGAGATGTTGTGAGCTGTTGAATCTCCAGATTGGCATTTCTCATCTTTTACCCTGTCTTTTGGCTCTTATACCCTTCAATCCTCCTCTTCAGTAAAGTTCCCTAAACCTTAGGGTGGGTCATATAACTATCTTGTTTAGTGCAGTGGCCACAATCATTCTTTACTCTCTGTATCCTGGGATTCTGAGTAATGGCTGTGTGCAGTCACTACTGTTGTAAAAGGAGGATTCTCTAATTTTTAAATTAACTTTATTTAAATAAAAAACCAATCTTATTTTACATACCAATCCCAGTTCTCTTTCCCTCCTGTCCTCCCATTTCCCCCAACATACACAAATCCCACCCCTCATACACTCCAAGAAGGGTAAGGCATTAATTTAACTGAGGTCTGCTTTTATCTTTGGATAAAAGCATAGAAATTTAGAAGTCAGATTACTGCTGTGTCAATTTAATTAGACATTGGTACTAAGCTCTCTACCCAACCACTTTATTTTTAAAAGAGGGTCATAGTATCTTAAAATAGATTACATGGTCCCTGAATCAAAGAGATTTCAAAAAATGATTTTCAAAGAAGGAATATAGGTCTGAAGTTCTCATGTTAACAAATCATTACAAACATCTTTGTAGTTTTATATCCCACTATAGCATTCACATTCAATTATATGTCATCTACAAAAATTGAATAAAAAACCATAACAAAGTGAGTTATGTAACTATAATTCATACATCTGATATTCAAACTGAAAATAGGCTTAAGAATTTTGTCTAACTTAGCTCAAGCATACATCTACCTCAGTGGTGACCACCAAAGCTTTACAGGCATTGTTGAGTAGATAGCAGATTTGTTCACTTGTTGCTTAAGTCTTTAAACATATCTTGAGATCTCACAAACACATGCAAAATAGAAGGCATATAAGTTATTTTCTTTCACTTATCTGTCTCCCTGTGTCCTTTTAAGAATAACTTATGTTGGGTAATACTAATTAATGCTATTTATTTTCAAATTCAGAAATGATGCACTCAGCCAGAAGTTCATGACAGCTCATGACTCAAGTTCAAAAGAAATTTTTGATTCTAGAGCTCAGACACCACTCGTTATTCTCAACTTCATATCTTCCTGATGCCTGCAATCCCCTAAGGGATCCTTCCACTGTCTTATAGTTTCTTTTCTTTACTTTATGTAACAGTTTTCTAACATTGCATACCCAAGAAACATTCTTGATGTATTTAGCTAGTTTAATACAAAAGTGAAACAGCCATACAAAATATTTTAATAACCAGGGGAGCTCTGTTCCTAGTGTACTTCATTGTCAGATAATATGCAATATAACATTACCCTGATAGTGTATGTTTTGTTATTTTTTTTAGAAAGGATGACTCTAAATCTGCAAGCTGCATATTTAGAAAAAAATTAATATTCCCCTAACTGGCAGTGGTTATAATGGAAATTGTAATAAATGCAGCATTCCTGAAGGTTTGGCCTGGTGCCAGTGCAAGATAAGACAGAGGGAACTGTTTTTTGTCACTTTCTCATGAAGAAAAATGCCTATGACTTCAAGGCAGTTATCATATTCTATATTTTGTAAATGTAGCAAACTTCATCTGACACTTCTTTTCGTAGGCATAGACATTTGGAAAGAAAATGTCTTAAAGTGAATGGTATGTTTTCTTTACAATATAAACAAGTAATAGAAACAAATAAATCAAACATTTCATTGTTTTTTTTATTAAATTAAGTGTTAAAATACTAACTGTTGTATTAAATTTTTAAAATGCTATGTGTTTTAGGCCAAATATGCCATAGGTATCTTGGGTAAGTCCTTTATGCAAAGAGTTGTTTTATTTTATTTAAATTATCTTTCCTACTTAGCACCTAATATATTTGAAAGGCTCACAGGTTAAATTTACAGTCATAACCAATATTTGAATGTTTTAGTGTTATCTGGTTTTATTTTGAGTTTCCATAGCTTTAATTTTTATGTTATTTGTCTTTTCAGCATTTAAACATTTTTAATATGAGAATATTGTATTTATAATATCTCCCATCTCTTTGATCCTTTTCATGTCTCTCCCTCCATTCTTAACAAATTCCTGACCTCTGCTTATTGCATTATTATTGATATATGCTCATATATATCCACACATACAAATTATGAGTTTATTTATCATTGCTTGCATGGATATGTTTTCAAAATTGACCAGTTGGCATTGGACAGTAAGTTATGGACTTACACCTGGGGATGATTCTCCTTTTCTTATTAGTCACTAATTAAGTTCTTAATTCAAGGGTGATGCTTATATAATTTTTCCCATCAATTTTGGCATATCAACTAGTGTTGTTCTTGTTCAGGTCCTGTTAATGTGAATATATTGCTGACATTTCATGGGCGCAGCTTCCTTTTCTGTCATATAATAGAAGAGACAAGCCTGTGCCAGGTATCCTAGGCATTTGGTTCTAACAATCATTATATCCCCACTTCCATAATATTCTGTAAACTTTACGTGAAGACATTATGTTGTAGATGCATCAACTGGGAATGGGTAACCCATGATCAATGGGTCTCTGTATTTTGAACAGAGATTGGATCCATCTCATATAAAAAGATGCTTTTTGGTAAGATCTAGGAGACACACTTATCTGTGTGACTAAGCATACAATTAGAGCTAATACTGTGTGGAAAGTTGGTTCCCTTCTAGGGTAAATGATGTCACCAGCCATGAGTAGTGGCCTGAGTTTATAGTACAAGGCATGATTTACCTTCTGCTGACTCAGTCTTAAGTCAAAATAGTGAGTTATGGGTTAATCTCAATATATAAATGTCAGTAGTACACATTTTGGCATATGTTGCCATAATGGTCACTTTTGGGGTACATGGGCATCACAGATGGTTGTGACTTTTACTGTCTTTCTTTTTTGAAAGATTGCATAGCATTTTCCAGAACTATGAAAACTACTGATCAGAAGGGTTTTTTGAAGAGACTCAGTTCCATTCCTCCAAGTCCTATGTCCTAATTGCTTAGCATCTTCAGCATTAGGGACCTACCTTCAGATTCTAGAAGGGAATCAAGAACAACAGCCATAGCCCATATTCTTTTAGGAATTGAGTGGATTCCCCTTACAAATGGCACAAAAGAGGGCTTCCTGTTTATTGTACTGGGCATACTGTTAGAAAATCTATAGCTCACTTCCCTTTGTTCTATAGATTTCAGCTGTGCTGTTAATTCTTTAGTGTGACTATTCTCCAGTTTCTTCATGTGGGCACATATTGCTATGAACTTTCCTCTTAGCACTTTTTCATAGTGTCCCATAAGTTTGGGCATGTTGTGTCTTCATTCTCATTGAATTCTAGGAAGTTTTTAGGTCTGGTGGAGGGACAGGGGAGGACGGGTGGGAGAGGGAAGTGGGATTGACATGGGAAGCATGCATGTATGTTTCTAAGACATAATTTATTTTAATAAAAAAATTTGAAAATCTATAGCTCTTGGTGTTGCAATTTAAAAAAACTGTGGGAGAAAAACCACCATTAATTAGTCAGTTTTCTTTAATTAGGTAAAGGGGAGTGGGGAGACAAGGTTCTGGGTACAGGAAGAGTGGGAGAGAGGAAAGAGGAAAAACAGAGGAGATAGAGAAGAATGGACAGAGGGGGGTGAGAAAGAAAGAGTGAAGAATGGGAGGTAGGCAAGGAACTCTTAAAATGGAACATAGTGAATAGGCACAGGTAGGTGCTCTTAGTGGCTGCAACTTAGTGACATCCTGGCATAACCCCATGGGAGGCTAGAATAAATGACTCAATTTTAATAATACTTGGAGTTATTATCATCAACCAAAGTGGTACATGTGCCTCAAAATTTTATATACAGACACTTACAAGTATTGTATTTGATTATAGTTTAACACAGAATGATATAATTCCTTTGAATTCTTTCAAACAATCTAAGTGTTATTCTTTCTCCCATACCTTTCCCTCTATGTCTTTCATCCACTTTCCCTGGCTAACCTCCTTCAGTTTTTTTTCCATTTGTTTATATTACATTCTCTAGGGTTCCTTCTCACGTACTTCTGTGAAACTCTTTTACTTTTCTTGATTCTACAGTTATTCCAGGCTATGTAATCAAAGCTAAATATTTGGAGAAGAGAATCACTAGTACGGTATTATATTTGTCCATTTGGGTTATCTAACTCAGTTCCAGATATTTACTTGCAGATTTCATGTTTTAATTTTTCTTTGTATTTGGATAGTTTTGCAATGTGTCTCTCAACTGCGTTTCCATCATTCATTCATCAAGTAAAGGGCATTTAGGTTGTTTACATTTCCTAATTATTACAACTAGAATTCAGCTGAGGAAGTAAAGTCCTCCGGGTATGTATTCTATAATTGACTGAGCTTTAGCTTTTTGAGAATTCTCCACACTAATTTCTAGCGTAACTGGACCATTCTGCAATCTGATCAAGAGTGATTAAGGGTTTATTTACTTCTCATCCTCCCTATTATTTATTTTCTTGATATTATCTATTCTGATTGTGGTAAAATGAATTTCAAGTTTTCATTTGCATTTGCCTAATAGCTAAGGTTGATAGACATTTTTTGAAAAATTAATTAACATTTTTCTTCTTTAATACTTTTCTATTTAGATCTTTAGCCCATTTTTAATATGGTCATCCACCTCAATGACTCTTTTTGCAATTTGTATATATTAATCTTCTCTCATATGAATGCCTGTGTTTGATGCACATACAGCAAACATTCTTTCTCATTCTATGGAATTTTCTTCCTCATTACATGTTTCATTTGATGTAGAGAATAATTTCATTTTATCAGGTCTCAATTGTCATTTGATACCCTTGATTCCTGAGGGAATAAATCCTATTCAGATAGTCCTTTCCTACATCTATATCTTGTAAGCTATTTTATGTCTTTTTTTCTAGGAGTTTCAGTACTTCCAGGTTCCTATTGAGGATTCTGGTCCATTTAAAATAGATCTTTGTGCAAATTGATACATAAAAGCTTAATTTGAATATTCATTGGACGATGAATTCATTTTCTCAGCCAAAGAAAGAACTAAGAGTTGGACAGACTAGGCAGACTAGGTTCCAGGGGAATTAACATAATGGAACACAGGATTTACAATGGTGTTAAATCTAAGGAATGTGGGCCAATGAAGATTGAACTAACCAGACTGCTTCAGACCATAGTTTATCCAGGTCTAAGCCAATGGCTTGTGACTGGAGCAAGATAGAGTGATTATTCTAAGAGAGTTCATAGAATGTGCAAGCTGGATGAGCATGGGGGAGAAGAAATGGCATCACTAGACAGTATATCTGACCTATTATAAATCTGAGAATTGGGGTATAGATATATACGCTAGGGTTTAGGAAAGTGACTAGATTGAACCTTTGAACAGGATAAACACCCCATCTAAAGCCTATAGGTTGGATGCAGCACTGTTACAGAGAAGGCATGTGAACTGACCAGAATGGGCTGATACACTATGTGTACAATGGACACCGAGCCTGGGATTTAGAAAAGGTTAGAGATGTTAACGTACTTCCAATGCCATCTCTGGCTTCTTTAATTTCCTGTGAATAAATAAATGGATGGAATAAAATGAAAACTATGTAAAATCATAGCAAATAGTATATATAACTTCAAATGGTAAGTTAATGTTCATACAGTCCCCTCTTGATTATTGTATGTTATTTAGAAAAGTTTTACTGATATTTTAATCATTCCATTTCTCTTATGTACTGTGAAGGTAGTATATATACATACATAATCCTTGAGTGTGTGTGTAGCTGTGTAGGTGTGTATATTCATACACTGGATTAAATTTGGAACATGATTCTAGAACAATTGATTTCTGCATTTGGTCACATTCTGAAAGAGATGAAAATTATTTCCCTTAGTTTATTTGCTATTATTCCTGTGTATTTTTGCCATCTTGTTTCTTATTACATACACCTTTTGAGTTCACTATTTTCTTTGAATTTCTTATAAACAAAGGCAACCACCATTCTTTTATTCCATTCTTCTAAGATAATTTTTCATGAAATTTCTCATTAAATCTCATGAGTTCCACTCCATAGGAACATTCTTTTTTTATTTTAATTTTAAATAGCTTGTTTTGCATGCGAATCTCAGTTCCCTCTCCCTCCCCTCCTCCCGCATGCCCCCACCATCCCCCCCCAGCCTCTCACCTCATGGCCATTTCCTTCCACATAGGTGATATCTAGAGTCTGTCACTTCACTCACCACAGGGTCCAGGAACTCTCCCAAGAGTCCAGGCTGAGAGAGCATCCCTCCCTGTGTTATGGACACTCAATGTCTGTTTGTATTCCAGGGATAAACTGATCCACTGCTCAGGGCCCCATAGGTTGCCCAGGCCTCCTCACTGACTCCCACACTCAGGGGGTCTGAATCAGTCCCATGCTGGCCTCCCAGCTGTCAGTCTGGGGTCCAAGAGCTCTCCCCTGTTCAGATCATTTGTATCTGCTGCTTTTGCCAGCTCATTCTTTGCCTTCTTTCACTGAAAGCCTTGCCTGCTTACAGAAAATTGCTGGTTCAGGCTCCATATCCCTCATTGCCAGAGTCTTCACTGTGATCATCCTCATAGACTCCTTGTAGTTTCCATTTCACTAGGTGTTTCTCTTGCCCCTCAATGACTTCTAATTTTCAGTTGTTTCTTGCAGTACTCTCTTCTTCCAGTTGATGCCTCCTGTTCCTGTCCTCCCTGACCCATCCTCTACCCATAAAGTCCAGTCTACTTTCCCTTCCTATGGGGATTCATGTATTCCTCCTTGAGCAAACCTGTTTCCTATCTTCTTTAGGTCTTTGGATTGTAAGATAGTTATCTTTTACTTAAGAGTACTTTCAACTTATAAGTGAGTACTAATATGTTTGTCTTTCTTGGTATGGTTACCTCAATCTGGAAGATATTTTTCAAGTTCCATCATTTTGCCGGCATATTTCATGTTGTTATACTTTCTAACAGCTGTGTTAACATCTTTATGTATGGGTTCTTTAGCCACAATATTACTAAGACACTATAAGATGTACCTTTAACAGCCCCATAATATTCAATGTAAAAGAGTTTTGTTGCCAATAGTAGAAGCCAATATCAATAATGTTATATAAGTCATAGAATTACCTTGAACTTTCCAGTGATATATGCAGACTTGAAATACCAGCTGTTTACATAAGCTGAAGGAGAATTCTGGTTCTAATCCATAATAATCTCTGAAATTAATGTACTTAACTTTGTGTCATCAGTTTGATTTTTCTTATGCACAGTCAGTTCAAACCCTAGTTACAGTGCCACAATTAAACTCCATCTTCATCCCCTTGATCACTGCTGAATATCTAAAAGTCAGCCAGAGTATATACTCTATATCTGTATATTCTCTAATGTCAGCCATAGGCAGATAGATCAGACAAAAAGATTTAACAATATCCATCTTCTAAATTATTTTAAAGTCTAAATTTCTTAAGGGATAGTGTCATATAATAAAATAGATTTTATCAGTCTTGGAGAATGCTGAGAAAGGACCCTTCTCACTTATATTATCTTCTGCTTGTAAAGTGTCTTATACCACAAACTGACCTAAACTCTCTATGAAGTCACCAATCTTGTCCAGGAAAAGAGAGATGCAAAGTGAGAACTGCATCCCTCTTTACCTATCTATTAAAATAAGAGTCAGAAATATTAGCTATGGTCATCCCACCTTTAAATTTCCACATATTGTATTTAAAAGATGACAACTTTCCAATGTCACAGGAAATAACATTCCAGAATTATTTTCATAAATTCTTGCCTACTTCCCAGTCCTTTAAAGTCCCTCAAGAGATGTTTATCATGTATTCTTTCACTATTAGTTTTTACCCATAGCACTAGGCAATCCCAGACTAAACGTAAAAATGTTTAAACCTCTTCTACTCATTTTTTTCATCATATGACTACCCAGTCTGTTAGCAGGCAGTTGACTCTAATTCTTATAGAGATCTCTTAACAGATTTTTCCCCGAAATAAAGGCCTTCATTTTCTTTAAAAGGAATAATTAGAGAAAGCATTCGTCTCTAAACTTTTTTCCCACAAGAGAAAAGATATCCTACGAAGAGTAGTTATGCAAACTAATATTATGTTCTTAATGTTCACATAATCAGTTCTATCTTGTTTTACTGTTAGATCTCATTTCATTTTCATATGTAATTTATTCTGGAAGCAGTCATCTTCTTACAGGAAAGAGAAATAATCTCTTCTATGTGGTAGGGCACAGAAATCACAAGTTACATATTCATTAAATCCCAAACTCATGCCCATAGCAAATTATATGATAGTATATATTTGAACAATATTAATTAAAAATTGAGTGATGATCCCTAAATAATCCACATGCAGTATCACTATTCACTACCTCACTTTTTTGTATCTCTCTGTGTATTTCTTAAATTAGAGTTGATAAAATTAATAGATGTTTACTATATTAAGGCTAAAATGGAGGACTTCCTTATAACACAGCCGGCATGTCAAAAATAACAAAACACAAAATAAAAAGATGACAAAAAATATAAAATGAAATTCATAGGCTCATAAAATAAACATTGAACCATCCTATCTGAATTTGGATTTCATGAAATGTGTATTAACATTCTGAAATAAAATTATGATTTGTTTAAACTACATGTGGCTGGTATTGCTCACTGTCTTAGTCAAGATTTTATTGCTGTGAAAATACTTTATGACCATAGCAACTCTTACAAAGGAAAGCATCTAATTGGGGATGGCTTATAGCTCAAAGATTTAGTCCAGGGCAATAATGGTGTGAATCATGGAAGTTAGTGGATAGTTATACATTTAGATTGCCAGGCACGAGAAAGTGAGAGTGACACTGGGCCTGGCTTAAGTATTTGAAATCTATAAGCTCACCCCTAGTGACACACTCCCTCAACAAAGTCACACTGGCATCAACAAAGACACACACCCTAGTAGTGCTTTGCCCTCTGAGGCCATGGGGACCATTTTCAGTCAAACCACCACAAGAGAAAAGATATCCTATGAAGGCTCTAATAGCAGGTTTTTCAAATTGATTTATTTGATAAGAAATCAATCATCTAAAATGGTGCACCAGAAATATTCAAATTTTGTCTTCGAAAATGTTTTCTGATCTGAAACTTTTTCTATATCATCTAGAGATGGATTTACGCAGTTTTAACAAGAAAATACAAAAATTAAGTAACATAAAATAGAATGTTCATATGGATTGCATTGAATCTGTAGACTGCTTTTGGCAAGATTGCCATTTTTATTATGTTGATCCTACCAAGAGCATGGGAGATCTTTCCATTTTCTGGTATCCTCTTTGATTTCTTTCTTTAAAGACTCAAAGTTCTTGATAATACAGGCCTTTCACTTCCTTGGTTAACATTATACCCAGATATCTGATGCTATTATGGCTATTGTAAAGGGTGATGTTTCTCTAATTTCTTTGTCAGCCACTTCATCATCTGTATATAATAGGGCCACTGATTTTTTTTAGTTTACCTTGTATCCTGCCACTTTGCTGAAAGTATTTATCAGCTCTAGGAGTTCCCTTGCGGAGTTTTTCCAGTCACTTATATAAACTATCATACAATTCTTCACAGAACTTGAAAGAACAACAATCAACTTTATATAGAAAAACAAAAGGCCCAGGATAGCCAAAACAACCCTATACAATAAAGGAACTTCAGGAGGCATCACCATACCTGACTTCAAGCTCTATTATAGAGCTATAGTCCTGAAAACAGCTTGGTATTGACACAAAAATAGACAGGTGGACCAATGGAACCAAATTGAAAACCCTGATTTTAACCCACACACCTATGAACACTTGATTTTTGACAAAGAAGCTAAAACTATACAATGGAAAAAAGAAAGCATCTTCAACAAATGGTGCTGGCATAACTGGGTATTGGTATGCAGAAGAATGCGGATTGATCCATGTCTATCACCACATACAAAACTTAAGTCCAAACGGATCAAAGATCTCAACATACATCCAGCCACACTGAAAATCTTAGAAGAGAAAGTGGGAGATACTTTTCAACGAGTTGGCACAGGAGACCACTTCCCAAAGAAGAGGAATGAGGCAAGATCTTTTGAAGAGAAGGGGAACACGGCAAGGGGTGCGGGGGAGTGGGAGCTGGGAAGAAGAGAGGGGGAGAAGAGGAGGAGAGAGTAGGTCATGGGGGAACAGGAAGGTTGAGTGGGTGATAGAGTAGCAGGAAGAGGGAATCATACGGTGGAAGACAGATCAGGCACCAGTGTGACCTCTAGTGATCTAACGGGATGACACCAACTGGCAGGCTAAGCAATAGTGGAGAGACCACCTTGAATGTCTATTCCTGATAATGAACTTGATGTCTATAACCATCCTGGAGCCTTCATCCAGTGACTGATGGAAGCAGAGGCAAACACACAATTAAGCACTGAACTGAACCCAAGGAACCCAGCAACAGAGAGAGAGGAGTGATGAGCAAATTGGCAAAGAATGGGCTGGCAAAACCAGCACAGACAGCTAATCTGAACGGGGAGAGCTCTTGGACCCCAGACCGACGGCTGGGAGGCCAGCATGGGACTGATCCAGACCCCTAAATGTGAGAGACAGTGAGGAGGCCTGCGCAACCTATGGGGTCCTGAGCAGTGGATCAGTGTTTATCCCTCAAATACTAACAGACATCGTGTGTCCAGAACACAAAGAGGGATACTTTCTCAGCCTGGACTCTTAGGGGAGTGCCTGGACCCTACCCTGAGTGAAATGACAAACTCTAGGTACCCCCTGTGTGGAAGGAGTTGGCAATAGGGTGGGAAGATGGGGGGAGATAGTTCAGGGGTGCAGGAGGAGGGAAGGGAGAGGGAACTGGCATTGACATGTAAAACAAGCTATTTAAAATTAAAATAAATAAAGAAAGAAGAAAAGAATTCTTTTCCCAGAATATGAGAGAAATAAGGCCTCCGAGTGTGAATTACATTACCTAATGTATTATAAAAAGTTTATACTTACCATATATGCCTTGCTACTGGTAGACATTAATTTTCTATTTTATCTAGAATGCTGGAGAGACAATAGATGTGCAAAATTTTAAAATCCATAAATGTTATTTGTACAATGTTTGTTTTGGTAACACAGTGGCAGTGAGGACCATTTGTTTCCCTCCAGTGCTTGTGGAAAGGCTGCTTAAATCCAAGTTACCATGTGAACCTAACGGCTCTTTTCTGTGGTATTCAGAATGAATTCCATATGTAACTTGCATCATCATTAGGTGATTACCTCACAAATCATTTTCATCTCTGAAAGGTAACTCACTTCCCTATTTAAAATTTCACCTCCCAACTCCTTCTAGAGTTCTAACCAGCATAGGTTTTTTTTCTTCAACTGTTTTCACCTTAATTTTGCAAATACAATGTGTGTAGAATTGAAAAACCTTCTTCTTTTTGTTTTTTTTTCTGTGTAACTTTGGAGCCTGTCATGGCACTACATCTGTAAACCAGTCTGACCTTGAGTTCACAAGTGCTAGGCTTAAAGATGTGTGCCACTACCTACCATTCATATTTTATTTACACTAATATTTATAGAATTTTTTTCATGGTATTGTATTTGGCAAAGAAATGTATATTTTTATTTGCTAAATATGAATATGCTAGTGGCTTAACATCTCTATTAATTTAAATTTATTATGAATAAAATCCATGAATAAAATAAAATATATTTTTACATGGACCTATTTTCATTGCACTTTCGTAGAATTCTCAGAATGAAATTATAGGGCCACAATCAGCTTAATTATATGTTTGACATCATGGTTCTCTATTTTATGTTGTTTAAAGTGTCTGGAACACTTTGGATTATTTGTCTTAGTTCATGAGGTAACTGGTTGTTATAATTATGCTAACTGAGTATTTTAAAGGCTATTTTAGCCATTCTACTTTGTGTAGAAATATATTATTGTTATAAAAAGGTTCCTTATTACACACGCACACACACATACACACACACACATACACACACACACACACACACACACACATATATATATATGTATATATATATATATATATATATATTGAACATTTTCTGACAGGCTGTGATTGCTTAATAGAAATTTCTGAAGAATATTATTTTTGCTTTCTATTGTTAATATTTTCCCCACATGATGTATCTGATAAGACATCGACTAACAAATGGTCATAAATAGTTTTTCCCACAGTATTTTTTATGAAAGTCATTGTTTGGCATCATATACTAGAACTACCATACATTTTTGTTGATGTTTATGGGGCTATGGTTTGTATTGTACATGTGACTGTCTAATATTTACAGTATCATGTTTTGGAGATATTTTCTTTCACTATTCAGTCTTTAAGCACTACTGTTGAAAAATCAACCAATAAAGTTTATGTCATCTTTTTCAGGACACTCTCTGTTTAACTTTCTATTATTATTAAATTTCCTACATTATTCAGATTCATAGTAAACAGTGAAATTTGGAGAAGTAAGTTCAGTGTTTTCTAAACCTAGTTTTGAATGATTAGATAATTTACATTTGATAATTTTTATGGCCACACAACTTAAATTTTCATGAGTTTGTATTGGCTTTGTGGATTAATTTATGAATGGTTGATAGCTGAGCATTATTGTATCTTCTGAATTATAATCACATTTTATTTGACATGTTAATGAGTACATACATTATGAATAGTTTGTTATAATTTAAATATTTGATGTTTTGTAATAAACTTTTAAAAAAATTAAACTGTCATTTTATTGAAAATGAGAATTTACTTTTAAGTGATTTTGAAGCAGGTAGTCCCAATAAATCATTTTCAACTTTGCCACAGGCTAGACAATAATTCCAAATTTGCTGAAGGCCTCCAATTTTGTGCTTTCTATATTGTTGAATTTTTTCATTGTACAGAAATCTGGAACCTTTGGTGCAAGATAAAATGGATGAAATAATTAAAATGAAACATTACCATATATTATATAAATTAATACATATTATTTAATATATGTAGGTAATTATTTTTTCATACAACATGTTTTCATTATATTTTCACATCACCTAGCTCTTATCACAACATCACCACCTCCCTACACACCCAACTTTATGTTCTCATCTCAAAATACAAAATACAGAATGAAAGTCAGGTCAGACAAGCAGACTACAGTTACAATAAACAATCAAAACCTGTCATAATGAACCAAATGTTTCCCCCCCAAACCTCCCATGCAGTTCATTTTGTACTGGTCATCTCTTCTTTATCATAGCACCTTCACCGGATTGTGGCTTATACAATACATACAGGAGACTCCGCGGGAGAAGACTGATTTTCACTTTCCCAGAAAGCATCAATTGCAAATGGCTTCTGTGTTAGGGCATGGGGAGGGAATCCAGAATTTTGTCTCCATTTCCCATTCTTAGTGCTTGAAAATTTTCTGGATTTAACTTATATAGATTTTACATATGCTGCTGCACTATCTGTGCATTTACATGAGTCATGTTGTGCCTAGATGGCACTGTTTCCTTGACATCAACCATCACCTCTGGCTCTTGCTATCTTTCTTCCTCATCTTATACATGGATCCCTGAGACTTGAAGGGAGGTGCTTGATGCAGAATTCCTAATTTAGTATTTGGTTCTCCATATCTTTTACTCTCTGCACATTGTCCAGTTGTGAATCTGTCTGTGTTAATACCCACCTAAAACAAGAAGCATTTCTGAAAAGTGTTGAGTGAAATAAGTTTTAGTTAATGATGTTTTACAGTACCTTGCAGTATTCTAATTTAAATGTATTATCTATGTTTGATTATCTGTGATTAAGCAGTCGCTTTTATTTCAAGTTTGTTAAAAATGACTAATTATGATAAATTTCTATTTCTATTTTTATGTTGATATAATTGCTATAAAATATTTTATTTTCAGATTAAAATCCATTGAGCTAATCTTCAAAGGGTAATTTAAGCTCTTGAGGATAATTACATGTAAATATCGAGTTTAATATTTTTTATATTATGTCTCATTTAGTATGCCAAATATGAAGTTAGTATTGACTGATTCCAGTATATTGACCATGACTGGATTCCTTTTGTATTCATTTAATATGCTAACATAATATTGACTTTAATTTTTGATGACATTTATATCCTCCTGGTGCTAAATCTCTTTGATTTTCTTACATAGTTTTGTATCTCATTTAACATATTATACTACCTGGTTTTTAAAAGTCTGTTTTACTGTAAATTGGTCAATTGGTCAATGTAGTTTATAGCTTTCAATATTTGTTCTTTTTCATTATCTAGATTCCATAAAATCCACATAAATAAAAGTGTGTTGCAGAACTTTTTAAAAATTTCCACTGAATAATGTATTGGGAAGTTGAAAGATGCCCAATGCATGAGAACTAGTAGAATACATAGGTACATTGCTATGGGATATTAGGAAATGTTCAGTCACAATTTTAGAAAAGGAGTGTTTAAACTTTGCTAAGTAGAGCATTTCGAAAAGAAATACATCTACCTTTGTATTGGAAAGAAAATGCCAAACCACTCAATTTCTTCAACTAGATTTTTTTACATATAATTTGGTTTCACTGTTTTGTAATTGTTCATTTACATTTAAATAGATTTGTCTTTAAATAATGAACAAACTACAATAAAAATCTTGGATTGTGGGGCCATGTAAAAGAAGATAATTTACTGACCTTACAGTTCAAAAATGGCATAAGAATGTCTTTTGTATCTTAATACATCTATAGTTTAGTCTACACTCACAAGTAAAGTACAATCTGATTGTGTGGCTTGAACCAGAGTGTTCCTTCTTTAGTTTATTCTAATGTCATATAATTCAGTTATGTGTCTCATGCATTTAAAAACTAAGTAGAAGACCAGACAATTTATGCTAACTCTAATGGCTTAGAAGCCTTTATTAATTTTGGCTTCTGATTACTACTACTATCTACTTGACTTTTAATACTGGCAAGCAAAACAATATCACATTATAAATTATGGGGATTTTAAAAGTATATATAATAATATCTTTGTGTTATGGTTACAAAAGAACACAAAGAATAAAAAATCATTATAGTCTGTCTGAGCAAGTCATGTAAGACATATAGAATACGAGACTTAGAGCTGATACATAAATACATTATATTAAAATTTTGAATGTAGAATTTCAATACATTGTTATAAAGTATCTCTTTAATCAATATTTATCACATATTATTGGTCTGCTCTTGGTAGTATTGACATGAATAAAAATGTATATCTAATCAAATTTTCTTCAAGTTTCTGATTTCTGGACAAGCTTCATCTAAATATGCATAGTAAATAAATGTATGCATGTGGTGTAATTGATCTCCTGAGGATTTGGTAACCATACTTTGAGACCTAACTAATGTATACTAAGGATTTCTGTGTTAAAATGGACTGTATTTTGTTCCTTTCCCTCTAGTATCAAATAGGGATTAAGACTGGGTTGGTTTAACCCCCAGAAACAGCTGACCTGACAAAGGTTAACTCTTGAATCCCAGGCATCAGCCTTGGAATCCAGCATGGGACTGATCAAGACCCCCTGAATGTGGGTGTCAGTGAGGAGGCCTAGGTAATCTATTGAGCCTTGGGCAGCAAATCAGTACTCATCCCGAGTATACACACAGACTTTGGACTCCCATCCAACAATGTGAGGTGCACTCTCACCCTGAACTCATGGGGGAGGGTCTAGGCCCTGCCCTATATGAAATGACAGACTATGGACACCCCCATGGAGGACCTCACCCTCCCTGGGGAAATTAGGGGATAATGGGGGGGGTTGGAGGGAGCGCATGGGAGGAGGGGAGGGAAAGGGAGAGGGACCTGGAACTGACTTGTGAAGCAACCTTCTTTCTTATCTAAATTTAAGCTGAAAAATAAATAAATAAATAAAAAGAACTCAAGAAAACAATTCTTATCATGTATAAAACCTCACAATGATCCCAATTCTTCTTTTGGTTTCTGGGTTATTGTTTTCAGGTATTTCAGCTTTGCTCATTGAGAACAAGAGGGGATTTACTGGTGATAGTCCACATCAGGAAAAACTGCAGCTTTATCCTCCAAACAAATAGACTAGATATTTCTCTCTCTCTGATAATTTCCTGCTTTGGTAACACACCTGGAAATATTATAGAAATAGCATAAAGTTGGCAGGATAATAATGAAAGAAACATATACTTTCAATTGCACCAGAGTAATTTAATTCATCAATTTTAGTGCTTAGATTTTGAGTTAAATGAAAGACTAGTTATTTACTTTTCAAATTTTTTTAAAATTAATTATCTAATATTGGAGGAATAAAACATTTTACCTGACACTGCATCAAGCAAAACATACTGAGAAGAAAATGGATGGATACAAGCAAGGGAGATATTTTCTTAAAATTATTTAGTATTTTAGAAAGCAATGCTGCCAACAATAGTTACTAGTAATACCAAAAAAGCCTCAGTATCACTAATACTATAAGATTTAACACATTATATGACTCGGTTGATGTTGTCTTACTTCAATTAAAGAATATTGGAAGAAACATAGTCTCTAAGATACAAATATTTTCCAACTCCTGCATTAATAATCATAGTTAGAACATTTGAAAAATATTGCCCTGCTTTGTTGATTCTGACTCACATAACTTCAAAAATGCCAAAATTTGGTATATTTATTTCTTAACATGACTATTATTCAAATTAATCTTTCAAATGTTCATTAATTTTAACATTGTCATCCCTTTCAAAATAACTTTCACAATTCTCACACTTCCTTTAAAATGGAATTTAAACAATGTTCAAGTATTTTAGAAATGCTTAAAAATTTTTTAGATGTCTTCTTTCAAAATTGACCTCAGCCACAAAACCACAAATCACTCATATTACTGTTCAGTCACACTTCCATTTGATCAAAAACACTATTTTCCACCAGGAATCCTCTACCTAATTCAACATATTTGTTGCTAAACTGTGTCTTACTACTTCTTCAAGACAAACTCAGCCTCAACGGATGAATGTTTTCTTATCAGCATATTATGGGTTTTAAAGTAACATTCCACAGAATTTCCAAAAGTATTTTAAAGTTTTTGCTCAAAAATGATACTTTGATATTTACTTAAACAAAACAAAATAAAACAGAATTTTTTAAGTTCTTATGTTTAAAAGTTGTGGTACCAATCTTTTTTTGGAGCTTCTATTTGGATATGATTGGTTTCCATCATTATTTACTTGGCTGATTTTCAATAGTTTATAATTTTATTTGTATGTTATTTATTATTTCTATTTGTATATTTTTGGCTCAAACTAATTTCACAAAGACAGTTAATTTCTTTTACATATATATTATTATTTCCGATTTGAGAATATATGCATTGTTTGTCCCCTCCTTATGTGTCTATCCAACCACACAGTCCTTTCTCAGTTTAATTTATGTGAATGTTTGTGTGTATGTGTGAGAGAAAGGGGGAGGAGAGAGAGAGACAGAGACAGAGAGAGAGAGAGACAGAGAGAGAGAGAGAGACAGACAGACAGACAGACAGAGACACAGACAGAGGTTGATTTCAATTGAGAAGATCTCCACAACCTGGAATGCTGGACTCGGAGCATCATAAAGGGATACAGTGTGCAAAAGCTCTGAATTGGTTTTGCATCTCATGTGTAACAAAACTTCTTTGTATGTTTCTAAGTAGTCTGAATTCTTAAGGGTCTTGATTCAATTTTATTTTGCTTTTTTGTTTGAGTTTGCTTTCAATTTTCTTCTCCTAGCTGTAAATTCTTTTGCTGTTCTTCAATCATTCCTGACATGAATGTTGATGTTTGGATTCAGTAGACATATCTTTCTTCTACCCTTTATACAAATTCCTTTTCTTTCCATTTTATACTCTGTATAAGATCCACCACTAAAATGTACTCTGCATAAATTGTGCAATTTAGTCTTCTCTACAACAAAAACAGCATCAGATTCTTTTGTTGTGGCTTTTTCCAGTACTGGGAATTGAACTGCAGGCCTTGCATAGGCCATATAGTTTCTCTATTATTGAGCAATATCCCTAAACTTCACCATCATTTTATCCTAGCTTTGCTAGCAGGGACATTTCATTAAATATGTATGTATGTATAAATATGTATAAAAGACTGGTTGTCAATGTATGTAATTGATTAATTCAAGTTCTTTGTTAGTGTAGTATAATAGATATAGACTTTGACTCTGAAATCTTGACCTATCCTTATTACATATTAGAATTCAATTAAGAAGTTTTAATTCTCTAAAACTAGTTTTTCATCTATGAAAATAAATAAAAACATTACTCAAATAAAGACTATCAATAGTAAGGAGGTGTCATAAGAAAAGAATAAACCTTCTTCATAGCAATTAGGTAATGAGTATTATATCATTCCCTAATTGATGTGGGAGGGGTAGAAAATATCTAGTTACCACCAGTAACCTTCCAAAAATACGAAACAATTAGCAATAATCAGTTTCATTCAATAAACATTCGCTTGTTTGATTATCTGAGGTTCTGATTAAATTGGCTTCCTAGTTTTTTTCAATATATAATTAGGAAGGATCAGTCATAGATAGTCATAGTACTATTGGAGTGAAGGGACTATAGTGAAATTATGTAAGGAATATCCCATTTCTCTTCTGAAGTTTCTCTACTATTGCTGCCATCAAAGAAAGCAATATTCATCAGTGGGACTTGCCAAGATATTATAAATTGATTAGTCTAAAATTGAAACTAATGTTCAAGTGTACAAGTAGCAATCATCAGTGTTTAATCAATGTTTTCAATACCAGGGATTCATAAACCCTAGAACCTCATATATTAGAAATGCATCCAACCAATACAGCAAATACATTTATTCTTTCTTGGAACTCTTGACCAACATTGTTTTACATATTATCCCATGATTTCATTATTGGAACTTGCTTTCTTCTAGCCTTGCTTTCTATTCTTAGTCACATGACTCACAATTAGATTGACAATGCCTATAGGCCTTGCTCCACACATAAATTGTTAGCATGCATGCTAATTAATGCCAACTGGGATGTGAGTGCCTATTCACCAGGAACTAGACTGAAACCACTCCTTGATTTCACATAGGCCATTGAGCAGTAATGGCTTTCAATCACTTATAACCTGAGCTACATTCAAAGTAGTGACCCAGAAAGGAAAGGCTCTGTATCCTATTATGACTTCCCTAGAAAGCATTGTTCCCCTGAGATCACTTGTCCTAAAGAGCTCTTAAATGCATTATTGGCTTTAGCAGGTTGTATTAGTGAGGCAGAGAAAAAAGAGAATTTCAGTTAAAAATATATTTGGAACTATTTAAAGCAATACTCTAAATGTTTGTCGGTAATGACAGAAATGAATCAAATTAAAATTACTTCTGACATGCAGAAGAGAGAAACATTGTCAAGCTTCTTAAATATCACTTTCAGATTGCATCTAACTCTTTATAATAAATGTCCATTAAAATTAGATAGCAACATATAGAAATATATGAAATAACTCATGGAAGTAATTTTGTCTTCATTTAATAATGAAAATACATTCATGTGCATATCAGTGTGGCTCTGTGGTGCAATGGATAGAGCATTCAATTTCTAATGACATGTATGTGCACATCATTATAAGAATAACTGTACAAGTTTTATATGATAATATTATTTTATATTATTAAATGAGATAAATCTTTAAGTATACATTTTATTATTAAGGATAACTATAATAGTTAAAGAAGTATGAATTATGTTAAACTTTTTTGAGAACAAAAATATAATCCCAGTGTCAGACTATATACAGAATTACTGATTGTGCAACTCTTTATCTCATGTCATATATGCAAAGTCTAAGATTCCATAAAAAGTTTCCATATTTTGTTCTTTTGGGCCTCCTGGATGCTGTATCTGGTTCCCTTCTCTCCCCCTCTTGTTTCTTATTTCTTTTGTCCTCACGTGCCTTAGGGTCATGTCCACTCTGAATGCTCCCAGATGTCACTGCTCCCGAGCATGCTCTCTGTTTTATCTACAATAAACTTTGTCTTCCCCCATATCTACTAGCTATCATGTCCTTCCTTTTCTTTATTTATTTTTAATCATCTGGTTCTGAAACTCAGAACCAGTTACGTCCTGTCCTTGCATCAGGTACGGAAACCAGGAAGTCATAAAAGTGAGTTCTCTCAAAGAATTCAGTCACTGTGAACCAAGCTCTTGATCTGAGGATCCTATATATCCTATAGCATACATGGATTATTTGTTTCTACTGACAACCTACAAAATTTGATTCCAAAGTGTAGAGTCATATTCTTCAGCTGATGCTTTCCTCTACCTGCTTTCTAATCAGATGTCTCATTTCTCTAGGCTCTGGAATGTTATGCCCTCCACATGGGCACCTACATGTTTATTCGTCTGGCCTCCTACAATCACTTGAATATCCCTCTTTGCTCCTACTCTCTCCCCTCTCCTTCTATACTGCAAAGTGTGCATAGTTTTTTCTTTTTACTGTTACTACAAAAGTCACACTGGTGTGCCAGTGAGCATCTCTTGCCTGCACTGGGCCCTAATCATAAGGACAAGGTATGCCTTTTCTCTGTGATTTGGAACATTTTTCTCTCTGACAAGTTTCTACTTCTATTTAGGAATTCCCTAGATGGAGAATCTGCTCAAGAGACACTTTATCCATCTCAGGTACTCCCGTCTCTCTATTCTGGATGGCTACACCCATCTGGGCCTCTCTACTAACACTTCCCACCTTCTATTTCTTCCTGTACTCAGATTTTATTAATACAGCTTGGCCTCAATGTAGATTAATGGCCAAACTTGTTGCACTTGATGTCCAAATTCTAAAAATATATCATAAGTGTGACTGACTGAACAGTATCAATGATCCCCAAATCTCTTATATATAAACTTTCCTGCTCTCCATTTCCAAAAAATCTCTTTTGTCTGAGGTTCTACTTCCCACTATTTATCTCTATGATGTTTCTGTCCATTGTTCTAAAAAAAGTGTCTCTTAAGACTGTGCTGTAAACTCTATCTAAATCTTTGTAAGCTCTGTTGGAGCCCATTCACTATGGTGGGATGCAATCTTAGCCATCAAGCAGGGGGAAGCGGCTTAGTCATACCCCATTAATGTGCCAGTATTTGCCCACTTCCCATGGGAGTCCTAACATGTTGGCAGGAGTGTATAGGGGGTGGGTTGCAGGAAGTGAGGACAGGTGGGAAGAAAATGAAGAAAAAAAGGGTGTTCCAATCCCATCTTGGACTGACTTCCTTCCACATGCCCACTCTGGGATCTTCTGGCCTTGGGACTGTAACCAGGTTAACTCACCCCTTGAGGACCAAGCAACCAGCAACCTGCTGAGAATGTCAGTCTACTCCCACCCCGACACAGGGCAGAGCTCTCACCCACTTGGAAAGGGAGTGCAAACCCTATGATACCCATCAGAGTATTGAACCTGCTCATACCAACAGAAGAGAACCTTGGATCTGTACCCACCAGGAGAACCCACCTGTAGCCACTAGAAGAAGGAATGGGAAGATAACAATATAAGAACAGAGTCAACAAAAGAAAAGCAATTCAGACACCACCAGAGTCAAGGTACTATACACCAGCAAGAACTGAACAACACAGATGAAGCAGAAGAAAAACCTTAAAGACTACATCATGAAGATGACAGAGACCCTAAAAGAGGAAATGAGAATATTCTTTAAGGAAAATGGAAGAAAAGACAAACAGAAAATTCCAAGAAACAATTCAAATAGTGTGAGGTTTGAAAGCTGAAACAGAGACAATTAAAAAAAAACAGTCTGAAGGAGTGCTGGAATTAGAAAGGGTGAGTAAGCCCACATCCCAGTGTGCCTTCCAGTGAGTGAGGACAGCCACAGAGCTTTCAACCCTGGTGGAAGACAAACACGCCAGATCCCATGTCTTCCCTTCCACCAATGAGACCAGGAAACCAGCATATCCAGGGACCAGGGGACCAGGTGGGAGGCTAAGCCTGGTCTTCTTTCTCCTTCCATGGGAAAGAACTAGAATGAGGAACACAAGAACTACCAGAGTATTGGACTTGCTAGCACCCACTGAAAGGGAACTCTGGTCCCCTAACCACCAGACCAGCAGGGGCTCTTTCTGCACCCACTAGAAGAAGAAAAACACTTCAAAGGGACAGAAAACATATTCAACAAAATCATAGAAGAAAACTTTCCCAACCTTAAGAAAGACATGCCAATGAAGGTACAAGAAGCTGACAGAAAACCAAATAGAGGGGATCACAAAAAAGTCCCCTTGCCACAAAATAATCAAGACTCAAAATATACAGAATAAAGAAATAATATTAAGAGCAGCTAAGGAAAAAGGCCAAGTAACATATGCAGGCAAACCTATCAGAATCATACCTAACTGCTCTATGGAAACTCTGAAAGTGAGAAGGTCCTGGAAAAATACTATACCAACACTAAGAGACCATGGATGCCAGCCCAGACTACTATACCCGGCACAGCTCTCAATAACTATAGATGGAGAAAACAAGATATTCCATGTCAAAACTAGATTCAAGCAATAAGTATCCACTAACCCACCCTACAGAAAGTTCTGGAAGGAAAACTCGAACCGAAGGAAGTTAACTACAACCAGAAAAACATAGGCATTAGAGAATCCCTCTCTACCAACAGCCAAAAGAACAAAGTGGTGGAATTCCACACATAAGTCCACAACCAACAACCATTCCAAATCAAAGAAGAATGAGCAATCAATGGTCATTAATATCCCTGAACATTAATGGCCTTAACTCACCCATAAAAGACACAGTCTAACAGAATTGATTCAAAGACAGAACCAATCCCTCTGCTGCATACAAGAAACACACCTCACCCTCAAAGACAGACATTATCTGAGAGGTAAAGGTTGGGAAAAGATTTTCCAATCAAATGGACCCAAGAAGCAAGCATGGGTAGCAATCCTAATATCTAACAAATTAGACTTTAATATAAAATCAGTTAAAAGAGATGAAGGAGGTCATTACATAGTCATCATAGGCAAAACCCACCAAGATGAAGTTTCTATCCAATATCTATGCGCCAAATACAAAGGTATCCATGTTCATAAAAGAAACATTACTAAAATTTAAATCACATATAAAGCCCCACACACTTATAGTAGGAGATTTCAACACACCACTCTCACCACTAGACAGGAACACCAGACAGAAACTCAATAAAGAAGCAAAGGGTCTAATAGAAGTAATGACTCTACTGGGATTAACAGACATCTATAGAACTTTTCATCCACATAAAAAAGAATATACCTTTTTCTCGCCACCACATGGATCCTTATCAAAAAATCAACCACTTACTGGATAACATATCAAACCTCAGCAGCTACAAAAAAATAGGAATAACTCAATGCATCCTATCAGACCACATGTTTTAAAATTAGAATTCAACAACAACACAAATTGCAGAAAACCTACAAACTCATGGAAATTGAATAATGCACAACTGCACCATTCCGGGGTCAAAGAAGAAATATAAAGAAATTAAAGATGTCCTAGAAGTCAATGAGAATGAAGAAAAAACATACACAAACCTATTGGACACTTTGAAAGCAGTTCATAGCACAAAGTGCCCACAAGAAGAAACTGGAGAATAGTTATACAGAGAATTAACGGCACAGCTGAAAGCTCTAAAACACAAAGAAGCAAACTCTTCCAGGAGGAGTAGACGCCAGGAAATAATCAAATTGAGGGCTGAAATCAATAAAGTAGAAACTAGGAAAACAATACAAAGAACCAATGCAAAGAAGAGTTTGTTCTTTCAGAAATCAACAAGATAGACAAACCTTTGTCCAAACTTACCAAACAGCAGAGTGTGAACATGCAAATTAACAAAATCAGAAATGAAAAGGGGGAAATGACAACAAACTCTGAGGAAATTCAGAGAATCGTCAGGTCATACATACTTTTGAAAACCTGTACTCCACAAAATTCGAAAATTTAAAGGAAATGGATGACTTCCTGGATAGCTATCACTTGCCAAAATTAAATCAAGAACAGATAAGCAATTTAAATATACCTATAAACCCTATGGAAATAGAAGCAGTCATCAAAATCTCTCAACCAAAAAAGGCCAGGTCCAGATGGTCTCAGTGCAGAATGCTACCAGAAATTCAAAGAACAGTTTATACTAATTCTTCTCAAAGTATTCCACACAATAGAAGTAGAAGGTACTTTGCCAAAGTCTTTTTATGAGGCTTCAATAACCTTGATCCCCAAGCCACACAAAGACACAGCTAAGAAAGTGCACTTGAGAACAATATCCCACATGAACATTGATGCAAAAATACTCAATAAAATACTGGCAAATCAGATCCAGGAACACATCACAGAAATCAAGTAGGTTTCATTCCAGGGATGCAGAGATGGTTCAACATATGAAAATCCATCAATGTAATCCATCATATAAATAAGCTGAAAAACAAAAACCACATGATTATCTCACTAGATGCTGAAAAAGCCTTTGACAAAGTCCAGCACCCCTTCACATTAAAGGTCTTGGAGAGATTTGGCATAACAGGAATATACCTAAATATAATAAAAGCTATATACAGCAAATCAACAGCCAACATCAAACTAAATGGGTTTGACAGAAACTCAACCAAATTCTGCTATAATCTGGAACAAGACAAGGCTGTGCACTCTCTCCATACCTTTTCAATATTGTACTTGAAGTTCTAGCCAGAGCCATAGGACAACAAAAGTAAATCAAGGGGATTCAAATTTGAAAGGAAGAGGTCAAACTCTCACTATTTGCAGATGATCTGATAGTTTACATAAATGACCCAAAGAATTCTACCAGGGAACTCTGACAGCTGTTTAACACCTTCAGCAAAGTGGCAGGCTACAAGATCATCTCAAACAAGCTATTTAAAATAAAAAAAATGTTAAAAAAAAGAAAATCAATAGCCCTACTATATACAGACTATAAGAGGGCTCAGAAAGAAATCAGAGACCTATGCCCCTTACAATTGCCACAAACAACATAAAATACCTTGGGCTAACACTAACCAAACAAGTGAAAAAAGTGTATCACAAGAACTTTGAGTCTTTAATGAAAGAATTTAAAGAAGCCCTCAGAAAATGGAAAGATTTCCCATGCTCTTGGATAGGTAGGATCAATGTAGTAAAAATGGCAATCCTGCCAAAACAATCTATAGATTCAATGCAATCCCCATTAAAATACCAGCACAATTCTTCACAGACATTGAAAGAACAATGATCAATTTTGTATGGAAAAACAAAAGACCCAAGATAGCCAAAACAAGCCTGTTTAACAAGGCAACACCCGGAGGCATCACCATCCCCGACTTCAAGCTCTATTATAGAGCTATACTTCTGAAAATAGCTTGGTATTGGCCATCAGGGAAATGTAAATCAAAAAAACTCTGAGATACCATCTTACTCCTGTCAGAATGGCTAAAATAAAAAACACCGAAGACAATTTATGCTGGAGAGGACGTGGAGAGAGGGTAACACTCCTCCACGGCTGGTGGGAGTGGCAACTCATACAGCCACTTTGGAAATCAGTATGGAGATTCCTCAGGAAAATGGGAATCAATCTACCACAAGACCCAGCAATTCCACTCTTAGGCACATATCCAAATGAGGCAAATTCATACAACAGGGACATCTGCTTCACTATGTTCATAGCAGCATTATTTGTAATAGCCAGAACTTGGAAGCAACCTAGATGCCACTCAACTGAAGAGTGGATACAGAAAATGAGGTACATTTACACAACGGAGTATTACTCAGCAGAAAAAAAACCCTGAAATTTGCAGGTAAATGGATAGCACTGGAAGAAACCATCCTGAGTGAGGTAACCCAGCTGCAAAAAGACAAACATGGTATGTACTCACTCATACGTGGATGTTAGACATGGATCAGGATAGTATCAGTCTGCACTTCCACTGATAGAGATTCTGGGAAACAGGAAAGAACCTAAAAGATATGCATAGTACCCAAGAGAAGAGGAATGAGGCACGATCCTCTGAACAGATGGGGAACACTGAGAGGGGTGGGGGGAAGTGGGAGCTGGGAAGAAGAGAGGGGGAGAAGAGGAAGAGAAAGTAGGTCATGGAGGAACAGGAATGTTGAGTGGGAGGTTAGATTAGGGTGAAGAGGGAATCATAGGTTAGAAAACAGATCAGGCCCCAGTGTGACCTCTAGTGATCTAAAGGAATGACACCAATTGTCAAGCTAAGCAATAATGGAGCGACCACCTCAAATACCCATTCATGATAATGAACTGGATGTCTATAACCATTTGGGAGCCTTCATCCAGTGACTGATGGAAGCAGAGGCAAACACCCACAGTTGGACACTGAACTGAACCCAAGGAGCCCAGTGACAGAGAGAGAGGAGCGATTAGCAAATTGGCAAAGAATGGGCTGGCAAAACCAGCAGAGACAGCTGATCTGAACAGGGGAGAGCTCTTGGACCCCAGCCCGACAGCGGGGAGGCCAGCATGGGACTGATCCGGACCCCCCTGAATGTGAGTGTGAGTGAGGAGGCCTGGGCAACCTATGGGACCCTGAGCAGTGGTGTTTATCCCTGGAATACAAACAGATATCGTGTGTCCATAACACAAAGAGAGATGCTGTCTCAGCCTGGACTCTTAGGGGAGTGCCTGGACCCTACCCTGAGTGAAACGAAAGACTCTAGATTTCCCCTATTTAGAAGGAATTGGCAATAGGGTGGGAGGCTGGGGAGGGGATGAGGGGTGCAGGAGAAGGGGAGGGTGAGGGAACTGGGATTGACATGTAAAACAAGCTATTTAAAATTAAAAAAAAATTTACACCAAAAAAAAGCTTCTCAAATTAGGGTACAAAAATCAACATTTAAAAAATTACTAGCATTTCTATACACCAGTGACAAACTTGCAGAGAAAGAGATCAAGGAAAGAATACCATTGACAATAGCTTAAAAATGTATTTAAAATAAATACCCAAGCAGATGAAACTTTAAAACAACTAAACAAAGAAATTGAGGAAGATAGAATATGGAAAGACTTCTCATTTCCATCTATATGTAAAATTTATATCGTAAAAATGGCTAACAAAAAACAAACTACAAATGTGATGCAATCTCCATAAAAATAAAAATGGCATTCTTCACAAAATTAGTAAAAATAATTAGAAAATTCCTATGGACACACAAAAGATCAGATACCCAAAGTAATTCTAAGTGAAAAGAACAATACTAATTCAATCACAATACCTGATCCCAAATTATCCTATAGAGCCGTGTCCTATAGGGACAAAACAGCACGGTACTGGCATGAACACACACACACACACACACATGCACACACACACACACACAGATGCACACACAAACATATGCGCATACACACATGCACACACACATGCACACACACATGCACACACACATGCACACACACGCGCACACACACACACGCAATCACACACGCACGCACACACACATGCACACACACACGCACACACACACACATGCACATGTACACACACACACACACACGTACCATGCAAGCCAAAGGGTGAGGGGGAGAAAAGAAGAAGCAACTGTTGGTAATAGGACTGAATATGAGCATGGGACAATGACATACATGCATGTAAATATTATTTCTATTATTGTGTGTGCTAATTATAATACACATAAACAACAGAAATAAGTATAATGACATGCATATATGAAAATGTCTTAATGAGTCTCATTACTTTGTATACCAACTTAAAAGAAGGGCCTCAAACTCTTTTTCAATGAGATAGTATCTGGAAAGTCATTCAAGTATAATTCCAAAATTCTACAGCATCCTCTACCTAGGAAATGCATAAATGATTTGTTACTTGTATTTTAGTTAATCAAACACATTTAACCAATTAGAAGGATCTGCATAATGATCAAATGTATTAAGATCATATAAAGATAAGAAAGAGCCAAAATGGGCATTTAATTTCCTAGAGAAGATAAAATGTAGCAAAAACTTTTAGATTTGGGAGGTTCAAAAGACCATCTTTTCCCTAAAGAAATGAGGTTCATTTTCAGGTAAATGAAGATGTAAGTTCAAGACAGAATAAATCTATATGATTAGTAGGTTACTTCTTGGCCTCCTATAAGATGCAGAAGTCATATAATAAATAAGTATCACATCTAGTCACTACAAAGCAAACAGCTCAACAAAGCAGTGATCTCTGCTTTTTACATTAGTTTCATGCATGCAAAATCTAAAAAAAATATTACAATGACAGTCTCCAACGAAATTCAGCATCATATACACCGCTACACATGTTGCACACAAATGACTTCAGAAAATATATCATGCTATGCATTTGCATCAATACATACAAGTCTACACATACTGATAGCTCAGCAGAATTCTGAAGGGAGCACTGCTCAACTACACATTACCTGAACTACCACAATTTTCTCTGAGACTAGGTAACATCCTACATGATATTATAAATCTTGAATTCTGCTGCTTGCAGAACTAGCATCAATGCATAAGATCCTGATTTCTGATACAACCTCAAAAAACCACTAGGTCCTCTTGAATCATATTGACATATACCTGTGCCATCTTAAGTGATGATGAAAAATATTCTGTACATAAAAAATTTCTAGGAAGCCTATTTTAACTAGATATCCCAGATGACATGATGGTGATTTTTTCCTAAGGGTCACTGTTTTGGTTAATCTTAGTATTTCAAACTATATTGGGTTCAATATGTTGGCAAATTCTTCCTCCAGTCACCTTCTCTGTATTCACATTAACAGCAATTAATGTCTTTATAATCATGCTAATATCTTCAAAAACTGTGGCTTCCTTAGTTGCAGTTTTATACAAGCTACTATTATCAGATTTATGGTTCCTTTATTTATTTATTTTATCTGATTTCAGCTCCTTTTTCTTACTGTAATCTAAAAGCAGCTAGCAATAACCATGCTATACGCTGTATGATAAATGACCTCAAAATTTCCAACACTAGGTTAATAAATCAGACATATTTACTCTTATTGCAGAGCACAGACTACTTTTCCACAGATTGTAACTTTGCTTAAGAAATGCCTGTTCACTGCTGAACTGCCATGACCTTTGCTTTGTATGCTGCCTTCCTATCAGGATGATGTTACAGCTTCTTACAAGAATTAGCCATTGAATTATATTTATGGTATGTTGATTGTCTGTTTCCCACATTACACAGTCTCCTAGTTCCTTATACCAAGCAATTCCTAAGACCCAAGAATCAATCAATTATGATTTAGCCACAGCTATTTTACTTTTTTGACTTGAATTTTGAGAGTTCGATTTTCTTGTTGTTGTAACAAAGTATCTGACTTCGTTGCTCTAAAAAATGAACAGAGCTAATAAATGAGGTGGACTAAAGTCTCATTCATTAGCCAACATGAGACAATTCATACTACAAGAATTAAGAGTAAAATGTATAGTCAGAAGGACAAGTCACATGTGACAAAAAAAGCTTTTTTTTCCTGTAGAGACATATGAATAACAACTAATAGTGGAAGGAGCAGGAAAACACATTCTAAAAACAATTCTATGTTTTTAAAGAAACTGATTTTGTAAGACTCTAATCTTGTTTTCTTGGAGTTTTTCACAAGCACACAGGATTCCCTTTAAATTAACTCCATTCTTCTACTATGCTTAACAGGGGAGACTATTTTGGCTCATAATATCAGAGATATCAGTCATCAATCAATGGTGCCACTGGCTGAAGGAAAAATTAAGGATCACACTAAGGATTCTGTATACTTAAAGGCAAGTGTCTGGTGACTTATGGTTCCCAAGATGCAAATTTCTACAGTTACCAGAATCTACAAATATATTACCACAAGATAAGAATCAATAATTCAACACAAATAGAAAGGTAGATCAATGGAATCTAATTGAACACCCTAATATTAACCCATATATGTAAAAACATCTGATTATTGACAAAGAAGCTAAAAATATACAATAGAAAAAGAAAGCATCTTCAACAAATAGTGCTGGCATAACTGGATGCTGGAAAGTAGAAGAATGAGGATAGATCCATATCTATCACCATCAATAAAACTTAAGTCCAAATGGATCAAAGACCTCAAAATAAACCTAGCCAAACTGAACCTTTTAGAAGAGAAAGTGGGAGGTACCCTTGAACAAATTGTTATGGGAGACCGCTGCCTGAACATAACACCAATAGCACAGACAGGTCAACAATTAATACATGAGACCTCCTGAAACTGAGAAGCTTCTGTAAGACAAAGGACACAGTCAACAAGACAAAAAAGCAGGCCACAGAATGGGAAAAGATATTCACTAACCCCACATCTATCAGAGGGCTGATCTCTAAAATTTACAAAGAACTCAAGAAGAAAGACTCCAAAACACCAAAGGATCCAATTAAAAAGTGGGCTATAGAACTAAACATAGAATTGTCAATAGAGGAGTCTAAAATGGCTGAGAGGCAGTTGAGAAAGTGCACAACATTCCTAGCCATCAGGCAAATACAAATCAAAACAACTCTGAGATACCGTCTTTCTCTTATTAGAGTGGCTAAAATCAAAACAACCAATGACATTTTATGCTAGAGAGGATGTGGAGAAAGGGGAACACTCCTCCACTGCTGGTGGGAGTGCCTACTCATACAGCCACTTTGGAAATCAGTATGGAGATTCCCTTGAAAAATGGGAATCAGCCTACCACAAGACCCAGCAATTCCACTCTTAGGCATATACCCAAAAGATGCGCATTCATACAACAAGGACGTCTCTTCCACTATGTTCATAGCAGCCTTATTTGTAATAGCCAGAACCTGGAAGCAACCTAGATCCCCCTCAACTGAAGAGTGGATTGAGAAAATGTGGTACATTTATACAATAGACTACTATTTAGCAGAAAAAAGCAAAGGAATCTTGAAATTTGCAGGCAAATGTAAGGCACTAGAGGAAACCATTCTGAGTGAGATAACCCAGCCACAAAAAGATAAACATGATATTTACTCTCTCATATATGGATTTTAGACATGGATCAGTGGAATGCCAGCCTTTATTCCTACTGCCAGAGAGTCTGGGAAACAGAACCTTCTACTAATGACTGATGGAAGATGAGGCAGACATCCACAGCTAAACACTAGCTAAACACTGAGCTGAACTCAAGGAACCTAGTGACAGAGAGGGAGGACTGATGAGCAAAGGGGTTAAGACTGGGCTAGTTTATCCCCCAGAAACATCTGACCTGAAGAAGGGGTAGCTCTTGAATACCAGACTGATGGCTGGGAATCTAGCATGGGCCTGATCAAGACCCCCTGAATGTGGGCCTTGGGTAGTAGATCAGTATTTATCCCTGCCATACAAATTGATTTTAGGTGCCCATCCCACAATGAGAGATGCCCTCTCAGCCTGGACTCTTGTGGGACACTCTAGGCCCTGCCCTGGATGAAATGACAGACTATGGACAACCCCTATGGAGGGCCTCATCCTCCCTGGGGAAAGGAGGGGATATGGGGGAGTTGGTGGGAGGGCATGGGAGGAGGGGAAGGAAAGAGAGAGGGAACTGGGATTGACATGTGAAGCAACCTTGTTTCTAATTTAAATTTAAACATAAAAATAATGGCTGGGTGTTGGTGGCTCACACCTTTAATCCCAGCACTCAGGAGGCAGAGGAAGGTGAATCCCTGTGAGTTCGAGATCAGCCTTGTCTACCTAGCAAGTTCCAGGACAGGCTCCAAAACAATACAGAGAAACCCTGCCTCGAAAAGCCAAAATAAATAAATAAATAAATAAATAAAGTAAAAAATTCAACCCATGTGTCTGTTTCAGAAACTTCATTTTCACACCATAATAACATCTATTTCTTCCATTTATCTTAGAATTGGAAATACTATTTACTTCCTATGTATTATACATGATACATAATAGCATGTTTTATTATTTATACTATAGTGTATTCTCCTTAGCATAGTGTAGGCATTGAGGAAGACATTGCTAATCTTAGAGCATGTAATAACGGTTCTGAGCCACATTCTATTTTGTTCTATGTATTCTTTTCTATAAATCTCAATGAGGTATATTTATCTTTAATTAATATAGTATTTTGTACATATTATTCCTATTTTTTTCATGATGAAAGTTGAGTGGTTTATTAAAGCCATTATTTAATTTTTTAAACTATCTCTTTTTCCTTAGTAAGATGTGTGCCAGGCCCTAAATTTCACAACCATACATACAAAAATTCTTGCAGAAAGGAAATGGGATGTAGCAGAATATGTTAGATATGTTTTAAGAAGGAGCTGGTTAAAAAAAGATGTGACTAGTAGTTAAAATTGTTCACTATTATCTTGTGATATACATTTCCTCTTATAACTACAAGTACAGTTTATAATTAAAAATATATTTGAAAAGTCAAAAAATGCTGAATAATATATTTGCTTCCATTAGCTGATGAAACTTCTGAGGAGTATCCTACATCCTCCACTGCTGTGTTTAAAGTGGGCAATATATACTATTTTTGCACATTTGTAGTTTGATTCTTTTGCAGTTACTAGTGTACTTTCTCTTGTCTATTATCACACTGGATATTTATATTTCCTAATTAGGGTAATTATATCATTGCATTCCAAAACATAATTTGTAATTTGTGTAATATTCTATTGTAGTAGTCAGGAATTAATAGGTACTTATTTTTCATATTCAGCTAGAGTAAGAACTTTTAAATTGTTTAAATACATAGATACTTCTTTGAAATATGCATTCCTATACTTAATGTAATATTATTTCCTGAAAGATTATAAGAGAGAGAAGACAAGCTATTCAAAAATGCAAAATTTTGTCTATAAATTTTAATTGAGTAATCCCTTTGGTATTTATCATTAATCTTGGTTCTTTTAATGTTTTATTTTCAAAATTATGGCAGATATTACTGCTGAAATAAGCTACAAAAACTGAGACGTTTACATTTTTTATAGCTCATTAGATCATATGGAAAGCTATGTGTTAAGGGAGATAGAGGAAGAGTTGACTGTAGTAATTGGAGTAAATATGATTATATTTCATTCTGTACATTCAGAAAATTTCCAAAATAAACATGCTAAAAAGAATAATTTATACATTTGCATCAGAGAATAAGACAAAATATAAGTTATCTTGCTAATTATAACTTAACATAATATTTCTTAAAAGTGTCTATTTTTCCATTTATTGATATTGTATAATTTGACCCCACTGCTAATGCATCGATCACTACATCATCGTATAATTTTGTAAGAAAATACTATCAGAAACAGAATGAAAAGTTTCAGAACTCTATACACTGTTTTTGTAATATGTGCACATTCAACAATTAAAAATTAAATGTGAATAAAATAATTTCTATCATCTTATACATTGTATTGATGAAGAATGGGTAATGAAGTCAAATAAGTAAGTTTGGCTCCACAAAGAACTATTAATGAAAGACTTGAGTTTTAAAAGTTTTAATTGAATATTATTAAACACTGTAGTTCTTTCAAAGTAACACTAACTTACAATATGTTATTTTGTAAATATGAATTTTGGAAACTACAAGAATCCCTGAGAGTACTGATATATTTTTCCTGAATCAGAAAGAGTAAAATGCCAGTGACTTAAACTGGAGAGGATGTAGAGAAAGGGGAACACTCTTATACTGCTGGTGTTGTGCAAACTTATACAGCAACTTTGAAAATCAATATGGCAGTTTCTCAAGAAAATGACAATCAGCCTACCTCAACATACAGCAATTGCACTCTTACATATATACTCAAATGATGTACATTCATACCAAGAGGGCAACTGTTAATCTATGTTCATAGCCGCATTATTTGTAATAACCACAACCTGGAAGCAGGCAAGATGCCCCTCAACTGAAGAATGGTTAAAGAAAATGTGATACATTTACACAATGCAGTACTACTCAGTGGTAAAAAAAAAAGGAATGGTATCTTGAAATTCCCAGGCAAATGAATGGAACTAGAAGAAATCTTCCTGAGTGAGGTAACCTAGACACAGAAAGACACACACGGCATGTACTCACACATGGGTTGATATTAGATGTAGGGTAAAGGATTACCAACCTAAAATCCACAACCCCAGAGAAACTAGGAAATGAGGAGGACCCTATGAGGGACATACATGGTATCCCAGAGAAAGGGACAAGATCTCCTGAGCAAACTGGGAGCACAGCTGGAGGGTAGGAGAGGTAGGATAAAGAGAAGGAGAAAAGGGAAGGGGATTGGAGAAGAACATGAGGGATCAGGAAGACTGAATTGGGGGAAGAATAGAGGAGAGCAAGAAAAGAGATAACTTGCTGGGCGGTGGTGGCGCACGCGTTTAATCCCAGCACTCGGGAGGCAGAGGCAGGTGGATTTCTGTGAGTTCGAGGCCAGGCTGGACTGACAGCCTCCAAAACAATACAGAGAAACCCTGTCTCGTAAAACCAAAAAATAAAATAAAATAAAAAATAAGAAAAGAAATAACTTAATAGAGGGAACCATTATAGGTTTAAAAGAAATCTGGCACTAGGGAAATGTCCAGAGATCTACAAGGATAACCCCAAATAAGAATCTAAACAATAGTGAAGATGCTACCTTAAATTCTCTTCCCTTATAATGAGATTAATGACCACCTTAAACGTCATCCTGGAGCCTTCACTAAGTAGCTGATGAAAGCAGAAGCAGAGACCCGCAGCACTGAGCTGAACTCCTGGAATCCAATTATAGAGAGGTAGGAGTGATGAGCAAAGGGGTCAAGATCAGGTTGGGGAAACCCACAGAAACATCTGAGCCGAGAAAATGGAAGCACAAGAATCGGCTCCCCAGTTTGACAGGTGGGGAACCAGCATAGGAACAGACAGGTTCCCTGAACATGGGTGTCACTTGGAGGTCTGTGCAGTCTATGGGTCCTTTGTCAGTGGAACTGGTATTTATCATTAGTGTATGAATAGATTTTAGGAGCCCATTCCCCATGGATGGATACTCTCTCAGCCCAGATACTCAGGGAAGATATAGGCCCTGCCCCAAATGATGTGACTGAATTTGATGATCCCCTATGTGAGGGCTTACCCTCCATGGGGTGTGGAAAGGAGATGGAATGGGTGGTTGGTGGTAGGGCATGAGACGATGGGAGGGAGAGGGAAATGGGATTGATAGGTAAAGTAAAATTGTATTGAATTTAAATAAAAATTATTTAAAAAGAAAAGAAAATAGAGGGACAGTTTGCTTTTTGACACTATTCATTATAATTCTAAATAGTATCACTTTTGATAAATAAACATACATTAAAAACAAAATAAAAGGAATAATTTTTAAATTCCAGTGAGGAAAATAAAATATTGAAATTATGAAAACCAATGTGGTTGTAAAGATTTAAGTGAAATTGTTAGGAACAGTCTCCCAGCAAATTAAAATGGGGAATAAGGGCATGAACAATTCAAACAACTGAAGCAAAAGGATTTATTCTATATGACCAGTACTATAAGAATCATGGGATAGTAGAAACGGGAAAAATTAGTAGGTCAGAATAATGACATATAAAAAAAAAGCGATGAAGAGAACAGTGAATTTAAAGAGACATCAGCTTTACCCAGAAATGTAATGATATTTTATATAGATATGTCACTAAATTATTATGTATGATACATAATATTGCACTTGTAGTGCTTGAATGAAACTGGTCACCAAAGAGACTGGCAATTGCAGGGGTTCTGGCTTTGGTGGAGAAGGTGTGGTCTTGTTGGAGAAACTGTCTCACTGTGGGGCAGAATCTGAAGTCTCTTTTGCAAGGCCTTTCCTCAGTGTGGCACTGAGACCACCTCCTGTTGCCTGAAAAGTGTAAAAATCTCATTTACTTTTTTAGTACTCTGTCTGCATGTATTCAGCCGTGTCTCACATTGATGACAATGTACTGAATCTCTGAACTTAAGTGAGCCACCCCAATTAAGTGTTTATAAGAGTTACCATTGTCATGGTGTCTTTTGCACATGGTGTGTATAACTAAGATACCACTATTGACATAATACTCAACATACAACAGAAACACAACAAATAGAACTCTAATGAAGAAAATTACTTCCATTACAGGATTTCTTAATAGGATTAAATAGTAGAACTCATATTGACCGGAAATGACAATAAGAGAGCCCAGGCAATGAAAGAATAGAGGAGCAAAACAGGACACGAGTTTTCATATTAGAAGGAGAGTGTGGAATGAACACCCAGTACCAACTGATGCAGCTACTGGAATTTCGGTCCAAGTGATTGATACATTCTGAAAGATCATCTAGTTTTTCTCTAGTCATGCTAATGAACATACTAAATAGATAGAAATCCATAAGTATGCAGTTGAATATTCTTTTTACTTATACTGACCACATTCAAGAGAGAATGGCTATTTCTTGAGTGTAAACATAAACTGTGAGTTGGAGTGAAGGTAAATTTTCACTAAGAAGTGACTAATTTTCCCTGTTTTCTTTGAATCTACTCTTTTCTGAATAGAATGTTAAGATCTTACATAATAGTGCTAGCATCTGGCTTTGAGTATAATTATGATTTACCTACTTTCTCTGTTATGTTGTTGTTTGTTTGTATTTAATTTGATTTCTGTTTTTCTCATCACCTTATGGTGGAGTTACTGTGAAGGGATGGTTTTTATGAAAGTAGTGACATACAGTGCATACTAACTACTAACTAATAATTTTACAGTCATAGGTATCACACACTTTATAATTGCAAGAATGAACCTATTTGGATTTTTCTCATTATTTTTTGTGTTCTGATTCTTGTTTTTTCAAGTTTCAGTTCTCCTTTTCACATATATTTTATCTTGCTGTGTAAATTAAATTGTTGAAGTGATTATGAGACAATTGTCTTTCTGCAGAGTGAGAACCTATACATTGTTCAAAGATTGAGTATTCCTGTGCCCTTTGAAAAAATTCTGATCAGTCCCACCTATTTAATCTTTATACAATGTAAAATATGTCATCTTAGTGTAAGTTATTGCCTAGGCATTGAAAGATCAAAAGAAATTTTAAAACAGGAAAGCACTCAAATGCATCATTCTTTTGATTATAGTGTGAATTGGACATTGAGTTGAAGGCAAATCAAAATGTCACAGCTGAAGTTATTGAAAGAATTGGATGATAAGCACATTTTAGATTTTTTAAAGATACAAAGGAAATGAGTTGGGAACATGAATACTGGAATCTAAAGATTCATAAGGAGAATGTAAAAATGAGTGCTGATGTCATTAAAGACCTAAATATATGCACATCTTCTTTTCCATACCATAGCCTTAAAATAGCATCAAGCACTAAAATGGCATGTTGAAAACACTTGAGAAATAAAGATTCAGTAACACAGCTATGCTGATCTCAACATATGGAAGCTTAAAAAGTAATTTTTTTACTCAATAATAATTGAAAACAAATAATATCATGACCTCCAAGAAGAGGAAGGTAAGTGATGACCAACCACCATCTGACTCAGAGGCTTTCACCTGACTCACTGAGTATCCTCATTTGGTATGAAATAAGTTAAAGGACACAGTATTTTGTTAGTAGAGTTAGTTTAATGGGAGAATTTAGACTTTATCTTCATATATGAGAAAGGGTACAGTTTTGAGATGCACATTTCACAGAATGACTTTCTTAGTTGAAGGAATATTGTCCTCTTTCTGAAATTTAATAATTAAGTGTCTGTGTTGGGTTCTGGAAGTAAAATATGATATGACATCAGAGTCTAGACATTGTGTAAAGGATATGGGTGCTATGTCTGTGTACACACTTCCTCATGACACATAATAATATATGAAGTATCTCTTGAACAAAATATTTTTCTACATGTACAATAATATTTTGTAAGAATTATATAATACAGTAATCCAGTACAATAATTCATGGTATGTATACAATGGAGTAGTTAGAGTCTGAAAGCCAGGTATATCACATTTCCTTCTTGGTAGAATGGTAGGGAATAGGTTATATGAACAATCTAGAAATATACCATGTCTTTTATACTGTATTTTCTTTGTATTCACTAACAACTTTTGCCAAAAATGGAAACATGGAAAGAAAAGCTAAGATTAACCAATTGATAGCACCATTTGTTTAGATCCTGCTTACCAATGATAAGCCTAAAATAGAAAATATGCAGGCAAAATGAATTGAAGTAACAGGGTGAAGGGTGAGTAGCATTTATACAATTCAGGTAAGAAAATTTGTCTATAGATATACAATATTGTGTACTATCTTTGGTTGCTTCTGAGTTAACAATTTGCATTTGTGTATGAAATTGGCATTGCAAATAAGATGAATAAAAAATCTTTGCTAATAATTGAAATATGTGTATATGATTATTAAAATGTTAAATAGAATATTAAAACATGCATGTACAATAAATAAAAGAGAATTTATTAATTTTTCCATATTGTCAACAAATTTCCTTGCTTCTTATTATACATCATTACATAAGGCTATTGCAAGGCCAGTATATAAAGTATTTTGGACACACTATATTTCTCACTACATTCGCTAATGGCCTCATATTTCCCATTAGTCCTCTTTGTTTTAGTCTCACGTCTCATTTCAGATTTCATTTTGTTGTGATAATTTCACATAACACATTAGTAAACACATTAAAGGATGACAGTGAGTACAATAACAATGCCAACCCCATACCAACCACTACCTTATTACAAAAAATATTTCATCGTGTCAAAGAGAAATTGTGTACACATTAAACATTTCTTTGACTACCCTCTGTCAAAACCCCTTTCAAAAGTATAATATTTCTTTCTTTGGATATTTTCTTTCATGTGAATGAAATCACACAATATGTAGTAATATGTACATGATTTTTCTCCTTGCTTTTATGATAAGGCTCAAAGTATAACTTAATCTGACTAAGGTTTGGATAATATTAATAAGCAAAATTAATAATCAACTTTTCTGTACTATATAAAGCATATCATTATTATATACAAATTAAATATCTGTGCTGTAATATTACAGTTAATGAAATTAGAAAGAAATTCTCTGACATTATGGAGGTTAAGGAATTATATAATTCAAAAAATACTAATTAACTTCAGATAACATTTTTGTATAAGGATATATCAAATTGAATAGGAGAGAATAAATAAATCTCTGTGGCTAAAATTTGGTTGATATTTTTTAGAATTAAATTGGATACTGGAGACCTTGGATTTATGTACATTGATATAACCTAAAGTCAGTTAAGGGGGGCAGTATCTGATACAGAATCTTGTCTAAATTTTGTGTATCATTTAAAATCTTGGTTTATCTTGCTAATTATCATGCTATTTTGAAAAACAAACTTTGTGCTTAGCTTATATAAAGTGAGATTTAAACAGAAATAAAGCTTAAAAAATCAGTACATGTAAAGGGAAGCTTTCCCACCAGCCTGGTTCCAGAACCGCATCAGTCCCTAATAAACACACAGGAGGCTATAGTAATTATGAAGCTGTTGGCCTTGCTTGTTTCTTACTGGCTAGCTCTGACTTAAGTAATTACCCCATAAGTGTTAATCGAAGTATTTCTCTTACCGGAGAACTTTCCGGGCTTCCTACCCCATGGTGTTACATCTTGACTTCCTGTGTTTCTGCTTCCCAGAATCTTGCTGGATGACTAGTTCCACCTATCTTGGTTCCCTATTGGCCAACAGTGTTTTATTGACATATACACAGGACTTCCCCCATCATCTCCTCTTTTCTGTCTAAACAAAAGAAAGGTCTTAACTTTAAAATAGTCAAATTATATATAACAGAACATTATCAAGTAAGAACACAGTTACAATATTTTAGCAAGATTTAAAGAAAATATCATCCATCCCATCCTTGTGAGTTCAAAGTTCTATATGTAGCTTATCTTTTATCATAACTAAGTAAATCTATAATTATCTGTCTTCAACTCCATCAAAGACCACAGAAGGATAATATATATACACTAGAATTGACAGACATCTTGCTACCTGTACAATCACCTGAAGTTCCTCTGTGTTGTTGGGGCATCCATCTTCAGCCCATAGGCCACAGTGTGTCTGGAAGACTTCTCAACAAAACAGGAAATTTCAAACTGTCCATCTGCATCAGCAGTCTGTCAGTCATTTTTCTGTATCCTGCAGAAAGTCTCTTAGACTCTTCCATGAAGCAGGAACCCTGAAGGACTATTTGAGTTCAGCAGTCACTTTCCTGTGGGTCCTGCATGTCCAGTTTATACAGCAACAGTCCAGCATTCCAGGCAAGAGCAGTTTCTTGCCCAAATGTCTAATCTTACCATGTTGAAAGAAAACTCCATAAAAAGTTTCCTGATGCCCATCTTGCTCTCAGACATAATTGGTGCTGCCAGGAGCAGACATTTCTCATTGTCAAGAAAACCCCTAAACCATTTTAAATGCCATTTTCTGAAGGTCTTTGAAAGGTTTGAAGACTATCTATTTCTCTCAAATATATCTCTATATCTAGAAAACCTAACTTACCTAACTATAAAAATCTGACTATTATAAGTAACTATCTATAATCTGTACTCAATTATGTATTATGTTTTAAAAGATCAGTATAAGCACAATACTTAATCAAGAGGAGAAATATACACATCGCAAAATTGACCTTGAATTTGTATCAATAAATGAAAAACCATACCCATACCAAGTATTCATTTCCATACCATAATTCCCCTTTTTACCATTAAAAAGAGATCGGTTGTGATCATTAACCAACTATAAGCAATCCCATTTAAATGAAAACAAAGATTTATAAATAAGATGGGAATTAGGACATCGCTCATTCCAAACTGCTTCATGCTGGAAGGGGGTGCTGTTCATACCATGGGGATCATGACAAAACTCAGAAACCTGTATAAGTCCTCAGTTTCAGGGTCTGTAAGAGAGCGTCATCATCTTAGCTATTTCAGTTGTTGGAACACTTGGTCCACTGCTTTCAGGGATCTTGGTTTATCAAGCTACAAAAGCCTGGAAGGAATCCTCAGATTTTAATTTTCTGTAGAAACATAAAAAACTCTTTCCCAAGTAACATATCCTTATACTTAAATTTTGAAGTCAAGGCATTTTCAAAAGATATAAGTTAAATTAATTTAGCAGCATTTATAATCAAGTGCACTTTAGCAGCTGTTCCTTCCTGAGCAATCAAAACCTGAAAAACACAATAGTGTACAGTATCCAGACTTTCTGTGTATTTTTCATCTTTACATGGCTTATTTATTTATCTATTATTATTATTAATGTATTTCTTTTACTTTTATTTATTTTTCTCTGAGACAGGGTTTCTCTTTGGAAATCCACCTCCCTCTGCCTCTGGAGCAATTTCAACCAGCATGTGCCACCACAGCAGACTTCTCTATTTATTTACCACTATGCCGTGGTTTTTTTTTTTTAATCCTACATATATTTTTAAACACATCATAAACTTTTAGAGGTTTTTCTTCATCCAAGTCTGACTTTACTGTAAATCTTTATGTTTTTCTGGCCACATGTCTAATCTGTTAAAACCGCGGCTGTTTAAACTGCCGTTTTTCCAAGATGGCGTGCATAAGCGTGACTCCAGCTGCTGGCTTGGAGATGTGGTCAGTGCCACTTCCAGCTGTGCTTACATACCTTTCAATTGTTTGCAGAGCCTCTTAAAAGAACTTGCTGGGTTTTTTTTTTTGGTTTTTTGTTTTTTTTTGCTTATGCTGAGTCAGGAAGACTCTCTTAAGCAAATTGCATGAGTTTCTGCTTGTCGCTAGCATAACAGAGCCCACCTGAGAAAATGCTGCTACCAAAAATCTGTGCTTCTCTCTGTTCTTCTGTTTCTAAAATTCCTTTAAAGCTTTTGTCATTCTACATGGAAATTCATCATCCCACTCCTGATCACCATTATGTAAAGGGAAACCTTTTCCTTAAGAGAAGCCTTCCCGCCAGCCTGATTCCAGAGCCGCATCAGTCCCAAATAAACACACAGGAGGCTATGTTAATTATTAAGCTGTTGGCCTTGCTTGTTTCTTACTGGCTAGCTCTGACTTAAGTAATTACCCCATAATTGTGAATCTAAGTATTTCTCTTACTGGAGAACTTTCTGGGCTTCCTACAACATGGCGTTACATCTTGACTTCCTGTGTTTCTCATTCCCAGAGTCCTCCTGGATTCCTAGTCCCACCTATCTTGTTTCCCTATTGGCCAACAGTGCTCTATTGACATATACAGGGGACTTCCCCCATCAAGTACACCACATTAATGAACAAAGAGAATGACTAGAAATCTACAAGTTAATAAAAGCAAAAACCTTTGACTAGACAATCAAGAGGCCATGATGGTTTATATAAATCCATAGTTCAAAAAATTATGCCTTCAATTTAGTGATTTTATGTTTTAGTTTGATTATTTGCTTATTATTTATTGTACTTACTTAAATTAAAACCAGAGACATAGTCTTTACTTTTTTACATTAGCACCATAACATGTTTCCATACATGTGCCAATAATTATGTCCTTGTTTTTCAGGATACCAGTTCTCATATTGATTAAAAAGAATAATACAATACTGTATAGAGTTGATGGAGTATTACTAAAAATTATTGTATAAACAACAGAGTATGAAAGCAGGATATCTAGTTTTAGTGACTCTATAATAACTTTTTTTTCACATTCTGTGTTTCATACAATATTTTTATAGCCTTAGTATAAGGAACTTTTTTTAAATTTCACCAAATGGTAGCTTGTTTTTAGTTTATAAAACACAACTCCTTTGTGTCATTGATTTTATGTTCCTAAAATTTAGAGATTGCCTTTGTTAGTTTTAAAGGTTATAGTATATTGGGGCGGGGGGCAGTGGTCAGAACTTGGAAGTTTTCTATGTTGAACTATATCTCATGTACAAAGAGAGGTGGCTTAACTTCCTCATCTAATGTGGAAAACTTGTATGTGTTTCTTTTTTGGTCATTGTGGATAGTACTTCTGGTTTTGCAGATAAAAGTGGAAAGTTAGAGTCCCACCTTGTACTTCATTTTAGAAAAAACTATGTTGGTGTTTTATTAGTGAATATGATGATAGATGTGGGGTTTGCATAGACTGACTTTATAATGTTGAGGCAATTTTTCTTTTGTTTCCAGTTTGTTGAACCCTTATCATGAAATGGCAAAGAATGTTGTCAAACTGTTTCCTATGTCTATAAAAATGGCAGTATGTCTTTACTTCAAGTTCTGCTTATATGATATATCAGACAAAGAAATATCCTGGTATAATCTTAGATCACAGAGAAAAGTCAATTGATAATCATGCATGAGTTATTGAATTTTATTTGTTTATACATATATAGTTGACAATTTTCATTTACATATTAATCAGACAAATTAAGATTTTATATAGATGGAAATTTGTCTCCCTACTTAAACAAGGCCACACCTCCTAATAGTGTCACTCCCTTTGGGATTACATGGCCCATTTACATTCAAATTACCACAGCTTACTTTTGTGATTGCCTGTTGTCCAATGAGTTGTGCAGTCTTCAACATGATTAATTTTACTATTTTTTATTTATTTTCAAGGGTATATTTCATAATAAAGCTTACTGTTGTATATGTATTTCATTGAATATATTTTTTATATTTTAATTTATTTTTTATTTAAAATAACTTCTCATAAATTATATTTTGTTCATATTCTTTCTATTTACACAGCTCTTCTGAGATCCTTCCTACCTGCTCAACTTCATGCTTATTCTCTCTCTCTCTCTCTTTCCCCGTCTCTCTCCCTCTTTATCCCCCTCTGTCTCTTCCCAGTGTCTCTCTGTCTCTTTGCTTGAAAGAGGAAAAACACACAAAAAAAAACCAAACTAAAAACAACAATAACCAAAACCCCTAAAAATTATCTAAAAAGTGTATCCAAAAACAGAGTCTTGTTTTGTTTTTGTTTTTTCCAACTATGTCTGGGCATGAGACCAGGCCAGGAATGTGGTTTGTGTAAACAGTGACATCTCCTTGGAGAAACTGTTTTCTTCTTTTCAGAATGTATCAACTCAAAATAGCTCCTTGGTTGCTGGGCTGTGGTGGCGCACGCCTTTAATCCCAGCACTCGGGAGGCAGAGGCAGGCGGATCTCTGTGAGTTCGAGTCCAGGCTGGACCGATAGCCTCCAAAACAATACAGAGAAACCATGTCTCGTAAAAACCAAAAGAAAAAAAAATACCTCCTTGGTTAAGGACGAGAATACATATCCACTCTCTGTTCTCCATACTGAAATTTTGTCTGGTTAGTGAGTCATATGTATACTTCCAGGCTCTGAATTCATATGTGTAGCACTCTTGTGTCTAGAAGATGCTCTTTCCTTGAAGTCATCTGCCACCTCTGACTCTCCCATCATTTTCTGAAAAATACCACACTATTTTAGATAACAGTTAATGTACTGTACATTTTTGACAAAGACATTCTCTTTCCTGTGTGTCATCTGCAAACATAATTTTATTTGTTTTATAATTTTGGGCAATTGACTACTATGAGATGATGCCTCATTTTAGGTTTTATTAGTATTCTTAATGTTTTGTTTGTAAATGTGTTTCCACACAAGGCTCAAGTCTTAAAAACTCCCCCCACAGCTGCTATAGTGAGAAGCTAGAGGATCCTAGGGATGATAACTTTGTTGATTAGTTTCTCTGATGAGTTATCTTTGAATGGGTCAGTGGTAGGTTCAGCCTTTATGAAAGCAGTAGGCAATGGCAGAATATGCCTAAGATTTATGTCTCAACCATAGCCCTTTCCTTTGCCTCTAAATGCTTCACATTCATTCTGAAGGGAGCTTTCTTTTTTCTCCACATACCATCTAATATTTGTATTCTAATATATATGTGCAATTGGAACACATAGTCATAAAATGATGAGCCAAAATTCTTTCCTTCTATAAGCTGTTTGTCCTACAATGAAAATCTAAAAAATTAGTGACAGTGAACATTTTTTCTTTTTTTATTTAAAAATTTAGTTTTTGGCAGGGCGGTGGTGGTCCACGCCTTTAATCACAGCACTAGGGAGGGAGAGGCAGGCCGATCTCTCTGATTTTGAAACCAGCCTGGTCTACAAGAGCTAGTTCCAGGACAGCCTCCAAAGCCACAGAGAAACCCTGTCTCGAAAAAGCAAAAAAAAAATTATTTTTCATTTTATATGTCAACCTAGTTCCCCCTCCCTCCCATTCTCCCACTGTCCCCTGCCTCCTAGTTCCTATGTCCCATCTGTGCCTCAAGGGGATAAGATCTTGGGGAGTCAACAAAGTTTGGCATACCAAGTTGAGGCAGGACCATGCCTACCCCTGTATCAAGGCTCTGCAAGTTATCCAACCATCGGAAATGGACTCCAAAAAAGCCATTTCATGCACCTTGGATAGGTCCTAGTGCCACTGCCAGGGCCGCCTTCAGTAGATCAAGCCACATAACAGTCACTTACATTCATAGGGTCTAGTTTGGTCCCATGCAGGCTTCCTAGCTGTCAGTTCATATTCTGAGGACTCATACTAGCTCAGGTCATTTGTCTCTGTGTTTTTTCCATCATGATTTTGACCCCCTCTTCCCCCCACTTCATATGATCCTTCATTTCTCTCTTTAAGTGAACTCCAGGAGCTCAGGCCAGTGTTTGGCTATGGGTCTCTGCATCTGCTTCCATCAGTTACTAGATGTAGGTTTTATGATCCCAATTAGTGAAGTCACTAATCAGATTACAGGAGAAGGCTCATTCAGACACCCTCCCCAATACTCCTAGAAGTATTAGCTGGGGTCATCCTTATGGATTCCTCAGAATTTCTCTGGCATCAGGTTTGCCAGTGAAGCTAAATAAAAACAGGGAGACTAAGAGGGACACACATGGAGGACCTCAGGCAGGGAAAATAGTTGAGAGCTCCTAGGTAAACTGGGAGGGAGGTAAGATGATAGGGAATGGGGAATGGGATCAAGAAGACAGAGTGGGGATGGGTGGAGGTGAGAACAATGAAGAAGATATCTTGGTAGAGGGAGACTTTATGGGGTTTTAGGTAGAAACCAGGTACATTTTTTCATTTATCTGTGGAATAATTACATGTCTTTTTGAGAAATATTTATTAGTGTTTTTTTCTGTTTTCTAAAATCTTGTTTTTCACTTTCTTGATATTGAAGTGATTTCCTTGTACATATTTGATGTTATCTTTGTATAAATTATGTGGTTTGGAAAGATGTAAATCCAAACACAATTCCAAGTAGTAACAAAGTATTTTGTGGGTATGATCCAATAAGAAGAATTATTATTTCTACTTTGTTTCCGTGAGAAAATGTAGATACAGTGAGATTACAGAGTCGGTGGCTAGGCTATATGAAGAACTCTGGCAGAATGTCTCTGACCTTCCTCTGAATCACTGCACAGGTTTGATTCAGAAGAAAGGGGAAGGAGAGGAAGCTGGGTTGACACGTGAAACAAGATTGTTTCTAACCTAAATAAAAAAATAATAATTTAAAAAAACTTTGTTGAACCAAATGCCATGAAGATTTGTTTTCTCCTGGAATAGTGGTTCTCAACCTTCCTAATGCTACAACCCCTTAATACAATTATTCAAGTTTTTGTGACTCCCAAACATAAAATTCTTTTTGTTGCTACTTCACAACTGTAATTTTGCTACTGTTATGAATCATGATGTAAATATCTGTGGTCTGATGGCTTTAGGCAACCCCTGTGAAAGACTTGTTTAACCTCCCTAAAGGGGTCCTGACCCACATGTTGAGAAACCCTGTCCTAGAATATAATAGCATCAGTTTTAATGTATAGATATGTAATATATAGGCTGTTGAATCTTGTGTAGGGGTATAGTCAGGGTTAAGATGGGGTTAGAAAAAAAAGAGAAAATTGAGGGCAAGTTCAAGCCTCCACTGTGATGGCTTGAATGAGTATGCCCCACATACACTAAGATATTTGAATACTCAGCTTACCAGGTAGTGGCACTGTTTGAAGGAATTAGAAAAATTAGGAAATACGGCATTATTGAAGGAAGTGTGTCTCTGGGGGTGGACTCAGATTTCAAAATTCTAAGTCAAATCCAATATTATTTATACACTTTATCTCTCTGCCTGTAGATTATGATATAGAACTTTCAACTGCCATGTTTCCTGTCATGATGATAATGTACTTAACCTCTGAAACTGTAAGCAAGCCCCAGCTAAGTGCTATCTTTTAAAGAGTTGCCTTAGTCATGGTGTATCATCAAAGTAATAGAACAGTAACTAAGATATTTTCCTTATCCCCAGGTCTACCATAATAACATATTTGAAGCATCTTCATTGATATCTGTATGCTTTTTCTGTGCAGAAGTTTTTGATTTGTTGCAATTCAAATCACATTTTTGCTTGTTTCTTCATTATTTGTTCCTATTTCTTTTACATCTATAATTCCTTTGTTAAGACCATCATATACAATTTTGCACTTAAGTTTCTTTGGAGTAGTTTAATATTATTCATTCATGATTAATTCTCTAATCAATATTGATTTCATGAGCTTGGTTTAATTCTGTTTTTCATTCTGCAAATATCTAGGTTCCAAATGCCATCTTTTGGGCTGCTGAGATGACTCAAGTGTTGAGAAAACTGACTGCCCTTCTAAAGGTCCTGATTTCAATTCCCAGCAACCACATGGAGGTAAATGATTATCTGTAGTGGGATCTGATACTCTCTTCTGGAATAAAGGTGTCTATACAGATAGAGCACTGATATACACAAAATAAATAAATTCAAACAAGCAAAAAAACAAATGCCATTTTTTTACTCATGATTTACTCTGTACAAGTGTTCAAAATAAAATAGCCAGGTCAGGTGGTTGTGGCACACCCCTTTAATCCCAGCACTTATGTGACAGAGGCAGGTCGATCTCTCGGATTTCGAGGCCAGCATGGTCTACAAAGCTACACAGAGAAACCCTGTCTCATGTAATCAAAAAAAATTCTTGGCTAGAAGTGGATGATGCCATTTCTGGGCTCTGTTTAGCTGAATTGGCTGATTTGTCTGTTATATGGTTGTACTGCACTTGTTTGATTACTTTATTGTAATTTGAAACCAGGTAGCATAATTATTTCAAAAGTTCTCTTGGAGCATTGTAGACAGAGGAGCTGTGGAACAGTTAACCTAATTTCCACTTCCTGCTGGAAACTGCTTGAGTAGTGATGTATAGCAACTTCAGAGCCATTCTTCAGTTGCTAGCCACTTACTATGCTGCAGTTATTGCTCTATTTCCCTGGAGTTTTAGTAAGCAATACACCAAATCTATAGTTCTCTTTGTATAATATGTGCAGCTTTTTAACATTGAATATATTTAGATTTATTTGTACATAATTTGATTTTTAATTATTTTATAGTAATGACTCCTGTAATTAAAATTACCTTTAATCAAATTTTCTCTCACCTTTGTATGTGTATCTACTATAAGTGGAACTGACAAAATTACTTTCTTGATACCTTTTGTAGTTATTTCATCATTAGTTGTTAGAAATGTTAGTGTGTGTTGAATGCTGATTTTGTAAGCTAAAATTTTGAGAGTTCATTTATTTTCATACTTTACAATTGACCATGTTATCAGCAAACATTCTTATTTCCTAAAAATAAAATACATTAAAATGACTAATGTTAGTGAGGATGTAATGAAATTAGAATGATCCCAAACTCACGCAAATAGGAAATATTATTATTGCTGGGAGGACCAAAAAGAATTGTGGGGACAGGGTTTATTTGCTTCACACTCCCATATCATGTTCATCATTAGAGGAAGTCAGGATAGGAACTCAAGTAGGACTGGAGGAACCTGGAGGCAGGATCTCCTTCACAGGCCATTGAGGAACGCTGCTTACATCTTGCTTAAGTAAGGATTCCACATTTGGTATAGCAGCTCCAAATGGGATCACTACCTGATAGAATTTTCAATATTCAACTGTCATTCTCCATGATCTACCTGTCTTCTGCACTGCCCAGTAGAGGTAAAGGGAGATATAATGCAAACCATCACCCCTGCATCTTTCAAGTCCTTGCTGGTAGCACTAAATTTAGTAGTTTCTCCAAGGATGCAATACTGGCTTTGATTCATTATTTTCTCTGGCAGAATCAACTTTAAAGTCTCTCACTTAACTTTTCTAATCACAATAGCCCTTAGTACACAGGTTAGGGAACCAGTGTGGGAATTCTGCCAAATTCTAAATACATCTATCTAAATTATATATTCTGTGTCTGGGGAAATAATCACAGGATGAGTTCAGGGTTCAGGGATTCACTGGACTTACAATGAGATAAATTCTGCCAAACCTACATTAATACCTGACTTTCACAAGCATACACTTTAACTGCAAGGCCACGATGTTTCCTGTGATCTCTCAGAACCAACATCAATTTAGAAAATGTGTCCAATAGACCCTAGAAATACTGACTGCTTCCTTTCTGCCAATGCAAAGTAACCCTTGTAAAAGGAATGAGAAAAGGATAAAAGTAAAACTTTTAGGTATTTTATCCAAGTCTTTCCTCGAGGAAATCTTGCCACCTCTTTCTTTCAAGCAGTTGTAGATTGCAACCTGGCCTAAGTCTGGAAACATCTTCATAGGCTGAGATTCCCTTTTACCATAAGCCATTGTAGACTTTATTCATTTGTTTGAGAATTTTTCCACTTATAAAGATCAAAGGAAATTGCAATACCTTATTTATTTCGTACCTAGAATCATCATGATTGGTTAGTTAGTACCAAAGTTCCGTATGAGTCATGCCACCACAAAAATCACTTTTCTGAGCTGCCTTTATAGGTTAGACCATTATAAACATTGGTTTCTCTGTGTTGTCCATTAAGAACAACTATGATGATCTTTCAGTTGGCAATTTAGTACTGCCACCTGGCCCTGGTTTCTTTAGGGCCCAATTAAACCCACTATATTTGATTCATCCCATTGAGAAGCAGGGTCTCCATCCTTCAGATTTAGCTCATGGAAAGTGATGACAACAAAGTTCTTCAAATGTATTGGTGCCCCTCTCACCATTTTTTATCTTTTATGATTAGTGAAGGACATGTCTTCTGGATCTTCTACTTGTATAGGATTAGATTTTACATAGCCTACCGACTCTAGCATTTAAATTTCCCTGAGCCTCAAAATCCCTTTGGCAGCATCAAGCCAAAGGATATGAGGCATCTCCATCTCTATTCCAGTGTTTCAGTCAAAAATTCAAACAACATTTTGACACATTTTCACTGTATAAACATATGTATTAAACCTAAAATTTCCAACCAGTAGGCCCATATGAATGAAATCATCCTGATTCAGTTTTATCTTACTTTCACCATTGTCCAACACTCTCAAAAAATACATTTCTTCACACATTTCTTAGATTTCTGCTTTAATGCATGAGCAGATGAATTAGCTCATCAAGTTCTTCAGTAGTATACAATATCTCAAGGACTTTATTTTCCATCACCTCTCTAGGAGCCTACTTAACCTTTAGTCTAGTTATAGTTCTATAGGCAAAAATTGACAGACCATGAAGAAAATCACCATTTTCTTACCTGTCATTACCCTCAGAAAAAGTTACTGCTAGTTTAGCAGATACTGACAGATCAATTTCCTCAGTAAAAGGCATAATATGAAATATGTCAGGAGATGGGAGTGGGAATTTTCTGTTAAGGGTCTTTGCTTGTTCACACCATCATTATCAAATCCATTCATTCACTTGTAGAGAGCAACCTGCCCCGCCATTTGCTTGGGCCCTGTCACAATTGAAGTTCCCAAATAACACACAAGATACTGCATTAATTATGAAGCTGTTGGCCATTTGCTTGTTTCTTACTGGCTAGCTCTGACTTAAGTATTTACTCCATAATTGTTAATCTAAGTATTTCTCTTACCGGAGAAAGGTATGGAACTTCTTACCCCTATGGCAGCTACATCAAAACTCTCTGTGTTTCTCCTACCCAGAGTCCTCCTCAACTCCTAGTCCCACTTATCTTGCTTCCCTACTGGCCAACAGTGCTTTATTGACATATACACAGAACTTCCCCATCATTCACTGCCATTGAAGCATACATCTTTGGAATTCTAAAGTATACTGAGACTAGCTGAGATATGGCCTGAATACTATTAGTTTCTTTAACCATCTGTTGATAGACAGCAATTGTTGTACTAGGTGGACCACAGCCTGTAAACTATTCTTATAAATTCCATATATATGAATTCTAGCAGATTTCTGTTTCTCTAGAGACCTTTGACCAACATTTCTTTATTGATTGATGAACTATTTGCCATGAACAAATTGTTAAAGAAGCAGTTATTCACCACACCATGAAGGGTTAAAAAATGGGGTATATGGATAAAAAGACTACCAGTCAGGTTTGAAAATATGGAAATATAAAGCATGTAACAAGGTTAAACTTGAAAACCTAATTTAATTGAAATGAAAAATAAAATAATTATTATAAATCTAAATATTAAACAAAACACCTCATATTTCTAAGTCTATAAAATAACCAAAACAGTTTCACACAATGAGAGGATCTCTTCTTTCCAAGATCTGTGCAACATTTTACAATTAAATATTACTTCTGCTTTATAACCTTCTCCCATGTTTCTGGCATGGATAAGGAATTTGGGGAGAAGGGAACTTTTTGTAGCTGTAAGTCACATTGGGAGGATTTAGAAGCTTACACTTGAATAAGTTTTGCATCCAAGTATTTATATTTTGAATGTTTGAAGTCTTCTGAGGGGATTCAGGCTCCCACTACAATGCTTAGGGATATGTCTTCCCACTCATGATAGGCTGAAAAACTGAATCCAACAACACATCTAAAGGACCATTCAATATGATCATATAGGCTCCATCCCAGAAATGCAGATGTGGTTGAATATTGAAAATAAAAGTCCTTGAGAAGTTAGGGATAGAAGTGACATAACTCACCATAATAAAGGCATTTTACAGTTAGCCCATAGCCAACATCAAGTGAAATGGAGAAAAACTCAAAGCAATTTCTTTAAAATCAGGAAGAAGACAAGGTTACCCATTTTTCCATATGTCTTCAATATAATACTTGATGTCTTAGCTAAAGCAATAAAGCAAATAAAGATCAAGGGGATTTCAATTGGAAAGGAAGAAGCCAAAATATTGTTATTTTCAGATGATATGACAGTATACATAAGTAGCCTTAAAACTTTATAGGGAACTCCTACAGCTGATATACACTTTCAGCTTTGTAGTGGGATACAAAATTAACTCTTCAGTGTCTCTCTTATTTATAAATGACAAACAGACAAAGAAAGATATCATGTTAACAACATCTTCAAAATTTGCTAAAAAATAATAAAAATGTCTTGTGGTAACTCTTACCAAGTAAGTGAAAGACTTTTATGATAAAAACTCCAATTCTTTGAAGAAAGAAATCAAAGACTATACCAGAATTTAGAAAGATCCTCCATAGGCAATGATCATAATGGTCATCCTATAAAAAGAAATCTACAGATTCAAAACAATCCCCATTAAAAATCCATAAAAATTCTTAGCAGATCTTGAAAGGACAAGTTTCACTTTTATATGAAGAAAAAGAAACAGGGTAGCTAAAACAATACTGAGCAACAAAAGCACGGCTGGAGGTTTCACTATTCTTCACCTTAACTTATACAGTGAATATATTGTAGTAAAAACTGCATGGTATTGGCATAAAAACAGACACATTGAGTAATGAAATCAAATTGAGGAACAAATATAATGCACCTATGATTGCCTGAAATTTTTTATTAAGAAGCCATAAATACACACTGAATAAAAGTGGCATCTTCAATAAATGGTGCTGAACAAACTGGATGACTGCATGTAAAAGCATGAAAATATATTCATGCCTCTAATCCTGCACGATACTCAAGTCAAAATAGATCAAAGACCTCAACCAGATTTAATGAGCCTGATAGAAGAGGAAATGGGAAGTATCCTTGACCTCACTGGCACAGGAAAAGTGTTTCTGAAGAAAAGATACCTTTACTGCTCACACTAAGATTAGCAGTTAAAAATTTGGGACCTCATGAAACCTAAATGCTTCTGATAAGCAAAGAATAATGGCATTTGGACAAAGCAGTAGTCTACAGAAGATTTTCATCAACTTCACATTTGATAGAGGGTTAATATCTAAAATATATAAAGAATGCAAGAAACTTGATATAAAAATCAAATATCTTCATTAAAATATAGGATATAGAGCTAAACAGAGTATTCTCAATAGATGAAATGAAAATGGCTAAGAAATACTTGAAGAAATGTTCAATGCCCTTAACAGTTAGGAAAACACAATTCAAAGCTACTTTAAGCTTCCATCTGATATCTGGCATAATGGCTAAGATCAGTAATACAAGTAAGATTTCATGCTCACAAGGATGTGGAGTAAAAGGAAAACTCCTCTGCTGCATGAAATCCTTCCGAGAAGAGCTCAGGGAACCAAACATAAGAGTATGCAGAAGAAGTAGAGGAGAAAGAGAAGGCAGTGGAACCCTGGAGAACAGGGCATTCTAAAACAACTGAGCAAAGCACTCATGTGAACTCACAGATACAGAAGCAGAAACCATAAATCCTGTACCATGTCCCCTGCATATATAGTATAGCTATCAGTTTACTACTTTTATGGGACTTGTGAATGTGTGAGTGGGTCTCTAATTCTTACACCTTCTTTTTGTGGATTCTTTTATTTTTCTGCTAATTTCATTATCCAACTTCAATATCATGGGATTTTTGTTTGTTCTATGTTAATTGTGATTTTTGTTTATTATGTTTTGCTATAAAACAAAATGAAACAACAAAATAAACGTTAAAATAAATAATTTGTCCCTTAATTTCATCAGAGCAATGAGTGGATGTGACTAATGGCTTCAGCTGTGAAGTACTCATATAGTTTTAAGAAGTTTATCAAGTTATGCCTGTCCCATAAGTTGAACTACCACTACATTATGCTGAAAGTGTTGCTAATTATTTTTGTAGTTTGCTGTGACATGTTTAGCAGTGAAGAAAGTCAGTTAAGTCTAATTATCTTAAATGGGTTATGCACAGCAGAATTCTAGTTTCATTTGGACAGAATTATGACATCATAATATGAATCTTACTAATTAATAGAGTTGGAAAATGTAAGCATTTGTTGATCCTAACTAGAAAGTTGCTAGATTTATCTAGAGCAGTGGCTCTCAAACTTTCTAATGCTTTGATCCTTTAATACAGTTCCTCATGTTGTGGAGAGCCCCCCCCACCGAGCATTTTTTTACCTCTCCTTCATAAATATACTTTTTCTATTGTCATGTAAATGTCTACTTTTTCTGATGGTCTTAGGTAACTCAAATGTAAGGGTCACTCTGTGTTTCCAAAGGGGTAGCAACTCACAGGTTGAGAAACACTGCTCCAGAGTTAACACTGGAAAATAGTTATTTCCCAATCAAACATCTGAGATATTATGGCTTGCAGTAATATTACATTAAGGAAGAAAATGTTGGAATTTATCTGGATTTTACATTCTTTAATAGGAGGACAGGAAGATAGCTATTTTCAGAGTGTTAGCAGGCATAGTGACAAGCATATACTCTTCATTTATGAGAAAAATTATAGCACTCTGAAATATAACAAAGAGATGATTTTGGTTTTGATTTCTTGTGGAGTTTGCAAGACATGTTTTCAAAATGCTTTGCTTGAAAACTATATGCTGATTGTAATGGCAGCGCTTGTTTTGAAAGAGAAATATATTTCACTTTGTGGTTTGCTGTAGGATTCTATTACTTGCTTTTTTGTGCATGACTCTGTATGAGAAATTAACAAAATAATGGTGCACAAATCATCACTTTTCATATAACCAATTCCTTATACTTGTAGTAATTTTTTAAAAACTCAAACTAATGGCATTACTTTATAAGTACCCTCACTATAAGTTGGCACATCCTTCTTTATATGAGAGTATAGAAGACTATACTGTCAGGTGAATTAACATATGCATTTTGAGATATTGGTGCTAAAGCACACTTAGATTTATGGATGAAAGAGCAGAAATTACAGATTCCCTACATACTTTCTCTTGACAATTCTTCTGCCCCATTTACCCACTCTATTGTTAATATCTTACTTTGGTGTGCTCCATTTGTTACAGCTATCAAAAAAGTATTAAGACATTGATATAATTAAATTTCTTAAAGGCATATGTTAGTATTATAGAGTTTTATGAATTTTGACAAACGTGTAGCCTCATGTAGTCTTCACTAACACATGTGCATCCACCCTGGTGTGTCTGGAAACACTATACTTGAATTTGCCAACTGTATCAGGCTCTTCCTATCTTGGCATGTCTTCTTCTGCCAAATTGCCTGGGCCTTAATATGGAGGGTTGTTATAAAAATAACTCATTTAAGACTGAATGCTCAAAAAATCTCCCTCTCTCTCTCTCTCTCTCTCTCTCTCTCTCTCTCTCTCTCTCTCTCTCCCTAGGTGTGCATCTTTCCCTCTGTGTCTTCACATTGTCTAATAGTACATTTCTATCTTAATTAACTTCTCGGAAGAGGGTTGAGTGATATGCTTTTTTATGGGTATTGGAGTAAGTCATTAGGAGTTGTTTTGTTGTTATATCCATTCAAAATATGATAGTAGTAGGGATTTTCTATGGCCTATGACAAATACAGCTTCTGGTTCTTGCCCTAACTGACAGTATCAGGACTGCATTCTATCTCATGTAGCTGAATTAAAACCCAATCAAAAGTTAGTAGATTGTGGGATGTAGAAAGGGCTCAGCCATTAAAGGCTAGGCTCACAACCAAAAAATATAAAAGTTAGTAGATTGTTCCTATAAAATGTGTCATACTATAGCACCAGTGTATTTATCTCACAGGCATGTCAAAATGGTACTTCTCAGAGTGTGTAGCTTGGTTGTATTGATGGCTAATTTTCTTCTCCCTTAGTATGCATAGTACCTTCTAATATGGTGAACACTAATCTTTAGGAGGGAAGCTTATAGTTGAACACCAGCTCATTTCTTCATGTTCAGCAATGGGTGGTGTCTTCAGCAATGGTCTCTAGCCATCAAGTTGTGAAGGCTAGTCAGCAGTATAGCAATGACCTGTAATTATGGGAAATATCTGACCCCCCTTTGGACAATAACTAAAGAGATGTAACACATTTTGGGTGTTGGGTGTTTTATTTGGTAGCATATGATATTAGGGGAAGAGGCACTGTATCTCAGTGTATATGGTGACTTTGTAAAATTCTCTTTATACGTGTAGATACCTTAAGAAGTTTCTGCAGTAGGATGCTTGCAAATGGACTTCCAAAATAACTTCTAGATTCTTCATGTTATTTATTTGCTTTATAGTTTAGTAACTTCTACTCTGAACTTATTTCTCCTCATCTATTGCTTTAGGTCTTGATTTATTCTTCTCTTCTAAGACCTTATTGTGTATTATGAACTTATTCATTTGAGTTATGATATTGTTAATATAGACAGTCAAAGCTATAAAGTTCCACCTTAGGAGTGCTATCATTTCATCATGTGGATTTTGGTATGCTATTTTCATTTACCCTTCATTCTAGGACTTCATTTTTATTTCTAATGTTTTCAGTGACTCATTCCTTATAAAACAGTGTGAATTTTGTAGCATGTATAGCATGAATTGTATTGTTTAATTTTGCTTTTTATATTTTTCCCATAGTTTATCTTGCTATTAATATAATATTTTATTCTATTTAGAAGTAGATTACAAAATTGTATTTCAATTTTCTTTTATTTATTGAGACTTGCATTGTGTCCTAATACTCATTCTATTTTGGAGAAAATTCCTTGGATTGTTATAATAAAGAGGATTATTTGTTTTCTGGATAGTCCCTTATTTAGGATTTCCATTGCTAATAAAACACCAAAAACAAAATCAACTTTTGTTGGAAATAATTTATTTCATCTCATTCTTCCACATAATAATTCATCCTCCAAAGAAGTCAGAGAATGAACTAGAGGCAGGGAATTGGAAGTGTGATTGGAAGCAGAAAACATGGATGAATGTTACTTTATTGGCTTGCTACTTAGGGCTTGCTCTGCCTGCTTTTTTGTATAGTTTAGGGACACCTTCTCATGGTTGGCACCTGACATAGTATTCGGGATCTTCCAAACCCATTGATAAAAAATAGCACAAAAGACTGGCTTACAGGCCAATCTTATGGATGTATTTTCTCAATTGAGAATCCCTCTCCCCAAAGTGACTCAAGCTTGTGTCAAGTGGACATAAAACTAAACAACACACAATGTTCTGAAGATATCTTCTATATTCATTTGAGAACAGGTTTCACTTAGCCTCAATAGTTCACACATATTTCTGGTGTAATGTTCATACTAGAATATTAAAATCTATTACTAAGTTGAAGCTAATCTGTGAGTTTACAACTAGTAATAGTTGTTTTATGAAATTGGTTGGAGCAGTGTTTAGTGCAAATATGTGTAAACTATAATACTTCTTAAGGAGTTTTCCTTTGTGAATATGAAATGACTTCATTTACCTTTTCTGTTTGGTTTTAATTAAAGTCTGATTTGTCAGATATTATAAGAGGTATACAAGCTTGTTTTCTAGTTGTGTTTTCTTAGAGTATTATTTTGATCCTTCTGCCTCAAAGTGGTCCTATCTGTGGTGATGATACATCTTTCTGAAAAGAAACAAAATTATATTCTCTTTTTATTCCTGTGTTTTGTACTGTGGATTTTTTTTAAACTGAGGAATTAAGGCCACTAGTATTCATCATTATTAATGAATGCACCCTTAATTTTTCTCACTATTAATCTTGTGTTATTTTCATATTCTTAATTTACAAGATTGTCATACTGCTATTTATTTTTTCTCTTGGATTTGCATACCCTCTTCAGTTTGAAGCATCCCTTTTTATATTCTTTGTGCATTTGGATTAGTAGTCACAAATTGCTTTGAGCTGCATTTATTGTGGAAAATTTTGGATTCACCTTCAGTTATGGCATAAAATTTGCAATCTTTGATCATTAGGACTTGCAATGCATCTTTCTTAAAATTTCTACTGACCAATTAACTCTTACTCTCACTGGCATGAATTTTTATATAGATTATCCATTTTTTATTGCATCATTCAAATATTTTTTCTTGCTTGTATTTTACTGTTTACATGATGATATAATTTAGGGAGCTTATTTTCTAGAGATATCTATTTGGAGTTCTGTACAAAGATTTGCATTTTTCTTCTGTAATTATGGGGGTATTTTTATGATTTTATCAAAAATATTTTCTGTGACTTTTTCATTTGTTTCCTTTCAATTATGCAGACAATTAGTCTTTTAGTTGTATGTGAATGGTCTTTCCCAGTCATTCATATCCTTGTTAAGGTTTTTTTTTCAACATTTTCCTCAAGTCTTAAAAGTTAGCCGTGTACATGACCCATTCCATTCATGGTATTTTCTCAGTTTTTGTAAAACTTGTTGAAATTTCTACTTTCATCATTATTTTATTTTCAATTTGGTTCAGTGTTTCTGTGTCTTTATCATATTTTGTGTCCTGAACTGGCTTCTGATATCCAGTATTTTATTCAGGTTTTTATTTTTATTTTCTTGGATTATCTTCATATCTTATTTGCATTGTTCATGTATATTTAAAATTGTTCTTTTTAATTCTTTGTCTATAAGTTCTTTTAACTAATACATTGGCAGTTCTTTCTGAAAATATTGGTACTTTTAAAAGGGATACTGATTTTTGTGTATGCTACCTTTTTCTTTTCATTTATTTTTTTTGACACATGGCTTCTCTGTAGCTTTGGACACTGTCCTGGAACTCACTCAGTAGATCAGACTGGTTTCAAATTCATAGTGATACACTTGTCTCTGCCTCAGAGTTCTGGGATTAAAGGCATGAATGACCATTGCCTGACCCTTAATTTTTTTCTTTACTTTCACATATGGAGTTAATTTCTTGGTTGAATTGAACTTTCTGTTATTTTTATTCAAGTCTTCTTTATACTTTTATGTGCAGAGGTGTGTTGTAGTTCTTTTCAGAATTGGTCTTTTGTTAGCTGACATGTTAGAATTACATGGAATCTATGGTCTTTTTGTACTAACCAAGAGCTGAGTTCCAAAGTGGCTCTTCCTTCTAAATTGATCTTGAATCAGTCCCCTGTTCTTCTATCAGGAATTCTAGGCCCATGTGTGTCCAAACATGTCTTCACATTAGGCCAATATTCCACACAACATCTACCTTGATCTTGAGTTCCTACAGGCCTCTACTAATTCAAAAAAATGTCTTCTTTCTAGGTCATTGGTACATGTGCCTTCTGAGTTAGGTTTGTGGGTCTACAGGACAGTTAATACCTAAATTCTATCTTACACCAGGATCATCACTGGGGGTCACCTATTAATATTTATTAAAAATTGTTTGAGATCGCCGGGCGGTGGTGACACACACCTTTAATCCCAGCACTCGGGACGCAGAGGCAGGCAGATCTCTGTGAGTTTGAGACCGGGCTGGACCGATAGCCCCCGAAACAATACAGAGAAACCCTGTCTCGTAAAAAAGACAAAAAATCAAAAAAATTGTTTGAGATCTTTATACATGCATGTGATGATTTTAAGCAAATACACTTTAGTTTCCTTCCCTTCCCTTCCCCTGTTACATGCACTTCTATTTCCTCTTAGTTTTATGGTATGTTTAAAAATCCTACTGAGTCCATTTAGTGTTTATAATATGTGCATAAGGCTATCTATTGGAACATGAATAACCTCTGCGGGACATATCTCTGGAGAAAACTGATTCCCCATGTCCCGGCGGTCATCAATTGATAATCACTCTTCAGCTAGAAATTGGAATTTCTGGAACCCTTCTGCATCCATGTTGGGATTTTATTTTGTATATATTGTGGATATTCCATGTGTAGTCATAGTTATGCTAACTTTATGTGTACAACTTGTTTGTTATATCCGGATTACACTCATTCACTGCAGCCATAAACTATCACTGGTTCTCACAATCTATTTTATTTTTATTATTTTTCCCCATTATTTCTTTTGAAATTCGATATGCTGTTGTTCCAAAGCTTAAGAGGTGGTATACTCTTAGTTTTAATTTTGTGAAATGAATTTGTGTGGTTTCAATTTTGTTATCAAAAATCTATTATCAACTACAAGGCCATTAGATTAACTTTGATTTTCCTTCTAAAATATTTAACTTTGGCACTCATTTCTTTTATTTACCTTTAGTTATTTTATATTTGTATATGTATATTATATATGTGATATTATACATATGATAAGCTATTAGTCAAATTAATCCATTATGATTTTGAGACCAGTTGCTGTAGAATAATTCAGACTTTAAAAGATGAAGATTGAGAGATGGCTCAATTGGCAATGTGCTTTCCTTACCAACATGAAGACCTGAATTCTATTCACAGAATCCACATAAGAACCTGGACATGGTAGAGCTTGTTTTTAATGCCAAGCCTGTGGAGGTTAAAAAATAGCAGTGTTCTTAGGATTTGGGGCAGGTATTATAGCTTCCGTAGTGAGCTTCATACCACTGAGTTTCTTACTTGAAGATACATAATATTGTTGAGGGTGATATCAGAGGGTTTTTTTCCCTTGGTCATATGTGAATACAGACACACACCTACACACATAGTACATTAAAAATAATTTTTTCTTTTATCTAAGTCTGAGGACCAACCCCAGGGCATTGAACACTCCAAAACCTGTTATATTCTCTTTTAAATTAATTAGAAAATAATTTGTAATAGTTATGATTGTACCTGTACTACAAATTCTATTATATTGTTTCAATAATCCACTCTGTGACTGTAGATTTGTTCTATTTTTGAAAATAAAAGTATTATTTGTTTTAAGATCTGCTTTTTTGCATGTATTCCAACAAAATAAATTGGAGTTACATGGAAATTGGTTTTATTTAAAAAAATAAGCTTGACTAGTAATGCTATGAAATTAGTGACTTTTTAAATTCACAAATATTAATGACTAAGAATTATTTAGCTAATTTCCCTTAATAATTTGATATTGTTTTCAGTGTATATCAGTCATTTGGGGGTCTTTTACTTAATGCTAATATTCTCCAAATTGTCCCTGTGATCAGCTAATGCATAATATCTATCATCATGCTTTTCTTTCTGCTCTCCTCCTGCCTTTTCTTACTGTGTATACCAAGCATTAAATGATGTGAACTGTGCATGTGTGCTTTTCCAAGCTTGAAGTTTTGGGAATCACTATTGTAGATGGAAAATTTCAGCATTCTTTCACCCAAAGGTTCTCATTCTTTATTAATTGTTCACTGTCTACTTGTTTGTATTTTTTTTTTGCTTCAAGAGTTGGCCAGTAGCTTTCTCATTTTGTTTTCTGAGTTTGTTTTTTAAGGAACATTTCCTTTCTACCAACTTGTCTACCCTTAGAGACTTCTGGGATGGGTAAACTTAAGTAGCTCTTCTCAGAAAATCTTTAAGGGAATCTTCAGAAAGAAAACACAGTGCCTTGGGAACAAGCCATGCTCTGCTTCTTGCACAGGAGATGATCAAATTTGAAACTCTGTCGTCTCAAAATCTCTGTGCTGCAAAGGATAAAAGTATGGGTGAAGATAAATCAAAATGCAGAAAAAAACCTCCTTTGGTTAAATTACCGTTTACCCTTCAAGAATAACTTGGATGAAATAAACATCCCTGAATTCTCATAAAATTGAAACTGATCAATTTTGTTTTGGCGTTAAAAATGTGTCCAGGCTAAGCAATCATAAAAAGTCTTTAATCCATGAGTATTAGTGATGTCATTGATACAGGTTGTGCAATGAGTAATTTGTTTCAAATTAATGTGCTATTAATACATGACAGAGAAGTAGGGGTAAACATTCCTTTATATTTTGTCTTCTTTATCCTCAGAAAGGAAATTGAAGTATGGAGATGATTGGCATATGAATATTATAACATTATTATTTCTCATGTTATTTATATGTGTTTAATTTTATCTCTAGTCCTATACTACACTGCAAAGCTTGCTAAACCAAATATAGATGGAAAGTCTATATAAAATTATGAATAATGCTATTAAATATTTTGATATTCAAGAGTCATTAGAAATTTGTACATATAGATATATAGATATGTACACATATTTCAATATGTTTTCTCTGCATTTATTTGGCATATTATTGTGTGCCTGATACACCATAAGAGGGTATGCAATCCTTTGTGTTTGAAACTGAAAACAGTTACTAGTTGCCTTGTGGGCTTTAAATATTGAAGATTGAAACTGAATCCTCTGTAAAAGCAGACGATTTCTTAACCACTGAACTATTTCTCTTATTTTTTGGTGAGACAAACACCAAATTCATGACGAATTTTCTTTTGGATTTCCAAGACAGTTTTTCTTTGTGTAGCGTTGGATTCTATCCTGGCACTCACTCTGTAGACCAGGCTGGCTTTGAACTTACAGAGAGCCACCTGACTCTATCTCCCAAGTGTGGGGATTAAATGGATGCACACCACCACCCAGCGTCATTTCTTTTCCCTAAGCAGTTATGCTCACAGGCTTTGGAGGTATCTCTTCAGGTAACATGCCTGTTGTAAAAATATGAAGAATCTCTAGAGTCTGTTCAGAATGATGGTGCTAAACTGCTCTCTATGTGCTGTGGGGACAAAAATTTTCATAATATAAGCTATTCTATTCAATGGGTGAACTCCAGGCTCAATGAGAGACTGTGTCTTGTAGGAGTGAACCCCACAAAGCTATCCGCCCAACAGGGCGGGGTCAAGGTAGATAAAAGGAAGTGAAAGGAAAAGGGGCTTCCCTTTTTTTCTCCTGGAAGCCATCCACGCTTCTAACTCCTGGTATGTGCGACTCTCTCTATCTGGTAAATAAATATATCTTTTTCCTTATATAGCATCGAATATCATTATATGTCAGAAGTGGGACTGAATTTCCATGCAAAACAACAAAAGCTTTAAAGGAATTTTAGAAACAGAAGAACAGAGAGAAGCACAGATTTTGGTAGCAGCATTTTTCTCAGGTGTGCTCTGTTTTGCTATCAACAAGCCGAGATTCATGCGGCTAGCTTACTGGAGTCTTCCTGACTCGGCATAAAAAGAAAAAAAAACCAGCAAGGTTGTTTTAAGGGACTCTGCTAACGATTGAAAGGTGTGTACGTACAGCTGGAAGTGGCAGCTTTTGCTGGATGTCAGCATGGACTGAGACGGTAAGCTGGAATCACGCTTATGCCCGCCATCTTGGAAAAGGCAGTTTAAATGGCCGTGGTTTTACAGATAAGACACGTGGCCAGAAAAACGTAAAGATTTACAGTAAAGTCAGACTTGGATGAACAAAACCTCTAAAGGTTTACAGTGTGTTTAAAAATATACATAAGATTGAGAGAGAAAATGAAACGGCAAAGTGGTAAATAAATAGAAAAGCTGGTGTTGTGGTGGCCCACGCCGGTAGGATTTACTCCAGAGGCAGAGGCAGGCGGATTTCCAAAGAGAAATCCTGTCTCAGAGAAAAATAAAGTAAAATAAATAAAGTAATAATAGATAAATAAATAAGCCATGTAAAGATGGAAAAAACACAGAGAGTCTGGATACTGTACGCTATTGTGTTTTTCAGTTTTTTGATTGCTCAGGAAGGAAGATCTACTAAAGTACACTTGATTATAAATGCTGCTGAATTAATCCTACTTCTATCTTTTGAAAATGCCTTGACTTCAAAATTTAAGTATAAGGATATGTTACTTGGGAAAGGAGATTTTACTTATGTTTCTACCGAAAATGAAAAGCTGAGGATTCCTTCCAGGCTTCTGTGGTTTGACGAACAAAGACCCCCGGAAGCAGTGGACCAGGTGTTCCAACAACTGAAACAGCTAAGATGATACAGCCTTACAGACCCTGAAAATAAGGACTTACACAGGTTTCTGAGTTTTGTCATTATCCCCATGGTATAAACAGCGCCCCATTCCAGCACGAAGCAGTTTGGAATGAGCGATGTCCTAATTACCATCTTGTTTATAAACCTTTGTTTTCATTTAAATGGGATTGTTTATAATTGGTTAATGATCACAACCAATATCTTTTGGTAAAAAGGGGAATTATGGTATGAGTATTGTTTTTCATTTATTGATACAAATTCAAGGTCAATTTTGTGACATGTATACTTCTCTTGATTAAGTATTGTGCTTATACTGATCTTTTAAAATGTAATGCATAATTGAATACAGACTATAGATAGTTACTCATAATAGAATTTATAGTTAGGTAAGTTGGGTTTTCTAGATATACAGAAATATATTTGAGATAGATAGACAATCTTCAAACCTCTCAAAGACCTTCAGAAAATGGCATTTAAAATGGTTTAGGGTTTTTATTGACAATGAGAAATGTCTGCTCCTGGCAGCACCAATTACGTCTGAGAGGAAGATGGGCATCGAAGAAACTTGTTATGGAGTTTGCTTTCAACATGGCAAGATTAGCCATTTGGGCAAGAAACTGCTCTTGCCTGTACTGTTTGACTGTTGTTGTATAATCTGGACATGCAGGACCCACAGGAAAGTGACTGCTGAACTCAGTCTTATAGGGTTCATGTTTCATGGAAGAGTCTACAAGACTTTCTGCAGGACAAAGAAAGATGACTGATAGACTGCCAATGCAGATGAACAGTTTGAAATTTCCTGCTTTGCTAAGAAGTGTTCCAGACACATTGTGGCCTATGGGCTGAAGATGGATGCCCCAATATTACAGAGGAACTTCGGGTGACTGTCCAGGCAGTAAGATCCTAGTGTTTATATATTATTCTTCTGTGGTCTTTGATGGAGTTGAAGACAGATAGTTATAATTATAGTTTTCCTTAGTTATGACAAGAGATAAACTACATATAGGACTTTGGACTCACAAGAATGAGATAGATGATATTTTCTTTAAATCTTGTTAAATGTTGATAGACAAAATGTTGTAACTGTGTTCTTGCATGATAGCTGTTCTGTTGTATATAATTTGACTATGTTAAAGTTAAGACATTTCTTTTGTTTAAACAGAAAAGAGGAGATGTTGGGGAAGTCCTGTTATTTGCCTGTTATTTGTCAATAAAGTACTGTTGAGCCAATAGGAATCTAGATAGGTGGTACTAGGAGTCCAGGAGGATTCTGGGAAGGAGAAACAGGAATTCAAGATGTAACCACCATGGGGTAGGAAGCCTGGAACGTCTCCGGTAAGAGAAATACATAGATTAACAATTATGGGGTAAATACTTAAGTCAGAGCTAGCCCATAAGAAACAAACAAGGCCAACAGCTTCATAATTATTATAGCTTCCTGTGTGTTTATTTGGGACTGATGCAGCTCTATAACCAGGCTGGCGGGAAGGCATCCTCTCAAAGTAAAAGCTTCTCCTTACAGTGTCTCAAAGTTAAGGTGGAGAAATAAGGCACATAATGTTGACCAATGCCGTCACATATATGTGCACACACATGGCTTCACAAAAGACTGCACTAATATATGCTCGCAAACACACACACACACACACACACACACACACACACACGCAGACATAAATTTGTTCACACAGACTTTCGTCTAAGACATGAACAAGCATGAATAACTGGCCCTCACCAATATCTAGGTGTGTATCCATTTCACATCTCAAGAGTGAGACATGCAATATGGTACTAAAGAACTAGAAACTAATCTGGATTTTCTACAAATTTGTAAACCCAAATTCTAAACTTAGCAATTTATTATATGCTTTTATGCAAGGAAACAAAATACATAAAACTATTTTTAGACTCATGTGAACAGATGTAAAGTGAATATTAATATATTCTATTAGTATCTACTCTAACAAGAAAACACAGGGTAAACAATAAAAGCATTATGGAACTTGGCACTATATAATGAAGCACATTGATACCATACTTTCTAAGTAGTTATTGGGGCCATGAGAGCAAGCTTTTGAAGTTTTTGAAATAGAAAATCAATATCTTCTTTCATATTTTGGAGAATCACTTGCTTCATCCTTTGCATCTAGTATCATGTTAATACCCATACAAAATACAGGCAGATATAAGAATACATCTACTTAATAATGTATTAGGAAAGTTATTATTTTGAAGCACAATTTCTACAAAGACTAGTACAAAATGTCTATACTTCCATGAGTAGTTTACTTCCAGCTTTCCTAGATTTCTCTTAGATGAATCTCACCTTCACCGTGAATTTAAACAAGAAGTAATAACTATAGAATGACAGCAATTAAACATATGGTAGATGGGTGACCCCTAGATAAGCTCTCCCTACATTTATTGCAATATCATTATTAACACCAAAATGTCATTACCTAGAAGAATAATAGATGATAGATATAAAGAATACATGAAGTGAAAAAGGATAATGAAATCTCAATAAACTTTAGGTCAGTTGAATTTAAATACTCAAAATAGAGTTCATTTTCTATGAATGACTGAAGGTAATATCAAGAAAGAAATTGGTAAATTCAGAGATTTTGACCTTCATTTACCTATATTTTATTTCACAATATGATTGTAGTAATTCTCCCTTCCCACTCTGCTCTGCAAACACTCCCATATATGAAAACACAGTAGTGGTTGACATCAAAACACTGTGAATGTGCTAAGTGACTCAAAATCACACACTTTTGTGAACTGATTTATAATAATGCCCCATGATAAAACACAAAACGGAGAACTACTTTTTGTCAAAAGCTTTAAAACTCAGTCCGACTTGGCACTTTAATCCCAGCACTCGGGAGGCAGAATCAAGCGGATCTCTGTGAGTCTGAGGCCAGCCTACTATACATAGCTAACAGTAAGACAGCTAGGGAAGTTACATTCAGAAGTCCTGTCTCAGAAAAAAACAAACAAACAAACAAAAAAGCAAAAAAATTAAAACTTTTAAGTAGCAACAGATGCTAAGTAAATAAACGTAATGTACCTTAAATCATACACATAAATCTGTTAAAACCTTATAGTGTGTTGTTCTCCCCATTAGCTCTTCTAACAGAATATGTTAGTTGTGGTGGTATTTGGTTTATGATCTAACAAAGTTTCTCTGACGATCAGAGTGCAAAGCTAGCCATACTAGTTATCCATAGAGACCAGTCAGTGGTGGTGCATACCTTTAATCCCGGTACTCAGAAGACACAGACAGATGGATCTCTGGGCTATATGAAATTGATCCAGTCTACAAGAGAAACAGAACTCACACAAAGGTGATCCCAGCACTTGAAGTGACAGTCCTTTAATCCCAGGACTAGGGAGATGGAGACAGGGAGGGATATTGCTGGGCAGAAAGGGGAATATAAAGTAGGAGGAGACAGGAACTCAAAGCAGTCTGAGGAGAAGAGCCCTTCATTATGAGGCAGTCAATCTGAGGATGCATTATGGGCATGCAGTCTGAGGAAGCAGTCTGAGAATGCTGTCTGAGGAACAGCACTGTCTAAGGAGGCAGTCTGAGGGAGTCAGTCTCAGTCTGTGTATGCTGTCTGAGACTTCAGTGTGAGGATGTAGTCTGAAGATGAAGTCTGCGAGTGCAGTCTGATGATTTGTGAAGTTCCCATTTGGTCTGAGGTAAAGCTAAAAGCTACTGTCTGGCTGCTGTGAGGGCTTCAGAGGTGGGGGTGAGAGAAAGACCGCCCTGTTGTTTACCACTTTAAAGGCTTCTAGCTGTACCCCTATTGTGTACCCATGTTATGATGATGATAACTTAACGCATGGTGTTTGAGTTAGTTTTCACAAAAGCATTTTCCTTCTTAATAATCTACTGAAAGGAAATTCGTAAGAGAATATGTATTTAAACAATTTAGATAAAAGAAAAACTGACAATCTCAAAAATCACCAGTAAAACATCATTGTTTGAACTCCACTAAGAAGTTTTAAAACAAAACAGTGATTTTTGAGGCAGAAGTCTGCATTAATGCTCTTCTGGTCTTGGGCATTTGGGGGGTGAGGGTAAACTTTTAATTATTGTTTCTATTTTACTACAAATTAAAAAAATTTAAATCTGGTTTTAATTTTGGTAGGTGATAACCATAACAAAAATTATCAATTTCTGTCAGGCTTTCCAACTACGTAGAGTACATATTTTAAAAATATGTCCTTAGGATTCTCTGGATTATCTCAGTGTCTATCGTTACACCCCCCTTTTTATCAATAATTTAAAAAAATTTTCTTACTCTGTATTTTAGTTAATTGTGCTAATAGTTTGACAACCTTACAGATTTTCTCCAAGAATGAACTCTTTCATTGATTCTTTGTATTTTGCTTCTTTGTTTGTTTCTAATTTATTGATTTCATTTATAAGTTTAATTATTACTTACCTTCTCTTCCTTTTCAGTATTATATCTTCTTTTTGTTCAATAGTACAAGGTTTGCTGGTGTTAATATGACACCACTCTTATTTTTCTTTTAATGGAAAATAGAAATTTGTTCTTAAGTAATATATCATGATTATAGCTTCCCCTCCCTATGCTCTTCCCAGTTCCTCTCCAACTCCACTCACACCCAAAAGCACTGTCTTTCTGTCTCTCATTAGAAAACAAACAAACTTGAAAAGTATGATAATAAAATAAATAAGTAAACAAAGCCTAACATCAGAATTGGACAAATAAATGAACAGAAGGAAAAGATCTTAAGAGAAGTTATGAGAAAGAGTTGCCCACTTGTTCACACACTCAAGAATTTCATAAAGACACTGAGAGAAAAGATATATATGTAAAGGACCTGTAGGCTAAAATGAGTGAAGAAAAGAATACATAAATGAAAATAGTAAAATACAAAGACAAAAATTTTTTTAAAGTGAAAAGGAAAGACTTCTGTTGAAATTCTAAGAGAAGGAACCTCCAAAGGTGTAATTTTGTTATTTAATTCTGGCCATTAACAGTCAGGTATGCATGTTATTTCAATTTCTGTGAGTTCACAAGAGCTTAGCTCATGCTGATTAGAAGGCCATTTTCTTGGTGGCCTTCATCGGATAACTCTTACATTCTTTCTGGCTCCTCTTACACAGGGTTTCCTGAGCCCTTAAACAGTGGGTATCTTTTGTGGTGCTATCTTTCTTGCACAAATATAGAGATATCCCTTTCAGGACTGAGTGCTCCAATATCTTTTATTCTTTTCATAGTGTATAGTAACAAGTCTTTGTATTTGCTACAATAGGATGCAGGAGAAATCCTCTCTAACGATGGCTATTCAAGCACTGGAGATCTTTTAAGGTTTTATGTAGTCATAGGATTCTATGAACTTTCATCTTAACACTGCTTTCATTGTGTTCTATAAGCTTGGGTATTTTGTACATTCTTATTCATTGAATTCTAGGAAGTCTTAAATTTCTTTCTTTATTTCTGCCTTGACCCAGTAGTCATTCAATGTAGAGTAGTTCACTTTCCATGTGTTTGTCGATTTTCTGTCCTTCCTGTTGCTGTTGTTGTAACCAGCTTTAATCCTTGGCAGTCAGATAGAACACAAAGTGATGTTTCAATTTCCTTGTATTTGTTGAGACTAACTTTGTGTCCAAATATGTGGTCAATTTTGAATTAAGTTCAATGAAGTGATAATGACAAGATATATTCTTTAGTGTTTGGTTGAAACTTTCTGTCCCTATGATTATTGATATCATTTAGCCTCAACATACCTTTGTTTAGTTTTTTAAATTAATTTATTTAATTTAGAGACAACCTTATTTTACATATCAATCCAAGTTCTCCCTCCCATCCTCCCATGCCCCCTACCAACTCCCCAATCTCACCCCCAATCCACTTTCATCCAGTAGCTGATAGAAACAGAAGCAGACACCCACAGTTAAGGACTGAGCTGAACTCCTGGAATCCAGTTGTAGAGAGGGAGGAGGGAATGAGGAAAGGGGTCAAGTCTGTGATGGAGAAGCCTACAGAAACAGCTGACATGACCAAGTAAGAATACACAGAACACAGTCATAAAGCTGGGGAACCAGCATTGGACCAAGCCAAGCCCTCTGAATGTGGGTGCCAGTTAGGAGGCCTGGACAGTCTATGGGACCTCTGACAGTGGAACTAGTATTTATCACTAGTGCACAAATTGACTTTGGGAGCCTATTTACCATGGAGGGATACTCTCTCAACCCAGATACATGGAGGGCGACCTAGACCCTCTCCCAAATTATGTGACAGACTGTGTTGATCCTCTATGGAAGGGCTCACTCCCTGAGGAGTAATATTGCACTGTGTAAATGTACCAGATTTTCTCCATCCATTCTTCAGTTGAAGGGCATCTAGGTTGCTTCCATGTTTTGGCTATTACAAATAATACTACTGCTATGAACATAGTTGACCAGATGTCCTTGTTGTATGAATGTGCATTTTTTGGGTACATGCCCAAGAGTGGCATTGCTGGATCTTGATGTAGACAGATTACCATTTTCCTAAGAAACCACCATAATGATTTCCAAAATGGCGGCACAAGTTTTCACTGCCACCAGGAATGGAGGAGTTTTCCCCTTTTCCCATATCCTCTCTAGCATAAACTGTCATTGATGCTTTAGATTTTAACTACTCTGGCATGTGTGAGATGGTATCTCAGAGTTGTTTTGATTTGTGTTTCCCTGATGGCTAAGGATGTTGAGCACTTTCTAAAGTGTCTTTCAGACATTTTAGATTCCTCTATTGAGAATTCTCTATTTAGTTCTGTACCCCACTTTTTAATTGGGTTATTTCTTGTTTTGGTGACTAGCTTCCAGAGGTCTTTGTATATTTTGGAAATCAACTCTCTGTCAGAAGTGAGGTTGATAAAGATGTTTTCCCCTTCTGTGGGCTGCTGTTTTGTCTTGTTGACTTGTGTGTTTTGCCTTACAGAAGTTTCTTCATTTCAGGAGGTCCCATTTATTAATTGTCTATTTCAGTGACTATCCTACTGGAGTTATGTTCAAGAAGTGATCTCCTGTACCAATTCCTCCAAGGTTACCTCCCACTTTTTTTCTAAGATGTTCAGTGTGGCTGGATTTATGTTAAGGTCTTTGATCCATTTGGACTTAGGTTTGGTATGCTTAGGATTATGTGTATTGATATCTGATCTGTTTTTGTTGGGTGAGTTTCTGTTACTTGGTTTTTGTTATGCTCTCTGCATCTAAGGAATATTTAGTGGCAGTGTGTTTTATGGTAGTGACTGATTCTGAGTACCTGCCAGGTATGGCCTGTGGTGGCAAGAGTTAGAACATCTTTCCATGCATTTGGACCTGGCTCAAAGGATTGGATTTGTGCTTTAAGGGGTAGGGGCTGAAAGTGAACTCAGGAATGAGGAGTGCTGCACTGCTACAATCTTTGAGGGATTCCCTAGATAGTGGAGTTAGAGAGGAAAGACAAGGGTTCTGCAAGTGGTCTGCAACTAGACTGAACTTGAGAGTAGGATTAGGATTTGCAGGTCATGGAGGAGATTAAAAATTGCCTACCCTGACCACCAGGCTAGTGTGGCCAGAGAGGTCCCTGGTAGAATGTCTCCAGGTATTGGCAAATGATCCAAATGGGTTCAGTGGACTTGGATGGCTGGGTTCACTCACAGGATTTTCAGTCTCAGAGAATGAAAGCAGAGATGAAGGACAGGTCCCTGCAGGTTGTCTGGCACAGGACTTGAAATCAAATAGTGGCTTCTGTGGTATAGTTTGTTTTAAATCTCACCAATGTTATTGTCAAACAAAAATGTTACTTTTATTAGAAGTGAATAATTAAGATTTGAAATTGAAGTATAAATTTCCTGCTTAATCATTTTGAATGTATGAGTTTATTAGAACATAATTAATGCAGTTCCTTAAGGAACCATGTATTTAGCTGTTATTTCTTGTCAACAACTTGCAATGTGATTTAATTATAAGAGGCATGATAGATGTTTCTCATTTTACAAAAGGAGGAGTTAAAATGCATAGTTTAGTACTGGAGACTGCATACAATAATGTATGAATTGCCTTGTACTATTTGTCACAGGATTGAGGTTAACTACTATTATTAGTATACAATTTCTGTGAGTGTTCTTATTGTGGTCAGTACTGTTTTCAATTTTCTTACATGGTATTTCAAAAAAGACAAACTTGAATTATCATGTTTGAAATCTTAGAATTTGAATTTATTTGCAATATGTTTAGTAAATCCAGGAAAATATAATTAAATTCACTAAAATACGTTTAAAAACAAAACACGGTAGAATAAGCATCCAAAACTCAATGGTATAAAAAGGCTCTTGCTGCAAAGACTGGAAACCTGAGTTCAGACTCCAGAATCTACCTGGTGGGAGGAAGAATCAACTCCCTCAAATTGTCCTTTGACATTGTGTACACATGTGACAAGTAAGAGGAACAGGCAAATAAAAAGTAAAGGAAAATTACTAGGTTGATAAAGCAATATATTTTGTTTCCCATTAGTAAGAATCAAGACATAGGAAACAAGGTCATTAGTTTTGTTTGACAGGGTCCCCTACAGTACAGAATAATTTTAATCTCAGAGTGTAACTGAGAATAACCTTGAACTTTTAATCTGCTGTCTCTACGTCCAAAGTGTTGGAATTTTTCTCCTGCAATCCATTACTAGTTTTATTTGATCCTAAGATTTTTGCATGCTTGGATGATATACACAAATACCTTAGGTCCCAAAATGTGTTACTTTATAAGTAATATCACATAAGAGTCTTAGAAAAATGAAAAGAAGTATTTTCAAAGCAACAAAAAAATTGGAATTGTTTTTAAACTACAAAATAAAAATGTAAGAATATAAATTTACTCCTAAGTGTGCCATTTGAAACATTATGGGCTATAATTATCAAAGCAAACAAAGTATGTCAGGTAAATTAACAACTGAGACTTCACCAAATACATTCTCAAATGTTTACATTATAACAGAAATTCTCTCAGGTTTTAAATTATGTACATGAAACAAGACATATTAATACATCATACTTAGACATTCTTCAAAATTATATATTTAGAGAATAGAAAGATGTGTCATTGATTGTTACAACAGCTGTGCTATTGGAAGACCCTGATTTATTCTCAGAATTCCTATGGAGGCTCACAAAGAACCTTTTAGTTTCAAGTTGTCTGGCACCCTCCCTTGGCCCCAACCAACACTGCATGTGTTTGTCACACAGACATACATATACCAAAAATATCTTTTCTTGTAACAAAAGAGTTGTATGTTGTATATTTATGTGAAGGTTTAGCCAGGCTCAGAAAATGAATCCATAATATTTTCTTCTCTTTTCTGGTTGTATTCACTTATGACTGATACTTTTATACTGTCATTCATGAAACTATACTAGTATATAGAAAAATTTAAACACCAACTACAATATCAGAATGTAAGACACAATGCTGCAAGTTCACTAAGTTAATGACTGAATGGTATGTTCTCTATCATAATACAGGCCAAAGTCAATATAGAAAACCATTGCTACTCAATACTTTGGCACTGCGAAAAGGCACATCAGCTACAATTGATCTGATAAGATTCATGCACAAATTGAGGTTAATGCAATGTTTTCTGTTGACATAAAGGTTTGCACTGGCTGAAGAAAGACAAAGTGTATTGTTTTACAACAAAACAAAACAAAATAACAAAACTAGGCTGACCTTAATAAATTCAAAAAGAAAAAGGAGGAGTTTAAATGATGTATAATCTTCCCATCAATATACTATCTGTAATGTAATTCCAGAGAGCAAATGATAATTTGAGGTATTTTTATTGTAGAAATGTTTTATTATTCTAATTTTTAACTCCTTTATTTGTGTAAGTTCTTATTTTGCCTGCCACTTACTCATCATAATTTATGTGTATCTTTTTATATTCCTACCATCTATGTGATCATTCTAGCAACCAAAAAAAAGATAAATAAATAAATAAATGTTCACCTCTGAACTGACTACTTAATGCCATTGAGCAAAGATGAACTACTACAAAATGTTGAAGAGTAGAAAAACGACCTTCCGATTTTTTTGGTACTACTGAATTCTCAAGCTGAAATAATTCAGAGTTCCCTGCACATTTTTCTTGGTGTCCATTCATATATCATGGAATCCAAAGTAATGTCCTCAGTGTTTCTACTACTCTTTGCATTATTTTATTTCCCATAGTTCTTTTTGCAGTGTTGAGGGCTCCTGAGCTTTCTCTCCTCCACTCTGGCATGCCTATTGTTGTTTTCTTTGCTCAGCTCATGCTTGAAGAAGGATGTTGGTGAGACATTATGAGTATAGTTTGTGACATTACTAGGACATGGTTTCATAGAAAATTCACTGATTCTGACTCTTATAATCTTCTTGCCCCTTCTTCCATAATTTCTCAGCCTTAGGTACATGAGTTGTGTTGCAAATGCGTCATTTGGTACTAAACTCCATAACGCTGCATGTTAATTATCTTTGGTTTTCTATAACGGTCACCATCTGCTGCAAAGAGAAATTCATTTGCTGAGGATTCCACTCAATTCTGGGTAGAAGGACAAATATTGAAAATGTAGTTAGGTATTATGCTGCTTTACTAAATTAGTGATTGCAGATTTTCCCCCAAGGTCAATGGTTTTACAAACTGAATAATTACATGGGTTTCTGGTACCAGGTATGATTTGCTTCTTTCTGGGTATGTCTTAATCCCAATTAGAGAGTGTTTGTTACTACCAGTGCATATGTACTACTATAAGGTTATTTTAACATTCTGTCTTTTCCAATGAATAACACATTGGTTATTCAATACCAAATGGCAAACCCTGTAAATACAAATACAAGTAACAGTATATAGATTAGGTTGTAATTAAGCATTTAGGAAATAGATTGTATAAATAGTCTGGGTGCATGCAACAAAAATAAAATGACAGGTCATGAATTTGAAAAAAGCAAGCATGGGTTTAAGGGAAGGTATGGAGAGTGAAAAATACAGAGGAAAATAATGTAAACATAATGTCTACTATTATCAGAAATAATTAAAAAATAAAACTTTTAAAATTCTTAACAATAATTAGCACTTCAATTAAGTTTATATTTTAAAGTCATATCCAATTTCAATTACAGTAGTTAAACTTTTGATGTGCATGTATTTGTTGATAATTTTCAGTTTATTAACTATATGCATATATTACTCTTACAAATATACATATAAAAATATATCTTTAAATATGAGTTCTGAGTGTTCAGTATATCTCTTGTTCAGTTTATATAAATGCATTCATCTAACAAGGTATTTGTAATGTGGGCCTACACGTACTCATATGAGCAAAAGAAAAAATACAAAAGATAATTTTAATTTTCAGAAGTGGTCTATTAAATTCAAATAATGATTACATTGTTATACCACTTTATGTCAATTATGTTGGCAACATTAGAATACTAACAGTTGTAGTGGATACTGAGCAGGCCCATTTGTATCATACACATGTACATTAAACACAAACACACACATTGTGTTATTTGAACATTTTTATTATGTGACTAACATGCGTTGCTTACTTTCATGTCAGTGGGCATTTGGTTGCGTCAAAGTTCTTTTTCGAATATAGTATACTTTTGCTGTGCCTATGAATATATGAGTGTGTGTGTGTGTGTGTGTGTTTGTGTGTGTGTGTGCATGGGTATGTGTGTGGTGGGTATATAATGTTTAATGTATATTCATATGTACAAAATTATTTTTATTCTGTGTATGATTTTACTAATTCTTAAAACCTAAGAACACTATCTCCATTGTTGCCTTTTTGGAAAATTATGACATTTGCATTGCTTCTTTGTAAGGCATGTTGGTCTTGCTCACCAAAACTATGTTACATTTTCTCCTCTTTTTCAAAAGTTCTCCTTTTCCTTTTCCCTCTCTGAATCAGAGACTCATTATATTGCCTAGACTGACCTCAAACAGAGAGGTCAGCACTGACACTGTAGGCATGTGTCTGTAGATCTGGCTACAATACTATGTTATCTTAATATTACTATTAATAGTCACACAGAATTTCAGATACAGATAGATCTATAATGATACATAACATAATATTTTGAGAATAAGAAAAATGAATGCTTCACATATCAATACCAGCTCCTTCTCCCACCCCTCCTCCCTTGTCCCTCCACCAGCTCCCCCAGCCCCCCAACCAATCTCCCCATCATTCTCCAGGGAGGGTGAGGCCCACCTGGGGGTACTCTCCAAAATCTGTCATTTCATCCAGGGCATCCCTCTATTTGGAATGGGCTCCCAAATATAATTCATTAACCATGATAAACACTGATCTACTACCCAAGGCCCCAGTGATTTCTGTGGCCTCCTCACTGAGACTACATTAATAGAGTCTGAATCAGTCCCCTCTTGGCCTCTCAGGCATCAGTCTGGGATTCAAGGGCTCCTCCTATCCAGTCAGGTGTCTTTGTTGGTTTCACCATCATGTTCTTGACCCCTTTGCTCATCACTACTCCATCTCTGTCACTAGGTTCCAGGACAGTGAGGAAATCTAGAGAATCATCAGGTCCTATTTTGAAAAGCTGTACTCCACAAATTTTGAAAATTTAAAGGAAATGGACAATTTTCTGAATAAATATCATTTACAAAAATTAAGTCAAGAACAGATAAGTGATTTACATAGTCCCATAACACCTAAGGAAATAGAAAGAATCATCAAAAGCATCCCAACCAAAAAAAAAAAAGCCCAGGTCCAGATGGTTTCAGTGCAGAATTTTACCAGAAATTCAAAGAACAGCTTTTACCAATTTTCCTCAAAGTATGCCATGCAATAGAAGCAGAAGGGTCTTTGATGAACTCTTTTTATGAGGCTTCAATAACATTGATACCCAAGCCACACAAAGACACAACTAGAAAGAGAATTTCAGACTAATATCCCTCATGAACATTGATGCAAAAATACTCAATAAGATACTGGCAAATTGGATCCAAGACCACATCAGAAAATTCATCCAACATGTTAAAGTAGGCTTCATTCTAGGGATGCAGGGATGGTTCAACATACGAAAATACTTAAATGTAATCCACCATATGAAAAAACTGAGAAACAAAAAAACACATAATCATCTCACTAGATGCTGAAAAGGCCTTTGATAAAATCCAGCACCCCTTCATGGTAAAGGTCTTGGAGAGATCCAGGAAAGCAGGAATATACCTAAACATCATAAAAGCTATATACAGCAAACCAACAGGCAATATCAAACTGAATGCAGAGAAACTCAAGGCAATTCCTCTAAGATTAGGGACAAGGCAAGGCTGTCCCGTCTCCCCATACCTCTTCAATATTGTCCCTAAAGTTATAGCTAGAGCAATAAGACAACAAAAAGAGATCAAGGGGATACAAATTGGAAAGGAAGAAGTAAAATTTTCACTACTTGCAGATGATATGACAGATTACATAAATGACTCAAAAACCTCTACCAGAAAACTCCCACAGCTGATAAACATCTTCAGCAAAAAGACTGGGTACAAGATCAACCCAAGTAAATCCTAACCCTAACCCTAACCCTAACCCTACTATATACAGACAATAACAGGGCTATGAAAGAAATAAGAGAAACATCACCCTTTACAATTTCCACAAACAACATAAAATACTTCAGAGTAACACTAACGAAACAAGTGAAAGACCTGTATCACAAGAACTTTGAGTCTTTAAAGAAAGAAATTAAAGAAGACACAAGGAAATGGAAAGATCTCCCATGCTCTTGGATAGGTAGGATCAATGTAGTAAAAATGGCAGTCCTGCCAAAAGCAATCTTAAGACTCAATGCTATCCCCATCAAAATCCCAGCACAATTCTTCACAGACCTTGAAAGAACAATTCTCAACTGTATATGTAAAAACAAAAGAAAACAAAAAAAAAACAAAATAGAAAAGACAACCCTGCTCAACAAAGGAACGTCATGAGGCATCACAATCCCTGACTTCAAGCTCTAATATAGAGCTATAGTCCTGAAAACAGCTTGGTATTGGCACAAAAATAGACAGGTAGACCAATGAAATTGAATTGAAAGCCCTGAGGTTAATCTATAAACCTATGAACACCTGGTTTTCAACAAAGAAGCTAAAATTATACAATGGAAAAACGATAGCATCTTCAACAAATGGTGCTGGCATAACTGGATACTGGCATGAAAAGACTGCAGATAGACACATGTCTATCGCCATGCACAAAACTTAATTCTAAGTGGATCAAAACATCAACATAATCCAACCACACTGAACCTGCTAGAAGGGAAAATGGGAGGTACCTTTGAACAAATTAGTACAGGAGACCACTTCCTGAACATAACACCAGTAGCACAAACACTGAGATTGACAATTAATAAATGGGAACTCCTGAAACTGAGAAGCTTATGTAAGGCAAAGAACACAGTCAGCAAGACAAAAAGGCAACCCACAGATTGGGAATCGATATTCATTAGCCCCATATCTAACAGAGGGCTGATTTCCAAAATTTACAAAGTACTCAATAAGCAAGTCTCCAAAACACCAATTAAAATATGAGGGACTGAAATAAATAGAGAATTCTCAATAGAGAAGTATAAAATGGCAGAGAGACACTTGAGAAAGTGTTCAACATCATTAGCCATTAGGGAAATGCAAATCAAAGCAACTCTGAGATACCATCTTAATCCTGTCAGAATGTCTAAAATCAAAACCACCAATGACAGTTTGTGCTGGAGAGGATGTGGAGAAAGGGGAACACTCCTCCACTGCTGGTGGGATTGCCAACTTGTACAGCCACTATGGAAATCAGTGTGGAGATTCCTCAGGAAAATGGGACTCAGTCTACCACAAGACTCAGCAATTCCATTCAGGTGTATACCCAAAAGACACCCATTCACACAACAAGGATTTCTGTTCCACTATGTTCATTGCAGCATTATATGTAATAGCCAGAACCTGGAAGCAACCTAGATGTCCCACAACTGAAGAGTGGATAGAGAAAATGTGGTTCATTTACACAATGGAAATTTCTCAGCAGAAAAAAACAATTGAATCTTGAAATTTGCAGGCAAATGGATGGCACTAGAGGAAACCATCCTGAGTGAGGTAACACAGACACAAAAGGAAAAACATGGTATGTACTCACTCATGTATGGATTTTAGACATGGATCATGGGAGTGTCAACCTACAATCCCAGGGCCAATGAGTCTGAGAAACAGGGAGGTTCCCAAGAGGGATGCATGGTATCCCAGAGAAGTGGAATGAGTCATTGTAGGCTTCAGGTTAGTTGAACTTCTGATAACTCAGTGGATAAAGGCAGGTACCACCAACACTGAAGACTTGAGTTCTATCCTAGGGACTTACAAGGTGAAAGGAGAGTAATAATGTGTGTGTGTGTGTGTGTGTGTGTGTGTGTGTGTGTGTGTATGTGTGTGTGTGTTTGTGTGTATTACCTCTGTAAATGAACATAACTCAAAAAATTAAAATAGAATAATGAGGTTTTGCTTAAATAATGATTTAACAGTGTTATGGAATTCTTTGCCACTGCTAAGATTAAGCAAGTTCTGTTTATACAAATCTGAGTCACCCACAATTGATGAATGAAGTTGCTGAGCAATGGACTTGTCTAACAAGTCTGAAACTGTGTGTATAGCTTAGTGGCAGATTTTTGTGTTTCAACCTAATCAAAACTCTGGGATCAATCAATAGCACAAAATAAATAAGTAAATCACCATGGAACAATTATTTTAGTAAAACAAGCAAGGAATTTTTGTATGACTCAACTTAATAAAATAGTGCTTAGTTTTTCTTAAGGTGGTTTGGAAATTGCTGAAAACTATAGAAACACTAATGTATTATTTGTGTTCCTCATCTTCTGCAACTGTTAGTATTCAAATTTTGGCAGTCTAATTGACATAAAAATGGCATGATGATGTAATTGTGATTTTAACTTTACTGACCACATCAAAGTTCTAAAATTATTCTCCGTATTTTTCTTTTGCCTATTAATTGTGCATATGATTCACTAATATACAACTGTGATGATTAATTTTGATTGTATCCTATATTGTTCTGGATATCACAGAGAAATTCCTCCACAGGTACGTGGAAAGGTATTTCCAAGAAGGGTTGGCTAAGGAGGAATACATCCCCTAGAGCAGTCCATGACTTCCAGACAAAATTCTTATATAAGTAAGCCCAAGAATACAGCAGTGCTGCTTATGTCCATCTTGCTGGTGAGTCATCTATCTTGCTGGTGAATCATCTATCCATTTTTTGGTTCTGCCATCAGAGGCCAGCCTCTTCAGACGTCTAATGTGGACTGAAGACCAGCACCTTTTCAGAGATACTTCAGGCCTTAAATGTGAGATTTGAAACTTTACAGATATGCAATCCTGTGGATAAACCAGCTATTCTCAAACTCTTGAGCATGCAGACATCCATGTTAGGTTATATAGACTACATACTGTAACACAATCTGCTAAATTACCTTTTGTAATATGAATTCATTGTATTGGTTCTATTTCTTTTGAAAAGTTAATCCCATGACAGTAACCTAACAGCACAAATCTGTCTTGCTTAAACATTATGTAAAAAGGAAGCATATTGCCAAAATTTTGTGTCTATTTCTTTTGCTCAGTAGTATAGTGATGGGGGGATGTCCTTCTTTGTGCTGTGAATATCTGTTTCTCTTATTGATTTAATAAAATGCCGATTGTCCAGTAGCCAGGCAGAGAGTATTGGCAGGGTTACCAGAGTAGAAGAAAGCTGGGACAAGGAAGGAGAGAGTGAGTCACCAGACATATATCATGTAGTTACCGGCGACAGAGGACACCAAGAATTATCCGGTAAGCCAAGGATACGTGGAGATAAATAGACGAATAGAAATCGATTAATAATTAAGAGAGAGCTAGCCAAAAAGAACCCTAAGCCATTGGCCAAAAAGTTTATGATTACTGTAAGCCTCTGTGTGTTTATTTGGGGCTAAATGACTGTGGGACCAGGAGGGATAGAAACTCCATTGTAGTGTTGTCGAGAATTCCACTATTTTTCAATTATTTGTTTTATTTCACCTAAGAATCAAATGCTGAATACTTCTTTCTATGATAATCATACAATTGGCTCTGCAGACATTGGTCCTTTCCAATTTCAAGTTTGTTTGTGTGAATTTCTCTTGGTTGTATGTGCAGTAAATAAATCAGTAAGTCTCAGTAAGTTATCGTTCAAGTTTTAGAAATAGCAAACTTTTGATTGATTGCTTGAATAATCTTTATCATTTGGTATTCAATTAGTTTATGTAATTTCAAACAATGTTACATCATACCTGCTGCTGCCTTTCTCACTGAAAGATTCATGCCAGTACCATGTTTACTTGTTCTGATCTTAATGTGAACTTTTCTAATTTACTATTACATTTATTATTAAGATGATGATTTGTGAATGTGTAATGTAGTCAGTTCCAGGGAGTCAATGTAGTCCTGAATGAAAATGTAATGTTTGCCACCAGTAAGATAAGAGTGGCAAGGACTTCTCCAAGTAAGTCTCAGAGGAATGGTAAAGACTATTTCTAGTCTCAGTCTGAATATTGAAACTCTGTGAAGAAAATGTCCACTGTAGCTTTCTCTCCAGTGATTTTTACAGCTTGAAAATTTCCCCCACGAAGAAATGTTCATTAGTTACAGCATGTTCAACAGTATCAAATAACCCTGCCTCCCTGTTCAGCCATATGCAATATCTGCATCTCCCAGTTTAATTGTATATAAGAAACTCAGTGAGTTTCTCTGTGATGCTCCAAAGGTGAGCCCCAACCATTCTACCCAAGCTTTTCCATGCATCTCTATCTTTGTCAGGTATTAAGTCTCTTACTGCTATCTTTACAGCAAGATAAATACCTGAAGTAATGCAAAATATATTAGGTAAGGGCCATTTCAGAATTTTTATTATGCTTTTTTCCCATAGCCTTAAACATAATAGGCAAACCTCTATCCCTACGCTGAAACACCAGCCTATTTATGCATCTTTTTGGTAAACTTCCTATTCAAATATTTTAATGTGTTCCCTTCTTATGAATTTAGAGAAGTTTCTTACACACATTAGTGATATGAGTACAGCTTTGCCAATATCTATTCTCTTATTGCTTCTTGATTTTATTTTAATGTGCTTTATCTCTCTTTCCCCAGATTTTATCCATTGTCTTCTTAGGTAGATCAGTATTATTTGTAAAAAAGGGCCTTTCAATTTATTTTGCTACAACGACCCCCAATCTAAAAACGATAGTAGCAAGATATTCATTTTTCTACCTATCCCTTTGATGAGTAAGTAAAACTCCTAGGAATTTCTTTGCATTGTTTCCCAAGAACAATCACATTGCAATATTATTTATCCGACATATAATCTCCATCTAACAGTGTACATCCATCAAGAGTTCAACCACAGTTTATAATACAGGATTAAAACAAAAGAAGTCAAATTGTCATTGGAAAGAAAGAGAGACAGCCAAACCTGCCAGCCAGTGGCTGACTAGTCCTCTGAATGACAACCACACCAGCTCGGGGATGTTCACTCAGAAAAATAAAAGGAAATACCCTGCTTCAGAAGAGATTTTCAGAACATGTCAGAGTCAGCAGCTATAGTTTCTTAAGTACACACAAGATGTGATTCATACTTAAGACTGAATCATGCGTGTTTGGCGAAAAGTGGTGGGTTTTTAGGAATCATTATTATACCTATCTATGTGAGTATGGAGTTGGGAAGTTACATTATTTAAAGAATATAATATATGGTGAACTTTAGAGATTAAGCAAAATAAAATAATGTATAAGTATTATATTGTTTAGTTTTCTCCAAGAAATTCCTTTGCCAAAGATATTTTCTTTGGTTTTCTGAAATAACGTTGTTCAGTCTTAAATATGAAAAGAAAACTGATGCAATTCAATGCAAAAGTCACAAGGCTGGTGATAGCAGATAAACATACTTTGTTTATTGTTTTTACCACCCTGTTTTAATCACCATTAGTAATTATCTCTGCAGATAGGTCAACTGTTTCTGTGGGTAAAACCAGCTCAGTCTTAACCCATTTGCTCATCAGTTCTCCCGTTCTGTCACTGGATTCCAGGAGTTCAATTCAGTGTTTAGCTGTGAGTGTCTGCCTCTGCTTCCATCAGTCATTGGTTGAAGGTTCTCTTTGCCAGACACTCTGGCACTGGGATTGTAGGCTGTCACTCCCCTGATCCATGTCTAAAATGCATGTATGAGTGAGTACTGGGTAGCCTCACTCGAGATGGTTTCTGCTAATGCTATTCATTTGCCTGCAAATTTCAAGATTTCATTGTTTTTCTCTGCTAAGTAGTACTCAATTGTGCAAATATACCACATTTTCTCTATCCACACTTCAGTTGAGGGACATCTAGCTTGCTTCCAGGTGATGGCTACTACAAATAAGGCAGCTATGAACATAGTGGAACAGATGTCCTTATTTTATGAATGTGCATCTTTTGGGTACATGCCTAAGAGGGAATTGCTGGGTCTTGTGTGAGACTGATTCCCATTTTCCTGAGGAATCTTCATCCTGATTTCCAAAGTGGCTTTATGAGTGGACACTCCCACAAGCAGTAGTGTTTCCCTTTTTCCACTTCTCTCCAGCATATGCTGTCATTTGTGTCTTTGATTTTAGCCATTCTGACAGGAGTAGCATGGTATCACAGAATTGTTTTGATTTGAATTTCCTTGACTGCTAAGAATGGTTAGCACTTTCTCAACTGCCTCTCGGCCATTTTAGACTCCTCTGCTGAGAATTCTCTATGTAGTACTTTAACCCATTTTTTTTGTACCTGTTGAGTACAGGTACCTGTTGCTGAGTATGTGGTCATTTTTTGAGCAGGTTCTATATGGCACTGGGAAGAAGGTATATTCTTTTCTGGAATGTTCTGTAGATGTCTGCTAAACCCAATTGGGTTATAACTTCTCTTAGTTCCTTTGTTTCTTTTTGGTGTTTCTGTCTAGCAGTCCTGACTAGTTCCTTTGCTTCTTTTTAAGTTTCTGTCTGGTGATCCTTTCAAGTGATGAGATTGGGAGTCCCATGTGTAGTCCCCAGGTATCTGGTTGTTCTGCTCAGGGCACCAGAAGGCAGGCTGGAGAAAGGACCACACTTTCCTCGCCTGTCCTGTGCATGGAGAATGTGATGGGGATGCTGGCAGTCTCTGGGTGGGCTGATTCCTGCTGGGGTAGGAGTTGCATTGTGCATTACCCTGGCCTTGGCTAGTTGTGGGCAGATCACTGGAAGGCAAGCTATAAACAGTTCCAGTCCCTTCTAGCCCTTCATTATTTTTAAGTAAAGTATTACTCAAGTTTTCAGAATACAGGCAGAGAATCACCTGATTCCTTGTTATAATATTGCATCCACAACTCTGAAACCATTTCCAGATGGAGTCTTTGCTCCCTTCATATTCCTCATGATCGGGCTTCCATTCTCCATATTTCCCTTGGCACATGGTCTTCCAAACATGCAACAGAATAACCTGTTAAGCATTTTGCTTAGAGATGCCTATGTTTTTGTATCACAAATTTCTAGCCTCTTCTACCCTCTGTCTTAAGCCTATTCTAAACATGTGCCAACCACCTGGTCACATTTATCACAACAGTTGTCCTACCCATTCCAGCAAAATTTATGAAATATTTTCATTTCTAATTGCAGTAGCAAAATCAGTTTAAGGATGGGCTTGTGTATTTGGTTTCATGGTTTGAGCATTTAGTCCATCATGACTGGTTAGGCATGCAGAAAGGAAAATGAAGCAATAGTGTATTTTGCAGCCATAGTTTTAAAACAGAAAGAGATGAATTCTATCTTCAATTCACTTGTTTATATTCATTCAAACCTCACTGAATTGTTCTACACATAATTAAGATGGGACATTCTACCACATAGACTCTTTTACACAGACAATGACAGAGGTGTGTCTCCATGGTGTTTCAAAATTTCTTCAAATTAAAAGTGAATATTAACAATCACATGCTAAAAGCATAATTAATACTTTTGTTAAATATGTCCATAAGACTCATTTGCTAGTACTCTTTTGTCATACTTCCCCAAATCTACAATTGTTTGGATTTGTCTTATTTCACTGCCTAGTTGCTTTATTTACTCAATATATTATTATTTCTTCATGTACAAGTACAAAGCCTCCCTCACAACCTAACAAAATCAATTATCAAATGAGGAATTAATGAGTAACATTTGTTTGTTGTTCATGTTTTAAATTCTCTGTGTGTGTATGCATCTGTGTGCGCTGATTTTTATATGCCATGGCAGGTTTGTGGATGTCAAAGGACAATGCTCATAATTTGCTCTTCCCCTGCCATGTTCTTGTGTCCAGGAATTGAACTCAGGTCATTAGTCCTTCATACAAGCACCTCAGTGTACTAAGTCACTTTGCTTAATGTTACTAAATATCTAACACTAGATTATGCCCTATTTTAATTTCAAAATGGTACCCAATATTTTTTGTATGTTTTAACTTTGACTACAATACTTAAAATTATTGTCTAATGTTACTTAAGGGCAGTTCAATTGAAAGGATAAATTTTTTGAATGTGTTGAGATTCTCTTAAGATTTTTTAAATGTTCATATCATTATATTGAAAACAATCATAAAAGAAATTTTGATTATGGATTCCCTCTTCCAACACCCCTAGAACTTCCTCAACTCCTGATTCACCAGCTCCTTTATTTGATGCAAAGCTAAAAATCTTAAGTAGATAATTAGGGTCCAATTGATTTAATGATTGTTTCTGAACCTATGTAACTTACTTACTCTAAAAATCGAATCACCTTAGTTAATGTATTTTATGATCTAATTATAATTTTCTTGTTGAGTCTTGAGCAAATGCCTATTTCCCCAAGATTTCACCAAGAACATGCCAGAAGTATCATGAGATGACTCAAAGTGTATGCCTGATTAAAAACTTACCTGTGTGGGTGACTAAAAGTATCTGATTGAAAGGCCCCTTAATTGAGTTAGCCTTCCCATTTGTACATACTCTGAAACTCCATAAGACCATATGTATCTGTGAGAAAGCAAGGACTAATGGGAAGACTCATAAGTGATATACTGTTACCCTTCCATATTTTTGTCCTCCTTGGAACATTGACATCTGTGCGGGTAATATCAGAGTTCTAGACACCAATGTAGTCACTTGTTTATTTTACTTTCATGGCACAGGATAATGTTTATTTCTGCTCTAAGGCACCAACATCCAGAGAAAGAAGCTGTACATGAGCATTTGGCAGTAATGGAATTATGTTAAATAAAATAATAGCCCATATATATTTCTCTAATCTATTACTCAATATTTATGAGTGAGAAATACAAATAATTAGGAGTTTTTTACAATATTTAACTTTTATTAACAATAAAATCATACTAAATTCACAGACCCTGAAACAACTTATGTTCCAACTATTCCTCAATACTTAAAGAATTTGTGGTGCCTTTCCCTTGGCTTCTATGTGTTTTTGAATACAGGTAAATAAAGTCAGAGGAGACAGAGAAATAGGAGAAACAGAGTTTTTTATAGAACAGCATGAGAAACTCACAAAATGATCAAGTGGCCATTAGAAAGGAGAACGCTGTTAGTATATGAGAGTCAACAATATTCAGAGACTACATTTAGAAAATACTTTTAATGAATAAAAATGGTCAAAAAAGAGATCATTGGACCAACCAACACACATAAAGAGATTTTATTTCATTTCTTAAATATTTCTGGGACAGGCACCTTTCTTGATGGCCAATTTTCTCTCTAGATGATTGGCAGGTCCATTTGGATTAACACTTAAAGATGGGACAAGTCCATAGCTTGCTCCTAACCAGAAGGCTTTCTGTCATACAGTGATGTGTTATCTTCCTGGCAGCTTAGAAGGCCATGTTTCTACTGAGGTATAGAGATACTATTCTTTCAACCAAAACTCGCATGAAACAGAAGATTAAAAAGAGTTAAATAATGAAAACTTTAAAATAAATTTATGAAAATATCACAATTTATCTGTCACCAACCTTTGATATTCCTCAAATAATCCTTTTTACATATTGCTGTATCTTTTTGCCTATCTATATATGTCTTTTCATAGAAGATTTATATCCTTAAGAGAAATAATTCTGTTGCTTACTCCCTTCAAACCAATTGGTTATCCAAAACTAAATGTTCAATCCTAGTAATAAACACAACCTGCTCACTCTAAATATTACTTGCCTGTAGGCATTTCATTACTGACCATTTTTGGAAGACTGAATAAAATTAAGATGAATTATATCACATAATTCGGAAGAGCACTCAATCAATCAATCAATGGAGGAATATATTTGAGTCTAAGAAAAATAGATTATTCTTTAGTTTCTTTTGTTAGTTAAAATATTAGAAAATAGTAATATCATTGTCAATTATAGTTGGTCAAAAGAATGTTTTCTCATCACACTCAAATCTTGATATCATATTTTTATAAACTTTCATTAGAAAAGTATATTGAAAGACTGTTGTGATGTCGCAAATATATTCTTGATGTTATTGGCAACTTTGGACTCAAAGCTTTGTGGGTGCATATTCTCCAGAAGGAAGCTAGGTTTGCATACTCATTGTGAATATTCCTGTTAAAGAGTTAAGTGGTGTGTTCAGGTTAACACTCTATGTTAATCCATGTTCTATACAGCAATGCTTTTCCTTAAACTCTACCCAGCCTTGAGAGTGTTAACTTAAAAATCAACTGTATTTGAGGGCAGGTATTGACCATACAATTGGTAGATATGAGAATAGCACTATCTGCCTGACAACTAAACCTGAAAAGTGACTTCTATGGAGTAAAAAGCATGACACCCTGTAATCTATCAGGATGAATAGAGACTGGTGGGAAGCATCAACATATTAAAATTGTATGAAGTATATATGAAGTACATGACAAGGCCCAAGGTATACCAGACACCCGAGACAAAGAAAATCGTATAACTCCAGCCAATGTACCCCACAAAGAAGTAGATACATGATGATATGTTATTGAAGGCCTTCAAAGACGTGAATTCTGACTACCATGTATATTCAAAGGAAAAAAGACAGAAACCTCCCTGGGGTTTCAACTCAGCTTGGTCTCACACCTGATGATAATTTAATTAACATTTTCTTTTCTTCCCATTCATCTGTCTGGACCTGATATCCATCCATTGTCCTATACTTTCAATTGTACCTGACCCTCTAATTTTACCTCTATACATGGACTCAGTTCTATTTCTTTACCCTTTAGCCAATGTTTTACAGTATCCAAAATTTACAGTTTCACCTTCTTCTCTATAGCTTGCTATAGATTTTTTTTATCATGTCAATAGAGACACTTAAATTCCCTATGGAATTCTCCCCTTAATTTTCCTTTCAAGACTAACTTGTGCTGCCTGTATAGTGGTGAGCTCTGACTTGTTTTGTTATCCTGACACAAAATACAGTAATTTGAGAAAAATCAGTCTCAACTGAAAAAAATGTCATCATAAAATTTGCCTATAGGCAAGTCTGTAGTTAATTTAAAATATTTATTAGTTTTATTATTGCTTTCATTTATCAGTTAAACATATCATACAGAGGTTTGGTTGTTCATCAAGTTGACAGTGTGACATGAGTAGACTTGTGATGGCTAATCAAGATTATTCTATTGGTTGTCATCTTGAGTATCGCTTAAATTAACTAAAACCTAAGCAGCTGGGCATACCAAGAGTGATTTTTCTTGGCATTATCATTTGAGATGGGAAAGCTCATCCTAAATTTGGAAATTGAAAGTAGGAGACTTTTTTTTCCTGGGGCTTGCCCACACTCCCTGTAAATATATCATTTGTCCAGCTGCTGAGGCGTTCCTTTACTGGTATGTGAAGTCACTTCTTGAGGTTTTCAATACCATCTGAAGTCCAGCTAAGATATCCTTCCTTGTGGACTAAACAACAGCTGGAAACTTGAGCTTTCTGTAAAGGGGTAGACATTGTTGGACTAGTAAGACCACCACCCATAAAGTGGGGTAAAAATCCTTATTTATGAGTTCTGTTCCCTTTGGAAAATCTGATTAATACAGCAGTATAGAGTAGATTTTATAATTTAAAAAATGTACTGACTGTTAAAATGAAAAGTGACAAGAAATAGAAGCATTTATATAATAAATATTAGTAAAAATAAAACTTCAGGCTGCAAACAGTATCATGAATGGTGTTGCTAAAATAAATACAGTGAATGTTAAATACAATACTAGTTCAAAGGATACCATGGAAACAAAAACATGAACAGAAATATATAAAAACTAATGTTAATTTTTAAAATCTCTAACAAAAGAAATTGACATGCACTGAAAGTGTTCACAGTTAAACTGACAAATAGAAAATGAAAAAATGATAGAAGATGAACTGAAAAATGCTACATGGAAATCTATTATTTCAACTGTCTACAAATAAAAATGAACTAAACACTCAGATAAATAAAACTAATGCATAATACTTTAAAATAATACCAATAAATAAATTAAATACATTTAAAGTCTTAAACTAGGAAAGTGGCTCAGTAGTAGGGTAATTAGCTAGCATGTCTAAGTCCCTATGCTAGTCCCTAGCATCACAAAAATTAAAAAATGCATACATACACAAAATAAATTTAAACACAAACTTAACCTGGAAATTTAAAAACAAATCTGGGAAAGATAAATACTGAACTATTTACTAATTTAATCAGGAGGCAGAGACAGATGGATTTCTGAGTTGAAGGGCAGTCTGCTCTTCAGAGCAAGTTCCAAGACAGCCAGGGCTACACAGAGAAACATTGACTCAAAAGAAGAGAAAGCAACAAAAACATTTTAAACTGCTATATAAGTTATAAATTTAAAAAAAATCTGTCAAAAATCTTATGAAATAGAATTTGAATTAAGTAACATTATAGAAAACAAAGGGAGCACATTAGTCTTACTAAACTGTCAATTATTACATAAAGAAAAACTAATTAATAATTATCTAATAGAAACTCTAATGTACATTATAAAACAAAATAGAAAGAACAAATTGTAGATTTCTCAACCTCTATTTTAACAATTTTCAAAGAATAGGAAGCTAGAAATCCTAATAAATACTTCAAAGACTTGAAGTTCATCCTGAAATGACATTTGGAGTCTCCACATGAAAGAGCTGCATGATGCTGTCTGCTCAGCATCTTACACTCAGATATATAAATTTTAAAAGCCTTGAAAAATTAAAAATGTTATTAAACTTTAAAATCTCAGAAGTTAAAATCCACTTATCTCTGATTTTTTATATCAATGACTTAGAAGCTGCAGGAATATAGATCCTGAGAGTAAGAAAAATTGCATTTGAAAGAAATAGGAGTAAAGAACAAAACCAAGTCAAAACAGGTCAGAGAGTGAGGTATTAAGTAAAATTGGTAGGTTGTTTAACAGTGTTATATTTACTTCTCATATATACATTTCTTAATCCTTAGACAATACAAAAGAAAATGGTAGTGATGAGTTCAGATCCTGGAAAATGATTGGCATCAGGAAAAAGGCAATATGTTATCTACTAACATTCTGAGACTGCACATTTTTTGGATTTTAAAGTGAAGAAATTGAATTAACTTTCTTTGCAATTCTCTCATGAAAAGTATCAACCTCTGGCACTAGAGAGACAGCTCATTGGCTATGAGAGTGTTCTGTTCTTACGGAGAATGAGACTTAGGTTCCAATCATCCGGGATAGGCAACTCAAAAACACTTTTAACTATGGCTTCAGGGGATTTCAATATCTCTTGTCTTTAGAAACACCTGCACTAACATACCCATAGTCAGTCAGTCAGTCTGTCTGTCTGTCTGTCTGTCTGTCTCTCTCTCTCTCTCTCTCTCTTTATCTCTCTCTCACACACACACTCTCATAAATAAAAATAAAATAAATATTTAAATTTCATCATTATTAGCTACTGTATTTATTTTGTTGCAAGGTATATAAATAGTGAATTAGAACTACTTTATTAAGGGAGAAATCTTTATAACTGGATATACTCCCTTATAGACAACATACAGTGGCCTTTAATTTTATAATATATAATCATGTCTAAGGAAAAGGAATAAGAAAAAGGAATAATGCAGTACAAGAGAAAGAAAATGTAACCTACATTGTTGTCACATATACAACATTTGTCATCTACTATAAAACATATGCTTGTGCAATATATATATATATACATATATATATATATATCTTATAGGAACTGTACTAGTCTGAGAATATAAAGACTAATTTTATACAGAATAACTATGTAGTCATTTAATATGGCCCAAGTCTAAAGCTGGATTTAAATCTAGAAATGAATAGGTTGGATTCAAAATTGAAGTTTTGAGAATAAGATTTGAATGTGAATGTTCTGTTAGCTAAGTAGTAAGATTAATACTGGAACATATTTAAAACAATGTTTAGAGATATGTATGCCTGAGATCAGCAAAATGGCATATACATTTACACATAATATATGAGTATTGATTTGAAGTGAAGCAGCCAGGATTTTAGAACCATAATGTGTTCTTTCTTACATTAATCTCCCTTTCCATAGATAGAGTATTTCTTGCAAATCTTAATAATTAAGCATGGGCTAACACAGTATGCCACATTTTTAAAGATAAAATGCAATCTTAAAAGGTAAGTAAATTCATTTCATTGAAGCTATCCTGATTAAAGTCTGGTATCAGTTAGCTGGAGAAAACCTTCTGAAAAGTTAGCTCTGATGATCACATAGGTCCTATAATTAATCTTCCCATATTCTCAAGGCCCACCACTAGTAGCCTAATTCTTCCAAGACTTTACCTCTTAAATATTCCACAATCTTCCCAAATTGCATAGTTGAAAGCAAAATATAATATGTATTTTATAATATATTTATAAAAGCCCTTATGAATGGATCTGGTATATTTATGAAAGATAACTTAGAAATCACTCTCTTGTTTTTTAAACCATGTGATGCTTCCAGAATTTAGCCATGCTTCACCTATGAGAAGATACAGAACTCAGTATTCTGGAAATCTCAATCCTGATTATATACTTGTACACAAAAAGATATAAAGAGATATAATGCATAAAATTCTGTTACTGTTGCTCACAAAACATAGCTTAGGAAAAACACAATAAATGTTAAAATAAAATGTGTCAAAAGTCCCCATTGAAAATTGTTATATCTTTTTTGAAGAAGTTAGTAAAAGTCACTAACTAATTGAACTTGGTTTGCTTGATATTCTCTAAAGTTTAATACATTAAAACTATTTAGTTGTTTAACCAGTAGAAATTATAGTCATCACGGAATTAATTTTCATAATTATCCCTGCTAAGTTGAAAAATAATTTATATTCAACCCTGAAAACCAGGAAATTTATTGTTTTTAATTGATTGTTATTTTCTTATTTCATGTGTCAGACAAGTATAAAGAGTAACAACTCATCACATTAATTTATATAGTCTGGTCAGTGACATGAATAAAAAAGACTTGGACAAGTTGTTTCCCTATTTTCTTTAACTCAAAAATATTGAATTATGGTCTTCACTTAAACTGATCTAATATCATTTTCAAAATGATATCTGTGGTGATATCCATGTCTGAAGTTCAGAGAATGGAGCTTACCACTAGCTAACTGTAGAGGTTTGGAGGTCTGTACAGACAGACAGGAAGTGAGAAGCTATGCAGAAACAGGAGATAAGCAGGGAGAAATAGAATTTACTCACTGAACTGCTGAGACTCTAAGGAGGTAAGAAATGGTTGGCTGTACTTGGTATCTCCTACCAGAATTCTCCTTGTCTAGTAGCCGTACCTATACTTCCTACATGGCTACATCATGCCTGTCCATTGATCAAAACAGCTTTATTCATCAACCAATAAGTGAAGTGTATATTGACAACTCACAGAAGTACATCTTTCATCAGATATAGGAATCTGTTGTGATTGAATTCACAGGGTTTTTGGTACTGAATAATCATCATTAAGCCTCATGTTCACTAGTAAAGCAAAGTACCACTAAACCACATCCCTTACTGAAGAGAACCTTTCCATGGTAGGTTATCATACATTAATACGTGGACACACAGAAAGCACAATATTTGACCACTTATATTTCTGAATGTTAAGGTCTGTCAGAGAAAGTCACCCAGGTAATTTCAGTTAATTTTACCTTTACACAAAAATGCAGTCATACAGTTCTGTAAATAAAAGTTTTTTGATATATTTTCCTCAGTAAACTGAGTTCTCCAAGTTCTTTTAGAGTTATCTTGAATAATTTTTTTCTGAGCTCCTTGGCACAGCAGCATAAGGACTATTAAGCATGATTCCCTAAACGGATCACAGTGGTTACACAGTGGTTGGTTCAGGTCAGAGAGAACCTGTTAAGAACATTAAATGAGAGCGTGAATTTAAGTGCATTTTCAATGGTAACTGAACTTTAAAAATTGGTCAAAATAGGGCTAAAATTATTAATAAATTCAAGTAAACTGCAATCGTTTTCTTTACATTTTGATATAAGTTTAGGCTCTTTTGTTCCTTGAGTTGCCTTAATTTATTAAAGGATTATTAGTGCAAAATTTTTTTTACTATACCATGAAATATTTACTATTGAAGACTGAGAAAATAGTTCATTTCATAAAGTATCTCCTTTGCAAACAACAAAGAACTGAGTTTAATCCCCAGAACCCATATTAAAAGTAACAACTTCGGAGACACACATTTACAATTCCAGTACTAAGAAGAGAAAGACACAGAGAAAGGCAGGCTGCTAGAACCCCACTGCCAACTTGCCTAGCCTACTTAAAGAATCCCAAGCCAGTGAGAGACACTGCCTCAAAATTCAAAGGTGGACAGTGTCTAAGGGACAATAAACAACATCATCCTACCATTACCTGAAAGAACACACATTTGTACTAGCACCAAAATACACACTTGACACACATACATGTACACACACTAAACATTGATAATTATTATGTAAAGAAGGAAATGACTAGAAATAAATAAGGGATACTTTGAAGCTGTCAATGATCACCTATCCTTATACAAAGTCATTATCTAGAAGAAGCATTTGAAAGTTTTAGACTACCAGCATCTTCATGAAGTTGTAAACTGTGTTCAAAATGTGACAGTTTCTTTTATTACAACAAAATTTTGTATTTCTAGGACCAAAACAGGTGCAGAAATTCAGATATTAGGCAGAGTAAAATGATCGTTTAGTAAGATATATGTGGGATTAGAATAATTGGAATTATTTATAACAGAAGGAGGCATGCAATTGTAATGATGGCAGCTGGAGACTCAGAATGGAGGTCATGTTAAAAGGATGGGAGCAGGGGAAGGCTGCAGGAAATGGTTTTCTTTCTAAGAAGTTCTCACAAAGCCTATAGATAGTAAATTTTGTTTCTTTAGAACTCTCTGGAATTGTATTCAGCAGTTTTCTAGTAAAAGTTGCTTGAACTCTAGGTAATGAACCATGACTGCACCAATCACTGGGGCAACGGGACCTTGGTATTGTAATTGTGGAGCTGCTTTATGGACAGACAGTGGCATTTGCCCTCTGCAATCTCTTCCACATTTAAGATCTGAATGGAATGAGCACTAGCACAGTGCTAAACAGTCATGTCTAGGTCTTCAGGAGGAAGAAGTCAGCTCCAGCCACCCAGAACAATCTCAGGACTACCAGAATATTAATTATTTGGAATCACATATACATGATGATTCCAAAAAATCGACCAACTCTTTGAAATTCTTAGAATTTTTTTAACCCAAGAAGTTCAAGCACTCAGAGAAACAATGGTGAAGAGGTTGCAGGTCTTAGATGAACTTCAGTCTGAATCAGAAGTAGTAGCAACAGGTCATGAAAGAGGTTTACCTACACATCCCAGACTGTGGGAGACCTCCCTAAGATTGTTATGCCCTCTCTTATAGTCTTCCCAACATCTACGACTGAAAAATCAGCAATGAAGAAACATGCAAATAGTTTCATTGCTTACCAATGGGAACCAACACAGATGAAGCACTAGAAGGGAATCAAAGTGGCCATCGTTTCTTAGGATATCCATTCACGCTATGTCAAGGAGTTACTGAAATCTTAGGCAAGCACAGAAATGGTGACCCCAAAGGATTGCAGTCAATTGATCTCAGCTGTGCTACAAAATTCGTCTCATATACAATGGAGAGCTTTTTGGATGGAAGAGACAAAAACCCTCGAGCTTCAAGGCTTAAAGAAAGGTTATAAAGCTCTCTAAGATAAGATCCTTGGAGAGGGTGCTTAGGCTGACCCAGAGGCTTAGGCTTTGTATACTTTTTGTAGCTTAATATTCCTCTTCATCAATACTCCTGAATTCTAATTTGATTATAATGAGTTTGAAAAAAGTTGCAGAAGTTGACGACAGTTATAAGCCAACGAGTTTAAATGTAGACATCTCATGTCTACACTTTCTACTTATTTTTTTCTATTTGATAGTTAATTAGTTGTCACATATATATAAATATATATATATACACACACATATATTGTGTGTGTGAATGCATAAAGTTGTCAAAAGTGTTATTGGTATCTATAAAATATGTAAATATACTAAACCCAACTAAATTGATCAATATAATTAAAGAATCAATTAAGAGATGCTAAATGAAAGCCTTCTCATTGCTCTAAAGTTGGTCCACAGAAACAGTGAGGGAGTTTCCTAATATAAATAAGTTCCTGTTTTCAGAGGATGCTGTGAGAAATAGTTTCAGCATCAGTCATTTGCCATTTACAATACTTGAAGCCTTAACTAATTATTATTTATTAATAAAAATTGTGAATCAGATATTAGAGTAAGAGCCACAAGTGACTACCGAGTTCTTCTGTTCCTTCCTCCAAAAGAGCCAAGATCCTTCTCAGACATAACTTACTACTTCCTGTTTCTTTTTTTTTCTTTTCCTGAGACAGGATTTCTCTGTATTGCTATGCAGGTTGTCCTAGAACTCGCTCTGTAGACAGGCCAGAATTAAACTCACAGATATCTGCCTGCCTCTGCTGCCAAGTGCAGGGATTAAAGGTGTGTGCCACCAACACCCAGACTACTTCCTGTTTCTTATATGTCTACAATTCTCCAAACTGCTAGGCTTAATTTTGGCCATCTATTGGCTAACTCTGCATTCAGACTCAAAGCAAGCTTATTTGTCAGAACACAATGAAAATATCACATGTTTCCCCCTTTTAGAATAAGCAAAGAGTGAAGAGTTTAACTAACATAATGAAACTATATGCATATACAGTAACTATATACAAATCTGTGGATAAGAATCACATTAGCAATGTACGGCCCATTTGAGTCTGCAAAATTCAGAGAAAATATTCCATTTTCTATACTACCACGGTGATTCTAAAGTTTTGAACCTAAACCTATTTATAACTTAACTTGCATTACCAACCCAAAATTATCATTTTGTGTCTCTCATCATTACATAATTTTTACTACATTTGTGAGTCTCTTTTCTGAATATGGCAAGAAAGAAAAGTATAAATATAACTGTAGACAGAAGTTTCTGTCCTAATTGGTTCTGCTGCTGTTTAGTACCAAATTACCATACAGAGGCTTATATTAATAATAATCTGATTTACCTATTACTAAGGCGTAGTAACAAATAACTCTTACAACTTAAATTAACCCATAATTCTTTTCTGTGTTTAGTTCCATGACTTTTTTCCTTTTGTCAATAAGGGATTCTAGCCTTGCTTCCTTTTTGACTGGCTGGCAACTGCTTCTCTATATTTCCTCATCCCAAAATTCTCCTAGACTCATCGTCCCTCCTATACTTCCTGCCTGACTCTAGGGGTGAACCCAAAATACTGTCCAAGCCCAAAAGGGCCATGGACCAGGGTAAGTAGAACTGGTGGGATATTTAAGGAAAGAAAATGTAAAAGCATTCTCGACTGGAAGGTAGCCACATTCTCAGAGCTTGTATCCCTGTTTATTTTGTAAGTATATTTAATAAGTATATTAGACTTCCTTTTCAGAGTGCATTATTTCCATCTTCATCTGGTGTCAGAAGTTTTTACCCAGGCCCCAAAATTCATGAGTGGGGAGACAAGACCCATGGGCGACCCGGCTGCTCCCTGTCTGTCATGTTGCACCATGACTTTACCAAAGGATGCCAGCATGTGGAACATGGTGCTAGCAGGGTGGGAATTCACAGCCTGTGCAGAGCCTCTGCTTCTGGCCTGGTTTGTGCTGCACAGCCTCCCCCTCCATTGGCCCAGTCATGAGGTGAGTGCTGACCGGGCATCTATGGATCCCAACACCTTCCCAGACCCTGGCCCATGTATTTCCCAAAAGCAGCTGGCCAGCCACCCATCAGCAGCTTCCCTTGTCCTGGGAGATCGTGTGCAGGAGCTCCAAACTCCCATTTGCCTCTGCCGCTGTGCCTGCCTTCTCCACAGCTTGCAGGAGCACGGTCACCTCATCTGTGAGAGCAAGAATGTGTGCACCCGGCCAGAAAGCAGCTCTATGCTCTCTCACCGAAGACAGAGCGTATTTTAGCCACAGAACACGATTGCCATGGTGCGCATTCGCCAAGGTACACATTCTCAGCCTGCACAAATTCCTGGCCTGCGCCACAAGAGCCAACACACTTTGGCCCTGTGCATTGTGAGCCGGCCCATTGGCCACCAAGAGGCCGCTGCTTCTGCCACAAGGGGGGAGGGAGTGATCACACCCCACTAGAGCACCGCCTAAGGGTCTTAGCTACTTCCCTCGGTTCCCTGTCTCTGGAGTCCTTGGTGGAGCCACTCACTGCTGCAGACTGAGGAGGAGAGGCCCGTTTCTCAATGCTTAAAGAGGCATCAAGATGACAAATGGCCTAACCATGAAGATATACAGACCTGGGTTGGGGAGGTGATCTCCAGAGCTTTAAAAAGTGATCAAAACACTAGATGTTTTAATTGTGGTAGAATAGAACATCTGAGTAGGAACTGTAGAAAAAGCCTTTTGAGAAATAATGCTTCTATGAATGCTTGTAACAGAAGGGCTCGGCTTTCTGTTTTGTGTAGAAGATGTGGCAAGGGCAGACACTGGACCAAAGAATGCAGGTAGACCACACGCAAACAAGGTAACCCTGTGCAATCGGAAAGCTCCTCAAGGGGCCTCCTGAAGGCTCCCATTTCAAAAGGGGTCCAGACATTCCTAGTCACTGTAGGGGAAGAATTCTCTCAGGACATTTAGAGGATCCACTGTCTATTGTAAAGATTAATGGCACTGTGGATGACATATTAGTTATAGAGGAGGAACCAGTCGATACTAGAGGAAACAAAAAACTTCTATACAGGATCAGAGACCCAGATTACCAGTTAAAATGATTAATAAGGTATGTTTTGGGATTTTGGACATTGAAAGTGATGTCACCATCATAACTCAAAAAAAGTGGCCCTCAAGTTGGCCCTTGGAAGAAGAAAATGTTCAAATCCTAGGAATCATGACACTATATCAAGTGAAACAAAGTATGAGATGGGTAGAATGTATTAGTCCAGAAGAACAGAGAGGAATATTGAGGCCGTATGTCCCAGATATTGCTATAAGTCTCTGAGGTTGTGATTTATTACAGCAGTGGAAAACCCAGATTAACATTCCTCTTGTGTCAGATCAAGCTGTTTGTGGTAGAAAGAATATTGTAAGGCACTACAGTAAACAGTAGCACAATATACAGGCTGTACAGTTACAGGATGCTAGTCACACATCTACAGAGGAACAAAAAGCACTGCCCTTAAAATGGCTAAGAGATTAATGTGTCTGGGTAGTGCAATGGCCAATAACCTCTGAAAACTAGAGGCTTTGGATAAGTTAGTTCAGGGACAGCTAAATACTGGATATATTGAAGAATCAACTATTCCATAAAATTCTCCTGTATTTGTTGTCAAAAAGAATTCTGGAAAATGGAGGATGGTTTCTGATTTCAGAGCTATCAATAAGGTAATTCAGCAGATGGCTCTCTACAGCCTGGGATGCCACTACCTTCTCTAATACCTAAAGGATGGTAAATCCTAGTCTTAGATGTAAAAGATTGCTTCTTAAATATACCATTACAAAAATAAAAAGATAGGGAAAAATTTGCCTTCACAGTGCCTGCCTATAACAATTGTCAACCAGTACAGAGATTTCAGTGGAAGGTGTTGCCACAAAGAATGTGACATAGTCTGACTTTGTTCCAGTATTTTATGCAAAAGCCCTTGGAAAGAATTCGTAAACAATTTCCTCCACAATCAGTAATTTATCATTACATGGATGACATGTTGCTGTCTGATTCAAAAAAAGGTACATTGAAAAATATGTTGAGGCAGTAAAGGAAATTCTACCATGCTGGTGATTACAAAATACCCCAGAAAAATACAGAGGAGATTCTATTAATTATTTAGGTTATAAAATAGACTTACAGAACATTAGATCAGAAAAGGTATAGATGAGAAGAAATCATTGCCAGAATTTTAATGATCTTCAAAAACTATTGGGAGAAAATTTTTCAAATACAGACAAGTATTAGTATAGAAAGGCATGACTTAAACACCTAAAAACGGACCTAAAAGGAGACAAGGACTTAGATAGTCCTTGAATATTATCAGCTGAGGCTGAAAAGTATTGGAATGGGTAAAACGAAGAATTTGGAAGCACATGTGAATTGTGTGGAGCTAAAAGTTGACTGCATTCTGGTTGTTTTGCCATCTAGAGAATACCCCTCTGTAATATTAATGCAGAGGGAAGGCATAATACTCGAATGGGTATTTCAGCCACATAAACAGAATAAAAAACTGAAGACATATATAGAAATGATCTCTGATTTGATATTAAAAGGTAAGTTAAGGCTTTCTCAACTAACTGGGAAGGACCCAACAAAGATTGTTGCACCCTTAATGAAAGAGGGAATTTCTTCCTTATGGAAGGATAATTAATATTGGCAAAGGGCTTGCAGTGACTTTTTGGGAACGATCAGTAACATTTATCCCAAAACAGAGAGAATCAAATTAATAAAGAAAACAATTTTAGTTCTTTTGTGTGTTGTAAGAAAAGCACCTATCTCTGCAGTGCTTACATTGATGCAAACAAATCAGGTAAGGCAGGTTGTAAATCAGGAAATCTAAGTAAAGTAGTACAAAGCCCTTACCACTCTGTGCAAAAGGCAGAGTTGTATGCCACTCTCATGGTACTTAAAGACTTCACAGATCTTCTCAATATAGTTATGGATTCTCAGTATGCAGAGAGAGTAGTTTTACTCATTGAGACTGCAGAATTTGTTCCTGATGATACAAAATTAACCTCAAATTTTTTGTATTTACAGGAAACCATCAGAAATAGAACTCATCCTATGTATGTAACACACATCAGATCCCATATGGGTCTGCCAGGACCTCTTGCACAAATAAAAACTGACAATGCTCTAGCATATGTCTTCAGAAAATTGGAACATTTTTTCAAATATAATAAAATAAAACAAGTAACTGGTATACCTCACAATTCTACAGGACAAATGGTGGTTGAGAGATCTAACCACACCTTAAAGGAAATGCTTCATAAACAGCTAGGGGAAACAAAGACCCCCAAACACAGATTACATAATGCTTTACTAACATTAAACTTTATTAATGCTAATGAAAAACAGCTGCAGAAAGACACTGGACTACAGAAAAACTTCTGAACTAAAGCAACATTTCCAAGATGTTATGACCTTAGTCTGGAAACCTGGATGTGTGTTACGTTGGGGAAGGGGTTTTGCCTTTGTTTCTACAGGAGAAGAAAAACTGTGGATTCCATCAAAATTAATCAAGATTTGATCTGAACAGGAGAAACCTCAGGAGGAGGAAAAATGACAGCTCATCTACAAGTTCATATTCTACTAGGTATAAGACCTCATAAAAGGAAAAAGAAGTGTTTTGTTTTTGTGATCAAAGGAAAACTCAGCTCCAAAATACTGACATATGGATATTGAAGAAGAATGTATAGCTGCCTGAGGACCATCAAACAAAAAATAATTCACTCTGTGGTCTAAATCTGTCTATATTGTTCTTATAGTATCCATTCCTCTTTGCTTATTATTACGCCTTAGTACCAATTCATTTAACTGAAGCAGACTTTGTAGTTGGATTGGCTCTCCTACTCTAAATCCAAGTGTATTGTTAAAATGAAATTCAGAATTTCTGTATTATATCAAAGAGCCATTGATATAAGACAGAAGAAAACAAAATTAGGGAATGTCATCTGTGTATACTCGGTTCCTTTTCTGAAAGTCTAATCTCCATCTTTACTATCTTCTTTATTGTTGACTTTTCCAGCATGCATACATATAAAATTTGAAAGTTTCTCTGTTAACATTAATGTTTGAGTTTACCAGAGAACAAGGAATTTCCTAACAGCAATATTCAAACACTTCAGAATGAAGATGGGGCCCTACTTCATCGACTCTACCGTATTTGAATTGATACATCTGAACTGCTCCACTTCATCAACTCCACCTGATTAGACTTGATGTATCTGAACTGCCCCACATCATCGAATCCACCTGACTAGTACCATCCTGAAACTGGTTTAGAAGTACATCGCTTGACACAACTCTGTACCAAGGAACTAATATGGTGCACCTTCTACAATCTGGCCAGAGCTTCAGACAACATTCGAACTTCAGACAGAGACTACTTAACTCTTGTTACTCTAATATTTTCTTCCTACAGGTTCCCATGAGATTATCATCATCCCATTTCATCAGGAAGTAATATTGAGAATACTATGCCCCCTTTTCCTACTGTTGATATTACAGGATATCTTACACCTGTTAATTTTATTTTTCAATTATTTTAGGGTTGGGATTGGAAGGAGTTGTTTAGACTTGGGCATCCCTTTCAGATAAGTTTAGGATTTATATGGGACAGATATGTTTAGTTTAGTATATAAGTAGATTATAAATTTCTTATCACTTTCTATGTATATATGTTGCATATGTTTGAGTTTTGTATCAAGTTCAATCTTTTATTTAGAATAAAGGGGAATTGTAGGGGTGAGCCTAAACACTGTCCATGACCAAAAGGGTCATAGACAAGGGTATATAGAACAGGTGAGGGGTTTAAAGAAAGAAAAAGTAAAAGCACTCTCTCTTGGAAGCTAGCAACGTTCCTAGAGCTTCTATCCCTGTTTATCTTTTAAGTATATTTAATAAATATATTAGACCTCCTTTTCAGATAGCATTATGTCCATCTTCACCTGACTACTAGCCAATCAACATTTTATTATACCAATATGAGTGACAAATCTTTACAGTAAGAGGAATGTTATCCCACAACATATAACTGTAGTGACATATTATTTATGATTTATTAAAACTTAACTGAGGATTCAGAAAAACAAAGTCACTCACAGACTTAGAAGCCAGGTACACGCACCTATAGTCCCAACAGCCAGGAACTAAGAGATGGTGGTACACACCTTCAATCCCAGGACTCAACATCAAGAGACAGACAGATCTCTGTGAGTACAATGCCACCAAGTTGTGTACAAGAATGAATCTGTGTGAAAGAGAATTGTAGCTCACACATTTAATCTTGACATTAGGTAAGTAAGTATATAAGACAGAAGTCAGGTCTCAATAGAAGGATTGCTTCTTAAGCCATACTGAGGAGAGGCATCAGTTTGAGACTTGGTGAAGAGCTTGTGCATGAATCAGCCGTCTCAGCTTGAGTTAGTCATGATAGCTAGTAGCCGGCTGCTTGATTTTTGTGAAACCTGAACCTCAATATCTGTCTTGGGGTCTTTTATTTATTCGTGTTGCATATAAATATCTAGTTTTCAACCCCACCAGAGATCTGAGAAGAAAATAATATTATCTGAGTAAATAGGAGGTGCAGAGTTTCTTCCAAAACTAAGAAATGAAAGAAACAGCTGACTTCCTGGACAGTCATCCAATGTTCCTCTCCAACATTGTGGCATCTATCTTTGGCCTACAGGGCTAGCATATCTGACAGATTTTTCTGTGAAGCAGGATTTTTGAAGGACTCTCCTGACTTGTCTTTGCTAAGTTTGACTGTTACTTTCTTTTGTGTTATGATTGCCCAATTTGGACAGCATACTCTCAGCAGTCAAAGCAAGTGTGGTGCTTGTTCAATGGCTAAATTTTGCAAAAAAGAAAGCAAATTCCATATAAAATTTCTTTGATGCCCATCATCTTCTCTGAAGTAGGGTGCTCCAGGAAAGGACATGTCTCATTGTCATATAAACCTTATGTTATTAAAACATCTTAAATGTCATATGCAGTAGATTTCTGAAGTGTTTGAAGACCACTTATCTATCTAAACTGTGTCTCTATTTGAGCATGAAGACATTACTAACATGACTATAAGTTTGATTGTAATAGGTGACAGTTAACCTGCATTTTTATTATCTTAAATATTTTGTAATAGTAACTTTAAAGGACTAAGAATTTACATTATGTTTTTTCAATGAGCTGTGTAGTCACAATACCTTGTACAGAATACAGAACAAGAGTAAGAAAAAGGTGGAAGGTTGTGGTGCATGCCTTTAATACCAGCACTTGGGAGGCAGAGGAAGGTGGATCTCTGTGAGTTTGAGGCCAGCCTATTATGCAAGAGATAATTCTAAGACAGCCTCCAAAGCTACAGAGTAATCCTGTCTTGAAAAGTAAAAATAAAAAAATCAACCAAACATAAAGTATAAGTAATGAGTAAGTAAATTAAGAAAAATAAGCTTAAATTTATATCAATATAAAAACATGTCTTAAACAAGAGTAGAAACATATACATAGTATAAAAATAATTTTCAATTTACAGCAATATACAAAAATCCATACCAATGTAAAATATTTAAGATAGTAGTTGCCTTTTGTTTCAAAACTAGATTCAATAATTCACCCTTTTATCCTTTGTTTATTTCTTCCATACCATTACCAACAACAACTTGTAACCAACCACCTTACATGAGGACACATATCCATAAATCACTGAATGACCAAAAATTACTCATCCCAACTCTTGGGAATACAGGAATTGTATTTTTAGATTAACCTTTTGCTGTTTGGGGTGATGTCATGTTTAGGATACCCTGAAAAAATTGTGATAATTTTCAAGTCTGGGGAAAGCTAGCTATATCACATATTGCCCAGTCTCTGTGTAAGGCAAAGTGTAGGGCTTTACTCAAGTCCCCATACAATGTGAAGAAGGATCAGTTGCTTTATAAACTGAACTCTCTCATTTTTGGGGTATTTATTGCTAATATCTCCCAATAATTACTGCAAGCTCTTTACCAATGTTCATTTTCTTTCCATAATGAGGAAATTTCATTAGAATAAGATACTATACTTTCTGCTGGGTCTATTCCTGCTAATTGATGAAGTCTTTATTGTCTTTTCAGAATCAACTCAGAAACATTTCTACAAATGTCTTTATTCTTTACTCTATTTGTGTGGTAAAAATATCCTTTCTAAGACATTAAGTTTTTCTGCATTAGAATTCTTGTAGTGAAATTTATAGACAGTAAATTAAACAGAATACAATCCAGCTGTGATCCAAAGGATTCACATGTGCATCCTGTAATTTTTTTCTACAAAACTCATATCTCTGTCAGGATCAGATGATAATTTTTGGGTTATTTAATTATCACTATATAAGGTTTACATTAAATTACTTAATTCTTGAGTTGGCAACCCAATTATAGGCAGCAACCAATTAATATCTCTGCACAATATCTCCCAAGGGTAGTAGAACTATGATACAAACCTGGTATGTGTGGAAGGTTTGTGGAACCAATTCCCAATGTTGAGATGTCATGCTCTGCCTTAATGCATGGGAGGAGGACTTAGTTCTGCTCCAACCAATTGTGTCAGATGTGGTTGATTCCCCATAGAGTCCCTACTTGTGAGAAGGAATGAACTGGGGTGGGCTGGAGATGAGGCAATGGGAAGGATGGGAGAAGGGATAGGAGAGAGAACTGTGGTGGAATATAATATGAAAATGAAAAGAATAAATTGCATATGAGAAAAGTTCACAATTGATTTGTTCTGATACATACTTTCTTTGGTTGAACTATTTTGTCAAACTATCCTATATCCTGGGTAATTGAGTCTCTATCCTGAGTCTCTTCTTCATATTTTTTCAGGAGAAATTTGTAGTCCCCAATAAGGGAAAAATTCTTACTTATTTACCCATTTTCTCTAAGGTATTTCTATCTGAATCAGCTATTAAGATATCATCCATATAATAATAGATTATAGATTGGGGAAACTAATTATGAAATATTTCCAGCTTCTGTTGTACAAAGTATGGACTCGAGGTAGGGCTGATTAGAATTTTTGTGGAAAAAGTTTTCACTGCTATATTTAACAGGCTGAAGAGTTATTACAGGTAGAGAATGTGAGGGCAAATTTTTGCTCTCCTGTTCTTGTAAAGGTATATTGAAGAAACAGTCCTGGAAATCAATCATTGTAATAGGTTATCCTGTAGATAATAGAGAAGGCAGGTGAAATCCAGGTTGTAAAGAGCCAGTCAGGTGAATTAGTTTATTTATGGCTCTCAAATCTGCTACTTACACATTAACATGCCTGTCTGTATTGCCACTGGTCCCATCTAGTTTCGTAACTTTATCTAGAAAATTTTGTTTCATGCTAGACTTCTTGGCATTCTCACTCTTATAATCTTTCTACCCTCCTTGATGTTTGCTGAGCCATAGTTTCAGGAGTACTAATGTAGAACCATCTGGTTTATTTGGATGAGTTCATTCTAGTCTGTTAATCTTTTCACTGTGTTCAGTTGTGGTTTGCAGTGATGATCTTTAATTGCTCAAAAGAGAAGTTCCTTTGAGGAAAGATGGTAGCTATAAATAAAAGTAAGATTTAGAATCTACTGCAGAATTATATTGGTCTAGCAAAGTTGTATTAGGCAATTAATGGCTGTTGGGAGAAGGAAAATCAGCCTCTCCTAGGGATATATATATATATATATATATATATATATGCATACACACATACATATGGTTGTATAAATAAATATATATATGTATATATAGATGTGTGTATGTGTGTATGTTTGTGAGTTAGAGTCTATGGGCCTGTATATTTATACATATGATCAAGATAATTTGAATCCCACAAAATCAAGTCTTCTTAATAATTAGTAATTTATAGAAAAATGGGAATTTATCTGATGTACAATTTTTAATACGGGAATATTCAAAGGCATTTACACATTACATTTTCACATTACTTTCATCTTATATATAAAATTTTATTATAGTTTAACTTTTAATTAAGAAAATATTACACAGCTGGTACAATTTTCTTTGGGAATAGATGTGTTGAAGGGAAATGATATTAATACAATTAAGAAGTTTTAATTCTAAAACATACCATTTCATATACATAAACTATCCTGAATATTATTCTCATTCTTTACATATATTTGTTTCAAATATTAACCACATACAAAGATATATAAAGTATCTAGCCATAAAATATGTAGAAATTTCCACATATATATGTCAGAGACCAGTACACAAATGTAAAATATTTCATCATGTATTTGCAGACTGAGCTGCTATATTCATGTTGTAAGTTGCATATTAGGATTTATATACTTTAGAAATGCAAAGTATGAAACAATTTTTCTCCTATTGGTTCATTGCTAGGACTTTGAATAAACATTTCTTTCAAATATTAATGCATTTTAAATTCTATTGGCTATAATTTTGATTTCCTATAAAAATCAACTGCAATATGTCAAGTATATTAGTGTGTCAAATAGGCACATAAATGAAATAAATTGGACACCTAGTTTGTGCAAAGTAATTAATGATTGCTAATATTTGAGGTATAATGACTTTTTAAATGAATGGCATGCATGCTATATAATTAACTGAAATCACTTTAATAAAACCATTAATTGGTTTTGAAACAAAGTCAACATACTAAAAAAATTGACAAGATTTTAAATGCTTGCATTTTCATTTCATTCTAGCTGAAGTATCAAATGCAAGGGAAATAATGTAAAACTTCATGAAATAAAATACTATAATTCATCTACATATATAAACAGCTGCATTTTCCTTTAGGATGAGAATTCCCTTTTCTCTAGTAATAACTCTATAAGTAGTTTTTGCATAAGTAAAAATCAGTGGGATATAGTTTTTATTTTATATGCTATAAACAATATTGATTGATCATTTGGCCTCATTATGTCATTCAGAGCAGACTTTTACTGGGTTAATAGAAAGGTAGAAGTTTAATACTGTATATTCTGACAATATTCTCAAATTTATATATTATTACATGTTTTAAAATGTGGAGAGAGAAAAGAGACAGGTAGAGAGTTGAATTGAATGAGAATAAGAATGTCAAAATATTATCTTAGGAAGGGAGAAAACTCAGAACAAAGAGCAAACCACACATCCCTAGTCACCACTGAGTAGAAACAGTAGTAGTTGCAACATGGTGACAGACATTCATATGAGTGCAGAGAACTATGAGTATAATCATGAAGTCAATAGACTCTCTTTCCTTTCAAATTCCCAAAGCTCCCAAACAAAACTTTAAGCTTCCTGCCATATGAATTTGTTTGTAGAAATTCTAATACTGAAAAATATCTTTCTAAAGAGGAAGAGGAGACCCAAAGGTTTCTATTCTTCTAAAGTTCTCCTTTGGATGACATGTACCAGCAATTTTAAAATACCGAGCAGTGTAGTAAAAGTATGCATAATTGAGAGACACAGATTGGTTTGAAACTATTTAAGGTGTGACTACATTGACATGACATCTCTCTTTCATACATGGACATGACATCTCTCAAGTTCAAACATTTCTCTTCAGAGAAATAAGCTATGGATTCAAGAAAAATTTCTTTTCTTCTACAGGCAGCTTCTCACTCTCCATTAGATTAACACTATATTTTTCAAGCACAATTAGGTACTAACAAAGGTAGATGCTGTTTTACCAAAATTGAGCTGCAACTATAACAACAAAATCAATTAGTTTGGTAAAGAGTAATGTGCTCTGTGACCCTTGTTCCCAGGGAACAAGAGAAAGAAATCATTGAGTATATAAAAAAAAGTCCAAGCTGTGACATATCTTTTATGAGCTATCAAAAATAACCTTAGAATCTCTCAAACCAGGAACACATCCCATACACAAACAATAATCTGCTGCTTCAAGCCTAAAGGACTTCTAAACTCAAATAATTAAGCCTTAGCTTTAGTAAGACAGTCTGAAACAATCTAATGTTATTCTTTTGTAATTCCATCTCAAAGTGCTTTCATGTTGATAAAACTTTTGCCCAACAGTTAAATTCAATAACGTTCATGATATCCTCATATATAAGTTTCCCTCAAATGGGGGATTAATTGCAAAATTTATTGACTGGGCTCCAAGTCAACTTGAGGGTTGCCTGCCAGGCAGGAGTCACCACAGATTTGGAGACAGACCAGGTGTCTGTGCTCTGACACTTTTGATATTGCTTTGGTACTTCAGGTCTCATCATGACAGCAGGTGGTTGAGTAAATTTCTCCAAAACTTCAAGAAACCAAAATATTCCCTTATATTCTCCTTCAATTATTCTCTCTTTTGTTTTGTTTTTGTCTTGCTGTGGCTATTGCCTTCAGACCTTACAAGTTAAAATTACAAGTCATTGGAATGGTAATCAATGTGTAGGTGTAAAATTTTCAATCCTCTTGTGTGGGCTAACAAGTTTTGGATAGAATTGCACTGATCCAAAGAAAAGGCTAAGTGTGTCCCTGTTGGTTGTGTCAACTAATACAACCTGAAAACAAAACTAAAGTTTCTTGGGATTTTATAGCCTTTCTTACATACCTTATTTTATGTTTGTTGAATCAAATAAACACAGAGTTTTCCATGGAAGTGTGGGTGCTTTGGGAGATGTTGGCATGGATCAGTGGTTAGGCAATTTTTGCTCTTCCAGTGCATTAAGCTTGAAACACACAGATCCAAACCACCTGTAACTCCAGTTCCTGGGGGGGATTTAATACCTTTCTGGAATACAAACAGTCATTGTGTGCCCATAGCACAAAGAGGGATGCTTTTTCAGCCTGGACTCTTAGGGGAATGCCTAGACACTACCCGGAGTGAAATGACAGACTCTAGATATCCCCTATGTGGAAGGAATTGGCAATAGAGTGGGAGGCTGGGTGGGAAGGGGAGTGTGGGAGGAGGGGAGGGAGAGGGAACTGGGATTGACATGTAAAACAAGCTATTTAAAATTAAAATAAAAAATGATATAAAAAATAAAAGAAAAAAAAATACCTTTCTCTTGCCTGTGTGGGCACCTGCACACATATGATTGACACATACAAATTCAGACACACACACATACATACACACACAATGAATATTTTTTAAAAAGGGAAATTAAAACATATTGTGGATTTCATTATGTTTCTGAAAGTTACAGTATCTCCTACAATTATTATATATTCTTTTCACAATTCAAAACCAAAGAACTTCATGAGACACCAATAATCTTGAAAGTAGGAATTGAGTATGTGTGTTGATATTAGTAAGACATTTTAACATGAAAAGAACAAGCCTACATATGGACAATGTTGTAAAATACTCTGCTATTGAAATATTCGATTGCAAAATACAGAAGAGCCTTAACTTTTTTCTCAGAGCTAAAGGTATATGTCAGTGGTAGAATACTTACACCGACTGTGCAAAGCATTGCACTCAATTTCCAGTACCACCATATCAATGCAGTAAATAAACTATACAACTACTTAAATATAATTTCCTTATGCTTCCAAGAAATCATATAAGACTATTCAGAATAGTATTCAAACATTAAACATCAAATTGCTTCTCATAAGAAGAAAGACAATAAATAGAAAACTATTTATATAGACAACATGAGCTGTCATAATTACTAGAATCTCTAAACATTATGTTAAAATGTCCATGGTATTAAAATCTGCTTATAAATAAACAGGAAAATAGAGAAACAGTAACAACTTGATTCTCTTTTATTTAAAAAATGTAAATCTAGGCCGGGCCGTGGTGGCGCACGCCTTTAATCCCAGCACTCAGGAGGCAGAGGCAGGCAGATCTCTGTGAGTTCAAGGCTGGGCTGGACTGACAGCCTTCAAAACAATACAGAGAAACCCTGTCTCATAAAAAAAATCTAAAATATTTAGATATTTTGATTCCTGCAATCTTGTTGACCCTAAGAACTTTTCTGATTGCTTATGCATGTCTGTAAGTGTATCATAATGATTTATTTCTATGTATTTCACAACATTTACATTTAGTTAAACAGAATATTCAATGTATAAATGAGAAAATAAAACACCTGAAGTTTATCCAGTTTATAATCAAAACACGGAATTGTTTTTGCTTTTTATTATATAAATTATGATGGAATTTTAGTATATATACACACAGACTTTGCTAAAGTATTAAAGTATGACATATAAAACCATCAAATAAATCATAAATGAAAGCAAAGAGATTAAGACTGGGCTGGTTTAACCCCCAGAAACAGTTGACCTGACAAAGGTTAACTCTTGAATCCCAGGCATCAGCCTGGGAATCCAGCATGGGACTGATCAAGACCCCCTGAATGTGGGTGTCAGTGAGGAGGCCTAGGTAATCTATTGAGCCTTGGGCAGCAGATCAGTACCCATCCCAAGTATACACACGGACTTTGGACTCCCATAGAACAATGTGAGGTGCACTCTCACCCTGAACTCTTGGGGGAGGGTCTAGGCCCTGCCCTATATGAAATGACAGACTATGGACAACCCCATGGAGGGCCTCACCCTCCCTGGGGAAATGAGGGGATATTCGGGGGTTGGGGGAAGGGCACGGGAGGAGGGGAGGGAAAGGGACCTGGAACTGACTTGTGAAGCAACCTTGTTTCTTATCTAAATTTAAACTGAAAAATAAATTTAAAAAAGAAAGCAATGCCACCATCAACACATCATCACTTACTGAAGATAAAGGCAGTGCATGATTCAAAAGGTAACTCAGCATGTATATGTTTATCCTTAACTTTAGCATTCATATTACAGAAAAGTAAGGAAGAATATCATTGCTGCTATTTGGCTCCCAACCCTTCATGAGTGACCTCCCAGGTAAAATGTGTATGGTGTGTCCGCAATGAGCAACTTTGATGGAACTAGCCAATCACTTACAAATGAGTTGGAGACCTGCTCCATAGGAGGAAATTTCTTACTGATATGTAATACTGGTCAAAATCCTATTCCTATGGACAGTGGTGGCCATAGGCTCTAAGGTGGTACCTGCTATCATTATTATGTTCAATGCTCCTGTTGTCAAATTTTCTTCTAAATATTTGTTGACCTGGGATATTCTCAATTAATGTCAAGAAAGTTTTCTCTACAGGATGCAACAGTCAGTACAGAGGAATAATTGGTTAAAATACTGAGAATAAGAGGTTAACTGCTCAGAATCCCAAAGGATATAACTAACACTTTATGTGTATGCATTCTTCACTACCAGAACATAAGTATCATCATAAATGAGGAGGTGGCTCCCTATAGAAGATAAACACCAGATCTGGCCAGCTAGTATTCCCGAATATATGGCAGATATCTGGTTCTGGCCCACCACTTACTGAAGATCTGCTGGAAGAGAGAATTCATTATTTTTTTAGGATTTTACCGTGGATACTTTCTATGCTCCAGTGGAAGGCCTGATACCTGTACACATAGAACTGAAATTCATAGAAAATTTTAAAAAAAAACATAAATTTTTGGGAAAGTTACCAAATAAAAATGGAGTGATTATGATCATATTTCATTGTATAATATATGAAATTATCAAGAAAAAGCAATGAAAATATCCAGTGTAACATGGAAAGTGTGATTTTATTAATATTTTAATAGTTCAATTAAAAACAAAAAAAGTCCCTTTGAGACTCAAAATAATTTTGAATTTAAAACATTTAAGAGAAAAGTATGATTTTTATAATCATTTGTCATATTTAGATTTTGAAGAGTTGTTATATTAAATCTGTCACTTAGGAAGGGACATGTTCCATTTATTGTTAGTGTTAATATTTCCACTGCTAAGAGTATTTCTCACAGAAACATTAGACATTAGAGATAGATGCTCATGAATTTAAAATCTATACATTTTTAGAATAGGAATATTCAGAGAATATCAAGTATATTTTCAATAAAATCTTGCATGTTTGCTTTCATAAAAGCTTTGATGTTATATTTATATTTGATAGTAATAAAATGCATCATGTTTTGTCAATTATCTTCCTCTTGTTAAACATGCATGCACTTATCCTATTAGTGTTTAATTGTTAAGTGTTTTACATTTGATTTTCAACAAGTAAGGATTAAATTGATAGCATTTATTTAGAACCTTTATTATATCAAACATTGAACTATAAATTTAACACATTCGTGTCTCTGACCCAATTGTTTTCTGTTTCATTAACAATGATACTCATTTAAGTATAACTTTATTTATAATAAGTCATATAAGTAGTAATATTACATTTGTTACTTTCAGATTATAACTCATTATTTACATTTTTTCATGATATAACCTGTAGATATGCTAGATATCTTACAATACTATGGCTTGACCAAGATGCTTCTGGTCATAATATGATAAAAGATATATTTTGTGATTAACTGAGGCTTGTTTTAATATTTAATGTGCCATACAGGCAGCAAAACCAAGTGAACAATACCTGTTATATCACTTATAAACAACAAACCAATGAAAGATAAAATTTCCAAATGTTCCCTTTGAGATGGCTCAAAAATTACACTAGACACCAATAGTTTGTTAGAAGGAAGAAATCTGTGAAGTAGGAAAAATTTCTAACACTCATCAAGACTGACAAGAAATATTCTTTGAAAATTACACATTAAAAAATTCTACACCCTCTCTAATTTGAATATTATCACCACACTCTTCCATTTTAAAATTATACAAAACACCTAAGGCTGGAAAGATTGATAAACATTTAAGAAGCCTTGTTGATCTTTAAGAGGAAACAACACATAGCACCCATAATGGATGGCTTCTAGATACCTGTAACTCTAGTTCAAAGGGATCTAAAGCCCTTTTTTAGCCTGCACAGCCTTCCCCATACACACACACAAACACACACACACTCACACACATAAAAGTTTAGATACATAACGTAAAATTGAGGCAGATAACTTTTAAATCACACATGGTTCAAGTGTTCTATGCCATTTTTGAAACATCAGCCATCTGCCTATCAGGATAAATTTTCTATATAACTTTATTATTATATTTAGATTAGAATATAATGCATCTCAGATTTCAGAAGGAGGGCTAAGAGAGTCATTCCTGGCATACTACTTTGAAGACAATTAGTCGGTAAGTATTTAAATGATATATTATCCAAGGATTAGACTAACTGATTTCTAAAGTTCCTTCCAATTTTAGCATTAGATGGCCCAATGAATGATAAATTAATGAATTCCACTACACTGCTGGGCCTAGAGCCAAGATATTGTGAAGAGCTCTAGTGTGAAAGGCGACCACAAATTGACTGTTCCATGGAAATAAAAGTGTGTTGAAAGAGTTCATTTCCAGCAGTGAAGTCCAGTAACTCAATGCTGCATTGATAATTGCTCATCAGTCAGTGGAAACTGGTAGCCTAATGTACAAAATATAGTTTAATCTTTGTTCCCTGATGTCAGGTATATTGGGTCACTAACTAGTGAATAGCTATGAAAAATTAAGCCTGAATTATAGCTAATGGATTTAATGCCCTTCTCAATCTCTAAGAGAAATCATATGAATGCATATCTAATTTTTGAATTCATGGGAGTATCTGTTGCCTAATTAAAATGTGAGTTGACTTGAAAAGAATCTTTTAGTATAAATTGGAAAGATATACATATACACTAAGCCATTCCATATTACACACACACACACACACACACACACACACACACACACACACAAGTGTATATCTATCAGAGTATATCAATATCTTCTCTTTCAAAATGAATGTTTAATTTTTCCATTTTATTCAGGTGTGTGTTCAGGTACATAACCACATATGTGTATTTGAGCCATGGAAGTCACATGGAAATATCAGAACAACTTGTTGTAATCTGCTCCCTGCTTTTTCCAGGTGCATATCAGGGATTAAACTCAGATCTCTAGGCTTGTCAACAGAAGTATTTTCCAACTCCCTGACCCATTTTAATCTTGATGTACATCAATGATCTGAATTATCTTTTATGATGGAGAAAATGAGGTGATATGTTGGGGAAGTCCTGTTATTTGCCTGTGCATTTGTCAATAAAGTACTGTCTGGCCAATAGAAAACCTAGATAGGAGGGACTAGGAGTCGAGGAGGATTCTGGGAAGGGGAAACACAAGAGAGTCAACATGTGACGCCATGGGGGTAGGACGCCGGGAACTATTCTCCGGTAAGAAACATACTTAGAATAACAATTATGGGGTAATTACTTAAGGCAGAGCTAGCCAGTAAGAGACAAACAAGGCCAACAGCTTCATAATTAATATAGCCTCCTGTGTGTTTATTTGGTTCTCATGCGGATCTAGAACCAGGCTGGCGCGGCAGAGCCCAGGCAACTTGCGGGGGGATAACCAAAGTGGCTAGCAAAAGAAAAAGCTTCTCTTAACAAAATGGTGATCAGGAGTGGGATCATGAATTTCCACGCAAAATAACAAAAGCTTTAAAGGAATGTTAGAAACAGAAGAACGGAGAGAAGCACAGATTTTTGGTAGCAGCATTTTTCTCAGGTGTGCTCTGTTTTGCTAGCCACAAGCCGAGATTCACGCAGCTCGCTTACTGGAGTCTTCCTGACTCGGCATAAAAAAAAAAAAAACCAGCAAGGTTCTTTTAAGAGACTCTGCTAACGATTGAAAGGTGTGTACAGCTGGAAGTGGCAGCTTTTGCTGGATGTCAGCATGGACTGAGGCAGTAAGCTGGAATCATGCTTACGCCCGCCATGTTGAAATGGCAGTTTAAAACAGCCGCGGTTTTACAGATAAGACACGTGGCCAGAAAAACATAAAGATTTACCGTAAAGTCAGACTTGGATGAACAAAACCTCTAAAGGTTTACAGTGTGTTTAAAAATATACGTAAGATTGAGAGAGAAAATGAAACGGCAAAGTGGTATATAAATACAAAAGCCGGCGTTGTGGTGACACACGCTGGTAGGATTTACTCCAGAGGCAGAGGCAGGCAGATTTCCAAAGAGAAACCCTGTCTCAGAGAAAAATAAACAAAAGTGAAAAAATAGAGTAATAATAATAATAGATCAATAAATAAGCCACACAAAGATGGAAAATACACAGAGAGTCTGGATACTGTACACTATTGTGTTTTTCAGTTTTATAATTGCTCAGGAAGGAACAGCTGCTAAAGTACACTTGATTATAAATGCTGCTGAATTAATTCAACTTATATCTTTTGAAAATGCCTTGACTTCAAAATTTAAGTATAAGGATATGTTACTCGGAAAAGGAGTTTTAGTTTATGTTTCCACAGAAAATGAGAAGCTGAGGATTCCTTCCTGGCTTCTGTGGTTTCATGAACCAAGACCCCCGGACGCAGTGAACCAGATGTTCCAACAATTGAGACAGCAAAGATGATGGAGCTTTACAGACCCCAAAAATACGGACTGAAACAGGTTTCTGAGTTTTGTCATGATCCCCATGGTATGAACGGTACCCCCTTCCATCAGGAAGCAGTTTGGAATGAGCGACGTCTCAATTCCCATCTTGTTTATAAATCTTTGTTTTCATTTAAATGGTATTGTTTATAATTGGCTAGTGATCACAGCCAATCTTTTTTAATGGTAAAAAGGGGAATTATGGTATGGGTATTGTTTTTCATTTATTGAGACAAAATCAAGGTCAATTTTGTGATGCTTATATTTCTCCTCTTGATTAAGTATTGTGCTTATACTGATCTTTTACAACGTAATGCATAATTGAATACAGACTATAGATAGTTACTTATAATAGAATTTCTAGTTACATAAGTTAGGTTTCTAGATATACAGAAATATATTTGAGATGGACAGTCTTCAAACCTCTCAAAGACCTTCAGAACATGGCATTTAAAATGGTTTAGGGTTTGTCTTGACAATGAGAAATGTCTGCTCCTGGCAGCACCAATTACGTCTGAGAGGAATATGGGCATCGAAGAAACTCGTTATAAAGTTTGCTTTCAACATGGCAAGACTAGCCATTTGGGCAAGAAACTGCTCTTGCCTAGATTGTTTGACTGTTGTGGTATCATCTGGACATGCAGGACCCACAGGAAAGTGACTACTGAACTCAGTCTTACAGGGTTCCTGCTTGATGAAGAGTCTACGAGACTTTCTGCAGGACAAAGAAAAATGACTGACAGACTGCCAACGCAGATGGACAGTTTGAAATTTCCTGCTTTGCTGAGAAGTGTTCCAGACACATTGTGGCCTATGGGCTGAAGATGGATGCCCCAACGTTACAGAGGAACTTCGGGTGACTGTCCAGGCAGTAAGATGTCTCTGTCAATCCTAGTGTTTATATATTATCCTTCTGTGGTCTTTGATGGAGTTGAAGACAGATAGTTATAATTATAGTTTTCCTTAGTTATGATAAAAGATAAGCTACATATAGGACTTTGGACTCACAAGGATGGGATGGATGATATTTTCTTTAAATCTTGCTAAAATATTGTAACTATGTTCTTACTTGATAACTGTTCTGTCATATACAATTTGACTATGTTAAAATTAAGACCTTTCTTTTGTTTAAACAGAAAAGAGGAGATGTTGGGGAAGTCCTGTTATTTGCCTGTGCATTTGTCAATAAAGTACTGTCTGGCCAATAGAAAACCTAGATAGGAGGGACTAGGAGTCGAGGAGGATTCTGGGAAGGGGAAACACAAGAGAGTCAACATGTGACGCCATGGGGGCAGGATGCCGGGAACTATTCTCCGGTAAGAAACATACTTAGATTAACAATTATGGGGTAATTACTTAAGGCAGAGCTAGCCAGTAAGAGACAAACAAGGCCAACAGCTTCATAATTAATATAGCCTCCTGTGTGTTTATTTGGGACTCATGCGGATCTAGAACCAGGCTGGCACAGCAGAGCCCAGGCGACTGGCAGGGGATAAACCAAAGCGGCTAGCAAAAGAAAAAGCTTCTCTTAACAGTGATCCATAAACTTTTAAAATGTTTGATGTAATTTATGTTGTAAAATTTATGCTGTAATAAAGATAGAATAGCTTTTGGGAATAATCCTTAGATGATATATATTCCTAATTACTGGTCCTAAAATTCAATAAGGCCTATTTGTTTACTAAACAGTGATAGGTCAATTGAATCAATTTCATTATGTTTATTTAAATAATTTAGCTTAATCATACCCATCCCCAAAAGTCACCTGCTAAGACTAAAAGTGTATAGTTTTGATGGGAATTGTTCTTTCTGTATGCTATGAATATGTTTCTCTTACTGGTTGTTGAATAAAGCTGTTTTGACCGAAGGACAGGCAGGAAGTATAGGCAGGGCTAAAAGACTAGGAGAATTCTGGGAGAGGAACCAAAAGAGTGAGTCTGGAGGGAGATGCTATTTAGCAACTGGGAAGATAAGATACCGGCACTTTTCGAGTAAGTCAAGAACATGAGGTGATACATAGATTAATAGATGAGTTAATAATTAAGAGAGACCTAGCCAATAATAAGTGTAAGCCATCAGCCAAACAATTTTTAATTAATATAAGCCTCTGTGTATTTATGTTGTGTGTAAATGGCTGCAGGACCAGGCAGGACAGAAACTCCATCTTCACAGTTTATTATCAGAATCAGATATGACAATCTAAAAGAAGTAGCTTTTATTGGGCAAAGGAAGAAGTTGCTACACTTGTAATGTTCTAGAAAGTTGTATTTCATGTACAATACATTTGGAACTAGACTTCTTCCATAGAATGTCACAGAGCCTAGTTACTTGGGTTGTTTTGACTTTTGGAAATGGTCACAGAGCATTTCTGGTTAGAATGAGTGAATAAATGTGAGCACTGCTTCTATTCATTTGCCTATAACTGTACTAATTACTATTCCCATTACTGTCAAGAAATGTCTGACTAAAACTGTTTAGGTGGCAAGGATTGTTGGTTTCAGAGGATAGAGTCCATTTTGGAATGTGGTGAGGAATGGGAGTTGGGATACTTTCCTCAGCAGTGGTGGAACATGTAGCAGCAGCAACACTTCTGTGTTATATGCTCTAGCAGTCAGGTAACTCTAAAGTAGATACAGAGGTAAATAGATTGTCAAGGTCCATGCACAGTGACCCAGTGTCATAATCTAGAACTCGTATTCCAGAAGCAGAACAACTACCCTTATAGTTTTTTTAAATTTAAGTTAGAAAGAAGCTTGTTTCACATGTCAACCCCAATTCCCTTTCCCTCCCCTCCTTCCCTGAACTTCCCATTAGGTACCCCAGTCCCCCACCAAATCTCCACTCTGATCCCCAGGGAGGGTGAGGCCCTCCATGGTGGATCTCCAGTGACTGTCATTTCATCCAGGGCAGGGCCTCCTTCCTCTCCCAACAGTCCTGACCGAAGGATCATCTCACATTGTGGAATGGGAACTCAAAGTCTGTTTGTATGCCAAGGATAAATACTAGCCAAGGCCCCACAAATTACCTAGGCCTGCTAATTCACACCGAAATTCGGTGGGTCTGGGTCAGTCCCAGGCTTTCCACACATCCATCAATCTGGGGTCCAAGAGCTCCCCCATGTTCAGGTCAACTGTTTATGTAGGTTAAACCAGCCCAGTCTTAATACCTTTGCCCATCAGTTTTCCCTTTCTGACACTGGATTCCAGGAGTTCAGATCAGTATTTGACCATGGTTATCTTCCTCTGCTTTCATCAGTTGCTGGATGAACGAGCTGTTTCCCAGACTCTCTGGCTGTGGGATTATATGCTGACACTCCCCTGATTCATGTCTAAAATCCATAAATAAGAGAGTACATACCATGTTTCTTTTTTTGTGACTGTATTACCTCACTCAGGATAGTTTCTTCTGGTGCCATTCATTTGCCTGCAAATTTTAAGATTCCCTTGATTTTTTTCCCACTGAATAGTACTCTATTGTGTATCCCATTTTCTCTATCCACCCTTCAGTTGAGGGTGGAGCATATAGGTTGCTCTCAGGTTATAGCTATTACAAATAATGACGCTATGAACATAGAGGACATCCTTGTTGTATGAATGTGCAACTTTTTGGATATATGACTAAGAGTGGAATTTCTGGGTCTTGTGGTAGACTGATTCCAATTTTCCTGAGGAATCTCCATACTGATTTCCAAAGTGGCTGTATAAGTCTGCACTCCCACCAGCAGTGGAGGACTGTTCTACTTTCTCTACATCCTCTTCAGCATAACTCCATGTCACTGGAGTTTTGGATTTTAGCCATTCTGACAGGAATAGATGGTATCTCAGAGTTGTTTTGACTTGCATTTCCTGGATGGCTAGGGATTTTGAGCACTTTCTTAAGTTTCTCTCACCCATTTTAGACTCCTGTACTGAGAATTCTCTGTTTAGTTCTTTAGCCCAATTTTTGATTGGATCCTTTGGTGTTTTTGGAGATTGCTTCCTGTGTGTTCTTTGTAAGTTTTGGAGATCAGCTGTCAGATGTGGTGTCAGTGAATATCTTTCACCAATCTGTGGGTTGTATTTTTGTCTTGCTAACTCTGTCCTTTGCCTTACAGAAGCTTCTCAGTTTCAGGAGGTCCCATTTATTAATTCTCCATCTTAGTAGGGAACCAAATGTTAAAGCGTGTGTCTTTGGTCCTTATTTTACAAGAAAACCATAGCATTCTTACACTGGTCTCTATATGCACTAAATGCAAAATTGATTCATTTCAGTTTTAAAAATACTCATAGTTTCTTCACCCACAGTATTATATACAAATCTAAGGGCTGAAGTTTCCTGTAGGCTTCAAAGCAAATTCTGAGGTATTAGCCCCTGTAAAATCTGAAAACAAGCTACAAAGTTCCAATGCCAAATGGCACAAAGTAGGCATTTCCATCAAAATAGAGAGAAATGTAAAATTAAAGCAAGTCTAAAATGTAGCAGGGCAGTTAGCAACCCCTGTAGTTGAATGTCCATCATTTATGACACAATGGCAAAACTTGAGCTCCAATGACCTTGGGGAGTCCCATCAGTATGAATCAGTTCACTGCATCACATGTGGTTCTTCTTTTGAAGCAGCTGGATACAGTGCCCACCTCCTTCTTTCCAGATATTTTACATTTCTACTTTCTCTATTTTCTTGTACTAAGTGCTAAACTTAGACCTTGACTTTACAACCTTCACCTATAGAACTCTACAAAGTATATATAGCTGCCTCACATTGCTTGTTTTTTATCAGCTTTTTTGTAGAACCTTCCTGAAAGGCTTGATGAATTCATCAGTTTTGAAAACTGCATGATTATAATTTTATCATATGAGAATTTATCCAAGAGCTACTGTCAATTTAACTCATGAACAGAACTCTTCAGATGATAGTATAAAGCCTGTGAGAGTTCTATGGTTCCCACTGAGTCTTTGTGGAGTTATTCTCTTTAGAAATGAAAGTATTTTATGGTCTTTCAATCCCACACACTGAAATCTTCAATGGTTGAAGTCTTGCTGTCAAGGTTCCTTTTCTACTTTCTCAATAGAAACTGATGTATCTTTTTAGTTATCCCAATGTCTTCACACGTGGACTTTTCTGCAGCCTTAAATACAATAAGGTTACTCTGATTGTCAAATTGCACATATTTTTCACATCTTTCTTCTCCTTATTTTGCTTCTGAAATCATCCAGTAATAACAGTCCCCAAAGCCCAGGTGGGATGTCATATTGCCTTGTGGGTTTTTGCATTCAAGTAAATGAGGCATTCCATGGGGGATCCCGAAAGTCTGTCATATCATCTATGACATGGCCCTGTGATGGTTGAAGTCCTTCTGTGTATATTTGTCTTATTGGTTGATAAATAAAGCACTTTTGGCCAATAGGGAAGCAAGATAGGTGGGACTAGAAAAGGTGGAGCATTCTGGGAAACAGAGTCACAGGTAGTGACCATGCAGGATGTGAGAGGAGTAAGAGGTCTAGACTCTTTCTCTGGTAAGAGAAGACCACATGGAAATACTGAAATTAGCAGTTATGGGTTAATAATTAAGTCAGAGCTAGCCAGCAAGAAATAATAGGAAATGGCCAACACCTTCATAATTAAAATAGTGTCCTGTATATTCATTTGGGACAGGCACAGCTCTGGGACCAGGATGGCATGAAGAGTTATCACAACAGCCCAGGCCTTCCCCATATGTCCAGGCCAAGAACACACATCTCCACATGTATCCATTCATAGGACAGAGATAATTACTGATCCACTACCAGAGACCCCATAGATTGCTGAAGACTCCTGACTGACATCCACATTCTGGGGGTCTGGATCAATTCCATGCTGGCCTGTAAGCCATCAGTCTGAAGTCCATGAGCTCCCCCTTGTTCAGGTCAGTTGCTTCTATAGGATTCACCAGCCCAGTCTTGATCCCCTTGTCCATCACTTCTCCTTCTCTGCAACTGGGTTCCAAGAGTTCAGCTCAGGATTTAAATGTGGGTGTCTGCTTCCACTTCTATCAGCTGCTGGATGAAGGCTCTAGGATTGCATGTAAGGTAGTTATCAATCTCATTATAGGGGAAGGGCATTTAAGTTAGCCTCTTCACTGTTGCTTAGATTTCCAGTAGGTGTCATCCTTGTAGATCTCTGGAAAACTCACTAGTGCCAGATCTCTCCTCAAACCTCCAATGGCTCTCTATCTTATGGTATTTCTCATCCTGTTCTTAGCTATTTCTCTCCAGACTCAAACTTCCTGTTCCCCCATTTTCTCCTCTCCCTCCACTTCTCCCCTTTTCCTTCTCCAATTTCCCTTTCCCCTCCCCCATGCTCCCAATCTACTCAGGAGATCCTGTCTCCTTCATCTTTCCCAGAGAACCATGTATGTGTCTCTCAGTCTCCTCCCTGTTTCCTAGTCTCTCTTGGGGCATTGATTGTAAGCTTGTTCAGACTTGATACACACACAAGTGCCTAGACTTACTGCAATTTGATATGCCAGTTTATATCCGTGGGAAGCTTGCCCTTTCCTGAACAGAAATGGTGGAGAGTATGGGGGTTGCAAAGTGGTCATGTGTGAAGGGACAGGAAGGAAAAGAGGGAGGAAGATTGAGCAGATGCAAAATAATAGTAATATTTATAATAAATTATTAAAAATAAAAGCACAGGTTCCTAAAGGGTAATATTAAAATATAGCAATTAAAACAAAATACCATCACATTCCGAGTTGGATAAGGCAAACAAACTTAAGAAACAGAACCTAAGAGACAGTACAAGAATCAAAGACTCACTTGTTTGTATACTCATTAATCACATAGAAACACTAAACTGCAAGCCATGTATATGTATGCACAGAGTCCCTGGTGCAGACCTATTCAGGTCCCATAGAAGTTGCTTAATTCTCTATGTGTTCATATGGGCTTTCGACGTGTGGATGTAGAGGGACTTGTTGTCTTGGTGACCTCCAAAACCTCTGCCTCTCCCATTCTTCCTTCTCCTCTTCTCTGGGGATTCCTTATTGCTTGGGGAAGGTGTATATTTGTAACTTCATACTTTCTATTGATAACTATGTTTTAACTATGTTTTCCATATCACTGTACATAAATGATTGTTTCTCCAATAAAGCTGTAATTCAATTTTAATTAATTAATTATAATGATAAATTATGTTAGTGCAATTGTGATTAATGATTATTGTTGACTTTTTTCTCACCAAAATTTATAAATATACCATTTTCCTACCTATCTATTAAATTGCCATTTTTTGTGTGTTTCATTCATTTGCTATTTTGCAAAACTCCACATTTTGATACCTTAAATTTGGTATCTTGACTACCTATACTAAATAAGAGTAGCTAAGTATTATCTAACATTTTATTTACTAGAACAATTGCTGTTCGATGGGTTTGAGACAGGATTTCTTTGTGTATCACTGACTGTCCTGGAACATGTTCTGTAGACCAGGCTATCCTTAAACTTTGGGATCCACATGCCTCTGCCTCCTGAATGCTGGGACTAAAGGAGTGCTCCGTAACTCTCAGCTCCAATTTTGAGTTTTAAAGTTAAACATAAATACTGAAATAATTTTAAATTTGAAAATGATTTTTAAAAATTCATCTAGAACAGATGAACCTGGAATGAAATGACAGTATTTGCTGGTGAAGTCACACACCATTGAAATACCTTTAAAAAAAACAACAACAAGCAAACCATAACTTTAATTGTTGAAAGGAAAAAAATCCTGCCTTAAATCATAGAACACTGTCTTTGTTTTCAACAGTCAATGATCTACATTTATATAGACTATTTTAAAAAATCGTGTTATATATTTTTTGTCCTGATAACATTCAGTTTATTTTGTTGCTAGAGAAGTAACCATTCTATATTGTGCTTGAAATGCCCATCAACTACTCTTAGAAACTCCCTTTATATCACACCACTCCTTTCTATATTACATCATTCATTCAGCCCTCCTCATAAGAAATGGTCTAATTTTCTTAGAAGATTTCATGTCAATCAAAGTGGCTTTGATCTGCTATTTTTCAAAATTATGCTCCTAGCATCTTCCTGCATTGTATTTTTGTAAGATCCAGTTTAATTTGGTCATGGTGAAGCACAGAAGTTTTGTGTCATTCACATCTCAAGGACAAAATCTTTAGTGGAGAGTCATTTACCACTCTTTGTTCTAAACTCCAGCATCAGTTATAGGAATGGACCATTCTGTTAGGATCTTTCCTTCTAAATGTCCAGTAGGAATTTGTAACAAGTTCTGTAATATTCTTGGTAATTCACACTGACATTGAATTATTTCCTTTCCTTCATGTGTCATGTAACCATGTGCAGGCATTTAAGTAATTATTTTTTGTATTAGTTTAAAGAAATTCTAGCTATGGTATATTCTCTTCTGGTATAGAAAATTCAGCCTTGCTCAAAAATCTAATTGAATAAGTATAAATAGTCAATATGAGGCTACATTATTTAAATATTTCCTGAGCAAATTAGTCTCATCCTTGCTTCATAATTCACAATTTAGTTATTGTTACTGCATATCTGGGAATACTGGAGCAGATCCACAGCTGTTTGTGGAGGACCATTCGGTACCATGATCCTTTAGAATGCAAACACACAATATTAGTGATGACACAGGCATCTCAAGCCTAGAGATCTGCTTGCTGTCATCAGCTTGGATTACCTATATATGGTCACTATCCTACATCTCAAATCTTACTCTAAGCTGATCCCATAATTAACTCAACCAAACAACTGACATAAGAAATACTGTGCCTAGCCGGGCGGTGGTGGCACAAGCCTTTAGTCCCAGCACTCGGGAGGCAGAGGCAGGCAGATCTCTGTGAGTTTGAGGCCGGGCTGGACCGACAGCCTCCAAAACAATACAGAGAAACCCTGTTTTGTAAAACCAAAAAAAAAAAAAAAGAAATATTTTGTCCCTAAATATGCTAATAGTTTACAATAATTACTACCTAAATTTTACCTGAAAACATAGTAGAAGAAAACAAATTCTTTAAGTTTAATTAATTTTTACAGTGTTCAAGATAAAATGTATTTTTACAGAAAAGATATGTATCTCATAAACTATTCACTGATAAGACTATTCTTAATTTTTATCAAACAAATAAACAAGGGAAGAAAATCCAGATAAAATTTGTGACCTTCTGGTGTGAAATCCCTATGAAAGATACATTCCATATTACTCAAAATTTACATTTTTATCCATTTGCATATTTTGTCCAGTGGCTTATAAACAAATTAACTGTGAGAAATATTCCTTAGATTAAATTTTTAATTAATGCACTGGGGAATACATGTACATTTTTAATCTAGGAAAATTACCACTGAGCCTTAAACATATTCCCATACTTTTAACATTCAATCTACATAAAATTAACATTTAACATGACAGAATAAAAAACTATAGAAAGAAGAGACTGTTGGGATACAAATAAAAAGGTGTATTTCTTTGGTCAGTTGAAGGTCATCTAGGTTGCTTCCAATTCAGGCTGTTACAAATAATGCTGCTATGAACATAGTTGAACAGATATTCTTGTTGTATGACTGTGCATCTTTTGTGTATGTGAAGGCCTCACCATCCCTGGGATGGAATAAGGGGTTGGTGGGGGGCAGGGGAGAAAGCAAGGGACAGGGAACTGGGATTGACATGTAAAACAAGCTTGTTTCTAATTTAAATTTAAAACATCACCAGAAAAAGGTGTATTTAATTGTATTCACGAAACTATTTTTTCACGTTACTCAGTAAAGCAAACTTTATTTCTAGAGATATAATAAAATTTAGATTCTCTACTTGGAATTGCATTTTATAAAGTGCTCAGACAGTGTGTTTTGTCTTTATGACCAAAATTCTATGCATTATTGCAAACAAGCAGGGATAGCATGGGGTGATTTCAAATCCCAATTGAAGACCAACTTCGAAGTCATTCATTTAATTTGACAAAATGATGTAGATCCACATTATGATTATTTTAGGATAAATACTCAGTGATTTATTCAACTGAGAATATTTCCTTCAGGCTATCTTATTGTAGTAGAATGATAGGGAAACAAGGACATGAGCACGCAAGCAGGTTTTACTGTTTTTATCATTCATCTAGTGAACCTGTGCAGGCATTCTCATGAAACTGTAAAATACAGAATAATTACCCACAGTTCTACCACTGCTCAAAATACTGTATTCTGTTATATATGTTCCTGTGAAGGGAGCACTGACGATTGAAATGCAAACATTGAAATGAAAGTCCTTCACTGTGAGAAAGGCTAAAGGGGAAAGAAGTGAGAACACAGGGAGGTGTTTGTATCCTTGTCTTCCTAGGTAGTCAGGAGTCCTAATCTTTTTTTTTTCTCTCTGTGTCAGTTAAGGCTATAACATGTGAATAACTGAAGTTGGTTTTGTGATAGTAGAAAATTTTCAAGTACTTTTTTTATGTTCATTCAGTTCCAATCAGTCACTCCATGGTTTTGTATTGCAGAATTTGGAACATTGATTTTGAGAATTATCAATGAGCAGTGTTTTTTGGTTCATGTTATTTTGTTGTGGTGGTACTTTCTTTCAAACAACTTTTGATTTTCTGGTGTGATTTTACTTGTTCCTTGTGTTTCTTGGGATTGACATTTTTATTATAGCACCTCTATAACACTGGATTTGTAGATAGTTATTGATGAAATTTGGATTTTTATCATAGAGTACCTTTCATTCTCCATCTATAGTGGTTGAAAAATTTACTTGCTATAGCATTGCGGGTTAGTATACAATGATATAATGACACATAATCCAGTGTATTAAATTGACCACTACCAAGGCTCAGAGCACATGGAGGGAGTAGAGGCACAGAGAATGTAAGGAATAAGCTACCTCTTAAAATGTGATCCCCTAAAATTCTTTGAGTATATCTAATGACTACGAAGATATGTTTCTGTCCTATTTGGCATTCACCTCTTCACATGGGCAGTTTTATTTCCTTATATTTTAATATGCAAATGTGCTGATTGTGGTAGCTGATTTTCTTTTGTTGCAATAAAATACCTTGATGAAAGCACCTTATAGAACATTAATTTTATGAGGGCTGATGGTTATAAAAAGGATGTGTCAATAATGCTGACAAGATTTGGCACCAAGTTTCTGGAGTAGGAAGAACAGAACTCATCTCAGTCAATTCATCCAACAAGACTGTATCATTTAAGTTTTCCCAAGTGGTACTACCAAGTACTATTAAAATTTGTTCATATTCAGACCGCTACAATGGAAATGAAACTTTACTTTCTAAACCTTTTGGAAATGTGACATTTAAAAATAAAAATAATTGTTCTTAAAAGTTTCATCTAAAATTTAAATATGAAAAGAATTCAGGAAGTAGAAAATTGGATGGGGTGATTATTTAAGTTATGTATACTCATTGGTCCTTTGCTAGCTTGTTGTCTGCCATGAGTCTGTGTCATATGTTCCCACCAACACTTTGAAACAGAGCTAAGGAATACAGAGTGAAGCCTCTGAAACTGTAAACTAAAACATGTCCTCACCTTTAAGTTATTTGTGTTTGCTGCAGTGACTAAATGGAATTTAATGCATGAATCTACCTCCTTAGTATTTTTGCTAAATCGCTTATGTCTTAAGTTTTTAAGTGATTAAACACTTTTAAAGAAATGTGTCCACCATCTGGAGATCATAGAGAAGCCTCTGTTGTGGCCCTGAGTAGATGCAGCATTTGTATCTTACATTCTTCTCAGATGGCAGGATCTTAGTAAGATTGTCATCAGCTATCTTATGCTTTGTACATTCTATGTTAGGATATATAATCCACCAGGCAGTTGGCTGCTTGGATTTCTTTCAGTATCATGAAAATAAATTGTTTATTAATTTGATTCAATTAAAACTGTTCTTTAAATGACCTTTTGCTAATTTTAGTGAGTGTAACAGAAAACTAAGATTGTAAATTTTCATGGTATATAAAATAAATTATTAACAAAATCAATCTAATTTGCATATGTATCACCTCATGTGGTACCTCTGTGTGTGTAACTGTGTTGAGCATATTTAAAATCTCAATTAGTGAATGCCAAATATGTATTACTAACAATAGTCATTATGCTGTAGATTATATGACATGAGTTTTCTGGTCTATCAGGTCATATGGTCCTTGAAGCCCAAATGTACACACTAGACATATATTAATTATGAAACTGTTGGCCAGTGACTATGGTTTCTTACCATATGACTAGCTCTGAGTTAATTATTAACGCATTACTATCATTCTGAATGTTTCCATGTTGTCTTGTCTTACTGGGAATGCCAGACCTGCAACTCCTTTGTCTGTTACATCTCTACAGAGAAGAGAGAGATTTCCTGTTTGTCCTGGCTTATATACTGCTACTGCCCCGTTATGTCACTTCCTAACTGTCTGTACAGACCCCCAGACCTCTGTGGTTAGCTAGTGGAAATTTTTGCCCAGCTATGTCACTTCCTGGCATCTCATGATGACTCCTTTCTGTCTACACTTGCCAGAATCTTCCTTGTCTCCTAGTCTTACCTATCATTCTGACTGGTCAATCAGTGTTTTATTCATCAAACAATAAGACAAACATAGACACCAAAGAATATCACTCATCAATTATGTCCCCAAAACACATTATTCTTAAAGTATTATATAAGTGAATTTGTTATCACACCTTTGCCAAATATGATTGTTTCACCAAATATATAAGTTGTGGGGATCTATTTCAGGAGAGAAACTGGACAGCTTAACTGTGAAGTGAGTCTTCAGAACAACTGGGATGCTACACAGTACTTTGTCACCTTGATTTGCTATAATATAGATTGTTAGCAAACTGTTTAAATTTAAAACTATCCTAAAATGAAACAAGTATTCAAATTCCTGATTAACTTTACAATTCATGACATGTGTTAGAAATTATACAAAATATAAGACATACCATTTAAAATTACACATACACATGCTTCTAGAGATTCCAATGTGAGAAAAGAATATTAAAGATTAATAAATCCTTAATATGATTACTGAATACATTAATTCCTCTACATAATATATTATACTTCCTCTAGCATTTGTGTTTTTTGTTCTTTTCTACAACAATAAAATCTATTTAATTTTTTAAGGTAATAAATGATGCTTCCTGACCTTACCATCAGATTGAAGATCTCTGAGCTTCCCCAAAAAAACCTTCCATTTGCAGTAAATCATGATCAGTACAAAAATCAGTAATTATCAAAGGTGTAGAAAACTGGAGAAAGCATAAATTTCATTCACTAAATAAATGTATATGGCACCACTCAAAGCCACATATCAATATGCTGAGAAGTGCAGAAAAAGTAATGGAATCATAAGCAGTGGATTATCACAAAAAAGTGTCTTCTGGACATAGGAGGATACCCACAGGTTCAAACTCATGGCAGTTGTGAAAGAATACATCATGGCCAAACCTAGGCTAGACCAAATTGTAGCTTGGAAAGGGAAGTTAAACACAAAGTTACACCTGCAGCGTAGGAGCTATTGACAACTGTTAGATTCTGGAAGAGGAAGGGTAAGTTTTTTCCTGCATCATAGCCCTGATAAACCAGACACTCTACTGGAAGATTATACATTTAAGAACATTGGGAAACACAAACTGGAATTGATTGAAAAGCAAAGCACATAAAATTGGATGGAAAAGAAGGAAATATGTATCTCTAGTTGAGAAACGAGGGTGTCTTATTTATTTATTTTTATTTCTGTGATAAAACAGTATGACCAAGGAAATTTACAGAAGGAAAGATTTATTTCACTTATATTTACAAAGGCATAATATTCCATGATGATGAAGTGGAAGTAGCCTATAGCAGGAAGCATGAACAGCAGCTGAGAGCTCTCATCTTGACCTCCAAGCAAAAAGTAGAGAGAAAGGAATGAAAATTGCACATGGCTTTTGAAAATCAAAGCCAACCTTTGGTGACATACTTCCTCCAGCAATCCTTAAACCTACCCAACAGTATCACCAAATGTGGATCAAATATTCAAGTGCTTAGAATATTGGTGACATCTCATTCAAGGGTGAGTGTACACATCATCAAAACACCATGTATGGAGTAAACAAAGAAGAAATAAAAATACTAAAAATTAGGATACTCAAATTAAATATTTATGGACTACAATTAAATCTTTTTATGTAAGTTTACATTGTAGAAATTTCAAATCAAATTAATTAATCAGTTTTTTACAGGCTTATTATTTTTGATCTGTTGCATCAATTTTGAAATAGTCATAGCATTATCATGAATCATAGGGACATTTCTAAAAAAACAGGGCATTAAACTGTATTCCTCTGTCTAATTGAAATGAACTCTGGGTTTTGATCAAAATCTCCCTTCTTCTACCACGTCTCCCACTCTAGCCCCAGTATTCTAAATTCACACTGTCTACTTCAATGAGTCTGATGTTGTTAGATTTCAACAGAAATGAAATACTACAGAATTTTCTATCCTGGTAAGGTATTTTTCTCTAAAACAAGTGTTCTTCAGGTTTATTTTGTTTAAACTGACAGAAATCATACCATTTTTATAGGGCAGAATATCATCCCATGAATCATAAACATACGTACTCTTGATACTAGTCTTATCCATCTTCTATTGCTGCAATTCTATCTTATTTTGTCTCCTGAGAATAAAAGAACAGCTAATATAGCTGTGTAAGCAACTCATTCACTGTAATCTCTAATTGCTTAGATAGATAAGCACAGGTGAAACTGAGAAATAATATGTCACTTTTGTTATAAAAATTCTGAGAAACTGTTGAATCACTTTTCATTCTGTTTTCCATAGTATCTAGGCTAATTTATATTTTTCTCAACACATAAAGCCTCATGTAGGGAATGTTTGAGTTCTATACCCCTCCACAGGGACTTATAACAAATTCCTTATGAAATGTAGCAATTTATGCAATAGGATGTCACATAAATCTGCTAATATTCTTGGGTATTGAAGTGCTTACATCTGAATGGGTCATCTATATTGCAGTTTCTTCCCCTGAGGTTCATGACTTCTCACAGAAAAGAAGATCTGGGTATCATAAGACTCAGAGTTAATGGATGACTACAGTTTAACAGCAGGTACATCACATACATGAACTCAGAGTAGCCATGAATCCATTCAATAATGCTGGCCATGATAAAGCTAGTGAAGATCCTTGAGTAGATGATTATGAATGACGTCCTATTCTTACTTGAAGGACTCTTGGTAGGCAGAGGTTCCTGGATGGGGAGTGCTCAGTCTTTTTCATGGATGTGACCTCTCAGAAACTACCTATGCTTCAATAGATAGCTTCATATTCTGGTACATATAGGCAGTACTAAGTGATTCCATGAGTTAAAAATAAATAAATTAAAAATATAAATTTGGGAGGGAAAGGATAGGAAAGGAATTGGTGGGGAGGAAATATGAGGGTGAATTTCAAAAAAATGTATGTGCATGTGTAATATATTCTCAAACAATGAAATAGCTTATATAATGTCTCTAAATACTATTTTAAAGTAGGTTTTAAATTAAACTTTATTTTAAAAGTAAATTTATTGTGAAATCTAAAATAGAACTTTTTCACTGTTGAAATTCATAACAATCATGAAAGCTTGGAAGTGTAAATACATGGGCTGTAATCATAGGAACTACGTAGAGATACTAATGCACTAATGCAGATTTATGCTTAGATCCATGCCAGTCAAGCAGAAAGGAAAGTTCGTTCATCCTTCCGAAAATCATCTGCCTTGAAATATCAGTGGTACCATGGTTGAGAAGCTCTGTCATTGATAGTTGTGAGCTTATTTCAAAATTCACATGAATTTATTCAACTTGTACTGCTTTTGCATGAACCATTTCTCACGAACTGTCCTAGATTTTTTTAATTCAGTTGTGGGTATGATATAGACAGTGATCTTTTGTAACTCAAACTTTCAGTGAGAGTTTCCTAAGAATTCACTTGCAGAGGAATTGATGTGATTCAAGAAAGCCACATTTTTCTGAGGCTTGTGCATGAATGCATTCAGCTAAAAAGCATTCTCATTTTGATGATTTCTTAGTCACCTGGAGTAAAATTAAGTTTGAAACTGTCATAGCATAGTGTATTAGAAAAAAATGTCCTATGTTATGTTCCAATCTCTTTACTCTGAGTGTTAAAAGATGAAGATCTATCCAAATGATTATAAATCAAGCATACTAGATATAAATTTCAAATTTAACAAATGATTTTATTATTTTTGTAATTAGTAAAGATGTATTACCAATATAATTTAAAGGGAAATATTCTGCCTCAAGAATAATCAGACATAAGCAGAAAGTAATTTAGAGTACTATGTTATAAGATTTGTAAAGCTGGTCCTGAAAGATATGGAAGAAGACAGGGTGAGAAATCTAAACTGTGAGAGATTTTAGAATACACACTTTTCCCCTGAATTGAAGTTTGCATTTCTGCTCACACCTGACTTATTTGATTAGGTCTATATCAGAATGATGGTAAAGAATGGACTTCACAGAGACTGTGACAATGCTCACATTTCCTGCACAAGTTGAAGCAAGAGAAAATCCCAGCATTGATAATTGGAGGTAGATGTAACGTTCCAATCTCAGTGGGGAAACAATTTGCAATTGATGCCAGTGGAGCATCATTAGATAGATCAAACAAACTCAGTGCAGGACTTATGTTCAGGAGTACTTGGCCAATACATGATGGGTTTCATGATTTATTTAGTGGCCTTTTGTTTTCCTTGGGCAATCTTGTCTTGTATATTGGTTTTCTTGTTTGTTTTGATTTTTGTTTTTTATAATATTTTTAGAGAGAGAGAACATAAAGTTACATGGTTAGGTACTTGGAAAGGATCTGGGAGGAGACAGGTAAGCAGAAAAACACAATCAAATCATTAACTGAAAATAAACAAAACATTAAAAATTCTACTCTATCATCACATAAACATGATAAGGAATAAAGTGTAGCCTTGTTTTTTTCTGTTTCACTTTTTAAATCATTGGCACAAACTGTAGAAAGATTAATAGTAAGACAATATATTCAAAATATTTTTATTTCCTTACAATGCATTTCTTGCTTCCATAATATCAAGTGTTCAAGTAGTTTAAATGAAATCTTGTAATGCACAAAAGCATTATAAGATATAAGATGTGAGTGAAGATATTTGAATAAAATAGGAGCCAAGAAAGAAATTTATTTGAAATTAATTGAAAATGAAAATACAGCATGCATAAATCCTGGGACAGGAGTGATGGGGTTCTAAGAGGAAAGTTCACAAGACTAAGTACCTACATAAAATAGTTGGGATACAGGTTTTCCACTTGTTTGGTTAGCATTACCCCAAGGTAGTTTATGTTGTTTGTGACAATTTTAAAGGGTGATGCTTCTTTGATTTCTTTCTCAGCCCTTCTTATAGTCTATATAGTAGGGCCACTGATTTTCTTAGGTTGATCTTGTATCCTGCCAAAAGTATTTATCAGCTGTTCCCTGGTAGAGTTTTATGGACCACTTTATGTAAACTATCATATCATCTGCAAATAGAGAAAGTCTTACCTCTTCCTTTCCAATTTGTATCCCCTTGATCTCCTTTTGTTGTCATATGGCTATAGCTACAACTTCAAGTACAATATTGAAAAGGTATGGAGAGATTGGACAGTCTTGTTTTGTTCCTGATTTTAGCAGAATCGTGTTGAGTTTCTGTCCATTTAGTTTGATGTTCGCTGTTGGTTTGTTCTATATAACTTTTATTATGTTTAGGTATATTCCTGTTATCCCGGATCACTCCAAGACCCTTATCATGAAGGGGTGTTGGATTTTGTAATAGGATTTTTCTGCATGTGGTAAGATGATCATGTGATTTTTGTTTCTCAACTTGTTTATATAGTGGATTATATTGATAGATTTTTGTATGGTGAACCATCCCTGCATTCCTGGGATGAAACCTACTTGATCTTGGTGAATGATTGTTTTCATTTGTTCTTGGAACCGATTTGCCAGTATTTTATTGAGTATTTTGAATCAATGTTCATGAGGGAAAGAACTGTATCACAAGAAATTTGAGTCTTTAAAGAAGGAAATTAAAGAAGACATCAGAAAATGGAAAGATCTCCCATGCTCTTGGATAGGTACGATCAATGTAGTAAAAATGGCAATCCTAACATAAGCAATCCCCATTAAAATACCAGCACAATTCTTCAGAGACCTTTAAAAACCAATAATCAACTTTGTATGGGAAAACAAAAGACCCAGGATAGCCAAAACAACCTTATTCAACAAAGAAACATCTAGAAGCATCACCATCCCTGACTTCAGGCTCTATTATAGAGCTTAGGTCCAGAAAACAGCTTGGTATTGGCACAAAAATAGACAGGTGCACACATGGAATCAAATTGAACATCCTGACATTAACCCATACATGTATGAACATCTAATCTTTGAAAAAGAAGCTAAAAACATACAATGGAAAAAAGAAAGCATATTCAACAAAGTGTGCTGGCATAACTGGATGCTGGCATGTAGAAAAATATGGATAGATCCATGTCTATTACCATGGACAAAACTTAAGTCCAAATGGATCAAAGACCTCAACATAAATCCAGCCAAACTGAACCTCTTAAAAGAGAAAGTGGGTGGTACCCTTGAATGAATTGGTACAGAAGACTGCTTCCTGAACATAACACCAGTAGCACAGACACTGGGGACAACAATTAATACATGGGACCTCCTGAAACCAAAAGCTTCTGTAAGGCAAAGGACACAGTCAACAAGGCAAAAAGGCAGCCCATATCTGATAGAGGGCTGATCTCCAAAATTTACAAAGAACTCAAGAAGCAAGTCTCCAAAACACCAAAGGATCCAATTAAAATATGGGGGACTGAACTAAATAGAGAATTCTCAATAGAGGAGTATAAAGTGGCTGAGAGGCACTTGAAAAAGTGCTCAACATCCCTAGCCATCAGGGAAATGCAAATCAAAACAACTCTGAGATACTATCTTACTCCTGTCACAATTGCTAGAATCAAAAACACCAAAGACCATTTATGCAGGAGAGGTTGTGGAGAAAGGGGAACACTCCTCCACTGCTGGTGTGAGTGCCAAATTGCACAGCCATGTTGGAAATTTGTATGGATATTCCTCAGAAAAATGGGAATCAGCCTACCACTAGTCCCAGCAATTCTACTCTTTGTCATGTATCCAATAGATGCACATTCATACAACAAGGACATCTGTTCCACTATGTTCATAGCAGCATTATTTGTAATAGCCAGAGCTTGCTAGAGCAATAAGATTACTGAAGAAGATAAATTGAATACTAATAGGATGGGAACAAATCAAAATAACATTAACTGTAAATGATATGATTGTATATATAAGTGACTTTAAAAATTCTACCGCTAATCTCCTATTGCTGATAAACACTATCAAAATAGTAACTGGATACAAAATAAACATACAAATATCAGTTGTCATCCTATATACAAATGAGGAATTGAATGAGAACAAAATCATTGAAACACTTTCCACAATTACCCAAAACTGTCTTATAGTAACTAAGCAAGCAAAAGACTTCTATGATGAACATTTTAAGACACTGGGAAAAGTAGTTGAAAAAGATATCAGAAGATTCAATGAAATTTCCAACCAAATTCCAAGGCAATTCTAGACAGAACAAGAACAGTTTTTAGATTCAAATGGAAACACACACACACACACTCACACAAACACACACACACATGCACACACGCACATGCAAAAAAGATTGCTACAGGCTATAATTATGAAAACAGCATGGTATTAATCCAAAACCAATTGGTCAATGGATTAATATTGAAGACTCAAACCTAAGTCCTCATACTCATGCAAACCTGGAATTTGATAAAGAATTTAGAAATTCAAAAGTGTGTAGAAAAAGTCTTCAACTAATCGTGAAGGTCAAATTGGATGGCTACTTGTTGAAAAAATCCAAATATATTCATATGTATCACTGTGCACACAACTCAAATCCAAATGGAATGAAGACCTCAACATAAAACCAGATACACATGGCTGGAGAGATGGCTCAGAGGTTAATTGTACTCCTCTTCTAGTGGTCCTGAGTTCATTTCCCAGCATCCATGGGATGTCTAACAATCATTTATATTGAGATATAGTGCCCTCTTCTGATGCACAGGCATAAATACAGGCAGAATACTGTGTATATAATAAATAAATCTTAAGAAAGAAAGAAAAATGATACAGTGTCCATCAGAAGAGAAATTAGAGAATAATATAGAAACCATTGGCATAGGAAAAGAACTTCATAACATAACACTGATACCACAGGCTCTTAGAATAACTATTAATAAAATGTTTCTGTAGGATAAAAGAAATTATCATTTGGACGGCACCAACATAAAGAACTCAAACAAGAGACAACTCCAGCAATAAACCAGGAGTCTGTCCAGTGATCATAACAGTTGGGCACTGTTATAATCTCTTTGTGATGAGAAAGCATGGTACTGCCCAGCACCATGACTGTCTAAGAGGGACAAGGGACTCACACACTGGCCTGGGGTGATCTGCCCCAGGCAACAAGGAGAAAACATTGGCCTACCTGGCACCTGACTGTGCCAGTCACACAGGCATTAATATGGTGAACAACTGTATGGTATGGGAGAAAGAGATATATAGAATGGTTCATGCCCTGTGGACAGAGGCATATCTAAAGAAATAAAAGAGAGCCAGGCACTGGTGACACACACCTTTAATCCCAGCAATGGGGAGGCAGAGGCAGTCAGGTCTCTGTGAGTTCGAGGCCAGCCTGGTCTACAGGGTGACTTCTAGGGCAGCCTCCAAAACAATACAGAGAAATCCTGTCTTGAAAAACAAAACACAAAACAAAAAACGAACAAACAAAAAAACAAGAAGCAAAAGAGATGAGGAATGGGCCCAGGTACCTGGCTTCATTTACTCCTAGGGCCATGGTGATGTCTGGGCCTGGAGTTTTGTTGAGGCTCTTCTCTGGGTTTATGGCTCTGATGCTGCCACCATCTCTGTTGATGTCCACAGCACATGATACCTCAAGGCAGGGAAGATAGTGCTCTTTGGTGTATAGAGTTGGCCCTGCTCTCACCTCTCAATGGCTGCAACACTAGGGAGAAAGGGTCCTATTCTTCACTGGCTGCTGCACTCAGGAAAGAGGATTCTACAACTCACCTGAGCTGTACAATAGAATTAACCCTGTTCTCTGGGTCATAGGCATGTTGGCTCTGAGGGTGTGAGAATGGGAAAGCAGGCAGCATCTTCTTGTATGTCATGAGGCGTCATGGTTTCACTTACCCCTCACTACCTGAAACAGGTGGAGGAACTCACCTGCCCCCACCAACTGCAGTACTCTGGAGAATGGGTTCTGAGTTACCTGGTACAGTACAGTAGAGTTGACCCTACAGACATACAGCTAGGGATGCCAGTGAGACAGCCCTGAGGGTTGAGATGGTCATAAGTTGTACATCCTCCCTCATCTTCAGTGTGGTGGTGTGAATGAGAGAAAGATGGTCTCTTCCCTAGCCCCTACCACCTCCTGCTGACGAGGGAGCTGACCCTTTTTATCTGCTACAACACTTGGGAAAGTGGACCTTGCATCTTGACTGGGCAGCCAAATGGAGCTGTCCCTGTTGTCAGCAGTGTGGGTGAGCTAGCTCCGAAGCTGTGTGTGTGGGAGAGCTGTTTCCACTACTCATCTATCTGTCATGTGGCAGTGTGTGTCCGGAGAGATGGTGCCTATCCCTTTCTCCTCACCACCCACTGACAAAGCAGGGAGCTGACACTGGGGACTGTAGGCACTGTGGACAGTGGACTGAGCCTGCGGAGATTGCTGGGCCATTCCCGCACCCACTCAGGGTAGCGGTGAGTTCCAATCCCGCCTCCAGTCGGATTCCATCTTGCCCATTATAGGACATCCTTGCCTGTGGACTGCAGGTAAATCTACTCACCCCATTTTACCAAGCAACCAAGAGTCTGCTAAAAGTTTTGCTCTAATCCAGCTACCACCCACTGGGAGAGGGAGTGTCTCAGATCTGCCTACATCCACCATGAGACCCATCAGAGTTATTGTATCTGCTTGCACCTACCAGAAGAGAACTTTGGACCCGTACCCACCAGGAGAGGAAGGGACCTCGCCTGTAGCCACTGGTGGAAGGGATGGGAAGACAAAAATATAAGAACACATTCAACAACAGAAAAACCTGTATTATGCCACCAGAGTCTAGGGACTCTACACCAGTAAGACATGAATATCCCAGAAGAGAATTACCTTAAAAACAACTTTATGAAGATGATAGAGACCCTAAAGGAGGAAATGAGAAAATCCTCTAAACAACTTTCCATGAAAGATTAAAAAATTTTTACCTCCAATATCTTTACCATTAAACACTTGGTGTTATAGTTTAAACAGTACTAATATTGCAATGAGGAAGATATAATTGTAAGTGAACTTAAATTTTGTGAAATAAGCACCATATGACATTGATAGGAATGCTCAATGCAATGTTCATTTTTGCAGATATAGGGTCTTGTCTCTGCCTTCTGTGTCATGCTAGCTTCCTATTTCTTTCTTCTGCCCATAAAATGCATTTAAATAATTCCTTTTGGTAGGTAACCCTAGAAACTCGATTTTCCATATTTTCGTCCCGCTTGGGGACATGGACATTGCATTGTTTATTAAGTTCACAAGTTTACATATGTTTATTATTGATAAAGTTATTAAAATGTTATTTTGAGAATATGCTGTTTGGCGAATGGTACAACAACATATAATCTAGAGTGTGTAAGCCTGTTGGACTTTAATGAAGGCCAGCTGAAACTGAACCAGCTGTAATGTCATTTCCCTTTAGGCACATTTTGAATGACTGGGAAGGGAGCAGCAATAAAAACAAAGCAGAGCCCAGATCGAGTGTCAGAGGCAGCGCCTCAGGAGGATTTCCACAGGAAGAATAATCTTGGCTATGAGGCTAATTTAAATGTTGCTTTCCTCTGATTTGCAATAATTGTGTGATTCGGATCATGCACTCTGATTTAAGAATTGTTTTGTCTATCTCAGTTCTCATTTATCAGTCTCAATATTTACCACCACTTGTCTAATTTGATCTCATCCAAAAGATAATATCCCTTTTAGAGAATCTGGAGCAAAAAAAATCTCATTCAATTACATTTTCCTACTTAGCTTTAAAAAATCACCATTTTCTAATTTGAGATTCTATGCATGATTTAAAAAATAGAAAATTACAACAGCAATTAATGCACCAACAACATACACTGGTTCTCTGAAAACAGTGTTTGGTGTCATGCAGAGTTTAACACAATATGAAAAGCAGAAGCATGGTCAGACATACTTGAACTTTGACACTCAATATTATTATTTTCCCAAAATGACAGATTGGGTGGGGCAGCTACTTAATATCACCAAGCAAGCTCATTCTGATGTCATAACTGGAAAAATTTTATCCATCAGCTTACCTTCAAAATAGTCACATCAATGCCCATCATTTATAACTGCTTTATAGCTGCTTTCAGCTTTATTCAGAGTCTTCTCTTTGCTGTTCCAGGCATATATGCAGAGACTCATAACTGGTCAAGGTTCTAAGACTACTGACTGTTGACATCTCATCTTTAAATGAAACATCACCCCTTCCAAGGCTCATATAACATGGCAGATGAAAAAGAAAAAACACAAGACCTGAAGGGTGGAAATGAGTATTTTGGAACTCTTCTAGCCCTCATATGATGTTCACTTACTGAAGCTTTGTTTACCTGAGCAATATCTACACAATTCACAATTTTGAGCCATTTACTAATCTAACAGAAGAGGTGGATGATAATTCATCATCATTTGGTAAGGATTCATAAATTTTAAAGGTTGTGGTGGGAGAAGGCCAACTTTCTTCCATGGTGTAGCCACTAGTAAGTTGAGCATGTTTCTATAAATAACACATTGTCTGTACCAAACACACCTTTCAACACACAGGGAATAAGATAGTTAATTCTGAAGCCAAAATATGAAGGTCCACGGCCTTAGACAAGAAAGACTTACTTTACTATTCCATATTTTCAAGTAATTTCATGTTTTTATAGAAACCTAATAATTACAAATAAAGGAATTCTAAAGAATATATTTGGTGGTAACATCAGAGGTCAGAGAAGTAGGTCATAGTAAGACATAGTACTAACAACTACACGCCTCAAAAGTCCTGCTACAGAATTTTTAACTCTTCTATTAGTAGAGGGTACAGTTCTGTTTATAAATTTCAAAAGATTTCTTTTTGCTTATTAGGGTATTAAGTATCACAGAGAGGTTGGTAAGGTATGACTTTTTGAGATATATTGTAATATGTCTCTGGTAATAAAAAGTTTTAACTTCTAGTTATTTTAAGTTTTAAGGTCACTGCTACTCTATGGAAAAAGCTTCTGTCCAGCAATTCTTATTCATACTCTTACACCTGCTCATGTAAGTAACTTTAATGGAATGTACTTGCATGCAAAATGTCTCTCTCTCTCATACACACACACACACACACACACACACACACACACAATATGGGCATAAATGTAGAAGAGAGGCTAGTTCAGAAGAGGAAGGTAGGTGAACAGGGAAAGTTGGGGAAGTGAGGGATGAAAAGGAAATGGGGTAAATAAAATGAATACAAACATACATAAATGTTAAAATATAGTGAAATATGTTATATATAATAAACATAGGCTTATAGAAAGAAGAAAAATGAAAACATGTATGACCTTCAAAGAGCACAAAAAGTAAATTATTAACAAATCTACAATCTAACAATCAAGAAGTTTATTAGAAAATGTGACAGTCACATTTGATTTTAGTTAACTAAGAAAAAATCATTGTGTAGAAAAGCTCAGCATTAAAAAGAATGTGTTTACTAGCCTGTAAATAGATTTTGCATTTGTAATTGTAGTCAGTAATATTAGAAAATTTCACTGAAGTTTGACAAAGGATTGGGTTGATACCATAATATAATATTGGGAATCAAGTCAAATCATGTACTCAGTGGAATATAGAACAAGAGGTGTTGAAAGCAATTCTCACATAAGAAGTGATCAGGAAGACAAAGATTAGCAGAAGCTTCTGTCATACTCTAAAGCAATACTGGTTGGAAAAACAGAGCCACATGAAGGGTTGGCAAGATGAGAATATAACAAGGTTCTAGATATGGAGGAAGGCCTACACCTCCACACCACGGACCTTTCTGTTCACAACACAGCAATAGAAGGTAGAAAGAGGCTGGGTGTGGTGGCACATGCCTTCAGTCTCAGAACTTGGGAATCAGAGGCAGGTGGATCCCTCTGAATTTGAAGCTGGTCTGGACTACAGAGCAAGTTCCCAGACAGTCAAGGCAACACAGAGAAATCCAGCCTTTAACAAATGCCCCCCCACAGAAAAAAAGAGAAGGAGAAGGTGGTAGAAGTTTGTGTTAGTATGGAAGGCTAGCCAACATGGAAATTATCATATAATATATATTATATTAAATTTTAATTTACATATTGTATTATATATCTATATATGATATATAGACATATATACTATATCAATAATAACTATTCCAATCAGAAATCTGCCATATAGAACTGTTGTCAACATAACCTTTAAGGAGGAAAATCTTGAGCTACAGTTTCAATAAATGAAAACTGAATTTCCATACATTAAAACATAATAATTTAAAATACAGTTGTTTGAGTTCCATGGTATATCATAGAGTCTAGACTGTTTTTAGAAACTTTTGTCATGTTGGGCTCTTATATTACAGGTCAAGAAATCTTGATCATCTTGCTTTGTAAACTATCCTGTTTGCAAATTAACTTTGATGTGAAAGAGTAATTAGTGTAGAGTCTGAAAAAAAGTAATAGGGGTTAAGTGAGAAAACCTGATGGAATGTATATTCTCATCTTAGTTTTCAAAAGCCAAATACATAATTGATGATTTCTGTAGAAAAGGACAGAAAGATCAATCCAATTACTCACTTTTCCAGGGCCAAGACTTTTAAAATGTTCATTTAATATTTTCATACTAAATAAAATTGTATTTGGCAGTTTAGGCCCACTATCATGCAAGGAGTTTATAAAGTTATGTTTCTTTTGTTATGTTCAACAAATAAATCAAACACAGCATAAAATAAGAGACAGGTGGATCTCTGTTACCTTGAGGGCAACCTGATCAACAGGACTAGTTCTAGGAAAACCAAGACTACCAAAGAAACCTTGTCTCAGAAAACAAACAAAAACAACAACAGTAATAACATTTGACATTAAGCAATTTATATTATCTAGTAAATTTAAATTATTTAACCCCATCTATTACAAACAAATCAAATTGCTACTGCTGAAGGAATGATACCTTTTTAATTTTTTCTGTATAAGGATGAAGTTTTAAAACTTAATTTTTGGAGGCATAAACAACTCAATACACAGCAATTGATCGATACTTCGTTTAAACTAAATTTTAGGGAAATTTTTAAAAATTTGCTAAAGAATTGCTATTTATTTTTGAGTGCAAGAAAGTGAGACAGTGCCAGAAAAGTGAGTGTGGGAGAAATCTGGTAGCAGAGGCAAGCACACACGTGGAAAGGGCAGAGAACACCTCTCGCAGGTCCGTTCTTTCTCCCCCAAAATTCATGTCAGCAGTCTTGAGGTTAAGCAGATTCACCTCTGAGACTTCTTGCTTGCCAAAGAATTTTTAAACTTCATCTTTTTCTCAACAATTCTCCACATGCTATGAGTTAGATATTCAGCGATGTTGGTGGCCCATTTCTTCACTTTTGGGACCACAGAAAGTTGTATCATGGCAATTACAGACATTAACCTATCTGTTAATCTTTGCATATTGAAATTTTCATTTTACCTCACGCACAGCGTTCACATGTAATGCCATAGACTCTATGCTCTGTATATGATTACCATTATATTACCAAGTGTAATATGTCTCCAGCGTATAGCTATTTCTATGCCCAATGGAAGAGCCACAAACAGAACCAAAGTTCTTCATTAGGTAACTGTGTATGGACCACAGTTGCATGGGTACTTTATTGGATTATAGAAATTTATACTGTTCTAGTTTAATCTATTGTTACATTTTATTGTTAGAAAAATGATGACATTTTTCTGAATACCAACACCAAAAAAGAATTCAAAGGCAGAAGGGGAAGTTAATAATGCTACAAATGTTTAAAAAAACCCATATGGAAATTATATTTTATTGTGATTTTAAACATATGATATGTAAGTACATGCACACATCTGCACAGTTTAAATGGATGTTTAAAAAACAATAGACAATTTTGTTTACTTAAAATTCATGATATGTGCATGCATATATATGTTTAAATACAGTTCAAAAAAATTACATCACTTTTGTGATAAAACTTTTCTTAACAGCAATATTAGCAAAATCCCTAGTGTCATGTGGAAAACCTAAGAATTTTTGGTTGGGGCCATTCAAGAGACTCTCAAAGCAACATAGGCCATTTCTGTTATACTTGATTACCTCCTAGAACTTAAAGTTAATACACTACTGATGAAAGCAAAATGACTAGGAAGAATTGGTCTAGACCAATCTGGAAGACTCATCCCAGAGAACTACCTTTCCAAAAGTGCTGTTCAGAAACTTACTTTCAGAAAGTGCTGTTCAACTGCAAAGGGAGAATCACAATAAAAAGTCACATGCATCCATAAAGCTGGAGAAACACAATTGTGATGAGGAAGACAGAATATCCTCAAATGCTAAAAATATCTTTCACAAACATTTCATCTCAAAAATCATCCTTAGATGCAGAGCTATATGTGAGCAATGGTTGCTGAGAGAGGGAGATTCAGTCTTCTCCAGTCATGAGCTCCCTGATAGTTCAATCCAGTGGTTCTCAACCCAAGGGTCACAAAAGCTTTATTGGTCAAATAACTTTTTCACAAGGGTTGCCTATGAGCATTAGGAAACACAGATATTTGGATTATGATTCGTAACAGTAGCAAAATTGTAGTTATGAAGTAGAAGCAAATATAATTTTATGGCTTGGGGTCATCACAACATGTGGAACTCTATTAAAGTGTTGCAGCATTAGGAATTTTGAAAACCATTCCATGCCAAGCAATCTTTGCTAAGCAATACCCTAACAACACTAAATGGATTCATCAGGTCTTATATAAACAAGTGGTCATGAATATATGTCTTTGTATATGTAAATAATATATATGTGTATGTTTGTATGTGTGTGTATAACAGTAATAAGTGTTATGGAAGAAGTTATTAATATGAGATTGAGTGGATAGGAAAGGATATTTTGAGTGGTGAAGGTATAAATTATGTAAATAAAATACTGATGTATGAATTTTTCAGAAATTAGTTTTAAATTTAAGATAAAAATATCAAATATCATGAGTTTCAATGCACAAGCAATAAAAAGTGTTTGTGAAAGATATTTTTAGCCTTTGCTATAATAAAATTAAATTACTTTTAAAAAACAAATGGCCTTTATATTTGTGAAAATTTGGCTTGCATCAATAATTTGTGGGACTTAACAACTTCAGACACTCAAATAAAATAAATTAAAAGAAAATCCTATGTATATGATATGATTCTAAGAATTCCACAAAAGGGAAGTTGTGTAAAATAATAAATCTGATTCACTTTATTACCTTAAGACCTGAAATTATTTTCTTATGATTACTAAATATAGTTCTTAAAAGGGTACTTGGAACCCACAGAAACAACTGACCTGAAAAGGGGGGAGCACAAAGAACCCAGACTGATAGTTGGGAAACCAGCATAGGACCGTTCCAGAACCCCTGAACATGGATGTCTGTTTGGAGGTCTGGTTAATCTATGGGACCTATGGTAGTGGATCAGTATTTATCCCTAGCTCATGAATGGACTTAGGGAACCAAATCCACATAGAGGGATACTCTCTCAGTCTAATCACATCGGGGAGGATCTAGGCCCTGTTCCAAATGATATGACAGACTTTTAAGATTCTTTCATCGAAGAACTCACCCTCCCTGGGGAACAGAAAGGGGATGGGATAGGGGACTGTTGGGGGGGAGGGAGGGAGGGGAGGGGAAGGGAACAGGGATAGACAGGAAAAACAAGCTTGTTTCTAATTTAAAGAAAAAAGAAAAAAAGAGTATATCTGGTTCATAATTTCTAAATTTTAATAGGATAGTGTTTGTATTTTATAATACAATATATTATTTATACAATTTAATTATTTTCTTTTCATTATTATTCTATAGAGTATATTATTGTTTCTTGCTGGAGTATGAAAACATAAGTATTAATTTTGTTTTCCATATCTGCTTGCTAGTATTATCTCAAATTAGTTTGAATAGGTGCACATCTTTTGTTGTTATTCACATAGTAACACAGGTAATTATACTTAACACTTTGCTACCTTCATGGGCCATCAATTTTGTTTACCAGTTCTCCATTAATTTATTTAATTACTTAAAAAATTTATCACCTCTCCTTTATTATTGACTCTAAGAATTAATACAGATGTGATATGGCTATTTTAGAAACAATCATAATAGTATTCAACTCCAGCAAATTATAAAAGGCCAGCACTTGAATGTGCCAGGGAAGCACTAGACAGTAAACTCACAGTCTCTTCAGTCATGTTCACCAGAGCAGAAAAATGAACAGAAGCTTCTGTCTGAGGAGGTCATGACATCTAGACTGTCTTTAGAAATATCAAGGTCTCAGAAAGTGTACACCTACTCTGTGAGGTTAACAGTATTTGATGTCTACAAAGAGCACTTCCCATTATCATGATTTAGAAGTCTTTTTGTTAACCCTATATAAAATTACTTTCAGCTTGACATATGGTACCCAAGAAAACTAAGAATATAAGGAGATTGCTTTTTTTCTATTGTTTCAATGATTTTACTCCTCAAGCAGATAAAATTGAAGAAAACCTTAGAATTATCTAACAAACAATATTGTTTTCACATAAGCTACTTTCAGAGACATTCATTTGGACTCTTGTTCTCTCCTCTATTAACAACTGTACTTTACCTGATGTCAATGTTCATCAGAGTCATGATAGAATATTTTGTATATAGCTTCCATTGCAAAAAAGACTGTAAAACCAAGTGAGAAGAAACATCAGTCAATGATCTTCATATCACAATTCATATTGTACTTCTTAGTTGGGACTAAAGAATGTACCAAATGACATACTCAAAAATCTGTAAGAAAACAAAAGATCTCATCTATCTCTCCTTACTGGTTCTATCTCCATTGTCTTCTCCAGTATAACACCAGTGTTATTATGAGCTTACCTTTTAACAGGTAGAGGGCTCCCTCCTGTGGGCAAGTAGCTGAAACAGTCTCCATGGCAACAGACAACCACAAATCCTGATGTAACCCCTTGACTAAGAAATTCCAAGGTTATATAAGAGAACAATAGAAAATGAAAGAGGTCTTAGCCAAAAAAAAAAAAAAAAAGAAGGAAAGGAATATTGGCTATGAAAAGAAAAGTAGCAAATTGTCTTAAAATACAGAGAATACATATATGAACACTTGGATTTTAACAAAGATGCTAAAATTATACAATGGAAAAAAGAAAGCATCTTCAACCAATGGTGCTGGCATTACTGGATGCTGGCATGTAGAAGACTGCAGATAGACCCATGTCTATCACCATCCATAAAACTTAAGTCTAAATGGATTAAAGACCTCAACATAAATCCACTCACATTGAACCTCTTAGAAGAGAAAGTAGGAGGTACCCTTGAACGAATTGGTACAGGAGACTGCTTCCTGAGCATAATACCCCTAGCACAGACACGATTAATACAAGGGACCTGCTGAAGCTGAGAAGCTTCTGTAAGACAAAGGACACAGTCAACAAGACAAAAAGGCAGCCCACAGAATGGGACAAGATATTCACTAACCCCACATCTGATAGAGGGCTGATCTCCATTATCTACAAAGAGCTCAAGCATCAAGTCTCCAAAGCACCAAAGGATTCAATTAAAAAGAGGGCTACAGAACTAAATAGAGAATTCTCAATAGAGGAGTCTACAATGGCTGAGAGACACTTAAGAAAGTGCTCAACCTCCTTAGCCATCAGGGAATGCAAATCAAAACAACTCTGAGATACCATATTACTCCTGTCAGAATGGATAAAATCAAAAACACCAATGACAGTTTATATTGGAGAGGAAGTGGAGAAAGAGGAACACTCCTCCACTGCTGGTGGGAATGACAACTTGTGCAGCCACTATGGAAATCAGCATGGAAATTCCTCAGGAAAATGGGAATCAGTCTACCACAAGACCCAGCAATTCCACTATCAGGCATATGTCCAAAAGATGCACATTCATAAAACAAGGACATCTGTTCCACTATGTTTATAGCAGCAATATTTTTAATAGCCAGAACCTGGAAGTAACCTCGATGCCCCCCAACGGAAGAGTGGATAGAGAAAATGTGGTACATTTACACAATGGAATACTATTCAGCAGAAAAAAATAATGGAATCTTGAAATTTTCAGGCAATTGGATGGCACTAGAAGAAACCATCCTGAGTGAGGTAACCCAGTCACAAAAAGACAAACATGGTATGTACTCACTCATACATGGATTTTAGACATGAATCAGGGAAATGTCAGTCTACAATCCCACTGCCAGAGAGGCAGGGAAACAGAAAGTACCCTAAGAGAGACATACATGGTACCCCAGAGAAGGTGGAATGAAGCAAGGTCTCCTGAGCAGGTTGGGAGCACAGGGTGGGAGAGGGGAAAAGGAGCCAGAAAAAGAGAGGGAGAGAAGAGAAAGGGAGAGGAGGACATGAGGGAGCAGGAAGATTGAATTGGCAGAAGAATAGAGGAGAGCAGGAAAGGAGATACCATAATAAAGGGAGCCATTCTAGGTTTGAGAGGAGATCTGGCACTAGTGAGATCTCCAGAGGTCTACAAGAATGACACTAACTGGCAAATTAAGCAGTAGTGGAGAGACTACATTAAATGCCCCTCCCTAATAATGATTTTGATGACTGTCTTACAAGCCATCCTAGAACCTAGAAGGAAGCAGAAGCAGACACCCACAGGTAACCACTGAACTGAACTCCTGGAACCCAGTGACAGAAAGAGAGGAATGATGAACAAAGCGGTCAAGACTGGGATGGTGAAACCCAGAGAAACAGCTGACCTGAAAAAGGGGGAGATCTTGGACCTGAGACTGATGGCTGAGTAGCCAGCATGGAACTGATCCAGACCCCCTGAATGTGGGTGTCAATGAGGAAACTCAAGAAATCTATGGGGTTTTTGGGTAGTAGATCAGTATTTATCCCTGGCAAACAAATGGATTTTGGAGACCCAACCCTCAATGAGGGATGCTTTCTCAATCTGGACACATTGGGGAGGGCCTGGGTACTCCCAGCAATGAAATGACAGACTCTAGAGATCACCCATGGAGGGGCTTCCCCTCCCTAGGGAATGGAGTGGGGATTGGGTGGGGACCTGAAGGTGCTGGTGTGGGGGAGTGGGTGTGGAGGGGAAGGAGAGGGAGCTGGGACTAACATGGGAAGCATGCTTGTTCCTAATTTAAATATTTAATAAAAAAGTATAATTAAAAATACAGAGAATAATTGCAACAAGAATGGAAGAAACATAAAAAACCACCCATATAGAAAACTACAATATGATGGAAAGAATATAAAGGAAAGAAAAAGGAGAGCAACAACATTAATATAACAATGTCTTAATGTTGATAATCGTGACACATTCACTGAGGCAGTTTGAGTTGATCCCTACAGGCTCACATGCTTTAATAGTTGACCCCTAGTAAGGGGAGATATCTGGAAAGTATTAAAAGCTATCTGGGGCTTTGTTGGAGGATGTGTGTTGTTGGGCAAGGCCTTTGAGATTCCAAAATACCTGCTAGTTCCAGTGTCATTCTCTCTGCTTAGTGCCTATAGATCAGGATATAAGCTCTTAGCTATTGTTCCAGAGTCATGCCTACCTGATGATATGATCCCAATCATCATAGGGTTAGTACTTGACTAACCATTTAAAATTTTAAGCAAAAACCCTATTAAATCCTTTCATTTATTACAGTTGATTTAGTTATGGTGTCTCTTCAGAGCAACAGAAAAAAACAGTACCTAAAACACTTTCTCATCCTAGCAAATAATGATAAACATTTGAAATTTGAAAAGAATGATGGTTAGAGAAATTCATACATTAAGTATCTACATAATTATTAGGATTTGTATAATAGTTTCATGTTAATATTTCATATTATCTTCCTATGAAAAGAAAAATATGTTTTACTGATGAAAAGACCAAAATATGGATAATAATAGTTGTTTCTATTATTTGGTTATATAAAATGATAGTTATGTCTAAGCCTATGCTGACAGGTTTATCAAGTTGTTGATTTAATAATCTAATAAAATATGACAAATTTCAAGAGATAATAAAGTCTAATTGCAAGCTTGGCATACAGCAATGAATTCTGTGTGTGACTAGAAATGAAGAATGAGTGTTTAGCAGATACAGGAGGCAAGAGAAATGAAGGGCTGCAAATAAGCAGTGTCTATTATAAGGTATTGTAAAGTGAAAGCTTAATTCTCAAGCAAAGCTAGGGCATTTGAAAGCTTATCTGAAGAGTAGACCTGTATACTTTCCCTTCATGTAGGAGTATATACTCTGCTGTCTTGAAAACAGATGTAGATATCATTGAACTTGTAGATCAGTTATGACACGGGAAAATTCTCAATGAACATCGAAAGTCATCTGTACATAGCAAACCAGAGATGAATAAAGCAAATTCTCTTTCTAAATGAATTTTAAAGATGTATAAAACTGTAATCACTAACAGAGTAGGCAGATGTTATCTTAAAATTATTAGCATTAAGCCCTTGATAAAAGAAGTTCCATTTACTATACACAGGAAAAGCAAAATTGGGATTCTAAAGATTTCAGGATAATCTGAGAACATTTTTATTACACTTGTTTTTTTTTTGTTAGATAGCTATGTAGTATAAGATTCCCACAAATCACAATATGAACCAAAACTGTATATTCTTAGGGATTGAAGTCATTATGGAAAAATATAAAGAAAGAGAGAGATAAAATTTTTCTGGTGTATAACTTGGATGGCCACTACTTGGGTCAAGCAATACCGACACTTCTACCCTAGACATTTTTCAAGAGTCCATGAAGAGAGCAACATAGAGATGAGATCCAGAAGGAAGTAGGGAGAAATCTCTACCATCAGTTCTCTTGTCTCCAACCACAGACCCACCACAAGTGTAATGTAGCTCATCTATCTTAATACTCTAATTTACGGGCATTAATATTATATGCCTAGAAGGCAATAGAGAAAGAAGCCTTGTTGTGAGAATTAAAATATAGCCCAACACCCCAACCTCCATTATGGTCAATCCATTGTGCAAATAATTACTGTAGCTACTGGAAAATTTAAGTTGAAGCTTACATATTTAACCAAGTGAAAGTAGAGAAATAATGTCCTATATTTCTTGATATGGATAGGGTTGATATGTGAATGTATGGATATCTGTGTGATATCAAATGACAGATACCAATAACAGTATAAAATATATGAACCTTGGAAAGCTGCATAAATAGACAAATTGAAGCCTGGCTTTACAAATCTCAAAGTTAGCAAATTTTTGTGCAAGGCAAATAAGTAATTTATTTTTTTGTTAACACAGTAAGATAAATAGAGATTTAGAAGGAGGGGAGGATGGAGGGAAGGAGAGATGAAGGAAGAGAAGGAGGAAGAGGAAAAGGAGGAAGAGAAATTTGCAACAAAAATTTCCGTTTTTTTGTATTTTAAAAAAGAATTTTATGCTAGGGAGAAGAAAGCACTAACATAGTTATGAGAGACATTGCAGGCTTTTGTTTGAGGGAGGAGGAAGAAAACCTAGAGAGAAGTCTCTGGTTTACTCATCAGGGGCCTACAATTAGTTTATATCCTGGCATAATTAGGGAGCTGTAAAGGATTGGTGGAAGGAAAATTGAAAACTTCCTTTCTTAGCCGCACCTTGTCTTTGGCTGGAGTTAGTCAGGTAATGGTTATGTACAGAGTAGTAGAAAATTGTTAAAGACTTTACTGGAGTTGATAGGGCAAGAGGCAGGAATTAGAGAAAGAAATAACTTCAGTTCTGGTAAAATAAATTGCTGTAGTTAGGTGAATTATCATATCTTAACCAAAATGGAGGAGTGATTCAAAGTTAAAGGAGAGTCTCAAGAAGCCAGGAATGCTTTTCCTGTGAGATGTATCTTTTTCAAGAGAAAGAAAACAGTGTTCAAGGCAAAGAATACATTCTCACCCTACACTACAGAGATGCAGAGAGCTTTAAAGCCAGCAGCAATTCTAAAAGTTGATGCCTAGGCTTTGTTCACAAGCCTGATGGAATTCATTCACAATGCAGATGGAATCCCAGATGCATAGTGTCTATGTGTCTGCTGCTATATTTTATAATGTGCTGAGGCAGACAAATCTATAAATAATTGTAATTTAGTAGCCATTTCACACATACTAATTGTTGGGAAATCATAAAGATCACAGCTAATTCTCAATACAGAAAAAGTATGTTTACCTCAGGACTTACTGTATTTATTGACAGCAATATCATTGTGTTTATCATAATTCCTTTCCTAAAATTCTCTGTGAATATAGGAGTAGAAAATAAAAATATAACGCAAACAGACAGGATGCTGTAAACTATGTAGGGTCACAAAATTTAAAATATTTTGAATTCATTCCAATATTTCAATTGTTAAAATATCAATATTCAAACACATTTTCATATCTATATATATGTATACAGACATTCTGGGGGGAAGTCCTGTGCATTTGTCAATAAAGCACTGCTGGCCAATAGGAATCTAGATAGGTGGGACTAGAAGTCCAGGAGAACTCTGGGAAGGAGAAACAGGAGTCGACATGTAACGCCATGGGGTAGGAAGCCCGGAAACTTCTCCGGTAATAGACAAACTTAGATTAACAATTATGGGGTAATTACTTATGTCAGAGCTAGCCAGTAAGAAACAAGCAAGGGCAACAGCTTCATAATTAATATAGCCTCCTGTGTGTTTATTTGGGACTGATGCGGCCCTAGAACCAGGCTGGCGGGAAGGTTCCTCTCAAGGAAAAAGCTTCTCTTTACAAATGGTGATCAAGAGTGGGATGATGAATTTCCACGTAGAATGACAAAAGCTTTAAAGGAATTTTAGAAACAGAAGAACGCAGAGAAGCACAGATTTTTGGTAGCAGCATTTTCTCAGGCGGGCTCTGTTTTGTTAGCAGCAAGCAGAGACTCGCAGCTGGCTTAAGTTAGTTTTCCTGACTCGGCATTAAAAGAAAAAAAAGGCAACAAGGTTCTTTTAAGAGGTTTGCTAACAATTTAAAAGTTGTACGTACAGCTGAAAGTGAAGTGGCAGTGACCACATCTCCAAGCCAGCAGCTGGAATCACGCTTATGCCCGCCATCTTGGAAAAAAACGTTAGTTTAAAACAGCCACGGTTTTACAGATAAGACATGTGGCCAGAAAAATGTAAAGATTTACAGTAAAGTCAGACTTGGATGAACAAAACATCTAAAGGTTTACAGTGTGTTTAAAAATATACGTGAGATTGAGAGAGAAAATGAAACGGCAAAGTGTCAAATAAGTAGAGAAGCCGGCTGTTGTGGCGCACGCTGATAGGATTTGCTGCAGAGGCAGAGGCAGGTGGATTTCCAAAGAGCAACCCTGTCTCAGAGAAAAATAAATAAGTCAAAGTAAAAGAAATAGAGTAATAATAATAGATAAATAAATAAGGCACGTAAAGATGGAAAATACACAGAGAGTCTGGACACTGTATGCTATTGTGTTTTTCAGATTTTTGATTGCTCAGGAAGGAACAACTGCTAAAGTACACTTGATTATAAATGCTGCAGAGTTAATCAACTTATATCTTTTGATAATGCCTTGACTTCAAAATTTAAGTATAAGATACATTACTTGGGAAAGGAGTTTTTATTTATGTTTCTACAGAAAATGAAAAGCTGAGGATTCCTTCCAGGCTTCTGTGGTTTGACGAAACAAGACCCCTAGAAGCAGTGGAACAGGTGTTCCAACAATTGAAACAGCTAAGATGATGCAGCTTTACAGACCATAAAAATAAGGACTTATACAGGTTTCTGAGTTCTGTCATGATCCCCATGGTATAAACAGCGCCCCCTTCCAGCATGAAGCAGTTTGAAATGAGCGACGTCCTAATTTCCATCTTCTTTATAAATCTTTGTTTTCATTTAAATGGGATTGTTTATAATTGATTAATGATCACAGCCGATCTCTTTTAATGGCAAAAAGGGGAATTATGTTATGAGTATGGTATACAAATTCAAGGTCAACTTTGTGATGTGTATATTTCTCCTCTTGATTAAGTATTATGCTTATACCGAATTTGAAAACATAATGCTTGATTGAATACAGACTATAGATAGTTACTTATAATAGAATTTATAGTTAGGTAAGTTAGGTTTTCTAGATATACAGAAATATATTTGAGATAGATAAACAGTCTTCAAACCTCTCAAAGACCTTCAGAAAATGGCATTTAAAATGGTTTAGGGTTTTTCTTGACAACTCTGGGAAGGGGAAACACAGGGAGTCGACATGTAACGCTATGGGGTAGGAAGCCCGGAAACTTCTCCGGTAAGAGACATACTTAGATTAACAATTATGGGGTAATTACTTAAGTCAGAGCTAGCCAGTAAGAAACAAGCAAGGGCAACAGCTTCATAATTAATATAGCCTCCTGTGTGTTTATTTGGGACTGACGCGGCTCTAGAACCAGGCTGGCGGGAAGGTTCCTCTCAAGGAAAAATCTCCTCTTTACACACATACATATATATTACATACGGATAATCTTTAGTGATTTTAATTTTTTTCTCATGGGAAATAAAATAAAAATGATTTGAGTCATTTGAGACACTATAGGGAAACACACAATACTGAAAACACATCTCATATCCACTTAATCATCAATATGGCTTTTCTCAAAAACTAATCTTCTGTATCAGTTTGTATAATTTTGAACAATTGTTCTCTTTGCCTTGGATTTTTAATTATATGTATTACATGAGGGTTTGAAGAACTAACAATAGGTACTGAGATAAAGATAACATAGAGGCCTGCTTCATACACCATAAGTGGTGAACAGTTATCAGATAGGACAATAAAGCTGCTGTTATTAGCGACTCAGATTTCAGCTAACATCATTGCAAATGCTTGAACAGGACAAGACCACATAACAATTTATTTTCCCACCTAGTGTCGAATGTGGCAAAAGCTTCGACAAGTGAATCAACATAAGTTCCCTGTGTTGTAGGTGAAAACGCCATTCAATACTGATGAGACGATTTCATACCAAGATCTATTTTGGACTAGCTTTTGTTGTAAACTCACTGACCTAATATGCATTGGCTTCTTGACCTCTGCCATAGACATCTGAAATTAGAGATGAAATGTTAATCACCAAGCTACCTATAGAGTTTGTCCCTTTGCTCAGTGGCAGGAACAGTATCTCTTGTGGGAGTACTAACTTGTACAGCCACTATGGAAATCAGTATGGAGATTCTTTAGGAAAATAGGTCTGAGTCTACCACAAGACCCAGCAATTCCACTCTTAGTCATATACCCAAAAGATGCCTCTTGCACTATGTTCATAGCAGCATTATGTATAATAACTAGATCCTGAAAGCAACCTATATGTCCCACAACTGAAGAGTGGATAGAGAAAATGTGGTATATTTACACAATGGAGTACTACTCAGCGGAGAAAAAAAAACCAATGGAATCTTGAAATTTGCAGAGAAAAATGGATGGCACTAGAGGAAACCATCCTGAGGGAGGTAACCCAGACACAAAAAGACAAATATGGTATGTACTCACTCATATATGGATCAGGGGAGTGTCAGTTTACAATCCCAGTGCCAGTGAGTCTGGAAAACAAGGAGGTTCCCAAGAGAGATGCATGATACCCCAGGGAAGAGGAATGAGGCAAGATCTCCTGAGCAGATTAGGAACATCGGGGGAGGGGAAAGGGACTCAAGAAAAAGAGACAGGTATAAGAGGAGGATGGTTGAGTTGAGGTAATCTGAATTTTTTTGATGTGATTGTCATTATTGTCTGGTTTTGCAAAAGACAACCTGAAAATTGATTTTGGGGAAGTTTTAGAGCAACAATATAAAATAAAATGAAATTCAAGATCATAATAAATATCAAAATGAGTAATAAGCTATAAATAAGGTTGTTTTGAATTTTTCTATTTGTTTAATTATTCATATGAACTCAAAAATAATGTGCACATGGTTACTTTATTTGTTAAAATCGAGACTTAATCTGATATCAAATATTATAATCTTGACATTGTATGCCCATGTGGCAAGTTGAACATTGATTTTACAGCAATTTTTAATTGTTCCAGTAATAATTTAAGAGATTACAGGACATACTAATTATGAAAGGAGAAAATATGTTTGTAAAATTCTCATGTTCTAAATTTTTGCAATGGGTCTTATGTAAAATTTCAATTATTTTTCCTTAAATTTCTAGTTTATTTTCATATTGTAATGTACAAATATACATGTGTAAATCCCTATTTAACCTTTTAATTGATTATCTATATCATTATCAAACATAGAAATGCATTGTGAAATAAATCCCTTCCTAGGTATAATAGCTAACTTTAATGACTTTCAAAATGAACATGCAATTTTACACTGAAAACTCTATCAATGTTGATTCAAGCAAGTTGAAAGAAAACTACATATATGCACATTTCTCAAGAAATGTAATTTCTGAGTCATAGTCTTTGCTTTATTACAACATAAATTTGATTCTGATTATTCAGAATTAGTGCATATTCCATAAATTAAGGAGTGCTATCTTCAATAACAATATTATTATTCAGATACTACTCATAGATTTAAGGTTTTGCAACTTCCACACATCTCTAATCTATTTGGCGATAAACTCAGAGACACCTGTCACCTCATTCAGGCTAGAAAATTCAGTAAAAATTGTCACAGAAATCAGGAGAATCACATGTTGACAGGAGTAATTGATTTATGTACAATGTGGTATGGATGGCTTCCAAAAGTAGACTTGATGGGCCTACATGGAATTGGGTTACATTACCCAACATCTTTCACTAGAGTTCTGGTTTGGAGGCTTATTACAGATACATACTGATTTTTTTACCATCAGGTCTCCAGGAGACTGGACTGGCCCTTTGTTCTCTAAAGTTGGTAATCCAAATGCCATACATAGTTATCTGGTTACCATAAAATCAGCTTTCATTCCAGGGTTTACAGATTATACAGAAACTCCTGAAACTTGGAAACTATAAGGATTATAGAACTCTAAAACTAATATTAACAATTCTGGATTATACAACAGCTCTTTTAAATTTTATAGTATAAAAAATTGACTACACAAAACTCCCATAACTATTTTTAATTCCAAACTTTTAATACTGGAAAACCTGTTCATTTCTTTTTATTTATTTTATAAATACCCCCTTTGAATATGCTGTGGTTTTCACTTACAGTTTATAATAGACTAATACTTATTGTGATTTTAAAAATTATGTGTATGGGTATTTTTCCTGAATGTGTGTCTGTATACGGTATACATACATGTATCAATGTAGGTCAATGTTCTACACCAAGTAACAGGATTTAATACACTTGTAAGTCACTGTGTGTGAATTGAACCAGTGTTCTCTGAAAATGCAGCCAGTTCAGTCAACTTCTGAGCTATCTCGTCATCTATTCCTTCTCATACTTTAAATAATATTTAGATATTCTCTTTTTCCCTAAGAAGAAGCTCTGCCAATGCCTTTTAAATATTAAAATTTGCCATTTAATGTATATACATACAATTTTTACAGATTCTATGTAGATGTCACCTTAGTTTAATGCTTTCTAAGTATGTTGTTGATATGGAGTTTACATGTGCTGGTCATATCTGTAGTTGGTTGATTGGTAATTCTAATTTTGTGGTTGTAATGATACATTTGCTTGTTCATACCACATTTGTATATCTGTTTAAAACATTTCTATCTATCCCTTTCCTATGAAGGGATTTGACCCTTTTTCATTAGAAACTATTCTTATTTGGAAGAGGACAGTATAAAATTTTGTGATCAGAGAATTTTGCTTTCAATATCATTATTCTCTCTATCAGATTTGTATAGTATTGAATTCAGTGAAAGTGTCATATATTCACATGTTTTTCTCTGACTGATATTTTATGTTCGATGTAACAATTTGTCTATTATTAGGACATCTTACAAGGCATTATTAATAATTACTTCATTTTTAGTTTGATGGCTGGCATAGGAACTTCCTTTTTGCTTCTTTTTTCACTTTAAAGTATATCTGGTTATTATTAACATCTTACATATTATGTAAATGTGAGAAATAATATGTCTGGTTAATTACACAACATATCTATTTGTATCTTCAGGAATTTGAGAATGATTAATGTCATCCTGAATCTAAAACAAGAAATTTTTCTGTTTGTAATTTTAAAATATTCTCATTATTCCAATAGAAATGTGAGGACTCAGATTTTTAATATCTTCAAACTTTAGTACACATATTAGTGGGATAACCATTTTGGTTTGCCTGTTTTAGTTCAAGTCTCTTTGTTGCAGATTGTACACTGAGTTATTGTAATAGAGTGGGTCATCTCACTGCTATCACCTCTCCTTGACTGAAAAAACAATGAAGAAATCCTCCCTGAAGGTATCTTTTTAAACTCAGCCAGACAACTTAGGAACCAGCATAAGACCAAGCTCACTGAACCCTGGTATCATTTCAGAGGCCTGGGTAGTCTACAATGCCTCTGGCAGTGGAACCAGTATTTTTTGAAGTGCATGAATGGACTTTGAGAGACTATTCTAAATAGAAGCATACTCTCTCACCCTAAGTACACATGACAGGACCTCGGTCCTGCCCCAAATGATGTGACAGACTTGATGATCCCCCATGGGAAGCTTCACTCAACCTGAGGAGTGGGGGCTGGGATGGAGGTTGGTGAGGGGAATGGGAAGATGGGAGAGGGAGTGATCTAGGATTGTTATGTAAAATAAGACTATTTTTAATTTAAATAAAATTAATTAAAAAGAAAACCTGGAAACAACAAAAAATAATTTGTGACAAATTATCATACTTCTTTGTTTTGTATTCAGTCATCTTTCCAGGATAAATTGAGATTAGTTTTTAAGATAATGTAATGTTAAATATCTGTAAGGTAATCATTTCCATATTATTCTTATCAAGTGGAATTATAATTAATTTTAACATAATATAATTCTCTGATAATCCAGTTGCCATTACTTTTGCTATTCACTTACTATTTAATAACTAGTATTTCACTGAAAATAAGTAGAAACTAGGGCATGTATGCGTATTGTGAAATTGCCATAAATGGTGGGACAAGTCAATAGGGAACACCAAAGAATACTTTTTCCTATACCTAATGAGATGCTGCCTTTTGAGACTTGGGACTTAACGGAATACAGAGGATGCCAATAAATGACATAATAAAAATTTCAAGCAATAATAATAATGATAAATATGTTCACATCATAATAAAACTAAACACTGAGGTCTTAATTCCCTACTTACAAAAAACCTGAGTTGAAATTGGTCAAGAATCTCCTTAACTGACATAGACTGACATATTTCCATTCTTATAAGAATGGAAATATATCAGTGGTTAAAGATGTCTGAAGATAAGACAAAGTCACATGGAAGCAAAGTCCAATAAAGTTCATTTCTTCCAGGCAAAAAAAAAACTATATTGTCTACTTGTAGATAGTCAATATTGAAAAAAATATGGATTTTAAATGCTTACTTATTTGTGTTTAATAAAAACAGAATATAGAATAGTAAAATCATTTAAATTACACTAACATCCATTCAGTTCTTATTGAATGAAGAGTGTGTAATCCTATTTTTGTATATATGGGTACTTGCCTAAGTCTAAACCTAATTATCTGTGTTAAGTGAATGAATAATTTAGTGGTATTTACTGTTTTTCTCATATGAGCATATTTATTCAAAGGTTCTTATCAGCAGGTATTTTTGTGCATAAATTGTTCCATTAAAGCAGTGACAATATTTTCTTCTGAGGCATTTTTGACTCATCTTTATCTTTCTTATGGAAATAAAAAAAGAAAAAGCCTTCACTAGCAAGCATTTTTTCCAATTAAACCCAGATAAAAAAGATAAATTTCATAGTTTTGAGGAGTGAGTTTCAGAAATTAACATTATGCTCAGGTCATCAATTTTCAAAACTTAAGTTTATTTTATGCTTCAGTACTTTGTGAGTGTAATTTTATCCTTCTGGTTGTCATCAAGCATGTAGCACTAAAATGATGGAAAGTCAGAGTTTGACAATGGAGTCTTTTAACTGAGTGTATATTTTTCAGGATTCCTGTTCAGAGATATTGTTCCTACCACTGAGCAAAGGGACAAACTCTATAGGTAGCTTGGTGATTAACATTTCATCTCTAATTTCAGATGTCTATGGCAGAGGTCAAGAAGCCAATGCATATTAGGTCAGTGAGTTTACAACAAAAGCTAGTCCAAAATAGATCTTGGTATGAAATCGTCTCATCAGTATTGAATGGTATTTTCACCTACAAAACAGGGAACTTATATTGACTCACTTATTGAAACTTTTGCCACATTCTCCATTAGTAAGCTTTGATTTATAAAGAAACATGTTTGAAAATCCCTTCACCCATGAGATGATAAATATTTTAAAATGTCACATATATTTGCTGTTCTGACATTTAAATGATTCTGAGTGTGAAGAATTACTCCTTCAGATGTATCACTTACACTCACATATATATGTGAGTATACATTTGTTATATACATGCATACATTTGTTTATTCATGCATATAGTATATGAATTAAATAATACCCATAATATAACACATGCACATATACCCTGACCAGAATAGTAATAAAATGTTGTCTTTACTCTAAGAACAGATTTTTTTTAAACATTATGAAACTCTCACAGTTTAGTTAAGTTTTTCCACTTATATTCTGCAGCTTGAAAACAGATAAATAATTGCAGATAAGCAACATTATATCTAAATGATTTTAACTTAAAGGATGCTAGTGATTCTTTCCAATAGTCTCAGTAGTCAAATCCTTACTATCTTAAGGAATTTTTAATAACAGAGAAATATGCAATTTCTACAGGGTTTTCTCCTCAGAATCTCTTTTTCCTGCTGCTCTTAGACATTTGTTGAAGACATTGAATTTCATTTTTTAATCAATTTGTTTGACATAAGAATAGGTCAGATCTAAGCACTCTAATGTACTTTCTGTGGGTTGTATTGTTCTGAGTATCTAGCTGTCTAGCTCTACTCCACTGTGGCAATATAGATTACATGATATTAAATCAACTTTATTTGTTGAAATTTGCTTTGTGCAGCAAATTACGATCAATTTTTGAGAAAATTCCATTGGCTACCATAAAGAGGTCATATACCTACTCAATTATGAGAAGTTCTAAGTAGAATTTGTGAAATATCAACAATGTGCATTAAGTTGCAGGGTGGAGTGTATTCAGGTGGTCATATGTGGGTGGTTGAAATGGAAAAATTGGGGACAGATGTGATCACATTTAATTTGTATGCATGAATGAAATATGCAAAAGTAAAAACTAAAATTAAAGTAACAATAAAATATTCTGTTGGTATATGTCATTGATTTATTATGTCATTTCATCCATTTTTGATGAGGTTTTTATCAACATGAACTGTCTATTTCTATGTTTTTACAGTGAAATATGGGAATCTCCCACCCTCACTGTACTAGCTTAATCTGCGATTGTAAAATTTAGTTATATTTATTTTCATAAAGTGGATAGATATGTGCTTGGTGCCTACCTTAAGAATCAAATTGTACTCTTGTTGACTTGTTCATTTAATGAGAGTAAATGACCTTATTTTATCTCCTTTGAATATTGATGGTTTCAAATATGTTTCATTGGGTGTTAGAATATCTACATCTTCTTGGTTGCATGTTCCATTTGCTGGGAATATACTTCCCATTCTTCAACCCCAAGGTACTGAGTATAACAGATTTAAACATGTGTTACTTGTAGGCAGCAAAAGGTAGACTTTTCATTTTTCCAAACTAATCTGCTTGTCTTTTTGTAGGAAATTAAGACCACTAATACTCAGAGTACTATTGAAATAGGTGTATGAGCCCCTTTGTTTTCTCAACTTTGATTTTTAGATATGACTTGATCAACTGAGTTGACATGGCTTTTTTATCTTCTGTGATCTCTTGGATGTGCTTTTCATTCTCTTCACACTGAAATAACTCTTTCTGATGTCTTCTACAGAGCTGTCTCAATTTGTCATGAACCATTCTAGCAGGTTTTATCATGGAAAGATTTTATTTCTCCTTCAATATTAATAGAAAGTTTTATGAATACATAGTTTGGGTCAACAGTTTGACCATGAAGAATTTGGCATAAATCTGCCCATGCCTGTTTGGTTTAAATGTTTCTGTTGAATAGTCAGTTGTTTTTCAGAGGGACCATCCTTTGTAAGGGAAATGTAAGGGACATTTCTAGTCCTTTATTTTGTCTTTAAAAAATAGTATATAATGAAGAGTGTCTTTCCTCTTCTTGTCTGTTTGTTGTTCTATAGACTTCTTGTACACAATACATTTGTGTATTTCTTGATTTATGTTTGAAAATTAAACCTCTATGTTTTTATTGAAAACACTTTTACTCTTTGCATGGTATTCTCTTTGGTTTTTCTCATTGTATCCCAAACTAACTCAAGTTCTTATACTTCATGTAGTTTTACAAATTTCTCAATAATCTTAATTATTCGTTTCAGCCACCTGTCTTTAAGCCTTGATACTCTGATTTTTGTGTGATCTATTCTATTAATGAAGTATGACACTAAGAATTGTATTTTCTATTCATTTTATTTAGCATAAATCTTAGTTTACATATCAATCCCAGTTCCCTTCACTCCAATTCTCTCATGGCCCTCACTGACCCACTCATACCACCCCTCATTCACTCCCCAGTGAGGGTGAGACATTTCCATGGGGAATAACCAAAGTCTGTCACATCATTTCAGGCATGACCAAGGCCCTCTTCCATTATCTGGGTAAAGAGTATTCTTCCATGAGGTATGGGCTTCCAAAGTCCATTTTTTTTTGTTTTTCAAGCCAGGGTTTCTCAGTGGCTTTGGAGGCTGTCCTGGAACCAGGCTGGTCTCAAACTCACAGAGATCTGCCTCCCACCTGCTGGGATTAAAAGTGTGCGTTACCACCTTCCAGCTCTAAAGTCCACTTTGCACTAGGGTTAAATAGTAGTTCCACTGCCAGAGGTCCCATAGACTTCCCAGGCCTCCTAACTGGCACCCACATTCAGAGGGCTAGGTTAGGTTCAACGCTGGTTACCCAGTTTTATGAATGGGGTCCATATGCTCTCACTTGGTCTGTTCATTTGTTTCTGTGGGTTTGCTGAGCATAATCTTGACCCCTTTGCTTATTTTTCCTCCCTCTATACATATGGAAGTACAGCTCAGTGTGTAGTTGTGGGTATCCACTTCTACTTCCATCAGCTACTGGATAAAGGCTCTAGAAATGCATGTAATGTAGTCATCAATCTCATTATGCGGGAAGGGAATTTAAGGCACCCTCTCCACTATTGCTTAGATACTTAGTTGGCATCATCTTTGTACATTTGCCTAGTTCCATATTTCTCTTTAAACCTAAATGACTCCCTCTAATAAGGTATCTCTTTTCTTTCTCTCCTCTATTCCTCCCCTTACTCAGACTTTCTTATCTGTCATGTTCTGTTTCCCCCTCCTCTTCTCCCCTTCTCTTTTTCCTACCTCCATCTCCACTGGCCCCTGTCCTCCCAATTTGATCAGGAGCTCTTGTCCAGTTCCTTTCTTCAGGGACCATGTCTGTCTGTCTTAGGGTCCTCCTTGCTTCCTAGCTTCTCTGGAGGTATGGATTGTATGCTGGTAATACTTTACTCTATGTTTAATATCCATTTATGAGTGAGTACATATCATCTTTGTAATTTTGTGACTGGGTTTCACCACTCAGGATGGTTTCTTCTATTTCTATCCACTTGCCTGTGAATGTCAAGATTTCATTGTTTTTTCCACTGTGTAATAGACTAAAAATCATCAATAACCCTACTATATATAGATGATAAATCGACGGAGAAAGAAATCAGAGAAACATCACATTTTACAATAGCCACAAACAACATAAAATATTTTGGGTTAACTTAACCTTACAGGTAAAAGACCTGTATGACAAGAACTTTGAGTCTTTAAAGAAAGAAATCAAAGAAGATACCAGAAAATGGAAAGATCTCCCATGCTCTTGGATAGGTAGGATTAGCATAGTAAAAATGGCAAAATTACCAAAAGCAATTTACAGATTCAATGCAATCCCCATAAAAATCCCAGCACAATTCTCCACAGTCATTGAAAGAATAATACTTAACTATATATGGAAAAACAGAAAACCCAGGATAGCAAAAGCAACCATGTACAATATAGGAACTTCTGGAGGCTTCACCATGCCTAACTTCAAGCTGTACTATAGAGCTATAGCAATGCAAACATCCTGGAATTGGCACAAAAACAGGTAAACAAATAGAATAAAATTGAAAGTCTCGATATTAATCCACATACCTAAAAACACCTGATTTTTGACAAAGAAGTTAGAATTATACAATGGAAAAGAGAAAGCATCTTCAACAAATGGTGCTGGCACAACTGGATGCTGACACGTAGAAAACTGCAGATAGATCCTTATCTATCCTATCAGCATGTACAAAATTTAAGTTCAAACGGATCAAAGACCTCAATATAAAAATACAGTCACACTGAACCTCTTAGAAGAAAAACTGTGAGGTACCCTTGAACAAATTAACAAGAAATAACTTCAAGAACATAATTCCAGTAGCAGAGACACTGAGATTAACAGTTAATAAATGGGCAAAGGAAACAGTGATCAAGACAAAACGGCAGCCCACAGAATGGGTAAAGACGTTCACCAACTCCACATCTGACAGAGGACTGATTTCTAAAATATACAATATAGAAGGGAATGCAAATCAAAACAACTCTGAGATACTGTCTTACTCCTGTCACAGTGGCTAAAATAAAAAACACCAATGACAGTCTATGCTGGAGTGGATGTGGAAAAAGGGAAACACTCCTCAATTGCCAGTGGCAGTGCAAATCATATGGCTAAATTTGTAATCAGTATGGTGCTTTCTCAGAAAAATGGGACTCATTCTACCTCAACACCCAGCAATTCTACTCTTGGGCATATACCCACCGATAGGATACACATTCATACAGTAAGGTCACCTGTTCAACTATGTTCGTGGCAGTGTGGTTTGCAATATCCAGAAACCTAGATGCCCCTCAACTAATGAATGGATGGATAAAATGTGTTACATTTATACAAAGGATCTTATTTTTACGAGATTTTGATTTACATAATAAATTCAACTTCAGTTTTCTCAAAAACTTCATTTATATAGTTTAATTTTCATGTCCCATATTGCTGGTGTGTGGCAATCCAAGAAATTCCCAGATGATAGATTGTTGCCACTGCATTTAATTTCCTCCCAGGAATTAGAAATGAGGCCCTATTTCTTAAGATACCACCTGCTTCAGACACAGGATTTGGAGTACAAAAACTGTAACAGAGCTATAAGCCTCTACACTAAGGACTGACTCTTCTAGTCCCAGAAGGTGCAATGGAAGCTGTCAAGAAAGAAAATCAATTAGAAGACCTACATAGATATTATGATCATGAATCTGAATAATAACAAGCATGGCAAGTTATTCTAAAGATGCTACTTATATAGTGCTACTTGCATCTGGGGAGGTAACCCATAGCTGTGTATACAATAGGACTTAAGGCCCACTCAATACAATAAAATTCATGGTTGGTATATTATGTTACCAAATATACATGGGTTTTGAGGCCATCAAACATATAAGAGGCCCTATTACTGCACTTAGAAAAACAAGGACAATTTCTCTTTCTTTTTTCTTCCTTTATTAAAATATAAGATAGAAACAAGCTTGCTTCACATGTCAATCCCAGATCCCTCTCCCTCCCTTCCTCCAAAGCCCTCCTCATCAGACCCCCCAGACACCTCCTACCCAATATCCACTCCAATCCCCAGTGCGAGTGAGGCCCTCCGTGGAAGAGCTCCAGAGACTGTCATTTTGTCCAGGGCAGGTCCATGGTGAGAAAGCAACCCTCATTGTGGGATGGGCAGTCAAATTCCATTTGTATGCCAAGGTTAAATACTACCCAAGATCCCGTAGATTACCTAGGTCTCCTCACTGACACCCACATTCATGGGGTCTGAATCAGTCCCATGCTGTCCACCCAGCCATCAATCTAGGGTCCAAGCACTCTCCCTTGTTCAGGTCAACTGTTTCTGTGGGTTAAACCAGCCCACTCTTAATTCCTTTGCCCATCAGTTCTCCTGCCACTGGATTCCAGGAGTTCAGTTCAGTGTGGAGGGATGGGTGTCTGCCTCTGCTTCCATCATTTGCTGGATGAAGGTTCTGTTTCCGAGACTCTCTGGTAGTGGGATTTATGCTGGCACTCACTTGATTCATGTCGAAAACCCATATATGAGTGAGTACATACCATGTTTCCCTTTTTGTGACTGGGAAACCTCACTCAGGATGGTTTCTTCTAGTGCTGTCAATTTGCCTGCAAATTTCAAGATTCCATTGTTTTTTTACCACAGAGTAGTATTCCATTGTGTAAATATACCACATTTTCACTATCCACTCCAGTTGAGGGGCATCTAGGTTGCTTCCATGTTCTGGCTACTTCAAATAATGCTGTTATGAACACACTGAAACACATATCGTTGTTGTATGAATGTGCAAATTTTGGGTATATTCTTAAGGGTGGAATTGCTGGGTATTATGGTAGACTCACTCCCATTTTCCTAAGGAATCTCTATTCTGATTTCCTTGTGGCTCTATGAGTCAGTACTCCCACCAGCAGTGGAGGAGTGTTCCCCTTTCTCCACATCCTTTCCAGTGTAAACTGTCATTGTTGTTTTTGATTTTAGCCATTCTGACAGGAGTAAGATGATATTTCAGACTCATTTTGATTTATATTTCCTGAATGGCTAGGTATGTTGAGCATTCTTAAGTGTCTATCAGACATTTTAGACTCCTCTACTGAGAATTCTCTATTTAGTGCTGTACTCCAATTTTTAATTGGATCCTTTGTTATTTTGGAGACTTGCTTCTTGAATTATTTGTAGATATTGGAGATCAGCCCTCTGTCAGATGTGGGGTTAGTTAATATTTTTGCCCAACCTGTGGGTTGCCTTTTTGTCTTGCTGACTGTGTCCATTGCCTTACAGAAGCTTCTCAGTTTCAGGAGGTCCCATTTATTAATTGTCAATCTTACTATATGTGCTACTGGATTTCTGTTCAGAAATTGGTCTCCTGTACCAATTCGTTCAAAGGTACCTTCCACTTTCTCTTCTAAAAGTTCAGTGTGGCTGGATTTATGTTGAGATCTTTTATCCATTTGGATTTAAGTTTTGTACATGGTGATAGACATGGATCTATCTGCAGTCTTCTACATGTCAGCCTGAAGTTATGCCAGTATCATTTTTTAAAATGATTTCTTTTACCCATTATATAATTCTAGCTTCCTTGCCAAAGATCAGGTGTTCATACATGTATGGGTTAATGTCAGGGTGTTCAATTCAGTTCCATTGGTCTACCTGTCTATTTTTGTGCCAACACCAAGCTGTTTTCAGGACTATAGCTCTATAATACATCTTGAAGTCAGGGATGGTGCTGCCTCTGAATGTTGCCTTGTTGAACATGGTTGTTTTGGTTATCCTTGGTCTTTTGTCTTAGCACATAAAGTTGAAAATTTCTCTTTCAAGGTTTGTGAAGAATTGTGCTGGGATTTTAATTGGGATTGCATTAAATCTGTATATTCCTTTCAGTAAGATTGCCATTTTTACTACATTGATCCTACCTATCCAAGAGCATGGTAGATCTCTCCATTTTATGGTGTCTTCTTTAATTTATTTCTTTAAAGACTTAAAGTTCTTCTGAAACAGGTCTTTCACTTGTTTGGTTAGTGCTATTATATGTTGTTTGTTGCTTTTATAATGTGTGATGTTTCTCTGATTTCTTTCTCAGTCTTTTTTTCATCTGTATTAGGAGAGCTACTGATTTTCTTGAGTTGATCTTGTATCCTGCCACTTTGCTGAATGTATTTATCAGCTATAGGAGTTCCCAGGTAGAGTTTTTTGGTCACTTTCTTAAACTCTCATATCATCTGCAAATAGTGAAAATTTGACTTCTTCCTTTCCAATTTGCATCCCCTATGTCTATTTTTGTTTTCTTATTGCTCTATCTAGAACTTCAAGGACTATATTGAAAAGTTATGGAGAGAGTGGTCAGCCTTGTCTTGTTCTTGATATTAGAGGAATTGCCTTGAGTTTCTGTCCATTTATTTTGATGTTGGCTGTTGGTTTTCTGTATATAGCATTTAATATGATTAGGTAACTTCCTGTTATTCTGGATCTCTCTGAGACTTTTATCATGAAAGGCTGTTGGATTTTGTCAAAGGCTTTTTCAGCATCCAGTGAGATGATTATGTGATTTTGTTTCCAGCTTGTTTATATGGTGGATTACATTGATGTGTTTTCATATGTTGAACCATCCCTGCATCCCTGGAATGAAGCCTAATTGATCATATTGGATGAGTTTTCTGATGTGTTCTTGGATATTTTATAACTGTGTGATAAGAAAGTATCCACAAATCCATCAGTAAATGTACTTTTTGTCATTAATCAATTCCTCCTTATTTTGAAGCAAACAGAGACAAAGAAAGATGCAGCTGGACAAAATTCAAAAATAACAGAATATGGGTTGCCATCCCCAATGATAAAAATATAATACAATCATTACACTTAGAGTTCAGGGAAGTTTATGGAAGAGTGAATAGAAAGACTGTAAAAGGCAGAGGACAAGGATGTCTGCTTCAATATTGGGCCTCCTGGCTGTGATAGGGATACTGCATCCATGGACTCTCAAAATTATGGTTTTCCAGATAAGACCTGTACAATGAAAACATCAGTGACATATCAAGGTGGATTGGAGATATTTTGCAGGATTCCACATTTACATCAAGAACTAAAAGCAAATAATGACTGCTGAGAAAGGGAGAATCAGTTTTCTTCAGGGATTAGTCCCTTTATTAGTTATTAAATCCGAGGTCTATATATTTGTATAGGAAACCTGTAAAAATGTTCAGCATCCTTTGCTTTCAGGGAAATGACATTAAACTACTTTCAGTATCTAACTTCAATCCACTCAGATTGACCATCATCAGGATTACAAATAACCACAAATTCTAGCATGGATATGGCAAAGAGGGAGCTCTTACACACTGTTAACCAATTTGTAAATCAGTCTGAAGGATAAGAACAGCTTATACCAATTCTTCTCAAAGTGTTCCACACAATAGAAGCAGAAGGGTCTTTGCCAAACTCTTTCTATGTGGCTTCAATAACCTTGATCCCCAAGCCACACAAAGATACAACTAAGAAAGAGAACTTCAGACCAATATCCCTCATGAACATTGATGCAAAAATACTCAATAAAAAACTGGAAAATAAGTTCCAAGAACACATCAAAACAATCATTCACCACGATCAAGTAGGTTTCATCCCAGGGATGCAGGGATGGTTCAACATATGAAAATCCATCAACGTAATCCACCATATAAACAAGCTGAAAAACAAAAATCACATGATCATCTCACTAGATGCTGAAAAAGCCTTTGACAAAATCCAACACCCCTTCATGATAAAGGTCTTGGAGAGGTCTGGGATAACAGGGACATACTTAAACATAATAAAAGCTATATACAGTAAACCAACAGCCAACATCAAACTAAATGGACAGAAACTCAATGCAATTCCTCTAAAATCAGGAACAAAGCAAGGCTGTCCACTCTCTCCATACCTTTTCAACATGGTAATTGAAGTTCTAGCTATTGCCATACGACAACAAAGGGGGATCAAGGGGATACAAATTGGGAAGGAAGAGGTCAAACTTTCACTGTTTGCAGATGATATGATAGTTTACATCAATGACCCAAAGAACTCTACTAGGGAACTCTTACAGCTGATTAACACCTTCAGCAAAGTGGCAGGCTACAAGAACAACTCAAGAAAATCAGTAGCCCTACTATATACAGATGATAAAAGGGCTGAAAAAGAAATCAGAGAAACATCACCCTTTACAATTGCCACAAACAACATAAAAGACGTTGGGGTAACGCTAACCAAACAAGTGAAAGACCTGTATCGTAAGAACTTTGAGTCTTTAAAGAAAGAAATTAAAGAAGCCCTCAGAAAATGGAAAGATCCCCCATGCTCTTGGATAGTTAGGATCAATGTAGTAAAAATGGCAATCCTGCCAAAAGCAATCTACAGATTCAATGCAATCCCCATTAAAATCCCAGCACAATTCTTCACAGACCTTGAAAGAACAATAACCAATTTTGTATGGAAAAAAAGAACCAGGATAGCCAAAAGAACACTGTTCAACAAGGCAACGTCCGGAGGCATCACCATCCCTGACTGCAAGCTCTATTATAGAGCTATAGTCCTGAAAACAGCTTGGTATTGGCACAAAAATAGACAGGTAGACCAATGGAATCGAATTGAAAACCCGGGTATTAACCCACACACATACGAACATCTGATCTTTGACAAAGAAGCTAGAAATATACAATGGAATAAAGAAAGCATCTTCAACAAATGGTGCTGGCATAACTGGAGACTGGCATGTAGAAGAATGCGGCTCGATCCATGTTTATCGCCATGCACAAAATTTAAGTCCAAATGGATCAAAGACCTCAATATAAATCCAGCCACACTGAACCTCTTAGAAGAGAAAGTGGGTGGTACCCTTGAACAAATTGGTACAGGAGACAGCTTCCTGAACATAACACCAGTAGCACAGACAGTGAGATCAACAATTAATAAATGGGACCTACTGAAACTGAGAAGTTTCTGTAAGGCAAAGGACACAGTCAGCAAGACAAAAAGGCAGCCCAGAGAATGGGAAAAAATATTCGCTATTACCACATCTGACAGGGGGTTGATCTCCAAATTTTACAAAGAACTCCAGAAGCAAGTCTCCAAAACATCAAAGGACCCAATTATAAAGTGGGCTGCAGAACTAAATAGAGAGTTTTCAATAGAGGAGTCTAAAATGGCTGAGAGGCACTTGAGAAAGTGCTCAACATCCTTAGCCATCCAGGAAATGCAAATCAAAACATCTCTGAGATACCATCTCACTCCTGTCAGAATGGCTAAAATCAAAAACACCAATGACAATTTATGCTGGAGAGGATGTGGTGAAAGGGGGACACTCCTCCATTGCTGGTGGGAGTGCCAAGTGGTTCAGCCACTTTGGAAATCAGTATGGAGATTCCTCAGAAAAATGGGAATAAACCTACCACAAGACCCAGCAACTCCACTCTTAGGCATATATCCAAAAGATGCCCATTCATACAACAAAGATATCTCTTCCACTATGTTCATAGCAGCTTTATTTGTAATAGCCAGAACTTGGAAGCAACCTAGATGTCCCTCAACTGAAGAGTGGATAGAGAAAATGTGGTACATCTACACAATGGAGTACTATTCAGCAGAAAAAAGTAATGGAATCATGAGATTCGCAGGCCAATGGATGACACTAGAAGAAACCATCCTGAGTGAGGTAACCCAGTCACAAAAAGAGAAATATGGCATGTACTCTCTCATATATGGATTTTAGACATAGATCTGGGGAGTGCCAGCCTACAATCCTATGGCCAGAGAGTCTGGGAAACAGAAACTTCATTTAGTGGCTGATGGAAGAAGAGGCAGACTCCCTTGGTTAAGTACTGAGCTGAACTCAAGAAAGCCAGTAACAGAGAGGGAGGACTGATGATCAAAGGGATTAAGTCTGGGCTGGTTTAACCCCCAGAAACAGCTGACCAGACAAAGGTTAACTCTTGAATCCCAGGCATCAGCCTGGGAATCCAGCATGGGACTGATAAAGACCCCCCTGAATCTGGGTGTCAGTGAAGAGTCCTCGTTAATCTATTGAGCCTTGGGCAGCAGATCAGTACCCATCCCAAGTATACACACGGACTTTGGACTCCCATAGAACAATGTGAGGTGCACTCTCACCCTGAACTCTTGGGGAAGGGTCTAGGCCCTGCCCTATATGAAATGACAGACTATGGACACCCCCATGGAGGGCCTCACCCTCCCTGGGGGAATGAGGGGATAACGGGGGAGGGGGGAGGGTTGGGGGGGAGGGCACGGGAGGAGGGGAAGGAAAGGGAGAGGGACATGGAACTGACTTGTGAAGCAACCTTGTTTCTTATCTAAATTTAAACTTGAAAATAAAATAAAATAAAATAAAATTTAAGGAAAATAATTAAATAGATGAAATTTCAAATAAGTAAGAACCTGTGTACTGCAGCATATAGGAATGTTGCCTTATTTGCTAGGATTTTTTTGTTATTGTTGTTTTGTTTTTTTTTTTGTAATTGATCATCTATTGATTTGCCACTTTTTTTAAAAGATGAAGTTTGTTATATATAGCCAAGTGCACCTGTATGTGGGTCCTGCTCTAGGGTGTGGAGAAAAAGTCTACTGAAAGGATAGTACAATTCTAAATATTTATATACAAATGCACGGGCCTCTAAGATCATAAAATAATATTACCACAAATAAAATCATACATTGACAGTAGCACAGTGACAGTAGTTATTTTCAGAGTCTGATCCTCAACAATTACCAGGCCATTCAGACAAGAAATTAACAGGGAAACGCTGAATGGAATGACATTATAAATCAAATAATCCCAAAAGACTTCTACAGAACATTCTATCCAAACACAAAAGAATATGCTTTCTTTCCAGTAGTATATGCAATATTCTTCACGACTGCTGGATGTTTTTAAGGTACAGATTAACTGATACAAATGATTTCCAATTATAATTTTTCATTAATGTTTACCCATATAGTATAGATTGGAAAAGTACAAATATTTATATTTTGTTTGTATTCCCAAGGGCCTTTTAATGGGAAGTTGATGTATTAGTAAAGATTTGCCATTTTAAAAGCCAATTTCATGATAAGACTTGAAGTTTGGCATTTAAATGAAAATATTAAGACTGTGTTCTTCTTGATAAAATCAAATTAGATTGCTATTTGTTTTCTGGCAAAACCCTGTGTGCATTTTTGTTCTTTCCCTGTTTCTGTTAAAATTTTGGAAGTGATTCTGTTTACTGATCACCATTTCCCTCCTTCTATCATGGTTAGTTTAAATATGCCTTCTTTGATCTGAGAAAATATTCCAATTAGGGGTTTACAGACTAGAGTGTTTTCTTTGATTAGCATCAAATCTCACATATACCAATTGCCAATTTCATCATAAGTAATTGTATCAGTAATTTTCAATAGCTGGTAAACAGTATACTTTCTGATGTTATCACATGAAAAGCTATTAGTGCATACTGTATTTTTATTAATTATTTCTATTTTGTGTGACTACATGTGCATGTGTGTGTTGTATATATTGAAATGTGTGGGTAGATAGATCATAAAACAACTTTCAGGAATGGGATAGTTATTCTGTCCTGGCTTTACATGGAAAGCACTTTTATCACTGAGACATTGATCTCACTAGGTCACATTTTAATTATAATTTATAATATGATACTTAGTTATTAATATTAATTTTTAATGCAATTATCAATCAGAACTTAGCCATGAAGTCACCATATGAAATACTAAGAATTTAAAAGAAACTTTTTTCTGGCTGTGCACTGACATGTGTTCAGACTAAATGTTCATCAAGCAAGGGATTGAAGGGCATTAGCTACCTACTAACTACAATGATATTAGTGTTTATTTCTTTGTAAGAGAAGATGCTAGGTAATTAGCAATATTAGAATAGATCCTGACCATTTGTTTGTATTTGTAACAGTAAGGAAGTTAGGTAATCGCCTAAGAGACTGCCAAAACGTAGAATCATTTGAGGAAGGTATAATCTATTAATGTGCATATATCCAAGCAACTCCTGGCCACAATTTAACAAAACTGCTTTGCACAGTTATATTATGTAGGGTGCTTAAATATTTATGGTTCTTTCTCATTATTTGATAGGTGATTTTATGTAGATAAGAATATTACTAATTTTTTAGCTTTGTCTATTTTTGATGGAGGAATAGTGATAAGATGAAAAGCAATTTAAAGGGTGGTCCTATAAATTGATTTACCTTCTAGCATTTTTGGTTGTTTTTTTTTTTAATCTGCAGCAATTTCCAACTACTTTCAACTCTTCTTGTCTCAAAAGAGTTGAGTGAGAGAGAGAAAGTAACTTTTCATGCCTTTTAATCTCAAAGTATCTGACTTTACTGCATGTATTTTCAATGCCTTGAATTTTCATAAACACAGATGTTGATTTACTTTCTATGTGTTCATTTTTAAAGACACTCCATAGCTTTCTGTATTTTCTGAAAGGATTACAATTCTGAAATTGATATTATCATGAATGAGCATGCTTCATACATTGAAGAATTTTTCCATAACCCTGCCTTCCATTTCCTCAACTGCTGCAAAGCAGCCTGACTAACTAATTATTAAAGACATGACTTAGGTAACTTTCTCTCTTTCTTTCTTTCTTTCTTTCTTTCTTTCTTTCTTTCTTTCTTTCTTTGTTTGTTTTTTCCTTCTTTCTTTCTGTCTCTCTTTTCTTTCATTCCTTCCTTTCTTTTTCTTTTATTCATTCTTTCCTTCATTCTTTCAATCTTCCTTTTCTCTCCTTTTGTTTCACTTACAGAAGCTTTCTATGGCTTCAATATTTTCCTTTTAGATAACCACAAGTTTTAGAACAGGAAACCACTTGGCCTTTTCTTTTCTTGTCCTCACCCAGTTCAAAGTGACTGTACTTCTTGAAGCCCAGCATCCTCTTTGGTTTGCAGTTATGCTCAACACATTCAGTCTTAGCACAATATTCTTTGCAGTTTTGGCATTCAATGGGAAAATTGGCTTTGTCTGTCCACCAGAGCCACTCTGTGTCTGATTCTAATACCTCTTTCTTTGAACATACATGTAATCCATGCTCTTTTTAAGTATTTTTATTTTTTATTTAAATTAGAAGCAAGCTTGCTTCACATGTTAATCCAAGCGCCCTCTCCCTCCCCTACTCCTGAGCCCGCCAAAAATCCAGCCACCCAATACCCACTAGGCTCCCCAGGGAGGGTGACATCATCCATGGGGAATATCCAAAGTCTGTCATATAATCTGGAGTAGGGACTAGGTCCGCCCCATGTGTCCAGCATGAGAGAGAATCCCTCCATTTGGAATGAGCTCCCAAAATCCATTCATATGCCAGGGATAAATATTGATCTTCTACATGAGACCCCATAAATTGCTGAGGTCTCCTCACTGACACCAAAACTTAGAGGGTCTGGATAAGTTCCATGCTGGCATCTCAGGCATCAGTTCCTGGTCCATGAGCTTGCCCTTGTTCAGGTCAGCTGTTTCTGTGGGTTTCATTACACCAGTCTTGACCTGTTTGCTCATCACTCCTCCCTCTCTACAACTGGGTACCAGGAGTTCAGTTCAGCGGTTAGCTGTGTGTGTCTGCCTCTGCTTCCATCACCCACTGGATGAAGACTCTAGGATGACTTATAAGGTAGTCTTCAATCTCATTATCAGTGAAGGACATTTAAGGAAGTAAGGAAGTCTCTCAGCTATTGCTTAGATTGCAAGTTGATGACATCCTTATAGATCTCTGGAAATCTCATTAGTTCCAGATCTTTCCTCAAACCTGTAGTGACTCCCTCTATTGTAGTTTTTCTCATGCTGCTCTAATCTAATCTTCCCCTGACTCAACCTTCCTGCTCCTTCATGTCCTCCTCTCCCTTCCTCTTCTCCCCCTCTCTTTCTCCCAGTCACTCTTCCCTATCTCCATGCTACCAATCAATTCAGGAGATCCTATCCCAGTTCCCTTCACCAGGGTACCATGTATATCTCTCTTAGGGTCTTCCCTCATTCTCAGACTCTCTGGCAGTGGGATTGTAGATTGGTACTCCCATGGTCCATGTCTAAAATTCACATATGAGTGAGTATATACCATGTTTGTCTTTTTGTGACTGGGTTAGTGTGTTGAACCATTCTTGCATCCCTGGAATGAAGCCTATTTCATCATGGTGGATGATTTTTCTGATGTGTACTTGGATTTGATTTACCAGTATTTTATTGAGAATTTTTACATCAGTGTTCATGAGGGATATTAGTATGTAGTTCTCTTTCTTAGTTGTGTCTTTATGTGGCTTGTGTATCAAGGTAATTGTAGCCTCATCAAAAGAGTTTGGGAATGAACCTTCTGCTTCTATTATGTGGAACTCTTTGAGGAGCATTGGTTTTAGTTTTTCTTTGAATTTCTGGTAGAATTCTGCACTGAAGCCATCTGGGCCTGGGTATTTTTGCTTCGAGACTTTTGATAATTGCATCTATTTCTTTAGGGGTTATAGGTCATTTTAAACTGCTTATCTGGTAGTGATTTAATTTTGGTAAGTGATATCTATCCAGAAAATTGATTGTCCCTTTCCTTTAAATTTTGAAATTTTGTGGAGTACAGGTTTTCACAATATAATCTTCTGTCTCAGGGTTTTTATTGGTATAAAGAGACACCATGGCTATGACAACTTTTATAAAGAAAATATTTAATTGGAGTAGACCAATTATAGTTACAAAGGTGTAGTCCATTATCATAATGGTAGGGGAGCATGACAGCGTCAGGAAGATGTGGTCTGCAGCTGACAGTGCTATGTCTTACAGGCTACAGGAAATAAACTGACACACACAGTGGTATTCTTAACACAGGAAAACTCAAAGCCCACACACACAGTGACAAATTTCTTCTTACAAGGCCACACCCACTCCAAAAATTCTTTCCAACTAATAGTATTACTCCCTGTGAAATTATGGGTGCTAATTACATTCAAATTACCACATTCCACTTCCTATGCTTCATAAATTTGTAACAATATCATAATGTAAAATGTACTTTGTCCAACTTCAAGAGGCCCCATAGTCTATAACAGACTCAAACTTCTTTTAAAGTCCAAAGTTGAAAGTATTTTCTGATATGTATACAATCTCTTTACTGTAATCCCCAATAAAATCAAAATAGAAAATATATGACATCCTTCCATACATAAAATGGCACACAATATACCCTATCATTCCAAAATGTAGGAAAGCAGGCATAGTGAGGCAAAACTGAACTAAAGCAAGACCAAAAAAAAAATAGGTAGAGAAACTCCAAAATATGTATCTTTATGTCTAATATCAAAACATTCTTTGGATCTCCAACTCCATCCAGATTTATTGACTGCAACACACTTCTTTCTCTTGGTCTGATTCCAGTATCTGTTAGCAGCTCTCCTTGGCAGGTATCCCAAAACTCTGGTATCATTTTGGGTTCTTCAAGGCAATCCAGCCTTCAACATCACAGATTTATGTGATGGCCTCTCTACTCTGCCTGCATTTTGAGTCATACCTGAAATGTACCTGTTCTCAGTGGCCTTCTTTAGATATGAAGGCAAATTCCATCACCTGTTTCTCCTATTCTTAACTCTAAAGCCAGAACCATACATATAGCCAAAACTGCCATCTTCTGCTGTTAGCTATGGCTGAAACATGGCCACCTTCTTCAAATCCATCTTCACCAGCTTTCTGCTTTTGATTGTTACCTTTATTGCCTAAGTAAGTTTGTTTGTCTTCGTATCTTTTCAAGTACCAAAGTTTCATTCAACCTGGGAGTTCTGAAGGTTATACTGTTCATCTTACACAATCTAGCTTTTGGCCTATATGTTTTTCCATAAAGTATGTAGTATTCTAGTTCTATTGACACTGACATAGTAATACCAAACTGTTTAATCTACATTTATGTTATCATCCAAATGCAAATGTCTCTCATAGGTTCATTTACATTTGATTCCCTGCTTGTAGAGCTGCTGTGAGAGCTTATGAGACCCCCTTCTGGGAGAGCTAGAAGTAGGACATCAGGCAAGCCTTTGAGGACCTCTATAGTCCAGATGCCCTGCTTCTGCTCACATACTCAGCTTCCGGATTAGGTAGGCTATGATCAAATTATTCTTTGATTTTCATGAGAGCATCAATGACTTTCATATTATGAACCTGGTTTACTACAATAAAAACAGATCCTTTCACCTACAAAAGCAAGAGTTGAGTACAAGACACAGCTAGTCACATGTCTAGCTCTTCATCAGTCTAATAGAAGATAAAGGGCTAGTTCATTGGCCTAGTTCCAAGACATTATTAGATAGCCTAGAACAGTCTGTAAGCTCATTGTATTTATTCTTCTACATATTTATTTTAGAAGCAATATTTCATGAAATGAAATTATCATTACTACCACATAAGGATTAAAAAGCATGTATTAACAGTATATAATTTTGAAAACTTGTAATAAAGTTAATTAGGAATCACATTTGCTTACGAAAAAGCTAACCACAATTTTCTTCAGCTAATCTTTAAATCTAAGTAAATTAAGACTGCACACACACTTACTATGTGCAGCAAATTTTATATAAAATTAACATATGGCTATATAAATAATTTATAGAGACTATAACAATAAATTAACAGAAAAATATTGTTGGCGGCTATTATTTACATTGTTGTTTCCTCGACACTAAGTCATGTTTGCCAATATTGGAAAGATTATTTCATTATATTTAACCAGACCAGCAAATAATATAATAGTATATGTCACAAAATAATTTTTGAAACTGAAACTTGATTTAAATTGAGGAGTACAGGAAATATAAGATTCAACATGAAAAGCAAAACAAATCGGGTTTATAACTGACTTTTCTGCATATAAAAATAGATTTGTGTGTTCCAAGTGCACAGAATATTTTTCATATAAATGATACTGGTATAAATAAGTAATGGGTTTGTAGATAACTTATGGTTTCTATTGTAAATACCCTATATTTATAGTGATTACATATCAAGAGAAATGGAACAGTACATGCATGCCGAATAAATGTGAGCAATTTATTAGTTTAGGCATGAATTCAATTTATCTGTCATATTGACTTACCAGAGTATGCTCAGTTTATGCAAAGACTTTATTACTTTGGAAGAGAATCAGCATAGCTGTAGTCTTCAATATTTAAGTTTAGAATTAAACCTTTGGTTCTGTTGATTTGCAAGCAAAGTAGAAGCATAAAGTTTTCCTATAGCAAGTATCTTTTTTTTTTACCATAAAATGCAAAGAAACTATCTCATAGGAAATAGGTTAATTTTATTTTCCTATGAAATATTTTAGTACACTTACTTCTGTACTTATACATAAGCAGTTTCTTTAAAAAGGTATGATTTTTTTCTTTACTTTTATCTATTGTTTTCAGGTCTATTCATTGATATTTTAAATTTTATTTTAAACTATAATTTCTTACAAGGAGAACTAATGTAAAGATAACAACAAAGTATTCAAATCCCATACGTATTAAGGTAAAATAACACGTTAGAAAAGAGTTTTAATTTTTCCATATTCAACAACTAATATGAAACTGATCATAAATGACTTAAAATACAATTATAAATATTATCATTTAATAAATGTTCTGAAAACTATTTACAAAGAGAATTTTGTTAAAATAATCTCTTAAAACCTATCATACATTGTGAGAGGATTCAATAATGAGGAAAATAAATTTAATATTACTAAAATTAAGCTTTTGATTTAGTTATAGATATTTATTGGAGATAATAAACCTGTATCTACATTTCTAGTATTATCTACAAACTTTGCTTCTAGTTTCACAGAGTACCTCTTATCAAAACAGTCATCCTGAGGAATAAGCAACAAATATGAGAAAAGAGGGACTACCTAAAAGAACAGAAGAAGAAAAATACAGATAGAAAGCTGAACTTATCTTGTGGGAAAAAGGAAGAGGGAATGTGTCAGTTTCTCATTTTTTATTTTGAGTTATGTTTGAGAGCAAAGACAAAAGACAACAGGGAATTAAAACTTTGCCAGTCAAGCCAGAGTTTGAATAGTCAGAAAAAAGAGTTCAGTATAGGTGATGAAATAGGAAATTAAGGTAGAAATCCTAGGAGAGTGAATGACAGAGAATGAAATCCCCAAGGTATTGTGATTCCTCCTCAGTTACCAGGAATGAACTGTAGTCTTTGCCATTGGTCTGGGGAGTTGACACTGGCTGTACTAGATAAAGTGAATAAGAATATGAACCGTTTGTACTCAGAAGGAAAGCAAGGCTCACAGGTTGGGTTTGGCCTTTAAAAATCCAAATTTTTGCCTTTTCCAAATTTTCTAAGTTTTAGCCTGTAAAAATCCAAGGCCATAAAAAGCCACATTTTCTCAGAGTATCATTTATGTTATCTAAACTATCACACAGGGTAGTTAAGATACAGAAAATAAAGCAGGAAGCCAAAATCTATTCTCATGCAAAATAAAACAGAGACAGGTTGTACATAACCTAGTTGAAATACATACAAGTATTAGAAAACCCATCGGTCATGACCACTAAGGAAAACATTCTTACAATAAATGGAATTCTTGAAAAATTGTTGGTGGCGCATGCCTTTAAAACCAGCACTTGTAAGGCAGGGGCAGGTGGATCTCTGTGAGTTCGAGACCAGCCTGTCCTACAGTGCAAGTTCCAGAACAGCCTCCAAAACAATACAGAGAAACCCTGTCTTGAAAATAAAATAATTGGAAAACCTGAGTGTACAATTTAATATCTGAACTAACATCTTAATCAAAAATCATAAATTCCAGAATCAGAAAACTATAGGAATTGAACAGTTTCTTTTAAAAAACATGAAGGGAATATCTATAGATTCAAAGTTTCACTTGAAAAAATAATATTAAATTTCTATAGGAAAGCAACAAAGGCAAACATTGGCTCATTCTTATAAGGAGAATGGTGTGTAATTTAACAAGAGTGGAGCATTATATACCAATAGAAGGCAAGGTGGAAAACCACCAAGGTCAGAAGTCTATGTTTCCAGCCGCCCCCAAAGGATGGGCCAATAATAGGAATTAGCATTTAGACAATAAGGATGGATAGAAAACAGGAACTTGCACTCAGGCTTAACTGGAAGGAGGGGACAAGAGGTTATGATAGATGCTCCTAGTCACAAGCTGATCACCAGACCCCCATGGGGTATAGGACAACAATAAAGCAGCTGAGAAAGAAATTAGAGAAACATCACCCTTTACAATAGCCACAAAATTTCATATCATTCATTGATGTGTCTATTTTTCCTGATTTTACAATTTTTTATAATATGCATTGTTTGTGTTTGCTGCTGTTCACTTGATTTTTTTTTTACAAAAATATTCCCGGATATTTTTCTGTGATTTGTTACAGGCTATTTGAACAATGATTTTTCAAATTTTAATTTTACTAATTTGAGTCTTCTCACTTTATTTTAGTTAGTTTAGTTAGTAGGAATTACCCTACCATATTAATCTTCAAAAAACAAACTCTTTAATAGCACACATTTTCTTATTATGTTATTATAACATTGTTTATAGCTTTATCACACATAACATTTAATTTTAATTAATTTCTTTTCATATTTATTGCTTCTTGTCATCTGTTCCACTTGGGTTTGATTTCTTCTCCTTCTTTTTATAGCTTTGAGATGCATAATTGGGGTATTTAATCTGAGATTTTCTTTTTTTGTTTTTTGGTTTTTTGATACAGGGTTTTTTGTATTGGTTTGGAGGAGGTCTTGGAACTTGCTCTGTAGACCACGCTGGCCTCGAACTCACAGATATCCTCCTGCCTCTGCCTCCCGAGTGCTGGGATTAGAGGCATGTGCCACCAATGCCCAGCATGAGATTTTTTTTTTAATGAGAATATATATATTTACTATGCTCTTAGGACAGTCATGACTATATCGCAGAACTACAATAATTTCCCTCAATCTTTTGTAGTCTTCTTTATCTATTCTTTATAGTTTATGTTTTGAAGTTATAATGCAATTACACATTTCTTTCCTTTGCTTGAATTCTCCTATGTACCTTTTTATTCTATTTCAAATTTTAGATTCCTTTTTTCATTAATTGCTGTTACCTGATTATATAGGCACTTATAAATTCAACATGCTCATTTACATAATGTTACTTTTGGTATATGTTTTCAGAGCTTAGCATTATTTTTACTTCATTAAAAAATCTCTCATGGTTTAGGCACTCAACTGTTTCAGATTTGTGCATTGTTCAGTGTCAAGTATTTGTTGTATTTTCTATAGTTAATATTGTTATTGATACATGCTTTTATTCCAACATAGTATGGGAGGATACAGAAATTTACTTCACTATTTTGTTAATTATTAAAGCTTGTTTTATGGCCTAAGAGATGATCAGTTTCAGAGAAGGCTACAAACATTGGTAAGAAGGATGTGTATTCCCTATCTCTTCTTAAAATACCACTGCATAGATGACTGATGGAATCAATTTATAGATTGTCTAATTTAGCTCCAAAGTTTTTGTGATGAATTTTCATTGATAGGATATATCCAGACATAAGAAGGGATATGAAAGTTTCCCACTATTATTGTCTATAGATCAATGTGGTGTTATATAAATTTGGGAGTTGGTTTCATGATTTTTAAGCCCATAAGATTGATAATATTTATATTCTCATAATTATTATTTACTTTTTACAAGTATTTAGTGTCCTTTTAATCAATTCTGATTAATTGTAGTTTGAAATTTATTTAATCAAATAAGAATTGATAAATATTATGTATAATAATTTACTTTGCCAAAAATAGAAATGAGTCTCTTAGATATAGCACACAGCTGATTAATGTTTCTGTTTTAAAAACTTAGTCAATTTGCATGTGTCTTTTAATTGAGTAAAAACCATTTACTCTCAAGTTAAAATTGAGAACAGTTTGCAGTTATTTATAATTTTGTTGCTTTTATTCTGGTAAGGTTTTAAATTTTTGTACTGTTACTTTTTTCTTTTTCTCCTGATAGTTTCACTGTTTCCTAATGTGATATTTTACACATGACATTTTCCTTCTACTTCTCCTTTATTCATGGATTATATTCCCTCCTGGATTCCTACTGTTTAACGTGTCTTTGTTATTTTTCTGTTTACATTAATCCTTGAATAATTTCTGAAGTGCTAGTTTAGTTCTCATGAGTTTACTTAAATTCTGTTTCTAATTTTTATTCTGTAGAGTATTCTCATGGGTGTAGAAATGTTACTAGATGATTGTTCGCTTTCAAGACTTGAAGTTCATTGCTTCACACTTTCCTAGCATTCAGTATATCAGACAACATGCCCATTATTATTCTAATGCTTCTGCCTCTGTTTGTGACTTCCTACTTTTCCTTATTGACTTTAGGATTATTTGGTTTCATTTTTAATTATGGTATGACAAGGAGGAATTTTTTTCTGATATTATTTATTTGAAATTCTGAGTGTTTCCTGTATTTTATGTCTATTAAGGTTTTAGGTGTGAGAAATTGCTGACGATAATCTTATTGAAAATTTTGTTTCAACAATTGATTTTATTCTTCTAATCACTAAATTTGTAGGTTTATGCTTTGGAATTTCTCCTAAGATTTCGATTAAATTCTTGCACTATTTTCTTTATATCCTATTTCTCTATTGTCATACTGATATTTTCCTTCATCTTTGATTTTTCGGAGTAATTTTATCTGATGGCAATGCTTTTTATTGCAGTGTTTCAGTGATCAATGTGTTGATTTCCAGAATTCCCACTTAGTTCTTTGAAATATTTCTATTTCTGCTCTAATTTTTTTCTCACATTTTAAATGTACATATAATTTAGTGCAACAGTTTTGGTCCTGTTCTTCTAAAAGTAACTTTGTAGTCAGGTATTGAAATACTTTATATTTTCTTAATTTCTCCAAAAATATATATGTTTAGAATTAACTGGAATCTAGGCAAAGAGAAGTGGCCTTTTAATACTAATTAACATTTTGATGTAAGCTTGGCAAGGGCTTTTATTGAATAAGACATGTCGATATTGTTTTCAGGTCAATAAACTGTTACTCCTGAAGATAACCCTGTCTATAGAATGCTCAGAAGCTGACCCACCCTTTTCATGCTAATCCAATCTTATTTGTGGGATCCTATTTTTTCTTATTTTTATCACTTGTCTTAATAACAAACTCCCCTATGATCATTCGTATTTATGGGAAATGCAAAGGGTGGCAAACAGTGCCATTTAACTATGTGATATGAGAAAACACTTTACAAGTTAGTTCTCTCTTTCCACTTGTTGGCCCTGGTAAGCTATCTCAGGTCTTCATGTTAGCAGGGATGCCCTTACTTGCAAACCCATCTTGTAGGCAACTCACTCAGTTTTTAACAATGAATCATGATGCATTATACATAAAAGTGCCATACCTATTTTAGTAGAATTCATTTTTTCAATATTTTTAACTTTTATATTGTAGGTACATGAGTGTTTACTGATGCATATATGTGGATCATATGTGTGTTTTTAATTACAGAGGCCAGAACAGGAAGGCACATCTATAGAGTTAGTGTTCAAATGAATTTGAATCCCTTTGAATGTGCTAGAAAATAAATAGTGCCCTCTTCAAGAAGAGCAAGTCTCAAAAGTTATAAGAAAAAAAACGAGACAGAGTTTATCTATGTAGCCCTGGCTCTCCTGGAAATCACTCTATAGAGTGCTGGGATTAAGGCATCCACCACCATCACCTAATAAAATAGTAATAACAATCTGCATCCTACCTGACAGTCATTGATTAAAGCTAGATATCAACAACAAAAACAATGGGAAGTCTTAAAATTCATGGAAACTGAAGAATTAAGAACAGAATTAAAAATTGTCACTGAAGATATATTAAAAAGGAAAAATTATCTAGATTTGAATGATAATTGAAAATACAACATACCCAAACTTATTAGAAATAATGAAAGCAGTTCTTAAGAGTCAAGTTCATAACATTACATGCCTACATCAAATAATTGGAGAGATCTCATGTTAGTACCTTAATAGCACACATGAAATCTCTAGAAAAAAAGAAGAAATAATTTCAAGAAAAGTAGAGAGGAAAAATTAATCAAACTCAGGGCTTTTATAAATGAAATAGAAAAACTAATACACTCAGTGAAACAAAAGGAAGGTTCAAAGAGATGAAAAGTGTAACCTAACAAAAGACAATGAAGTTATTCAGAAGATTATAAGGACATGTTGCAAAACATTATCCATCCAATTGACAAATCTAACAAGGGATACATTTTTATATTTAACACTTACCAAGGTTAAACAAAGATTATATGAACAATTTTTTTTCTTTTTTTTTAATTTTATTTTCCAGTTTAAATTTAGATAAGACACAAGGTTGCTTCACAAGTCAGTTCCAGGTCCCTCTCCCATTCCCTCCCCTCCTCCCGTGCCCTCCCCCCAACCCCCCCCGTTATCCCCTCATTTCCCCAGGGAGGGTGAGGCCCTCCATGGTGGTGTGCATAGTCTGTCATTTCATATAGGGCAGGGCCCAGATCCTTCCCCAAGAGTTCAGGGAGAGAGTGCACCTCACATTGTTCTATGGGAGTCCAAAGTCCGTGTGTATACTTGGGATGGGTACTGATCTGCTTCCCAAGGCTCAATAGATTCCCTAGGCCTCCTCACTGACACCCAGATTCAGGGGGTCTTGATCAGTCCCATGCTGGATTCCCAGGCTGATGCCTGGGATTCAAGAGTTAACCTTTGTCTGGTCAGCTGTTTCTGGGGGTTAAACCAACCCAGTCTTAATCCCTTTGATCATCAGTCCTCCCTCTCTGTTACTGGTTTTCTTGAGTTCAGCTCAGTACTTAACCAAGGGAGTCTGCCTCTTCTTCGATCAGCCACTAAATAAAGTTTCTGTTTCCCAGACTCTTGTATCACAAAATAATATAGAAGTAAGGATAAGTACGTAAATAAAGATATAGACAAATAAATAAATAAAAACCCAGATGATTTTAGCATAGAAGTCTACTGGACTTTAAAAATAATTAAATTCTTTAAATTATTCCTCCAAACAGAATCACAATATCACACTGCCAAATTCTTTATAAGAGGTCATAATTAACTTAATACCTAAACAATATAAAAACCAATGAATGAAAGAATATTACAAAAAGTCCCCTCTCAACACAGATTTAAAAAAACACAAAACACAACAAACTCAATAGAAGTACTTGCAAATCATCAAAGAACATATCAAAATTAAGTAAGCTTTACTCTAGAGATGCAGTGGTTGTTCAACATACATAAATAGATAAATGAAATCCATGATGTAAACAAATTGGAAGACAAACCCCACATGATCATCATTAAATGCAGAAAGGCCTCTGACAAGATTCAACATCAATTCAAAATAAAAATTCTGTGAGTTGCTAGAGACACAATGGGCTTACCTCACTGTAAGTCAGGTGATTTATAGCAATTCCACAGCCAATATCAACCTAAAAGAAAAGAAACTAAAAAAAATTACCTTCGAAAAAAGGAACAAGACAAAGACATTCACTATTTCCATATTAATTCAATAGAATACTTGAAATGCTAGTAATAGGAATACAATTGACAGAGACAAAGGGATACAAATTGGAAAGGAAGAATTCATACTATCTTTGGTTGACGATGATAGGATTAGATTCATAGGTGACCTTAAAATATTCTAACAGGAAACTTCTACAGCTGATAAACAGAGCAGAATAGTAGGATAAAAAAGTACCAAAACAATCTGTAGCCCTCCTATGTGCAAATGACAAATCGACTGAGGAAGAAATCAATCAATTGTCTTTCATAATAACTTCAGAAACCATAAAATATTTTGGCACAATTATCACAAATCAAATAAAAGTCACATATAAAAATAGTTTAAGAAATTGAAGATTTCAGATGATGGAAATTTCCCATGCACATGGATATGTGGAATTAATATATCAAAAATGGTAATCCTACCAAAATTAATTTACACAATTAACATAACTGCATCAAAATTCTCAAAACTTGAAAGTACAATGTTCACCTCCACATGGTAATACAAAATACCCAGGACAGTTCAGACATTCTTAAATAAGAAAAATATATCCTATAATTTTCACCAACCCCAATTTCTAGCTGTGCTACAGAGATATAGTTACAAAAAACAGCATGGTGTTTATCAATAGAAGATCCAGATATAAGTGTACACACCTATCTACACCTGATTTTTGGCAAAATAATAAGAACTTCACGCTAGAAAAGATACAGCTTTTTCTACAAAATCTGCTATTCGTGCTGGCCAGCTGCAAATAAATTCTATCAATTTCTATTTATCACTCTGCACAAAACCCATCCCCAGTTTTATCAATGACACCAAAATAAGGTCAGATATGCTGAACTTTACAGAAGAGGAACTGAGGAAATGCCTTGAACTCAGTGGCACAGGAATGGACTTTTTGAATACAGCACTGTTAAACATAGTCACTAAAAACAATAAGTGGAACCTCATGAACTGAAAAGCTTCTGTATGGTGACAGCCAATGTAATGGAAAAAATTGCCACATACTTATCTAATAAAGGGTTAACATATAAAATATAAAAAGAAATAAATATATGGGCATCAAAACCAATAACTCAATTTTAAAAATGGAGTACAGATACAAACAGATTTGACCCGTCTGGTGGGGACAGTCAATGCAAGACCAGGGAAGCCTAGGAGAAAATGGGGGTACATGGTGTACAAGGAACAGATGGCAAGACAATACTCTGATAAAGCCGACAACCTTTATTCATTCTAAGGGGGTTTATATAGGGTTGTGGGTACGAAGGGGAGGGGAGAGAGTGGAGGTTTCAACTGCAGCTGCAAGGTAGCTGGTGGGGCAAAAAGATCTGTGGGAGGAGTAGGTCATCCTGTGTCACCTGGTGACATAACTGAAGGCTTCAATTCTATCTTTCATAGTCTATCCTCTATTGCTCAAGCCTATAGCCCAAGGGATTTGGTAATTTTCACTAGGCTTAATCTTTAACTGGTGGATAAACTGCGAGCCTGTTTCTCAGAACTTGCTTCCTATCTAAGAGGCAATATTTCTACAGTGTGGCCGGGAGTCACATTCTCTCTATGAGAAGGATTGGTAATGCTAGGGCTGGATTATGGCAGAGGTCCCTGACACAGAATTATCTATAAGGAAACACACAGCTGCTCTTAGTCACTAGGGAAAGACAAATCAACACTACTTTGAGATTTCATCTTATACCCATCAAAATGACCAAGAAGAATAAAACAAGTGATAGCTCATGCTGGCAAGAGTATGAGAACAAAGGAACACTCTTCTATTCCTGGTATGACTGAGAATTGTAGAGCCATTATGGGAATCAGTGTGGAGTTTTTTCAGGAAGCCTGAAATATATCTAACTCAAGGTATACCTCTATCATTCTTGGGTTTATAACTAAAGGATAATGCATCACACAGTATAGACACTTGTACTTCCGTCTTAATTACTGCTCTTTTCATAATATCCAGAAATTGAAAAAACCTAGACGCCAGGCAAGGGAGGAAGACATAAAGAGTATATGATAATTTTACCCCACTGTTAAGGAATCATTAAAATTGCATATACATAGGTTGAGTTATATAAAAACAATATCCTGAGTGAGGTAATCCAGACCCAAAATGACAAAGTTGACATGTATTCATTTATATATGGATGTTAGCTGTTTCATGTTTGATAAAAATGCTACAATACACATAGCCATAGAGGTTATGTGTAGACTCAGGTACTGGAGAGAGGAATGAAACATACTGCAAGAGAGTAATAAATCATCATAGATGGTTGTGGCTAACTGGAATGGGAAAATAAAATAGGAAAAGGCTGGCAAAGAAGAGAACATGCAGGACTGCTAAAATTGTATAAAATTTTAGATAGCTTATGGAAATATAATGCAGCAGAAAATTCTTAGAATATATATATACATATATATAACTATATATCTATATATCAGCAAATAACCAGGAGATGATGCCCTAAGTGGACAACTTTTGTAATCAAATTAATCCTGTTGTTCTGAAAATTAGTTACATATATTCCAGGTGTTGACCCAGGAGGCTCAATGGAAATCTGCAAATTGTGCATGATACTATAAAGGCTATTCCCTATTTGCTGCTCCTCACAAACTGAAAGAAAGGCCCTATTGTTGAGGACACCTTTCCAACTCAATGAACATGGAGAAGTCTAGCTGGTGACTGCCTACAGTCTTCACCCCTACTGACTAGTGTTTATGGTATTAGAAGGTACTGAACATGCTACCATTGGAGAAAGTTAAACAGACCATTTGCAAGCTCTTCAATAATCAATGGTGACCTGCATGAAAGATTCAATTGTGCATTAGAGACACAAACTTGCCAGAGTAACCAACCAATATCTGGTTGGATCTAAGCACCACTCCATGAGATGAAAACTGCCTAACACTGCACAGGTGGCCAAAAAGCTGAGGCTAGATGAGCCAGGGAGCTAGAGGAAAATCAAATTTTACTGATCTGATAAAGGTAATAACATATTCTGCTATACTCATAAATCTGTACTTGGCCCAGCTATCATCACAGTAGTTTCCTCCTGAAGTATATGGGAATAAATATAGAAACTCAGAGCAGGACAAGATGAAGAAAATGAGAGAGCATAGAACTTTCATTTTGATATGGATAAATATCAAAAATGGTGGTATCCTTTTTTTGTTTTACTCATAGTATGGATTCCCTGTATAAAAATATAGTAATATTTTCCATAATGCTCTTATTGTATATAGACCATTATTTATGAGGAAAAGAATACCAACCTACTGAAATTAAGGTAGCTTCTTTAAATGGCAATGTTTAATAACTTATTTTAGTTTAAAGGTGAGAAAAATAATGATACTTCGCCTTGAGTTTCCATTTTATAGCACATTTATATAATAAAAATAGGGTCAGGAAAGGTGGCTTAGCTGTTAAGAGTAGTTGCTCTCCTTTCTGAGGATCTGACTTTGGTTCCAGCATCCATGTCAGGAGGCTCAGAAGCATCTGTGACTACAGATCAAGAGGATCCTATGCCTCGTGTCTCCAGAGGCTTCTGCACTCATGTGCACATAACCACATGAAGATACATACATACATGTAACTGAAAACTACAAAATAAATAATATAAATAGTGCATTTTGTATGCATCACTGTCATGTAAGTGTGAGCCTTTCAGAATATTTTTCCTACTATCAGTAGAGCACATAGGAATTGTTTCTGGTTTCTGTCATGCTACTTTATAGATAGCCTCATCTATATGCTAGGAGCCACACTTGTAACTGAGTGAAGTGTTCTGTTATAGGGATTACACAACAGAATTGTACTCTACAATGAAAAATCATTTCCGTGAAGTTTCATTGAGTTTTCTGCCAGGTTTTGAAGATAATTTTGACTTCATTCTCATAGCTTATTGAAGATATTCTTTAAGAAATCCTCATGAAATAGTATTCCCCCACCCTGAAAATGGATGGGTTCTGTCATTTATGGGTGAGTTAAGGCCATTAATATTGAGAGATATTAATGACCATTGATTGCTCATTCTTCTTTGATTTGGAATGGGTGTTGTTGGTGGAATTATATGTGGAATTCCACACCTTTTTGGTTTTGGCTGTTGGTAAAGTAAGATTATCTAGTACCTATGTTTTTCTGGTTGTAGTTAACTTCCTTGGGTTGGAGTTTGACTTCCAGAACTTTCTGTAGGCCTGCGTTAGTGGATATGAATTGCTTGAATCTAGTATTGTCATGGAATATCATGTTTTCTCCATCTATAGAGATTGAGACCTTTGCTGGGTATAGTAGTCTGGGTTGGCATCCATGGTCTCTTAGTGCTGGTTGAATAGCTATCCAGGACCTTATGGCTTTCAGAGTTTCCATGGAGAAGTCAGACGTAATTCTGATAGATTTGTCTTTATATGTTACTTGATCATTTTCCTTAGCTGCTCTTAATATTCTTTCTTTATTCTGTATATGTGGGGTTTAGATTATTATGTGGCGAGGGGACTTTTTTGTGGTCCACTCTATTTGGTTTCTGTCAGCTTCTTGTACCTTCATTGGCATGCCTTTCTTTAGGTTGGGAAAGTTTTCTTCTATGATTTTGTTGAATATATTTTCTGCCCTTTTGAGGTGGTTTTCTTCACCTTGTTCTATACCTATTATTCTTAGGTTTGGTCTTTTCATGGTGTCCCATATTTCCTGGATGTTTTTTGTTAGGGATTTGTTGGACTTAAGATTTTCTTTGCTTGATAAATGAATTTCTCTTAGTGTATCTTCAACACCTGAGATTCTCTCTTCCATCTCTTGTATTCCATTGGTTATGCTTGCATCTGTAGTACCTGACAATTTACCCAGATTTCTATTTCCTGCCTTCCTTCATATTGTTTTTTTATTGTCTCTATGTCATTTTTCAACCCTTGAACTGTTTGTATTGTTTCGTGCAATTTTTGCTTTGTCTTTTCGTCCATTTGTTGCTTTTTTGAATTTTTTGGTTTCCTTTTTCTTCCATTTCTTGCAGTTTTTTTATTTTGCTTTTTTCTTCCCTTTCTTACATTTTTGATTTGTTTTTTCTTCTGTTTTTTTGATGGATTTTCCTATATCTTCTTTTAGGGCTTCTATCCTTTTCATGAAGTTACTTTAAGGACATTCTGTTCTGCTTCATTTGCTTTAGAATGTTGGAGTCTTCCTGGTGTGCAGTCTCTAGAATCCAGCAGTGTCATTTTATTTCTGTTGCTGAGTGTGTTTTTGTATTGTCTCTTTCCCATCTCTTCTTCTAGTGGGTGCAGAAAGAGCACATTACTGGTCTGGTAGTTAGGGGACCAGAGTTCCTTTTCGGTGGGTGCAAGCAAGTCCAATACTCTGGTAGTTCTCCTCTTCCTGGTCCTAGTTCTGTTACCATGGGTGGAGAAGAAACCCAGTAATCTGGGGTATGTAGTCTTCCACCTAGCTCCCTGTTCCTATTGGTGGAAGAGAAGACCTGGGATCTGGGGTGCATGTCTCCTATCAGAATGGGAAGCTCTGTGATAGTCCCCAGGAAATCCCCAGGCACTGGGAGGCAGACCTGGATGCAGGGCCTGGTTTACCTGGTCCCCTAGTCCCACTGGTTTCCTGGTCCTGTTGGTGGAAGAGAAGACCTGGGAACTGGGGTGCTTTATTCCATGACCCCAGAGAAGCTAGGTAACAAGAAACTTAGAGAGATATACATGAACTCCCTGGGAAGGGATATAGACAAGTTTTCCTGAGAAAATTGGGAGTAGGGGGGTTTTGGAAGAGAAAGGAAGAGGAGAGGTGAATATGAGGGAAGAAGATGGCTGAGACAGGGGAAGGACAGAGATGGAGAACAAGGAAAGTGATATCTTGATTGAGGGAGTCACTATAGGGCTAGCAAGAAACCTGACATTCAGAAAATTCCCAGGAATCCACAAGGATGACCCCAGGTAAGACCCTAAGCATTAGTGGAAAGATTCCCTGAGCTTGCCTTCCCCTACAATCAGAGTAATCAGATTGATGACTACATGATTTTCTTTTGAAAATAAAATTCTCCAAAATTTCTGTGCATCAAAAATGCACATATAAAGGTCAGTAGAACACGTAGGACATGGAAGCAAATGTCAGAAGTTTCATTCCCAGGAAAATAAAATGAAACAATACTAAAATATTGCTGATAAAGGGGCAAATAGTTGTTTTACACTAAGATAAGGTACATTTATCTTGAATTACATGCTGTTTGTTTGGGGTGATAAATTTTGTCTGATTCTTATCTCACTGGAGTTTTTCAAACTCAGTCCTATATCTCACATATATGAGAAATCCACAAAGAGAGCGTAGAGACAAGTAGCAGAGTGAGGAGGTAACTAAAATCCTATGCTAATATAACAAGTCAAACATTTAGTAGTAAATACCAGAAAATTGCTGAAGAAATCAGGTACTGATTTCTAAATCACTGAATTATCCTGGAAACTTAAGTACATAAGTACTGAAATTCATAAGAACTGAAATAATTGACCACTGATGGTGAGGAGCTGAAAATGAGAAAGTGTTTGCTCTTTGATAACTAACAAAACAAGCTGCTTTTGCTAATACTTAATTTCCTTTCCTTTACATATGCTTTAATCATTTTATGATTTAAATTGTTCAAAAGAATATAGAATCCCTAAATATCAACATATGACAATTTCTCATGACATCTGGCATACACATCATTGGAGAAGTTTCATAAATAAAATAAAACTAAGTTTTAAGGTGCTAGACTACTGTCTATGACAAAAAGGAAAGAATCTAAAAGCAGATTTCGGTGAAATAACTCTGATTTTCATTTGTTCGTTAGTCATATATCAAAGAGCTCTTATGCAATGTAACATTTGGAACAGACAAAATTGCTATATCTAGTTGTGACTAGAAGGTCAGAAGAAATTTGATTAAGAATTTAGAACTTTCCTATTGGTGTTGGTGTATGACTTTAATGCCAGCACCTGAGGGCAGAGACAGGTGAATGGATCTCTATGAATTCAAGGCCAGTCTGGTCTACAAAGTGATTTCTAGGAGAGCCAAGGCTACTTAGAGAATTCCTGTATGCATAAAAACGAAGCAGTAAGTTAGAACTTAAAAAAGTCCTGAATAGCAAGTACATATTCAAAATCTTAACATTCCAAGAAAATTACTGGTACAGATTTTAAGTTTTAAATTTAAATTAAATTAAATTAGAACAATCTGTGGTTCTGTCTTGAGTTATTATATAATATTGTCAATCAAGAAATAAGGAACAAGAAAGGATGTTTTTCTAAACAATTTAAATAGTTAATACAGAATAAACTTTTTTGAGATGTTGATAATACTACATGGACAAAATATACACAAATATTTCAGAAGAAAATTTCTTATAGTCACAGATATTGAAGTTAGGACACAGATGATTTTTTCACCCAACAAGCATTTTTCAGTGTTTGAGTACCTCCTAAAGGCAGTGTAAATACATGGGTAAAGAAATACACTGGCAACAGTACCTACACTAAGGGTAATGAACAGTATTCATTGGTTCCTGTGACAAGAATATTCCCAAATTATTGGTATTGTTTGGGTATACTATATGCTCCAAATACAATCAGCATTCTATGTTATTGTTAAACAATAAGAGTCAAGTGGTTCATCTATAAGTTTATTTAGATTCTATCTTCAGGTTTTAAAAATAATACAACTTTATAGAGTCTGGTGTTTTCTGTTTGGTTTCTGACAGGTATTAACACTAAGCAGGTAAGATTGACCTTAACCTTACAGAGCTCTGTCATGCTTTGTTTACAGAGTTCTGGGATTAAAGATGTAAACCACCCAGGCTTTATTAAGTGTTTTTAAAGTTAGGATATGCCCCTCTCTGAGATTGATGGCTGCTTTAAATGCCATTATATAGTATTCATGCAGTAACTGATGGAAACAATAACAGAGATTCACAGCTAAGCACTGAACCAAATTCCTGGAATTAAGATTTAGAGAGTGAATAGCGGGAGTAATGAGCAAAGGGGTCAAGATCGTGCTGCAGAAACGCACACAAGCAGCTGACGTGAGCAAGTGGGAGCTCACAGACCAGGAAAGACTGAACAAGGCCCCCTGAACATGGGTGTCATTTGCATGGTTGGGAAGTCAGTAGGGCCTCTGGTAATGGAACCTGCATTTTCCCTAGGGCACAAATGGGCTTTAGGAACCCATTCACATTGGAGGCACACTAAGAGAAATAGTTTAATCAACAAAGAAAATCTTAAGTCCAACAAATCCCTAACACAAATCTTCCAGGAAATATGGGACACCATGAAAAGACAAAACCTAAGAATAATACGTATAGAAGAAAGTGAACCAGAGAGACCTCGAGTGATCTAAAGGCATAACACCAATTGGCAAGCTAAGCAATAGTGGAGAGACCACCTCGAATGCCCATTCTTGATAATGAACTTGATGTCTATAACCATCCGGGAGCCTTCATCCAGTGATTAATGGAAGCAGAGGCAAACACACAATTAAGCACTGAACTGAACCCAAGGAACCCAGTGACACAGAGAGGACTGATGAGCAAATTGGCAAAGAATGGACTGGCAAAACCAGCAGAGACAGCTGATTTGAACAGGGGAGAGCTCTTGGACACCAGACTGACAGCGGGGAGGCCAGCATGGGACGGATCGGGACTCCCCAAATGTGAGTGTCAGCGAGAAGGCCTGGGCAACCTATGGGGCCCTGAGCTGTGGATCAGTGTCTATCCCTGGAATACAAACAGTCATCATGTGCCCATAGCACAAAGAGGGATGCTCTCTCATCCTGGACTCTTAGGGGAGTGCCTGGACCCTACCTAGAGTGAAATGACAGACTCTAGATATCCCCTATGTGGAAGGATTTGGCAATAGGGTGGGAGGCTGGGGGGGAAGGGGAGTGCGGGAGGAGGGGAGGGAGAGGGAACTGGGATTGACATGTAAAACAAGCTATTTAAAATTAAAATAAAAAATGATAAAAGGAAAAAAAAACAAAAAAAAAGAAGGTGAAGAAACCCAACTCAAAGGGGCAGAAAACATATTCAACAAAATCATAGAAGAAAACTTTCCCAACCTAAAGTAAGATATGCCAATGAAGGTACAAGAAGCTTACAGAACACTAAATAGAGTAAACCACAAAAAAAGTCCACAAGCATACAAAATAAAGAAAAAATACTTAGAGCAGCTAAGGAAAAAGGTCAAATAACATATAAGGTAAACCTATCATAATTCCACATGAATTATGCATGCCAGAAGGTCCTGGATATATATTATATCAACACTAAGAGACCATGGATGCCAGCCCAGACTACTATTTCCAGCAAAGCTTTCAATCAATCTAGATGGAAAAAACAAGATATTCCATGACAAACACAGATTTAAACAATATATATCCACTAACCCAGCCCTATAGAGAATTCTAGAAGGAAAAATCCAATCCAAGGAAGTTAGCTATAACCAGACAAACATAGGTAATAGATAATACCACTTTACCAAGAGCCAAAAGGGAAAAAGAGTGGAAATCCAGACACAATTCCACCACCATTAACTATTTCAAAAAAAGCAAGAAAGAGCAATCAAAGTGCATTAATATCCCTCAATATTTTTTTTTTGGTTTTTACAAAACAGGGTTTCTCTGTATTGTTTTGGAGGCTGGCGGTCCAGCCTGGCCTCGAACACACAGAGATCCGCATGCCTCTGCCTCCCGAGTGCTGGGATTAAAGGCATGCCCCACCACCGCCCAGCAATATCCCTCAATATTAATGATCTTAACTCGCCCATAAAATGGAACAGGCTAACCAAATTGATTCAAAGACAGAATCCATCCTTCTGCTGCATACAAGAAACACACATCAGCTTCAAAGACAGATGCTACCTCAGAGTTAAGGGTTGGGAAATGATTTTCCAATCAAAAAGACCCAAGAAATGAGCAGGGGTGGCAGTCCTAATATATAAAAACTAGACTTTAAACTGCAACCAGTCAAAAGAGATGAAGAAGGTCATTTCATATTCATCAAAGGAAAAACCCAAGAAGTTGAAGTCTCGATTCTAAACATCTATGCTCCAAATACAAAAGCAGCCATATTCATAAAAGAGACATTAGTAAACTCAAACCACAAAATAAACCTCACACACTTATAGTGGGAGACTTCAACACCCCTCTCTCACCACTAGACAGGACTACCAGATGGAAAATTAACAAAGAAACAAAAGAAATAATAGAACTTATGACCCAATTGGGTTTGACTGACATCTATAGATCATTCCATCTAAACACAAAAGAATATACCTTCTTCTTAGACCCACATGGAACCTTCCCAAAAATCGACCACATACTTGGGAACTTATCAAACCTCAATAGGTATAAAAAATTGGAATAACTCCATGCATCTTATCAGACTACCATGTTTTAAAGTTAGCATTCAATAACAACACAAATTGCAGAAACCCTACAAACTCTTGGAAATTGAATAATGCCCAATTGCCCCAATCCTGGGTCACAGAAGAAATAAAAAAACAGAAATTAGAAACTTCCTAGAATTCAATGAGGATGAAGAAACAACACACCCAAATATATGGGACACTTTGAAACCAGTGCTAAGAGGAATGTTCATAGCATTAAGTGCCCACATGTAGAAACTGGAGAATAGTCACACTAGAAAATTAATAGTACAGCTGAATGCTCTAGAACAAAAAGAAGCAAACTCACCCAGGAGGAGCAGATGCCAGGAAATAATCAAATTTATGGCTGAGCTCAATAAAGCAGAAACTAGAAAACAATGCAAAGAATCAATGAAACGAAGAGTTGGATCTTTGAGAAAACCAACAAAATAGGAAAACCTTTATCCAAACTCATGAAACAGCAGAATGTGAACATGCAAATTAACAAAATCAGAAATAAAAAGGGGGACAAGAACTTTGAGACTTTAAAGAAAGAAATTAAAGAAGACACCAGAAAATGGAGAGATCTCCCATACTCTTGGATAGGTAGGATCAACATAGTAAAATAAAAGTAAGTAAAATCTTGCCAAATGCATTCAACAGATTCAATGCTCTCCCCATTGAAATCCCAGCACAATTCTTCACAGACCTTGAAAGAAAAATTGTCAACTTTATATGGAAAAACAAAAGACCCAAGACAGCCACAACCACCCTGTTCAACACAGCAACTTCTGGAAGCATCACCATCTCTGACTTCAAGCACTATTATAGAGCTATGGTCCTGAAAACAGCTTGGTATTGGCACAAAGATAGACAGGTGGACCAATGGAATAGAATTGAAAACCCTGATATAACCCACACACATATGAACACTTTGCTTTTATAAAGAAGTTAAAATCGTACAATGGAAAAAAGAAGGCATCTTCACCAATTGGTGCTCCCATAACTGGATATTGGCATGTAGAAGATTGCAGATAGATCCATGTTTATCACCATGCACAAAACTTAAGTCCAAATGGATTAAGAACCTCAAGATAAATCCAGTCACACTGAACCTCTTAGAAGAGAAGGTGGGAGGTCCCCTTGAGCTAATTACTACAGGAGACCACTTCCAGTAGCACAGACACTAAGATCAACAATTAATAAGTGGGAACTGCTGAAGCTAATAAGCTTTTTCTAAGCAAAGGATACAGTCAACAAAACAAAAGGGCAGTCCACAGAATGGGAAAGATATTCATTAATCCCACATCTGAAAGAGGGATGCTCTCCAAAATCTACAAAGAGCTCAAGAAGCAAGTCTCCAAAGCACTAAAGGATCCAATTACAGAACTAAATGAGAACTCTCAGTAGAGGAGACTAAAAAGGCTGAGAGGCACTTAAGAAAGTGCTTAACATCCTTAGTACTCAGTGAAATGCAAATCAAACAACTCTGACGTACCATCTTACTCCTGTCAGAATGGCAAAAGTCAAATACACCAATGACAGTTTATGCAGGAGAGGATGTGGAGAAAAGGGAACACTCCCACTACTGGTGGTAGTGCCAACTCCTACAGTCACTATGGAAATCATTATGGAATTTCCTCAGGAAAATGGAAATCAGTCTACCACCAGACCCATCAATTCCACTGTTAGGCATATACCCAAAAAGTTCACATCCAAACAACAATGACATCTGTTCCACTATGCTTATAGCAGCACTATTTGTAATAGCCAGGAATTGGAAGCAACCTAGATGCCCCTCAACTGAAGAGTGGATAGAGAAAATGTGGTACATTTACACAATGAAGTACTATTCAGTGGAAAAAAACAATGGAATCTTGAAATGTGCAGGAGAATTGACGGGACTAGAAGAGACCATCCTGAGTGAGGTAACTCAGTCACAAAAAGAGAAACATGGCATGTACTCTCTCATATATGGATTTTAGACATGAATCAAGGGAATGCCAGTCTACAATCTCACTGCCAGAGAGTCAGGGAAACAGGAAGAGCCCTAATATAGATATACATGGTAACCCAGAGAAGGTGGAATGAGGCAAGATCTCCTGAGAAGACTGGGAACACAGGGTGTGGGAGGGGAATGGGAGCAAGGAAAAAGTGATGGAGATAAGAGGATGGGAGAGGAGGATATGGGGCAGCAGGAAAGTTGATTTGGGATAGAATAGAGGAGAGCAGGATGAGAAATTGCATAATAGAGGGAGCCATTCTAGGTTTGAGGGGAGATCTGGCACTAGTGAGAACTCCGGAGATATGCAAGGATGAAACCAACTGGCAAAATAAGCAGTAGTGGAGATACTATTTAAATGCCCCTCACTAATAATGATTTTGAATACTATGTCTCATACCATCCTAGAACCTCCATCCAGTGACAGACAGAAGCAGAGGCAGACACCCACACCTAAACAGAGACAGAGAGGGAGGAGTGATGAGCAAAGGAGTCAAGACTGGGCTGGTGAATCCCAGAGAAACATCCGACCTGAACAAGGGGGAGATCTTGGACCCCATATTGATGGCTGAGAGGCCAGCATGGAACTAATCCAGATGCCTGAATGTGGGTGTCAATGAGGAGACTCAGTCAATCTATGGGGCATTTGGGTAATAGATCAGTATTTATTCCTGGGACACAAATGGACTTTGGGGACCCATCCCACAATAAGTGATGCTTTCTCAATCTGGAAGCTTTGTGGAGGGTCTGAACCTTCCCTGGAATGAAATGACAGAATCTAGAGATCCCCCATGGAGGGCCTTACCCTCACAGGGGAATGAAGTGGGGATTGGGTGTGGGGCTGGGGGACTGGGGGGAGGGAATGGTCATGGAGTGGAGAGAGAGGGCGCAGGGACTGACATGGGACGCAAGCTTGTTTCTAATTTAAACATGTAATAGTCAAATTAAAAAAAAAACATCCCCTATGTGGCATACTCTCTCAGCCTAGATATATGGGGGTTAAGTCTTGCCCTAAATGATGTGATGATTCCCTATGGGAGACCTCATCCTCACTGAGGAGTGGATGGGGAATAGGGGTGGGGGATGATTTGGGGAATGGGAGGGTGGGAGGGAACTGGGAATGGTGTGTAAAATAGGCTGTTTTTAACTTAAATTAAAATTAATTTTAAAAAGTTAGGATTAATGGTATAATATCGAGCATAGTCTAAAATACAGATGATTTTTCTGGCCTCTGGCAAGGCAGCATTGCTCTAGAGCTCAGCATGTACCTGGGGCCCTGAAGATAAGACACATAAAGTGTTTGCTCTTCTGCTTAAATATAATATGTGTAGGCATTTGCTACTATAAACATTCAAGATAGATCCTGTGTTTTCCATTCTCTTCTCTACAATCAGGAATCTAGAGATTTTTTGAGAGAATACAGTAAGTACTTGACTTGCCCAGGGTGCAAGGATTAAATATAGCAGCTGTATTTCCATCAACTATCCTTATGAATGAATTAATAAAATAAATTGGTGCATATCAACTTTTTCCTCAGGAGAAGTTGTAACACAAAATGAAGAGCTCAACACATATAATTCTGAAAGAAAGTCATGTACGGAAGACACTTTTCATCAGACCTGTGAAGTCCAGCATTAATAAATGGAGAAAGGAGCAAAACAGGAAGTGTACACAAATATCTTCATACCAAGTTTGTTTTATCTGAAATCCATCCCTTGTATCCTAGGATTTCTATTAAGAGTTTCATATATAAAAAGTAATAAATGTGTAGTTGTAAAATACTTTGCTATGTAATGCATGATATATTGGGAAAATATATTTCTAATGGTATAATTGAAAAATTCTCACTATCACATTACTATACTTTTGAGTCATATATGCAAAATTAGAAAAAACTAAAAGAACTGATACATTAATTTGAAATAAATATGGTTTCTAAAAATAATTGAACAATTTTCCTCAACCTATCATTGTATTATTGCTTTAAACTTGGCAAATTGTTCATACCATATGATCTTGTGATTTATGGGAAAATTGAAAAGTATAGAAAAAAAGAGTAAAAGAGTGGGGTGTGAGTAATAGCACTTCAATTATGGATTGATGTTTTCCTGGTGTAAAGATTTTTTAACTATTTTTTTAATTTTTTAATTTTTATTTTAAATAGCTTGTTTTACATGTCAATACCAGTCCCCTCTCCCTCTCCTCATCCCTCACCCCCCTTATCCCCCTCAGCCTCCCACCCTATTACCAATTCCTTCCACATAGGGGATATCTTGAGTCTGTCATTTCACTTAGGTTAGGGGCCAGGCACTCCCCTAAGAGTCCAGGCTGAGAGAGCATCCCTCTTTGTGCTATGGGCACACAATATCTGCTTGTATTCCAGGGATAAACACTGATCTACTGCTCAGGGCCCCATAGGTTGCCCAGGCCTCCTCACTGACCACTCACTTTCTGGAGGGTCCAGATCAGTCCTATGCTGGCCTCCCCGCTGTCAGTCTGGGGTCCAAGAGCTCTCACCTGTTGAGATCAGCTGCCTCTGCTGGTATGGCCAGCCCATTCTTTGCCAAACTGATCATCGCTCCTCTCTCTCTGTCATTGGGTTCCCTGGGTTCAGTTCAGTGCTTAAGTGTGGGTGTTTGCCTCTGCTTCCATCGGTCACTGAATGAAGGCTCCCGGATAGTTATAGACATCAAATTCATTATCAGGAATGGGCATTCAAGGTGGTCTCTCCACTATTGTTTAGCTTGCCAATTTGGGTCATCCCTTTAGATCACTAGAGGTCACACTGGTGCCTGATCTGTCTTCTAACATATGATTCCCTTTTCCCCCTACTTACCCCCCCCACTTAACCTTCCTGTTCCCCCATAACCTACTCTCTCTTCCTCTTCTCCCCCTCTATACTTCCCAACTCTCATTCCCCCCCACCCCTCGCCGTGTTCCCCATCTGTTCAGAGGATCTTGCCTCATTCCTCCTCTCTTGGGTACTATGCATATCTTTTAGGTTCTTTCCTGTTTCCCAGACTCTCTATCAGTGGAAGTGCAGACTGGAACTATCCTGATCCATGTCTAAAATCCATATAAGAGTGAGTACATACAATGTTTGTCTTTTTGCGACTGGGTTACCTTACTCAGGATGGTTTCTTCCAGGGCTATTCCTTTACCTGTGAATTTCAAGATTCCATTGTTTTTTTCTACTGAGTAATACTCCATTGTGTAAATGTACCACATTTTCTCTATCCACTCATCAGTTGAGGGACATCTAGATTGCTTCCAGTTTCTGGCTATTACAAATAATGCTGCTATGAACATAGTGGAGCAGATGCCCTTGTTGTATGAATTTGCCTCTTTTGGATATTTGCCTAAGAGTGGAATTGCTGGGTCTTGTGGTAGATTGACTCCCATTTTCCTGAGGAATCTCCATACTGATTTCCAAAGTGGCTATACGAGTTGGCACTCCCACCAGAGGTGTGTTCCCCTCACTCCACATCCTCTCTAGCATACATTGTCTTCGGTGTTTTTGATTTTAGCCATTCTGACAGGAGTAAGATGGCATCTCAGAGTTGTTTTGATTTGCATTTCCCTGATGGCTAAGGATATTGAGCACTTGGCCATTTTAGCCTCCTCTATTGAGAATTCTCTATTTAGTTCGGTACCCCACCTTTTAATTGGATCCTGTGGTGTTTTGGAGAATTGCTTCGTGAGTTCTTTGTAAATTTTGGAGATTAGCCCTCTGTCAGATGTGGGGTTAGTGAATTTTTTTCCCATTCTGTGGACTGCTATTTTGTCTTGTTGACTCTGTCCTTTGCCTTACAGAAGCTTTTTCGTTTCTGGAGGTCCCATTTGTTAATTGTTGATCTCAATGTTTATGCCACTGGTGTTATGTTCAGGAAGTGGTCTCCTGTACAAACTCTTTGAAGAGTATCTCTCACTTTCTCTTCTAAAAGTTTCATTGTGGCTGGATTTATGTTGACATCTTTGATCCATTGGGACTTAAGTATTGTAAAAGGCAATAAACCTGTATCTATCTGCAGTCTTCTGCATACCAGTACCCAGTTATGCCAGCACTATTTGTTGAAGATGCTTTCTTTTTTCCATTGTATAGTTTTAGCTTCTTTGTCAAAAATCAAGTGTCCATAGGTGTGTGGGTTAAAATCAGAGTTTTCAATTTGGTTCCATTGGTCTACCTGCCTATTTTTGTGCCAATACCAAGCTGTTTTCAGGACTATAGCTGTATAATAGAGCTTGAAGTCAGGTACAGTGATGCCTCCTGAAGTTCTTTTATTGTATAGGGTTGTTTTTACTTTCCTGGGCCTTTTGTTTTTCCATATAAAGTTGATTATTGTTTTTTCCAGGTACTTGAAGAATTGTGATGGAATTTTGATAGGGATTGCTTTGAATCTGTAGACTGCTTTTGGCAAGATTGCCATTTTTATTATGTTGATCTTACCAATCCAAGAGCATGGGAAATCTTTCCATTTTCTGCTATCCTCTTTGATTTCTTTCTTTAAACACGCAAAGTTCTTGATAAACAAATCTTTCACTTCCTTGGTTAACATTATCCCCAGATATTTTATGCTGTTTATGGCTATTGTAAAGTGTGTTGTTTCTCTGATTTCTTTCTCAGTGACTTCATCATCTGTACATAATAGGGCCACTGATATTTTTTGAGTTTACTTTGTATCCTGCCACATTGCTGAAGGTGTTTATCAGCTCTAGGAGGTCCCTTGCAGAATTTTTTGGGTCACTTATGTAAACTATCATATCATGTGCAAATAGTGAAAGTTTGACTTCTTCTTTTCATATTTGTATCCCCTTTATCTCCTTTTGTTGTCTTATTGCTGTAGCTAGAACTTCTATTACAATATTGAAGAGATATGGAGAGAGTGGGCAGCCTTGTCTTGTTCCTGATTTTAGAGGAATTGATTTGAGTTTATCTCCATTTAGTTTGATGTTAGCTGTTGGTTTACTATATATTGCTTTTATTATATTCAGGTACATTCCTGTTATCCCTGATTTCTCTAGGACCTTTATCATGAAGGGGTGCTGGATTTTGTCCAAGGCTTTTTCAGCATCTAGTGAGGTGATCATGTGTTTTTTTTGCAGTTTGTTTATATTGTGGATTACATTGATAGATTTTCTAATGTTGAACCCTACCTGCATTCCTGGGATGAAGCCTCCTTGATCATGGTGGATAATTTTTCTGATTGTTCTTCAATCTGGTTCGTGAGTATTTTATTGAGTATTTTTGCATCGATGTTCATGAGGGAAATTGGTCTATAGTTCTCTTTCTTAGTTGTGTCTTTGTGCAGCTTGGGTATCAAGGTAATTGTAGCCTCGTAAAAAGAGTTTGTCAGTGAGTTTCCTGCTTCTATTGTGTGGAATACTTTGAGGAGTATTGGAATTAGCTCTTCTTTGAATTTCTGGTAGAATTCTGCACTGAAGCCATAAGGTCCTGGGCTTTTATTCTTTGGGAGACTTTTGATGACTGCTTCTATTTCATTAGGGGTTATAGGTCTGTTTAAATTGTTTATCTGCTCTTGATTTAGTTTTGGCAAGTGATATCTATCCAGGATATTGTCCCTTTCCTTTAAATTTTCGAATTTTGTGGAGTACAGATTTTCAAAGTATGCCCTGATGATTCCCTGGATTTCCTCAGAGTCAGTTGTTATGTCCCCCTTTTCATTTTTTATTTTGGTAATTAGCATGCTCTCTCTCTCTCTGTCATTTGGTTAGTTTGGACAGAGGTCTGTCTATTTTGTTGATTTTCACAAAGAACCAACTCTGTTTCATTGATTCTTCTCAGTGTTTTTCTGGTTTCTACTTGATTGATTTCAGCTCTCAATTTGATTATTTGCTGATCCTCCTGGGTGAGTTTGCTTCTTTTTGTTCTAGAATATTCAGCTGTGCTGTTAATTCTCTAGTATGACTGTTTTCCAGTTTCTTCATGTGGGCAATTAGTGCTATAAACTTTCCTCTCAGCACTGCTTTCAAAGTGTCCCATAAGTTTGTGTGTGTTGTGTCTTCATTTTCATTGAATTCCAGGAAGCCTTTAATTTCCTTTTTTTTTCTTCCTTTACTCAGGGATGATGTAATTGTGAATTGTTCAATCTCCATGAGTTTGTAGGGATTCTGCAATTTGTGTTATTGTTGAATTCTAATTTTAATGCATTGTGGTCTGATAAGATACAGGGGTTTATTCCAATTTTTTGTATCTGTGGAGATTTGCTATGTTTCCTATTATCTGGTCAATTTCAGAGAAGGATCCATGTGGCGCTGAGAAGGAGGTATATCCCTTTGTGTTTGGGTGGAATGTTCTATATATGTCTGTTAAACCCAGTTGGGTCATAACTTCTATTAGTTCTTTTGTTTCATTGTTAAGTTTCTGTCTGGAGGTCTTTTTATAGGCAAGTTGAGGCCGTTGACATTGAGGGATATTAATGACCATTGATTGATGAGTCTTGTTTGTGCTTGATTTATTGTTAGTAATGTTATTTTGTGTACTTTCTCCTCCCTTTTTCTTTTGGTGTTTTGTAAAGTGGGATTATATATTGCCTGTGTTTTTGGAATTGTAGTTACCTTCCTTGGATCTAGGTTTTCCTCCTAGCACTTTCTGTAGAGCTCGATTCATGGTTACGTATTGTTTAAATTTGGCTTTGTAATGAAATTTTTGTTTTCTCCATCTATGGTAATTGAAAGCTTTGCTGGATATAGTAGTCTGGGCTGACATCCTTGTTCCCTTAGCATTTGTAGGACATCTATCCAGGATCTTCTGGCTTTCATCATTTCCATTGAGAAGTCAGGTGTAATTCAGATAGGTCTGCCTTTGTATGTTACTTGGCCTTTTTCTTTAGTTGCTCTTAATATTTTCTCTTTATTCTGTAGGTTTGATGTTTTGATTATTATATGGTAAGGTGACTTCTTTTTCTGGTCCAGCCTATTTGGTGTTCTGTGAGATACTTGTATTTTCATAGGGATATCCTTCTTTAGGTTAGGGAAGTTTTCTTCTATGATTTTGTTGAATATGTTTTCTGTACCTTTGAGTTGTATTTCTTCGCCATCTTCTATAGCTATTATTCTCAGGTTTGGCTTCTTCACGGTGTCCCATATTTCCTGGATATTTTGTGTTAAGGATTTGTTGGTTTTGAGATTTTCTTTGGTTGATGACTCTATATCCTCTAATGGGTCTTCAACACCTGAGATTCTCTCTTCTATCTCTTGTATTCTATTGGTGATACTTGCATCTGTAATTCCTGATCATTTACCCAGCTTTTCTATTTCCAGCATCCCCTCATTCTGTGTTTTCTTTATCGTTTCTATTTCAGCTTCCAATCCTTAAACTGTTTGAGTTGTTTCCTTCATTTGTTCGGTTGTTTGTTCTTGGTGCTCTTTAGATTCTTTGAGAGATTTGTTTATTTATTGAATTTTCCCCCATTTCATGGATTTTTGTTTGTTTTTTCTTCTATTTCTTTAAGGGATTTCCTCGTTTCATCTTTGAGGGTCTCTATCATCTTCATAAAATAATTTTTAAGGTCTGTCTCCTCTGCTTCATCTATGTAGTGCTTTTCAGGTCTTGCTGGTGTTGGATCCCTAGATTCTGGTGGAGTCATGTTGGTCTCTCTATTGCTAAGTGAGCTCTTATTCCCATCTCTTCTTCCAGTGGGTGCTGATGGGGTCTTTCTGTCTCCACTGGTCTCTTTCCTTCCTGAAGCTTAAGCTGGGGATGCTGACACTGAAGCTTAAGCTGAAGGTGGGGTTGCCAGATGTTGGGGCCTGGAAAGGCTGATGTGTTTCCTGAAGCTGGGCTTGCTGCAGTTTGGGGCCTTGAAAGGCTGATGTCTTTCCTGTGTGGGTGGGTCTTCTGGATGCCAGGAGCAGCCCCAGAAGATTGAGGGGTTATGGATGTTGGGCAGGGAATGGGGGTTGTCCCCTCCGGAGACCCAATCTCACCTGAAGATGGGCTTGCCCCTGGTGTAAAGATTTTTGAGCACAGTCTAACGTACAGAAAAGAAAGTTCTTTTACAATGAGTCACCATTGCTATATTTATAAGTATATTCTACAGAGGAATAAGGAATAGGAGTAAGGGTATGGGTCTTAATTGTCTAGAGAAATGTCCTCTCATTCATGTTTAGAGGTACAGGTGCAGTTTACCTATTTTCCATGTGAGGAGTTAATACTACATTCATTATTTGGAAAATTATTTAATAAGCTTAAATGTCTCTCTAATCCGGAAGTCTTGGATACTTTTCATAACAGTATAGTTTAATTATCATTATACTCCAGAAAAACTTCATATGTACACATGCATATACATATATGTATATATCAATACCTCCATATCCATGTATGCATCTATCATCAACTTATCTATCTATATACCTATGTATCTATCAACCTGTCTATCATTTATCTATGTTCATATATACATTGGTATAAGTATCTTCCTGATTTTACTTGATCTGTCAACTCTTTCTCACTAGCATCTATCTACCTACCTATTTGCCTACCTACTTCTCTGTGTATCTCTCACTCTAGCTACCTATCCATCTCAGTCTATACATCTATTACATATATCTTATTAAGTTCATAGTTCATGTGCATCCTCCTGACCTTATTTGTACTCTTATCTATCATCTCTATCTATCTCTTTATTATCAATCTCTCCATCTCTATGTGTACATCTATTACATGTATGTGCATCTGTTCATGTGTATATGTATCCTCTTGACCTTATTGTATCTGGTAAAAATAAGAGGACAAAAATTAAAATAAAAGTGAAAGTATTCTCTTTAATCAAACTCTGCCTTGGAAGTCAAATCTCAGAGGTAACTTCTGATTTGCCATTTCCCTTCTCATTGTGAAATAACTGGTTTCAAATGTTGTGTTGGTTAAATGAAACAAAGTGAAAACTTTTGAGGAAAGAACAGTGATGTATGTATGGAATCCTGCAATGTTAGTAAGACACAAATGAGGAAGTGAGAGGCTTTTAATTGCTTTGTGTTTACAACACAAAATTTGTATGTTATCAACTAGTAAGTAATTCACAAAGGCACAATTGTAATTATAAAACTGTGAAGACAATGAAAATCTCCCATGCTCTTGGATTGGTAGGATCAACATAATAAAAATGGCAATCTTGCCAAAAGCAGTCTACAGATTCAATGCAATCCCTATCAAAATTCCATCACAATTCTTCAAGGACCTGGAAAGAACATTAATCAACTTTATATGGAAAAACAAAAGGCCCAGGATAGCCAAAACATCCCTATACAATAGAGGAACTTCAGGAGGCATCACCATACCTGACTTCAAGCTCTATTATAGAGCTATAGTCCTGAAAACAGCTTGGTATTGACACAAAAATAGGCAGGTAGACCAATGGAACTGAATCGAAAGCCCTAATTTTAACCCACACACCTATGAACACCTGATTTTTGACAAAGAAGCTAAAACTGTACAGTGGAAAAAAGAAAGCATCTTCAACAAATGGTGCTGGCATAACTGGGTACTGGTATGCAGAAGACTGCAGATAGATCCATGTTTATCGCCTTGTACAAAACTTAAGTCCAAATGGATCAAAGATCTCAACATACATCCAGCCACACTGAAACTTTTAGAAGAGAAAGTGGGAGATACTCTTCAACGAGTTGGTACAGGAGACCACTTCCTAAACATAACACCAGTGGCACAGGCACTGAGATTGACAATTAACAAATGGGACCTTCTGAAACTAAAAAGCTTCTGTAAGGCAAAGGACACAGTCAAAAAGACAAAAAGGCAGGCCACAAAATGGGAAAAGATATTCACTAACCCTACATCTGACAGGGGGCTAATCTCCAAAATTTACAAAGAACTCAAGAAACAAGTCTCCAAAACACCAAAGGATCCACTTGAAAGGTGGGGTACAGAGCTAAATAGAGAATTCTCAGTAGAGGAGGCTAAAATGGCCAAGAGACACTTAAGAAAGTGCTCAACATCCTTAGACATCAGGGAAATGCAAATCAAAACAACTCTGAGATACCATCTTACTCCTGTCAGAATGGCTAGAATCAAAAACATCGAAGACAATTTATGCTGGAGGGGATGTGGAGAGAGAGGAACACTCCTCCACTGCTGGTGGGAATGCCGACTCATACAGCCTCTTTGGAAATCAGTATGGAGATTCCTCAGGAAAATGGGAATTAATCTACCACTAGACCCAGCAATTCCACTCTTAGGCATTTATCCAAATGAGGCAGGTTCATACAACAAGGGCATCTGCTCCACTATGTTCATAGCAGCATTGTTTGTAATAGCCAGAACCTGGAAGCAACCTAGATGCCCCTCAACTGAAGAGTGGATAGAGAAAATGTGGTACATTTACACAATGGAGTATTACTCAGCAGAAAAAAAAACAATGGAATCTTGAAATTCGCAGGGAAATGGATAGCACTGGAAGAAACCATCCTGAGTGAGGTAACCCAGTCGCAAAAAGACAAACATGGTATGTACTCACTCATATATGGATTTTAGATATGGATCAGGATAGTGCCAGTCTGCACTTCCACTGATAGAGAGTCTGGGAAACAGGAAAGAACCTAAAAGATATGCATATATGCATAGTACCCAAGAGAAGAGGATGGAGACAAGATCCTCTGAATGGATGGGGAACACGGCAAGGGGGGAGTGGGACCTGGGAAGAGTAGAGGGGGTAAAGAGGAAGGCAGTTGGTCATGGGGGAACAGGAAGTTGAGGGGTGTGGGTAGAATAGGGGGAAGAGGGAATCATAGGATCGAAGACAGATCAGGCACCAGAGTGACCTCGAGTGATCTAAAGGTATAACATCAATTGGCAAGCTAAGCAATAGTGGAGGGACCACCTCGAATGCCCATTCCTGATAATGAACTTGATGTCTATAACCATCCGGGAGCCTTCATCCTGTGACTGATGGAAGCAGAGGCAAACACACAACTAATCACTGAACTGAACCCAAGGAACCCAGTGACAGAGAGGAGTGATGAGCAAATTGGCAAAGAATGGGCTGGCAAAACCAGCAGAGACAGCTGATCTGAACAGGGGAGTGCTCTTGGACCCCAGACCAACATTGGGGAGGCCAGCATGGGACTGATCTGGACCCCCCAAATGTGAGTGTCAGTGAGAAGGCCTGGGCAACCTATGGGGCCCTGAGCTGTGGATCAGTGTCTATCCCTGGTATACAAACTGTCTTCATGTGCCTATAGCACAAAGAGGGATGCTCTCTCAGCCTGGACTCTTAGGGGAGTGCCTGGACCCTACCCAGAGTAAAATGACAGACTCTAGATATCCCCTATGTGGAAAGATTTGGCAATAGGATGAGAGGGACGGGGGAAGGGGAGTGCGGGAAGAGGGGAGGGAGAGGGAACTGGGATTGACATGTAAAACAAGCTATTTAAAATTAAAATAAAAAATGATTAAAAAAAGACATAAAAAATTGTGAAGACAATTTGTATTTGTAATTCTGAAATAAAAACCTCTCTGCCTTATCAACAGAAATACCTCTGAACCACAATTGATAGTTATCTTTTACTCAAACCACTACTCAGATAAACATAATATGTTTATTTTAGACTTTCTTTTAATAATTTCTAAAAGTTTCCTAATATTAAAACCCTGTGCTACTTTTCTCCTTCTTAAGTGTTTTTATGCAGAGATAACATTGCTTATGCAAATTGTAAAATAAATCATTTAATTTTAGGGAACGTTTTCCTGAGTCTTTGGGTCTATTGCCATATTTTGGGGCAAACAATGAAAAGGTAGGCAGTCATGAAGTTGAATTTGGGAATCCTACATTTGCCATGATAGTTGTAATAGAGTTGAGAGAAACTGAGCCAAAATAATCACACACACACACACACACACACACACACACACACACAATCATTTTAAGAAGATGGGCATCAACTATAACCATCTACAGGGGAGTAAAAACAGCAAGTTCAAAGTTCAAGAATTTAGAATCATCAGAATAAAGATGATAGTGATGCTGTCCAAACTTGATGTGCAATTTTTAAATACTTGTGAAAAATCTGTGGTATGTGTCTCATGTCAAAAACTGTAGAAGTTAATGTTAGATGCCTATGGGTAGTGGTATCACTAATATGCAAATTTATAAAGAAAGAATGAAGTTCTGAATGAAAGCACTTCCTAAAATTATTCTCTTCCACTTAATACCAAGAGAATCACCCATGGGTAGTATTGTCTACATTTAGAATGGATCTGCTTGTCTCGGTCAATCTTTCTGTAAATGCCTTAAAACATATATAGCATAGCATAATACCTGAAGTGTATGGTTTATCCCTTAATAAATTATCTACATTGAGTGAATAAATAGTTCTTAATTATAGTTTACAACATATTATTTTTATTGCCTTTCAAATATTATAACTCAAATTGATAAAATGGCACAAGATTGTTGCTATAGTGTGAATATGTTGAATCTCCATTTCCATTCTTCAGTAGTTGGAGATCGGGCCTATTAGGAAACAAGTTGAATGAGTTCGTGAGTGAAGCTTGATCTGAAAGACTTAGTATCCACATATAAAGAAACAGTAGAGAGGTCTCTCAAACCAAGTTACACACAACTTGGAATGGATGTACAACGTCACAGCAAGAGAGGGAGAGAATTTAGAAGTCATATAAGTACCTCAAAACATATACAAGATTTTCTTTTTCTAAAAATTTGGTATCAGACTTCTAGTTTCTAGAACTTAGAAAGATTAAGTGTTTAATGTTTAAGTCACTTAGCTTGCTTATTATTCTGTAATGGAAACCTGTATCACTTAATAAAGTCTTCTATTGGGGTTATCACTTATAACAATTTTGTGGTAATAGTCTGATTACCAAACTATATTCACAAATACGCATTTTTTCTTCTCTACATCCCACTGCAAGGGTTAAAGCTTCAATCCAATTTGCCAGTCTATTTGTTAGTTATGGTATGCATCTGGTCTTGTTGTTGTCCTGGAAGTACAGAGATAATCCTGCTTGAGCTGAAAGAGAAGATGCTAACTATCAAACACCAAGCACATGGTTGTCCCTACTGGTACAGTGCTCAAGTGCTCAGTAGAAACAAGATATGTGGAAAGACAACATCGCCAACTAGAATCTACTTGATCAGAATGATCCAAAGCCTGGAGTTCTTGCTGACATTTCTGAAGTACTGAAAGCACATTTGGACTGTGTGCCCTCTAATTCCCACAGTCATAAACATCCTTACAGTTTAAACAGTTATCGCTCAGGTTGTGTATCAATAACCACTAAAAGCATCCTAAAGGAATTAAGCAGTAAATGAATTACTGCAGGGATCTATCATGTATCACCTAATAGTGTGTCATCTTTATGTGGTGGTTTAGGAATAAATTAGAATTTAAATATCAACATCTGGGTTTGCTAGGGAATTGCACATCAGCAACTTTCAAACTCTCAAACTTAAACTTCTTGTTCCTGTTTTCTTCAGGGACATAACTTTCTTATGGGCCTTTTAAATTAGTTTGTCAGAAAATGTATCACATACAAGTAGATACGAATCTCCTTGTCAATAAATACACAGAAAGATAAATGCAAATGCACCCTGCCTCTGTGTGTCCTGTCACTATTGTGCTGACTCTCAATTCCTATTGGTTGTTTCATTTTTCACCTGAGGAGAAAGTAAAATGAGAACAACTGTTAATCTAAATTACAACGGGAAAATGCTGGAGGGAAGAGTCTAAATTTTTCTTCAGTTTTAGGAGCTAATTGGATGAACACGAAAGCATCTTCAGTTTAGTAAAAGAGATGCTACTTTAAAAGAAATAATAAAATATTTTGATGTAATTTATTGAGAATTGCTGGTATTGGTAGCCACACTTTTGTATTTCTAGTTATGAGAATTAATAAGAAATCTACAAAAAGTATTTTTCCTTGTCCTCTCATACTTATAGATTAAACATATTGAGAAAAAATATATAGCTATTTATTTTCATATCTATTTATCTATAAATTCTCTAACCATACATTGGAAGTAACATCATCTTATAGGATTCAGGCATTATTAAACATTATTTGGGTATAACTAAGATAATTACTTATGTTCAATACAATAGTTTATTCAGTTCTCATAATGGTTGGATATCATATCACATGTGCCTAACATATTAAGAAACTGAAATTTTAAGAGTTATATTTTTAGGTTTTCTGCAATTTGTGTTGTTGTTGAATTCTAATTTTATAGCATGGTGGTCTGATAAGACGCATGGAGTCATTCCAATTTTTTGAAGCTGCTGAGGTTTGGTATGTTGCCAAGTATGTGGTCGATTTTTGAGAAGATTCCATGTGGTGGTGAGAAGAAGGTATATTCTTTTTTATGTGGATGAAATGTTCTATAGATGTCTGTTAATCCCAGTTGGGTCATTACTTCTATTAGACTCTTTGCTTCTTTGTTGAGTTTCTGTCTGGTATTCCTGTCTAGGGGTGAGAGTGGTGTGTTGAAATGTCCCACTGTAAGTGTGTGGGGCTTTATATGTGATTTAAGTTTTAGTAATGTTTATTTTACAAACCTGAATGCCTTCATATTTGGGGCATAGATGTTCAGGATAGACACTTCATCTTGGTGGATTTCACCTGTAATGAGTATGTAATGACCTCCTTCATCTATTTTGACTGATTTTGTTTTAAAGTCTAATTTGTTAGATATTAGGATTGCTACCACTGCTTGTTTCTTGGGTCCATTTGATTGGAAAATTTTTTTCCCAACCTTTGACTCTCAGGTAATTTCTGTCTTTGAGGGTGAGGTGTGTTTCCTGTATGCAGCAGAAGGATGGGTTCTATCTTTGAATCCATTCTGATAGCCTGTGTCTTTTTGGGGGTGAGTTAAGGCCATTAATGTTGAGTGATAATAATGACCATTGTTTGCTCATTCTTCTTTGAATTTGAATGGTTGTTGTTGGTGGAATTATGTGTGGAATTTCACCCCTTTATTCTTTTGGCTATTGGTAGAGTGGGACTCTCAAGTGCCTATGTTTTTCTGGTTGTAGTTAACTTCCTTGGGTTGTATTTTCCTTCCAAAACTTTCTGTAGGGCTGGGTTAGTGGATACGTATTGATTGAATCTAGTTTTGTCATGGAATATGTCATTTTCTCCATCTATAGTGATTAGAATTCAACAACAACACGAATTGTGGAAAACATACAAGCTCATGGAAATTGAATAATGAACAACTGCACCATTCCTGGGTCAAAGAAGAAATAAAAAAGAAATTAAAGACTTCCTAGAATTCAATGAGAATGAAGTCACAACATACCCTAACCTATGGGACACTTTGAAAGCAGTGCTACGGGGGAAGTACATGGCACTAAGTGCCCACATGAAGAAACTGGAGAATAGTTATACTAAAGAATTAACAGCACAGCCTAAAGCTCTAGAACACAAAGAAGAAAACTCCCCCAGGAGGAGTAGATGCCAGGAAATAATCAAATTGAGGGCTGAAATCAATAAAGTAGAAACTAGGAAAACAATACAAAGAATCAATGCAATGAAGAGTTGGTTTTTGAGAAAACCAACAAGATAGATAAAACTTTGACCAAACTTACCAAACAGCAGAGTGTGAACATGCAAATTAACAAAATCAGAAATGAAAAGTGGGACATAACAATGGACTCTGAGGAAATTCAGAGAATCATCAGGTCATACTTTGAAAACCTGTACTCCACAAAATTCAGAAAGTTAAAGGATATGGACAACTTCCTGGATAGCTATCACTTGCCAAAATTAAATCAAGAACAGATAAGCAATTTAAATAGGTCTATAACCCCTATGGAAATAGAAGCAGTCATCAGAAGTCTCCCAACCAAAAAAAGCCCAGGTCCAGATATACTCAGTGCAGAATTCTACCAGAAATTCAAAGACCAGCACAGACAGTGAGATCAACAATTAAAAAATGGAAACTCCTGAAATTGAGAAGCTTCTGTAAGGCAAAGGACACCGTCAGCAAGACAAAAAATGCGAAAAAATATTAACTAACCCCACATCTGACAGAGGGCTAATCTCCAAAATTTACAATGACCTCAAGAAGCAAGTCTCCAAAACACCACAGGATCCAATCAAGAAGTGAACTGCAGAACTAAATAGAGAATTTTCAATAGAGGAGTCTAAAATGGCTGAGAGACACTTGAGAAAGTGCTCAATATCCTTGGCCATCCAGAAAATGCAAATCAAAACAACTCTGAGATACCATCTTACTCCTGTTAGAATGGCTATAATCAAAAGCACTAATGACAATTTATGCTTGAGAGTATGTGGTAAAAGGGGAACACTCCTCCATTGGTGGGAGTGCCAACTTGTTCAGCCACTTTGGAAATCAGTATGGAGATTCCTCAGAAAAATGGGAATAAACCTACCACATGACCCAGCTACTCCACTCTTAGGCATATATCCAAAAGATGCCCATTTATACAACAAGGATGTCTGTTCCATTATGTTCATAGCAGCATTATTTGTAATAGCCAGAACTTGGAAGCAACCTAGATGTCCCTCAACCGAAGAGTGGATAGAGAAAATGTGGTACATTTACACAATGTAGTACTATTCAGCAGAAAAAAAAACCAATGGAATCCTGAGATTCTCAGGCAAATGGATGACACTAGAAGAAACCATCCTGAATGAAGTAACACAGTCACAAAAAGAGAAACATGGCATGTACTCTCTCATGTATGGATTTTAGCCATAGATCTGGGGAGTGCCAGCCTACAATCCCATGGGTCAGAGAGTCTGGGTAACAGAACCTTCATTCAGTGGCTGATGGAAGAAGAGGCAGACTCCCATGGCTAAGCCCTGAGCTGGACTCAAGAAAGCCGGTAACAGAGAGGGAGAACTGATGACCAAAGGGATTAAGACTGGGCTGATTTAACCCCCAGAAACAGCTGACCTGACAAGGGTTAACTCTTCAATCCCAGGATGATGCCTGGGAATCCAGCATGGGACTGATCAATACCACCTGAATGTGGTTATCAGTGAGGTGGCCTAGGTAATCTATTGAGCCTTGGGCAGTAGATCAGTATTTATCCTGAGTATACAAATGGACTTTGGACTCCCATCCAACAATGTGAGATGCACTCTCACTCTGAACTCTTGGGGGAGGATCTAGGCCCTGCCCAGGATGTAATGACAAACTATGGACACCCCCAAGGAGGGCCTCACCCTCACTGGGGAAATGAGGGGATATTGGAGAGGCTGGGGGGAGGGCATGAGAGGAGCTGAGGGAAATGGAGAGGGACCTGGAACTGACTTGTGAAGCAACCTTGTTTCTAATTTAAATTTAAAAATATGTAATAAAAAGAGGTATTATTTTAAGGTCAAACAGTTATCAAAAAGTGGGTGTCAAATTTGATCTTATTAATTCAGATTTGAGCAATCAATTTTCATTGTTAAATATTGTTCTTATTTATTTTTGAGAATCTCATACAATATTGTTTGCCCTCCCATGATTCTTTCCCAACTCTCTTCTATATACATTACATTACAACCCAGTTTATGTTCTTGCTCACTCTTAAGAAAGAAACAACAAAACATAAAGTCCATTTTGTGTTAGGTGACTACTCTTGAACATGAGGCCTGCACTGGAGTGTGGTTAATATACATAGTGATACTACCATTTGAAAAAAATGCCCTATTCCAGCAGCACAAATTGTCAGTTGATCTTTAGCTAGGAGTGGGAATTCATGTGCCTTTCCCTTTCCTCCTGCATAACTTCATCTAGTTTGAGCTTGTGCAGCCATTTGCATGATGTCTCAGACTTTGTGAGTTAGTATTGTGTCTGGAAAACAGGTTTTTCTTGTAGTTTCCCAGCTCTTCTGCCCACATCTTCTGCATAGATCTCTGAGTTTAAGGGGAGAACTGTGATGCCTCCATCAAATTTATGGCTTAGCAGACTAAAGGCTCTTATACTCTGCATGTTGATCAGTTATGGGTTCTCAGTTAACTCCTATCCACAGAAAGTGCTTATTGATGAGTGTTGAGTGATATGCTGCTCGATTTATACAACATTATATCATTAGAAATCATTTCATTGTTATGTTAATTTTGAAAAATGATAGTAGTAGGATTTCGCCCAGAGCCTATGACCTGTCTTGCCTCAGGTTCTTAGCCTCATTCACACTGTCAAGTATGGATTCCATCTCTTGGAGTGGGTCTCAAACCTATAAAATATATTTGGCTACTCTCATAACACTTATGACAGTATTGCACCCATGGACACATTTTTCTCAGCAGACCATTATTGTAGCTTGTAGCATTTATAGATGGGTGATACTGCTGATTATGTTTCACTTGCAGTATCATGTACCGCATCTTGCGGAACTAGGAATATTAGCCAGTATGGGTTAAGCTTTAGGCCAATTCTAACTAGTTTTCAAGCACAACTTTTTTAAAAAACAGTTTTTAGCCATAAGACAGAGTCAGAGACTCTCACAGATATTAATATTACATTTCTTTCTCATGATGAAAGTAGTAAGAATCATCAGGTTAGAGATTACATTGGTTTAACATATTTATGGGTATCTTTTTATATATCCCTTAAAACTTTTAAAAATTTAAGCAAGTTTTATTGAAATTGGAGAAGCTCCATGTTGGGAGAGGTACTCTTGTAAACTCAATAGACTGAATCAAGTCATGAGTTGAAAGAATCTGAGGCACACAGCTAACACTATTAAAAAAAACTGAACACAAAGGTGAAGTGGAGATGCTATATATTTATTTTAAGATTTAAGTTTCTAATTTTCATTGTCACATATAATTTCAAAGTAATTTCAGATTATAGCTATTCAAATTAAGATATTTGTTTACTTTAAATTAGAATTAATGAATTAAATTATTCATTTATATGCATTGTAATTAAAGTATAAGAAAATCATTGAACATAGCTTAAGCATATACTTATAGACATTATAATTTGAAAAATGAGGTGTCAACCATTCATATATATTTGATGACCTTCTGCCATAACATTCAGATTTTTGATATTATGGGTATTCTTTATGATGCAATAGCAAATATTTAATGTGAATTTGCATCTGAGATCTATTAAGGCCTATGTCAAATTTTGGTGGTATACTCAGGACCACACTAGTCAATTTCCTTTGCCGGATGAAATTGTGTTCTTTTACATATCCTAAGCAAGACCTTATAACATACAGCTTCCTTAAATTAGACATCCTGAGTTACCAAACATTCTGTTGTCCACCATGGACACTTATTCAAAATGTGATAAATAACAAAACTAAGTGAAGGGTGTCTAGACATTCAGATTTTTATGAGAGCTAACCAAGGACGGAAGACTATAAGAAGTGCATTATCCAAATAGTCACAAACATAGAAAATAACAGATAGCTCCTTCTACATTAAATCTAAAGCAGTTTTCTAACACTTTTACTGAATCCCATTTATTTAATTTTATCTTATATCATGAAATTTAAATTCTACAGGATAGACGATATACAGAGGGCAAACAACTAGCATAATTGATACAAAAATTTGCCACAGACTACAGACAACATACCCTTAGTACAATGTTGAATACTAATAGTCGATTATGGCATTAGAATGCATGAAATGACATTGAGATATCCATTAACATTCCTAAAGTAAAAAGTAACTACCCTTAGGTGATTAATGGTAAAGTAGCTAATTAATTGTTTCTCTATGGTCAGCTGGAACAAAATGTCCACTAAGAAGAAAGCTTGGGGTACTTAACTGTTGCCACAGAAAATCTTAGAAAGGTCAAATCATTCTGCAAGTATGGGACAGGGGCCTGTTTCTGACAATATTAGATATTTCAAAGCAAAAGAGTGGCAGGCTCACATCTTAAATTCTTGCCTGAGGGTTCTGGCTGAATCTCAGGGTCTTTCTGAGTCTGTGTGGAGTGAAGCGCTCCTGTTTCAGGACTCGAGGGCTCAGCTTTCCAAAATATAAACAGACATTGTGTGAGCTGCTGAATTAAAAGTCAGGGAAATTCATAAACTTTTCAATGTTTTATGTATCACTGAAGCACAGCACTAGATCTCATGCAGCATCGACTACAGTGCCAATAGAGCTGCAGTACATACGGGAGACAATAAATTCAGTTAGGGAACTCTGATCATTCAAAACACTGTGAATCAGACTTTTAACAAGATATTTCATCTTTGTATACAATAAAAACTGTACTGACATGCCTTTAATTGGAATCATGAATATATAGAAAGAGTGAAATGCAGAATTTGAACAGTCAAGATAAAAGTCCCAGAGGTAATCACATGAATTCACTGAATTGTGAAGTTGAAACCTGGAAATTATATTTCAGATTGAATTATGGCAATATTAGCCAAGGAAGGGCTAAGGGACATCATTTTGGACCAAGTTGGATTGATCATAACTATTATTCTCAGAAGTTTCTTCACTCAGTGAACTGTTGTTCTAGTTAAACAGAGCAGATCTATATTCAATTTGTGAATTGATTTGGGAGTCCAAAATTCCCAGACTTTATATAAAAATGTTCCCATAGAACTTACAGTACTAGAGAACTGGAGACCATTCTGTGTATCTTTCTCATTGCATTTATCATATCAACATAATGGATGGAGAGATAATGATACTGAGTCAACTTTAAGGTATTAATATGTGTTTGACAGTGATACATTAGGCTACTAGAAATGACATGTAATTGATATGGTTTTTATAATGAATAGACTTCAAAACTTTTAGAACTATAGGTATTAGGTTTCCTCCAAAAGCTATCCAAAAAGAGACCTGGATCAATATCTAGAATAATTTCATGCTGGATAATGAGAAAAACTGGAAAGTGTTGAAGATCTGTGTTCAATACCTGAGGCAAGAGCTGAGATTTTTGGGATGTACAGTGATAGGGTGTTGACTGAGATCCCAAATCTGTTATGTATTTTTTGTGGTTTTTCTCAAATTTCTGAGATAAATAACATGAACAGATATTCTTAAGAAATGGAACTACACTCTGCCTTCTGAAGAACAGTATTGAAGGAATAGTCAAAATGAAGGTTACTGATGATATTTTCCATATTAATCATGATATATACTAGGGAAATTTTTAAAAAGTACTTCAATAACATCTCCCTGAAAAGAAAAATCCAAGATCAAGGGGATACATCTCTAGATCATTCCTATTTAAACATTTAATTTGAATAGTAACATCTTGATCAGTCCCAGAAAATGGTGGAATTTTTGAAATTCAATAAGCAGAACCTCCATCAATATCCATCATTACGGATATAATTACTTTGCTGAAATAGAGTAATGTAATTGTTGTTTATTGGTATCCATCGCAAAAGTGATACTTTTAATGAATCTACAATTGTATTTAAATATATACACATTTATAAGCAAGTATTTCATGAGGGAAAATATACAGTAAAGCAGAAGTTGATCAACGTTACACTTTGATTGAGTTCCAGTGTCTAGAGGCACATGGAGATAGTTACAATGAGTGAAAAGCTGATCTTTTTTTTCTGCCACAACTTGATGTTTGGAAAGCTCCTCCGGTTAATAAATCCTTAAGCTTCCCTTACAATGCACATTTACCACATAGATTAAAGGGCCATGAAATTTGAATGAGTCCCAGACCACTTGTAAGAAATGCTACACACTGCCTTGCAGCTCATTTGAAGACAATGATTTCCAGACAAGTGCAATAGTTCTCTGAAGTGTCTGCAGTACAGATGGAGCCTTGGGAAGTGTCATTCTCAACAGTTGAAGAATAACATCCTAAAACTGGTAGAAAAGACATCTCATGTGTACTCTACCTTCAAAGAGTATTTCTAGATAGTTGGATAACATGACTGTATAATAAACAACTGTGTGAGATATGATATCATTTTTAATGTTCTTTAGTTAAAGAAACTGTTATGAATGACAGGCTGTTTTCTGAACTATTGTTCACATGCCATCTCTTTGATAGAATCATTTTTTAAGAATGATCATAAAATAAACCTAATCTTTGCTACTTTAAATTCACCTTCCTTTAAGATATATAAAAGGACTTCTAGTATATCAGATGTTGAGAAAAAGTTGAAGTATTTTACTTCAGATCAACAGACAAAACTAATTCAAATCATTGAAAATGTATCTTCTTTTACTATGCAAAGAACAGAGGAATACAGTATTGAAAGCCACACCCTCCAAATATACAAACAGTTACATTATACAAACTGAGTAGGTTTTGTATGTATATGTGTGTGCATGTATGTATACACCTGTAATAGCAATTAAAGAGAAAAGAGGTCATAAATTTGAAATTGAGGAAGGAGAACTTATGTGGGAGAGTGTAGAGTGGAAAAGGAAATGAGGAAATGGTGCTAGAGAAGTAATCAGGAGTCCTAGAATTTGACTGGAAGGAAATAAGAGGTGATTTGTCTCACTGAATGTAACTTGAGCATAAATGATATCTCAAAGTCCTCCCTGCCTAGTGACACACTTTTCCAACAAGGTCAAATCTACTTCAACAATGGCACACATCCTAATAGTGCCAACCCCAATGAGCTTATGTGGACCAATTTCATTTTAACTAGACAAGTTATTCATTTTATCCACCACATTATATAATTAATCAAAACAGAGTTTCTTTTCAAATTTAAGCTTTGTGAGAGCACAAAGATAAAGAATACATAAATCAGACTAATTCATATGGAAAAAGACTGAAAAAAGAGAACATGACTTCTTAGCCTGCTGTTCCCTGAATTTTCTTATATTTTATTATGACCATCTGTAGTTTACTCACTTTGTAGTTCCTTTGACATATAAATTAATTTACTTTCTTATTAGTTAGAAATGTTTGTGCCTTTTATAAGAAAGCCAGTTCTTGCTTAATTATGAATCCCATCTCCTGTGTAATGACAGTAGAAAGGCTTTCCATGCAATAAACTAACAATTTCAATTCACTTTGGGTTGAGACTATTATATTAAGATTAGTGTATGTGGTGATTAATATTTATTGTGAAAATGAGATCTGGGAAGAGGAAACATCAGTTGAAAAATTGTCTTGACTAACCTGTGGGTTAGTATGTGGATCATTTTCCTGGTTCCTAATTGATACAGGAGGACATAGCCCACAGTGCACATTACTAACATAGGATAGGTGTTCATGGCTCTGTAAAAAAGGTAGATGAATGTATCATGGAAAGAAATCAGTAAGCAGCATTTCCCTGTGGTCTCTGTCTTCATGCTTGCTATAGGTTCTGAATTTGTACACCTTTCCTGGCTTTCCTTGATGATGAAGTACAATTTGAACTAGAAATAAACGCTACATACTCAAGTTGGTTAATAAATATTTAACCAAAGAAATAAAAAGCAAATTAGAACTGGGCACAAATGTATAATACCAAATGAATTGATATACATATCTAGCATTGCTTGCTTCTTCAGTGAACATGGCATAGAACCACACATTTTCTACAATCCATCTCTCTCTTTCTTTTTTTGTTTTGCTTTTGTTTTATTTTTAGGCAAGAAATAATCATGTACAAAGCATAAATTTTCATGTAGTGAATCCTGTGATGTGACCATGCAGCAATACAGTTCCTTATAAAGTCAATCTGTTATCTCCTCAAAAGTGTTCATATTTGAAAGACAGGCAAAAATTGAAACAAGGAGGTCAAGCATTAGCAAGGAGGAATCCATTTTTTTAATGAGAGTAGTAGTAAAAGAATGTTACCAGATGTTGGGTTAGTGAATAGCTTTCCACATTCTGTGGACTGCCTTTTTGTCTTGTTGACTGTGTTCTTTGCCTTACAGAAGATTTTTAGTTTCAGGAGGTCCCATTTGTTAATTGTCGATCTCAGTGTCTATGCTACTGGTGTTATGTTGAAGAGTATCTCCCACTTGATCTTCTAAAAGTTTCAGTGTGGCTGGATTTATATTGAGATCTTTGATCCATTTGGACTTACGTTTTGTACAAGGTGATAATCATGGATCTATTTGCAGTCTTCTGCATAACAGTACCCAGTTATGCCAGCACCATTTGTTGAAGATGCTTTCTTTTTTCCATTGTATAGTTTTAGCTTCTTTGTCAAAAATCAAATGTTCATAGGTGTATGGGTTAAAATAAGGGCTTTCAATTCGGTTCCATTGGTCTACCTACCTATTTTTGTGCAAATACCAAAATGTTTTCAGGATTTTTGCTCTATGTAGAGCTTGAAGTCAGGTATGGTGATGCCTCCAGAAATTCCTTTATTATATAGGGTTGTTTTGGCTATCCTGGGCCTTTTGTTTTTTCATATAAAGTTGATTACTGTTCTTTCCAGGTCCTTGAAGAATTGTGTTGGAATTTTGATAGGGATTGCATTGAATCTGTAGACTGCTTTTGGCAAGATTGCCATTTTTATTATGTTGATCCTACCAATACAAGAGCATGGGAGATCTTTCCATTTTCTTGTATCCTTTTGGTTTCTTTCTTTAAATACTCAAAGTTCTTGATATACAGGTCTTGCACTTCCTTGGTTAACATTATCTCCAGATATTTGATGCTGTTTATGGCTATTATAAAGGGTGATGTTCCTATGATTTCTTTCTCAGTCACTTCATCATCTGTATATAATAGGGCCACTGATTTTTTTTTGAGTTTACCTTGTATCCTGCCACATTGCTGAAGGTGTTTATCAGATCTAGGAGTTCCCTTGCAGAGTTTTTCGGGTCACTTATGTAAACTATCATATCATCTGCAAATAGTGAAAGCTTGACTTCTTCTTTTCCTATTTGAGTCCACTTGGTTTCCTTTTGTTGTCTTATTGCTGTAGCTAGAACTTCAAGTACAATATTGAAGAGATATGGAGAGACTGGACAGCCTTGTCTTGTTCCTGATTTTAGAGGAATTCCATTTAGTTTGATGTTAGCTATTGGTTTACTGTATATTGCTTTTATTATATTCAGGTATATTCCTGTTATCCCTGATCTCTCTACGACCTTTATCATGAAGGGGTGCTGGATTTTGTCAAAGGCTTTTTCAGCATCTAGTGAGATGATCATGTGGTTTTTCTTTTGCATTTTGTTTATATGGTGGATGACATTGATAGATTTTCTATTGTTGAAACAAACCCACATCTGACACAGGGCTAATCTCCAAAATTTACCAAGAACTCAAGAAGCAAGTCTCCAAAATACCAAAGGATCCAATTAAAAGGTGGGGTACAGACCTAAATAGAGAATTCTCAATAGAGGAGGCTAAAATGGCCAAGAGACACTTAAGAAAGTGCTCAACATCCTTAGCCATCAGGAAAATGCAAATCAAAACAACTTTGAGATACCATCTTACTCCTGTCAGAATGGCTAAAATCAAAAACACCGAAGACAATTTATGCTGGAGAGGATGTGGAGAGAGGGGAACACTCCTCCACTGTTGGTGGGAGTGACAACTTGTTCAGCCACTTTGGAAATCAGTATGGAGATTCCTCAGGAAAATTGGAATCAATCTACCACAAGACCCAGCAATTCCAGTCTTAGGCAAATATCCAAAAGAGGTAAATTCATACAACAAGGGCATCTGCTCCACTATGTTCATAGCAGCATTATTTGTAATAGCCAGAACCTGGAAGCAACCTAGATGCCCCTCAACTGAAGAGTGGATAGAGAAAATGTGGTACATTTACACAATGGAGTATTACTCAGCAGAAAAAAAACAATGGAATCTTGAAATTCGCAGGGAAATGGATAGCACTGGAAGAAACCATCCTGAGTGAGGTAACCCAGTCGCAAAAAGACAAACATGGTATGTACTCACTCATATATGGATTTTAGACATGGATCAGGATAGTGCCAGTCTGCACTTCCACTGACAGAGAGTCTGGAAAAAAGGAAAGAACATAAGAGATATGCATGGTACCCAAGAGAAGAGGAATGTGGGAAGATCCTCTGAATACATGGGGAACAAGGCAAGGGGTGGGGGAGTGGGAGCTGGGAAGAAGAGAGGAGGAGAAGAGGAAGAGAGTGCCGGTCATGGGGGAACAGGAAGGTTGAGTGGGTGTAGAATAGGGGAAAGAGGGAATCATAGGTTAGAAGACAGTTCAGGCACCAGTGAGACCTCTAGTGATCTAAAGGGAGGACACCAATTGGCAAGCTAAGCAATAGTGGAGAGACCACCTCAAATGCCCATTCCTGATAAACAACTTGATGTCTATAACCATCCAGGAGCCTTCATCCATTGACTGATGGAAGCAGAAGCAAATACCCACAGTTAAACACTGAACTGAACCCAAGAAACCCAGTGACAGAGAGAGAAGAGCAATGAGCAAATTGGCAAAGAATGGGCTGGCAAAACCAGCAGAGACAGCTGATCTGAACAGGGGAGAGCTCTTGGACACCAGGCTGACAGCTGGGAAGCCATAATGGGACTGATCCAGATCCCCTGAGTGTGAGAGTCAGTGAGGAGGTCTGGGCAACCTATTGGGCCCTGGGCAGTGTTTATCCCTGGCATACAAATGGACTTCGTGTGTCCATAACACAAAGAGGGATGGTCTCTCAGACTGGACTCTTAGGAGAGTGCCTGCACCCTCCCCTGAGTGAAATGACAGACTCTAGGTATCCCCTATGTGGAAGGAATTGGCAATATGGTGTGAGGCTAGGGGGATGGTGTGGGGTGCAGGAGGAGGGGAGGGAGAGGGAACTTCGATTGACATGTAAAACAAGCTATTTAAAATTAAAATAATATAAAAATCTAAAAAAAAAGAATGTTACCAAACTTATGCATTCTTTTTCTTCTGTGAAAGTTTTCTCTAATTATTTAGCAGGTATAGACTTATTGATATACAATAAAGTAATATCATTGATTTCATTTAGTCTGTCAAATGTAAAGGGTCAATTAAAGAATCTATATTGTGAAATTAAGAATGCATTAAATGATTCTTTGGGATGTTTAAATTTCAGAAGCTGCAGCAAAGGGCAGCTGAGTGCTATCAAGAATAGAGCTGTCCTCATTTCTGCACTACCATCAGAAATATCAGTAATCAGAAAAAAGAATAACTATCCAATAGTCTGTGATTTAGTTCTCTCTACAACATGGTGCTTCAGAACTCTTAGTATGATGTAAAATTATCAGAGCAACCATTACATTCCTACAGTTTGAAGTGATATTATAATTAATACTTCAATGTTCTTAAAAGTCCTTCATTTTATACTACATAATAAAGCATGATATGTAATTTGAAACTATAATATCTGTGATGCCCTTACTCCATGTAATATGACAGATTTGGATTTTTCTTTCTTTTTGGTCATATAAATAAATGTGCCATTCATTCCCATTTTAAAGTTAATAAAAGCCATAAATTACGAAAGCTATAGGAGTGTTCATTTTGAGAAATCACAAATATAAAATAAATTGCCAGCAATTTAGAATAAAATAGTTAAGGTCATGTAAATCTCTCTAAAATGTATTATTACAAACTTTATTCAAGAAACACATAAAAGTATAAACAGATTTAATTCAGGTCACATAAAGTTTCACAAAAACTTGACCAAGAAATAATATTTTAGACTCTTAGATTAATCCTCTCTTGCACTTTAAGTTTTATGAATGTGAAAGGAACATTGGATAATTGTTGATTTATATCACTTTTTCAAATATAATCTCTTCTGATATTCATGAAATAAAATTTCAAAACAGGAAAGTTTGAGTCAGTAAAATGTTAGTGATTACTCTAAAATCTGATGACAGAGATAAGAAGGTAAATGTAGTAACTACTTCCTATCTCCTAAGGTACACCATAGCTCTTAGAAACATTTCCTTTCAGTATTGTTTTTACAGTAAAATATGCTGAAATCTTAGGTATCATTATTGCACTCTATACCACAAGGTATTACAAACCACAATTTTCAGTTCCCATCACCTAGGTTAGCATTCTGCACAACTGATTGCTTTGCAACCCTTCTTTTCAGTGTAACCTCTGTGACTTAAGAGCTAAGAGGCCAGATTGAAATGTGAGGACACTGTTGAAACCAAATTGAAAAGTATGTCAGGAAGGTGGAATTGCCAACTGCAAGAGAATTACACTTGGGTAGCAAATTACAAAAGCAATACTTAAAATTAATGAAGGAAAATTTTTAAGATGGCAAAATCTCTACTTTTTAGAAATAAAGCATATTCTTGAGAGTTGAAAACAATCAAGCCACATCAGCAATAAACCGTTTTCTTATCCTATCTTCTAGAATTTATTTTATTAGATGTTTTTGTTTAAATTGTATATAATCTATTTCCATCCTATAGGAACCTGTAGTATTAATTTCTCTATGGCTTTGGAAGATGTCCTGGAACTAACTCCTGTAGATTAGGTGGTCTTGAACTCACAGATATCAGCATGACTCTGCCTCCTGAGTGCTGGGATTAAAGACAAGTACTACCACCTCCCAGCCCAGGAACCTATACTATATATAACAATGAATTTATATAATGATTTACTGGACATTCTCAAGATTTCCTCTTCAATGTGTTTCATGGTGATATAATTTTCATAAAAATGGAAACAATACAACTTCAATATAACTGAAGCTATTGCACACCCTTTGAAGTGTCAATATATGCAGGTTATATAGTGCTTCTGTTCATACTCGAGGATAATATCTTCAGTAATTTGCACATGTCATCCAGTTAACATCACAAACAAAGTAGTCAAAGAATTTAAGCAGAGTAACAGAAGTAAACATTTTGATTGACTGATACATTATAACTTTCATTACATACTGTGGACCTAAAATGCTATAATAATTGGCTTGTCAAGTCAATTGTTACTCTTCATTATAAATGAATATATGGGAGGAATTAATCTCACAACTTTAGCTTCATTAGGAAATTCTGTTTTGTATAGTTAGTAGCAGCTTGGTGTCTCAATCTAAGGAATGTATCATTCCCTAATTGAAGGTTTCCCCTTCATTGTTTTGATTTTGTACTCAAGCAGAAAAATGTAAGTTTATATAAGAAGTATATAAAATTCTGAGTTATTTCTAATTTCTCTTTGGAAATTCATTACATATACAAGAATTATTTTCTTGTGCTGATTCTTCTAAAAGGTTGTATGCTCAGAATGGCACATGCCTTAAAAATAAATCATGTTTCTGAAATTGCTGATAGTCACAAAAGTGATTTTAACTCAAAAACTTTTATATATAACCTACAAAAATCTTGAAAATATCTGAAGCATGAGTTGATTTTTTTCCATTGGCATATCAGATAAGTGTTAAGTATGATAGTTTAAATATAAATGGAAATGCCACTATTAGGAGTTGTGGCTTTGTTGGAGTTGGTTTGGACTTGTTGGTGGAAGTACGTCACTGTGGAGATGGGTTTTGAGCTCTTATATAGGTCCAAGTCCCAGTCCATTCTCTGTTGTCTTCTGATCAAGATGTAGTCAGCACCATGTCTGACTGCACACCACCATGTTCCCTGCCAGGATGATAATGGACTGAAATTCTGAAATTGTAAGCTTTCATTTTCCTTTCTAAGAGTTATGGTCATGGTGTCTCTTCACAGTTACAGAAACTAATTAAAACAGTAAGAAAGACTTATCTGATAGTAATTCTTCCCAACATACATTGTAGACTGACCAACTAACCAATAATGGAGACTGAAAGCCAGCAAGTGAAATGTAGAACCCAAATCATGGCAGAAGTGTTAGTTTTCTTTTCTACCTTTCCTTGAGATAAATACAAAATATGGTAACATTTAAGGGGCAAGTCCTGCTTATTTTCTCACTGACAAATTACTTCAAGAATTGTAAATTGAGTATAAAAAAAGTCTGTGAGACTTAACCGAGCAACAAAACTATATAACCAGAAAGGTCGAACATTTATCAATTCCTTCACCCTTACTCAACTTTAAATTATACAATTCTATTGAAGAAATGTCATTATTTTCTTTTTTATGTCTTTTTATTTTAAAATGTAAATTAGAAACAAGGTTGCTTCATGTTTCAATCCCAGGTCCCTCTCCCTCCCCCTCCCACACCCTCGCACCAACCTCCCCATCCTCTCCTCCTTCAATCCCCACTCCTTTCCCCATAGAGGGCCTCACACTCCCTGGGTTGGTATCCAATGTCTGTTATTTCATCCAGGGCAGGGCCTAAGCCCTCCTCAAAGAGTTCAGGCTCAGAGAGCATCTGCATTGTGTGATGAGCACTCAAAGTCCATTTGTATGCCAGGCATAAGTTTTGATCTACTACACAAGGCCTCATAGAGTGCTTAGGCCTCCTCACTGACACCCACATTAAGGGGGTCTGGATCAGTCCCATGCTGGATTCCCAGCCATCAGTCTGGGGTTCAAAATCTCCCCCTTGTTCAGTTCAGCTGTTTCTGTGTATTAAACAAGCCTAGTCTTGACCCCTATGCTCATCAGTCCTCCCTCTTTGTCTCTGGGTTCCTAGAATTCAACTCAGTGTTTAGCTATGGCTGTCTGCCTCTGCTTTCATCACTCAATGGTTGAAGGTTCTGTTTCCCAGACTCCCTGGCCATGGGATTGTAGGCTGGCATTCCCCTGATCCATTTCTAAAATCCATATATGAATGAGTACATTCCATGTTTGTCTTTTTGTGACTGGGTTACCTCACTCAGGATGGTTTCTTCTTGTGTCATTCATTTGCCTGCAAATTTCAAGATTCCATTGTTTTTATTTCTTCTGAATAGTACTTCACTGTGTAAATATACCACATTCTCTCTATCCACTCTTCAGTTGAGGGGCATCTAGGTTGCTTGATTTTCTTGAGAACTGGTTGAAATATTTACTAACACTTTTAGAAGTCTGAGGTGATACATGTGAAATAGCTCCAATGGGCATGCACTTAGACTAAACAGGCAACAGGCATCACTGGAGTCATGCTTCTCACTTCTTCATAGTTTGACAGCAGATGAATTACAAAATCTGCCCTTCATGTATATGTACTATTGTTTGAAGGTTGTGTTCCCAAATTGTAGACATTAAATCACCAATGTCTTATTTATAGGCAATTTAATCTGACTAATAATATGAACAAGAGCTATTTCCCTCTCCATTTCAGAGATGTTTGTTATTTTATCATGGGCATAGCAGGTGCACTCGACTCTTCTGTTATTCCCGCCAAAAACTGCAACTCCGAAGTTACTGGCTTGCTTCTCTGGCACCTAATGTAATTTTAACTAAGTAGAATTGTATTTATCAATATGATGCTGGAGTCAGAGACTGAGGTGAAAACTTACTAGCTCAGGGAAGTTACAGAGCAACTAGCTAATTTCCTTCTCTGCCTCCAAACGAAAGCTTCCTTCCACTCTGCCAAGCCCAAAAAAAGAGACCCAAAAGCAAAACAAACAAACAAACAAAAAACACTCAAAGTTCCTCCATACTACTTCCTGCATGTCCCTCTGTCCACCTTGCAGATAAATATTCTCTGCCTCTATATGATTCATTACCTTCTGACAATTCGTTGCTTGTTTTGTCTCCTGACACAAGTTGATTACACTTAATTATCACAAACACAAATTCAGGGTTCACAGTGTTATCATATATCATGCAACAGATGTTTGTCCTTTTCATTACAGAGGTTGTTCCTGCTTCCTCTTTTGCCCATTTTGTCAAATATTATCCATTAATCTATAACCAAAAACATATTTAAATATATAGTAATGTTTCCATTAACAATGGTGTGAATACTTAATTAACATCTGATGACACAAAATTTATACCATTCTGTTTTTCACAAGTGTCTTAGATTTTTAGAATAGCTTTTAAAAATTATTTCTTTAAATTTTGGAGATGATGATAAAATTTCATATTTTAATGATTGTGCTATTTATCAAAAGTATTGTTGTTACTGAGAGTCTTCAAATCCCCAAATCCAGTAGTTGCCACCATTTAGTAGGATCATCTGTTAAGTCCTTAGAGAAAGTGAAACAATAGGTGTTAAACATCTTCTGTTAGATTTCTTCAGTTCTTTAAGGAATTTTGTGTATTTATGAAATTGATTCATTTATTATGTTTTCTAACTTGCACTTGAGAACAGTGTTGAATAATTCATTAGGTGTTAAATGTTACTAGGGTAACTATGATGGGATTCTATTAGCATATCTTATAGTTTATCAAAAGATTGGTTTCCATGAAGATATTCATATCAACCTTCAATAAAAGTAAATAGACATATTTGTATCCAGTTGATACATCTTACCATATTTTGATCACAAAACGGTTTCCTAAAAACAAGAGTCCACCTTATCAACTTCATGACTTTGATTGCAGACACTTTTTCAGTAACACCTATTTACAATGTGGTTTTCTGCTCTTAGCAATACAGTCATAATGTTTTAGTTTTTTACTTATCTTAGAAAAATTACTGTAAGATTATACCAAATTTTTATAGTTGCTTAATTATACATGTTATATAATCTGTTATCTTTGTAGTAGATTGTCTTCTAGAATCTCTGGTATAGGAACCTGTAATTGCATTTCTGAGATCAAATTTATTTGGTCATATACAGTGCAATCAGTATATACTGAATAGAGAATAACTAGATTTGATCTTGTCAATCATTAATTTAGATATTAAAATTATAGTCACACAAGGGAATTATGTGTAATTCTTTAGTTGGCTATAAATATCTGCTATTTTTTTAACTTTTACCAATCTGAGAATTTGTATAATTTAGGGCTTATTACCATTAGGTGATAAGTGTGAATAGATTGTATTTGTATATATCAACATATAACTAATTATAATAGTGAAAAATTGCAAAAATGAAAATAGAGACTTCTGGAGAATTACACAAAACTAGTGATTGTATGACCTTTCTTCTCTGGTAACTTCTTTGCCAAAAACACTTGTATTCTTTCCAGTCTTAGTAACTCAGTTGAGAGTTCCCAAAATTTAAAACAAAGCCAGGCTTTATTGACTCCCAATGGGAGGACTTGCCATTTCTGAGGAGTTGATGGGGGTGAGTTGGAGGAAGTTGGGAAAAGGAGTAGGAGGGGGAAATATGGATAATATATAAAATGCATTTTTAAAATTAAATATATAGAGATAGAGAAAAAAGTGTGTGTATGTATGTGTGTGTTAGAAAGAGAGCGAGAGGCAGGGGTTTCAAACACAACATTTAGGCCATAATATTGGTCCATGCTTTTAATCCCATCAGTCGGGAGACAGAGCCAGGCAGATTTCTGAGAGTTCATGGCCAATCTGGTCTACAAAGTGAATTCCAGGAAGAAAAATAGTGTTACACAGATAAACTCTGTCACAAAAAAGTGAACAAACAAATAAACAAAAAATATAAAACAACACAATTTCCTTTAACCAGTATCCAATGATCAAGGAAATGGTCTTGGAATTCAAAGCCTATAAGCTTTAATGGACTGTAATCTCCTGAAATGTTATCATTTGTGTATTATATATATTTCTAATTTCTACTCACCTTGTCCCACCATGTAGCAAAATAAATGGTATGTTTTGTAATGGTTTAATGGTGGAAAGTAACCTTGGTGTGTTGCAGGGAAAGGACACCATGAAGTCACACCATGCAAAAAAGCTCATGTGAGAGGTTTATAAGGGGTGCAGTAATGACCTCTGAGCTAGAACCAGAGGAAGAGACACAAGGGCAAAATGTGTTTGCTTTCTATAAGATGACATATTGCCTGTGCTTAGGGAGATTGCCCTACTCCGTGAATGCAGTAATGACAGTGTCACATCTTGACTGCTGCTGCTTAAGTGTACTGCTAGGTTCAGGGGACAGGGGTGGATGCCTGAATTCCAACATGTTATCATAAAGGATGGAATAAGAATGGGACAAAAATAGTATATAAAGAAAGTGAGAGAGCCTTGTACATAATCCCGAGAGGAGTTGAAATTGTTCTGTTGATCTCTAGTTCTTGGTCATTCAAACAGAGTCAGATGTGAGTTCCATCTCATAGAGAAGGCAATTGAATCAAGTATTGATTGGTTTAAATCATCAGATTTGTACTACCATTTTCCTAGCGTATCTTGCAGTCTAGGGTAAAACCAAATCTACTGGTTAGAAGTAAATAAATAAATAAGTAAATAAATACCTATACAATGACTGACTGTTAATGATATTTTGCTATAGTCAATGAACAATGCCTTTTATTCAGCCAAAATCAGGGAAGTTTGCCTCAGCTGGTTTGACTTCTCCAAATTTCAGTATGGTGGTTTTTGTTTGAACTCACTAAATTTTATTTTATTGGAAAAGTTTCTAGAAAATAAAATAGAATATTTTAGAAAAATAATTTGCTTTGTACTTACTATAAATTGGGCAAAATATGAAAATATCAGTATCCAGTGTTATGATGTGAGAATAAATGGGATTATCTGACTAGGTACTTACTCCTCTGAGCAAACATGATTATCACCCACAAATATCATGAATTAGAAATCTTGAAATCACTAGAGATTCCAGAAACAACTGCAAAATCTTAGCGCACTCATGGATATCATTTGCCAAGACATCAGGGAAAACACTATAAAATTTAAAACTTAATGGTGACTGGGACTAATTAGTATATTTGTTCCCAGAGTTTCAGAGTATCTTTATTATTAATGGAGAGTTAGCAAAGAATAAATTCCACACACAACCAATGCTGAAATTCTAATACAGTTACTAAACATATGATGTAAACAAAAATAAACACAGACAATCCCTACTGGAGAAATGGATTAAGAATTCAGACACATTCAACCCCTAGCAGAGTGCTTTTATATACTTTGTGTTAATTGATGCTGCCATATTTTTATGATTTTGTGAATCCTGTTTGACTTCAGAAATTGAGTGTTGATGAACATTCAGAAAAGATCAGCAGAACTGAGTGTGAAGAACTTGGTATGGTGGTAAGGTGCCCATAGTTGATATTTCAGTAGCTATGCTCCTGGGGAAAGACTTCTCCAATGCAAAAACATTTCCCAGGGATGTATGAGGCCTCTGTAGCTCTAATACTAATTACTAGATATACATTCTTGAGCTATTTGTTCATGAATGTGACATAAATGACACACATACAGTTTCAGCTATGTTTTCTTGGGGGGGTTGGGGTTTCAAGACAGGATTTCCCTGTGTAATTTGGAGCTTATCCTGATACTCGTTCTGTAGACCAGGCTGATCTCTTACTAACAGAGATCTGCCTGCCTTTGCCACCTGAGTGCTCACATTAAAGTTGTGCACCACCAAGACCCTGCTGTGTTTTCTTTTGTAAAACAAAAGTTTATTTAAATTAAAAACGATCTTACTTTACATACTAATCCCAGCTCCCTCTCCCTTTTGACTTCCCATCCCCCCCACCAATGCCCCCATCCACTTCCCATAAAGGGTGAGGCCTCCCATGGGGGATCATTAATGCCTGTCACATCATTTGGGGCAGGACCTAGGTCATTCCCCTGTATCTAGGCTGAGCAAGTGTCCCTCCATAGGGAGTGGGCTCCCAAAGCCCATTGATGGACTAGTTAAAAATACTGGTTCCACTGCGAGAGATGTTAACCACAGCAACAATTCCTTCCATATTGCATTTTCTGACTTTATTCTGCATTACTTCATGTATTTCGGCCTATATATACATTTTAATGCTTATTTGAAAAGAAACTTTTATTATGTTATTACTTCAATGTTTCCTTAAAAATCATTCCATTTGCTTACTAATTTATTGTTTTTGAAATAAGATACTAATAGACTAAACTAATAGTTCATGAGAGTTTCCAGATTTTTTTTATCTTTGTTGTTCTCCTTACTTTGGCTATAGAATCCTTGAAGAGGAATGGGATTAAGATAAAATGATAGTGTATCGTAGCAATTAGAATCTTATTGGAAAAAAAGCTTTGTCGATTCAGTGTTCTCATTGTTCAGAATGGATTCTAACATTTTTTACAGTCTCTGGATCTTTTATTCTTAAGCATTCCAAACTTTTTTGATAATAGAAAATAGAATAATATGGAATACGAACTTAAGAGAACCGTATCCTAGAAATACCATAGAGTAATATCATGACTATATTCTCATACCAGTTGATTTGTAATATACATTTGATGTTTCAAAATTTCATTTTGATCACAAATGTAGGAAAGTGGTAAAAGACATATGTTTCTTACAATATGTTTGAAAATTATATTGGTAAGTCTAAAAAGAATGATATACCAAAAATACTATATCATAGTAGAATAGCATTTCTTTTTTAAAATTTCTTGTCAGTGGATAATAAAACAATTATAAGTATGGCGATTCAACATAGATGTTCAAATAAAAATTTTGTTAATGATTTTTCCAAATGTTATGTGTTTTAATTGGAAAAATGGAAGATGTCAGCCAGTATATACTTGTCAATGCCCTTGTTGTCCATTTACCTCAGCTCAACTCCTAACAGAGTCAAAGAATTGATAGTCATTGGAATAAGCTAATTCTGAGGACCTAGAGACAAATAATGGAGCTTTCTTTTAAAATATTTCTGGTTTTTCTTCTTTTCTTTTACTTGGCATATATTTACCTCTATCCATTTTGATGATATTTGGCATTTTTTCTTTGTGTATAAACAATGATGCTTGTCGATAATATAGGACTGAATTCAATGCAGAAGCAGTTCTCCAAAACCATTTAAGCAGAGATTAAATCTTTGGTTTTGTGGTTCACAGCAGGTGGTGTGAAGAAGGAAAATGCCAAATTACCTGTTGCACCATTGATAGAAAGCTAAAACCATTGGCAGTGTAGAAAGAAATCCCATAGTCTACAGACTCAAGCACATCTCTTATTTATAACAATACACCTACAATGTATAAAGCCTACACAATTTTTATGCCTTAATTTCCTTCCTCTCTTTGCATTTATAACACCAATCTACTCCCTGTCTTTCAACATGTGTCCCAGAGAAAGGAAATAGAAATACAGCACATTATTCAATAGGATTTCATTGTGCATTGAGGGGGATAAAACAGGCACATATAAATGGAAATACATTTGAAAGCCTTCCCCACTGAAACCTGAAGGGAGGCAAAGCACTTCATTAGGATTTGTAATGTCGATAGAAAACTACTTCACATGAAGTGCTACATTTGAGAATAAGGCACAAAATTGACTGTCAAGGAGATGTAAGACCATCACAGAGCCCAATCCATTTTATGCAGAGTAATCTGTGTTAATACTGAACTTTTGCAGTTCTAGGATTTAGATTTCATAAGCGGTTGAGATTCAACAGTGAATCTTCATTAGGCACTGAAATAAAACTTTATGATAATAACATCTTAGGAAGTGCTCAGCTAATGTCAGGAAGCCAGTATGAGTTTTCTTAATACATTCTAAAAATAATTAGCAAAAGGGAATCGGAACACTCTTAATTTTGAGTGGCAACAGTGACATGACTTAATCTTATAATTACCGTAATTGTATAGCATGTGTCTAGTTGTATGGTTAGAAATAGTCTCAAGATTGCTTTACTCTATTCAGGGTCACACAAAAACAAAATAAATCCTCTGATATTACTTTCATTATTGAAAGCTATTAGCTAGTAATAATTATGGTTGCTGCTCAGTAACAGAGACTAGTCTTGTTAGCACTTCTTAAAGAGATCCTCTGATACAATATATACATCTCCTCCTTGTTTCAAAGCCTTACTATGTATTAGAATGAAAATCTTCAATAATGAAACTATTCTTCATTGTATTATCAAATACAACTTACAATTTAATATTCCTGGTGTATGGAAGGCCCTTTGGAAATCTTCAGTGATTTCGTTGAAATGCAGATTTTCTTCATATTCCGCAGTTTCTCCAATGGTCCACTATGAGAAATATATCAACTGACATGGGGCATTTTAGCCTAAACTTTTAAGATAGTGTGATGTAATTGCATTTCTTACAGGTGGCATTGTACTTGCTCCAGAATCATAATCTTTTTACTGAAATGTTTTGATCCCCAAGTTGTCAAATCATGAACTCTTGTGGATTGAAGCTATTTGATTTTTTTACATACCAAAGTGTAAGCAGTGTCTATGGAACAATTGTCCTCAATTTTATGTATGCAAGCATTAACATTCTTTTATATATGTCAACATGTTGTTACATTTATGAAAATGGATAAATTTGAAGAGATTCAAATTAAGATAGCATATAATAAATAATTATTAATACATGTCATTTTAACACAAGATGTGTGGTTTTTAAAAATTCCAAAAGATGAGAACCATCCTCTCACTTGTTAAACAGTTGGCTCAGAAACGTGACAGAGAGGTATGTACTTCTAGATTTAGACATGCCCAACGTGATCCTTATTATAGAATGAAGGAGAAATAGTTGCATTCTGCTTAAAGAGAACACTTTAAATGTTACTTGAGAAGAATCAGATGTTAAAGCATTAAGGAAATGAGCAAGATATCAAACTCTTGGTGAGAAACTGCTTGTAGATTCTGGCTTGAGCAGTGAACCTCTGATGCAGTGTTTAAGACAAAGAAGCTAACTCTCTTAGAATGATCTGCAAGTCATTGATATGAAAAGTGGGACAGAAGTCTAGGAAAATCATGTCAATCCCCCTTATTAATTTCCTTGTCCTTCAAGTCACTTTCAAATGACAAGATAAGACTATGAGAAAGAGGGTAAAGGGAGGAAGTGTTTGGGGAATCAGGATACTTGTAATGTAGGAGGAAAAAAATTGACAAGTTCATAACTGAATCCTCAGCATGAGAATAAAAGCATTATCGTATACAAGTCAAGATAGAAGAAATAGTTAAAGTTTATCTGATTGAACTTTCTTTTTCCCCTCTTTACATTTGAGAATTTCTGAACTATATACTTCCCATTCCCATCTGTTTGTCTTACTGAAGATTTTGTTCATACATGGAAACAATTCTGTTTATTTTTCATTATGCTGCTCTGTTAAGATAGATAGTTTCTTGTCCTTAACAAAGCAAAAATTAATAGTACATTAATAATAATATCAAAGCAGATACTAAGATAGTCCATTTCTTTACCTATCTTCTCCTTTCAGAGTCTATAAGCAATTATGATGTGAATTCATAGGTGCAAGGGTCCTGTCATGTACATAAGACACTATTATTTTATGAGGTTTGATAGCTTCTGGTTCTAACAATCATTTTTATTCTGAAATTGTCCTTAATCTGTTGCAGAAGAGGTGTGATACTGATGCTCTATTGTAACTAAGCATTCCATTTCCAGATGAAATATCTTAAGAAATTTTATTCATTTTGTGATGTCTCTGTGTTTCCAGAGTATAGTTTGTCTGAACTATATGTAATTATGAGAAAAAACAAGAGAGTATTGTCTGCTGATAAGGCAGTGGAAGCAGTAATGAGCAAGGAGAAGTACCTATTCAGGGTCTAGTGGACTAGGCAGATAAGTTTGTTAGAATTATGAATTTTTGTAAAGGAACATAATGGTAGGATCATGGGAAGAGACAACCCAATAGTTTAGTTTTTTCTAAATGCACTATTGCTTATTAATATTTGTCACTTTTTTAATAAAAGGAAACAGATTGTTCTGCATCAAAGGGATTTACACATATCTTTAAAAAATACACATTTGAATTTGACACAATTTAGCAAATCATATACTGCTTTTCAGCATGCATTATAAATTTAAATATCAAGCTGGGAGGTGGTGGCGCACGCCTTTAATACCAGCACTCTGGAGGCAGAGGCAGGCTGATCTCTGTGAGTTCGAGGCCGGGCTGGACCGATAGCCTCCAAAACAATACAGAGAACCCCTGTCTCATACAAAAAAACAAAAAAATTTAAATATCAGAGACAATCTAACAGGCCAACTTTTCTGAGCAATATCAGAATTTATTGCATGTATAAATGGAATTCTTAAAGAATGGATCAAGATATTATATTTAAACAAATGGCTTAAGTTTTCATTTGACAAAGAAAGAGGATGCCAAGCAGGAAGAATGATTACAAAAGTAACATCTACAGTCATCTACTCCATAAGAAACATTAGCATGTAATATCAATGTCAATGGTTCCCATGACACAGAGGTGTTGGCTGGTGATGGGTAAACTCTTGCTTTTCCTGGTACCACAAAAGGGGCTTCCCCATGTGAGGTATACCTCTTGCAACATTTGACTCACAATATGTCTATCTATGTACACCCTCTGACACAAATAGTGATTGATGCTTGGAACACACTTAGAATACCAGTCTGCAGTCAGTAACATAGCTTTGATTCCAGAAGTATCCAATTGTCTTAGCCAGGCAAGATCTTAGACCTTCCATCATAAGGAATAGTTTAAGCCTAAAGCAGAGCATGTTACCGTTGAAAGGGAGAGAGGAATGTGATATACGAAAGACTACAATAAAAGATGAGAGGAGTAACTATTCTCTTAACAAGGGGTGCCTAAGGATTGCTGAAGCTTTTCCAGTGCTGAGTCCATCTTCTTTCTACTCAGAACATAACTTCCCTCCATCCTCCTTTTCCCTTGGCCTTCCTCCTGACAGCTTTCAAGAGTATTTTTAGATTGCTTGCCCTGATATTTTCTCCCCTGTTGCCAATAAAACATCCTCAATTTCTCTTCCGTGTTTTTTAACAAGATTTTATACATGGGACCAAGAGTTTAAACAAGGGGCTTTGTGTCCTACATTGAAAATAAATTGCATAACACTCCCTGTGACATATGAACAATAATGACAAGAGTTTTATTGGGAAAAATAGTAATAATTCGAGTGGTGACAGTATCAGATACAATAAAAAAATGATATGTTGATACTAATGACTCAAGAGAATTAAGTCCTTGTAAAAAAGAAATCTATGAAGTTTCAATATTCCAAATACAGGAAATGAATTATTCTCTGGTAATTACCTGATTAGGTGTGGTTCCTTGGCAGCTTTTAGGGATGGTCTAGACAAATTTTCTTTGTTTTGTTACCATTCTATAAATCACAGCTCACTACTAAGTAAGAATTTACCTTGGTGGATAGGTAGTGGGATGGAGTAGATAGGGGAAAACAACCAAATTTATTGCATTTACTTTTCCTTTTGCAGGATTTCATTGTGCCTTTCGTTTTAATTAAGAGTGTTAGAGACTTTGCTCCAGAGAGGCTCAAGGATCTGGCATGGAGTCACGGAGTCTGCACCAAGAAAAGACTGTGACCATCTGATGTCATTCAAAGAAGTGGCCCAGAATAGGTGAACCATCTTCATATGGTTTCAATGGTTGTATGAAGTGTATTACAACTTGTGTTTATGTTGGAAGTTTCTAAGAATGGTTACAATAGTTACCAGATTATTTCCTGTCTCTTTCCTTTGCACTCCCAACTGGAAGCCCCACTAGCAGCCATTATCCTTTTAACATATATATATTTTTTTCTTTTTCATTTGTTTTTTATTTTCAAAGAGAGATTTGATATTCATAAGTGGTACAAGGATAATTAGTCTTTTTTTTCAATTTAAGTTTAGATAAGAAACGTGGTTGCTTCACAAGTCAGTTCCAGGTCCCTCTCCCATTCCCTCCCCTCCTCCCGTGCCCTCCCCCCAACCCCCTCATTATCCCCTCATTCCCCCAGGGAGGGTGAGGCCCTCCATGGGGGTGTCCATAGTCTGTCATTTCATATAGGGCAGAGCCTAGGCCCTTCCCCAAGAGTTCAGGGTGAGAGTGCACCTCACATTGTTCTATGGGAGTCCAAAGTCCGTGTGTATACTTGGGATGGGTACTGATGTGCTGCCCAAGGCTCAATAGATTACCTAGGCCTCCTCACTAACACCCATATGTCCTAACATATATTTTTATTAGGACAATGAGCAACAAAGGTACTTTTGTAACTAAGTATAGTTACAGACAAGAAAAAATGTGTCCAGTTGGCAACATATGCAGTTACTTTGCCATGCAGGATGAGAGAGTTTTGTCTCTTGTGGTTAATAATATTTGCATGTGTACCATCTGTAGCTGTTACAGAATACTTGATCACACTGTTGTAGTGTAAATAATAAAAACCTGGAAACATATATCAGGGTTAAAGCTTAAGATCAGAGAAGCAAAGTAGCCAGCCACTGGAGAGTTCTCACTACCAGCAATGCTTAGACCAAAGGGGCAATCCACTGAACCTCAAACTGCTCCTGACTCTACTGCTGCTGGGAGCTGAGACTCACTGAGACTGCCTTGCATTTCTGTCTCCTCCCACCTCCCATTCCTCTCTCCACCTAGTCATATCTCTCCTGTCTCTACCTCCCTAGTGCTTGGGTTAAAGCTATGCACTCTGTTTCTCTTCTTTTTTTTTTCTTTTTGGTTTTACAAAACAGGGTTTCTCTGTATTGTTTTGGAGGCTGTCGGTCCATCCCAGCCTCAAACTCACAGAGATCTGCCTGCCTCTGCCTCCCGAGTGCTGGGATTAAAGGTGTGTGCCACCACCGCCCAGCACTGTTTCTCTTTTAGTTTGATTCACTCTCATGTAGTCCAGGGTGGTCTTGAACTCAGAGAAATCCATCTTCCTCTGTCTCCTGAGTGATCGCATAAAGGTATGTACCATCACTGCCTTGCCTCTATGACTAACTAGTGTGGCTTAGGTATATTCCTAAATAATAGTGGTTCAGTGTGTGTGTATGTGTGTGTGTGTGTGTGTGTGTGTGTCTGTGTGTATGTGTGTATGTCTCACTAATGGCTTATATCTTTACTAGGTGTGTTGTTAATTAGTGCCTTAGCTCTGCATTCTGATCTTCATGCAGACTTTATTTGTTAGATTACAAACATTACATCGCTAAACACTGTGATATCCACGATTGCCTTAAAATTACTGTAAAAAAATCTATTTCTAGTTGTGGTGTGGCTCACCCTAGCAGACACCTTTCATTCAAGTGCTTTCTGATTAAATATTGTAAACAGGATTAATTAAAATCAGCCATAGGTTATGAGGAATAACAAACAACCTGTTGAGAGGAAAAAGGCCATGGAGAATAAGAGGGAGTCAGGAGGATGGATAGATACTTGGTGGTGTGAAAGAAAATGGCCTCCAAAGGGAGTGACACTATTAGGAGGTGTGGCCTTGTTGTAGGAAGTGTGTCACTTTCTGGGATGATGAAAGAGGAGGAAAGCCAGACTGGTAATTTCTTTGCCTCTCTAGGTAGCAGGAGCATCTGCTCCTGAGTCTTTATTGGTAAAATTGAATGAGTGAGGGTTAGTCAAGAGCAATATTTGCTACTTCAGTGTGATAGAGAACCATACAGACAGAGAAATCACACAAGGAAAGGACAAGACATCAGATTTCACAAGACACTTGGTTAAACCTCAAAGGGAGAATTAAGTAATATTAAAATGAAAAACTTTCTCATGTCAAACATGGGAAATATCATAATAAAGGGCATTCGGGCCCTATATAATGCTACTTTAGATGATTTGAAAATAGAAGCAGAAAATGAAAAGACAAATGGCTTAACTAAGATGGACATAATATTGATTGTAATTACTATCAGTCTGGTAAATTATATCTTATTTGTAATAGCCACAATGTTTTTGTGCCAAATCTGAAAACTAGATTGATAAGATACAAGCTTTATAAAGACTTATTAATAATAAGAAGAAAAATATTCAAACATAAACAGAGGAATTTACACAAGAACCTACTTGGTCACTAAATGATGAAATATATGAGGGTCAAGGTTGTTTGAAAACCAACCTTAATCATCCAGGTACTATATAAGAGCTACCAGCATTCCCAAGGTTATCAAGAACTTAAATGGAATGCTATAAAATTTTTAGATTTGAAGAGATATAAGAAGGAGTTTGCTTCATATGGTACACATTCACCCTATGTAAAGCAGTTATTAAATTCATGAACAACTCAGAACAGAATCATTCTCCAAAACTGGAAAGACTTTGGAAAACCAATATTAGAAGCTGGTCCTCAGTTACAATGGAGAACATGATGACACGAGGAAGATAGGGCCATTGTACAGTGAAATAGGGCTAGGGGTACTAATATTTCCGAAGATTAGTTTCCAGGTGAAGCTCAATATGCTGAATTACAAAGGCAGCTTGAATTTAATGTTTACACCTTGGTGATACATGGTTTAGCAGTTTTAAGTGCTTAGAACAAAGTTAAAGAATAAAGAAAGAGGTCTGAGTCACTTACTAAAATTATACAAGGCTGAAAATAAAGCCTTCATTGCTTTTTTTTGCAGAAATACCCTTAAACTGTTAAGAGAATAGTCTCAGATCCAGATGTCAGACAAATATTAAATAAATCTTTGGTTTTAAAAAAGATATACACAGATCCAAGGAGGAAGGGGAAAAATACAAGATCTCCTGTGTAAATTGGGAATGGAGAGAGTAGGGGATAGGGTGAAGTGGGAGAGGGGAGGGGGAAAGTGGGAGTGGGGAAAATAATTTAATAACAATTGAAATTAAAAATGCTAATTTGGAATGAAAATGATTATTAAGTCTCTAAAGGAAAGATCAGCACCAATAAATGAATGGATTAGAATCATGACTGACATTGGATCTCCAGTTTATGATGTTACTCTGATAGAATAAGCAGTTCTGAAAGTTGTAAGAAAAATCAAAATGTGATGTGTTTTACTTGTGGTAAGAAAGATCATTTGAAAACGGATTGTAAGCAAGGCTTTTCTACAAACAAAGTGTTTTCTCGAAATAATTCAAGCAGCAAGGCACCAACCTTCTGGAGTATGTAGAAGGTATAGAAAAGGCTGGCATTGGACTAATGAATGTAGATCAACAAGGAACAAGGAAGGTAATCCTTTGTAGTTGGTAAACACTCCAAGGGGCCTTCCAAAGGTCACAATATTAAGTTTGATTCAATCATTCCCTGTCAGCACTGGAAAAACTATACACAGAGCAATTAAAGGATTCAATGCCTGTTGTTAAAAACCACATTTCTTGCGATGTAATTAAAGACAGAACAACTTCAGTAGATAAAACAAACTATTCAGAAAAAAATCACAATATAAGTATTTTGGGCAAACTGCTCTAAATGATCATAGACCAAAGCTAAAAATAAGAGTGAATGGCATTGACATTGAAGAATTACTAACCACTGGGACAGATATAGGATTAATTTCACCAAAATAGTGGCATCCAAATTCACCTCTTCGGGAAGTACATATTCAGTTTCTAGGAACTGGCAGTTTAACTCAGGTAAAACAAAGTGCAAGTTGGGTTGAGTGTATGGAGCAGAAGTACAAATATGAAAATTAGCCATGAAATTATGGATATCTGATTTGTTGCAACAGTGGAAAACACAGGTTAATATTTCTCCAATCTCAGAAACAAACTTTAAAATATGTGGAAAAACATTAAAAGGTATTATCAAGAACAGACACAAGCCATCAGGTTGTACATAAGCAGGACACAATAGCCTTTCAAAGGCACCAAACACCAGACCTTTAAAATGTGTAACAGGAAAAACTGTGTGGGTGGAAAAATGGCCTTGGACATGAGAAAAATTACAAGCAATAGGATAAAAGGTATAGGAGCAACAAAATTCTCATGTATTTGTCATTTTAAAAGAAATCTGGAAAATGGAGAATTATAACATATTTAAGAGTCATTAATATGGATTCAGCCAATGGGTTCTTAACAACTTGGAAGTCCCTTGCCTTTGTTATTACCTAAGATATATCTATCAAACTGACTGATTTAAAAGATTGCTTTTTAAATATACCTTTACAAGAAGAGGGTAAAGAAAAATTTGCCTTCACACTTCCCCATTAAATGGTATTACTGTAGAATTCTTCCACAAGCAGTGTTATGTTACCTAACATTGTGTCAATATTTTGTACAACAGCCCTTTGAAATAATTCTCAGTACTTCTTCAATCTTAAATTTATGATTATATGCATGATATCTTTCTGGCTGATTCAGACACAGATGACACAGAAAAAAATGATTAAAGTAGTAAAGAGAATTTGGCCTTTCTGAGCATTACATGTTGTTCCTGAGAAAATACAAAGAAGATATTCTATTAATTTTTTAGGATATAAGGTAGTTTTAGGGAAAATACCACCACAGAAAATACAAGTCAAGTCAGATCAATTACAAAACTCAACTATTTTCAATATTGCTGGGATATCTTAGCTAGCTACAGGCACAATTGGATTAACTACTCAAGAGCTCAAGTAAATTATTTCAAATATTACAATACAAGGACATAAATAGTCCAAGAAGAGTATCTTCTAAGGCTGAGAGAGAATTGGCTCTGGCAAGAAAGGAATAACTTTGATGCACATGTGAATTGCTTGGATCCAATGCTTGACTGTATTTTAGTTAGTTTGCCTTCTACTCGTTCTCCCACAGAAATTATGGTGCAGAAAATAGTTAATATCTTAGAATGGATATTTTTATCACACAAGTTGAGTAAAAAATATGACATATGTAGAAAAAGTTTCTGAATTAATACTGAAAGAAAAAATGAGATTTCATTACATAGAAGAAACAGACCTAGAACAAGTTGTGGTAGCTATTACTAATGCTGAAGTTGCTTCAATATGGGCAGAAAATTTATATTGGCAAGAGCTTGCAGCAATTTTGTAGGGAGAGATTAACAACACCTATCTTGAAAGGAAGAGATTTCATTTTATAAAAATAACCAATTGGATTCTCCCTCATACACTAAAAGCAAGAGATACCACTTTATGAAAGAACTAATTGGGTTCTTCTTCGTATGCTAAAAGGACATCAATTTTTGGAGGCTTTCTTTCTATACCAAAGCAAGCAAATCAGGAAAGGCAGGTTAGAAGTCAGGAAAAATAAGTAAAGTGACTCAAAGTCCTTATTATGTTGTTTAAAACTCAGAATTATATGTGACTCTTATGGTGTTATTAGATGTTCCTGAATCTCAATATATTTACTTATTCATAATATGCAGAAATAGTTACTGTATATATTGAAACTGATAAACTTACTCTGGGTGATTAAGTATTTATTTTAGTAATTATTCTACTAATACAAGTAATCAGAAATAGAAATCATCCATTGCATATAACACATATCAGTTCTCTTATGTATCTACCATTGCCTCTAGGACGAGATAATGATGAAATAATAAGCTGTTAGTAGGAAATATGATGGAAGATTCAGAATTTTATAAGAAACATCAAGCTAAGTTGGAAGACAGATTTTTCTATTACCTGGCAACAAGCCAAGCAAGTTATAAGGAAAAAAATAATAATGTATTGAATACATATGTAATTTATTTAAGGAATAAATAATAAATAATTTATTTAAAAATTAAATAATGTATTAATTTAATAAATTATTTCTTCTTTGTATAATCAGTTTCCCTTTTCTGCAGAAAGTAACACAAAAGCTACCAAAAGGAATGAAATTTGACAAATAAAGTATATGCACCATACCATAGATACACATTCAGTATTTCAATAGGCAACTGCTTTATGTTCTGAAAAAGCTGATTTTGCAATTACACATTTTGTAAACACTATGGCTATATTAGAAATTCCTTTAAGAATCTTGTTTCTCTTGTAAAATGAAACTTCTTTTGCATATTACAGCATAAGGCATATTAAAGTTATACCACACAATCCTACAGGACAAGCAGTTAAAAAAGCTATAATCTCAGACTACAATACATGCTTAGTACACAAAAAGGGGTAATATAGAGCCCCCAAATATAGGTTACACAGTACTTTATTAATTTTAGGTATTTTAATTGTAAATGAGAAAAGAAAAACAATTATGGAGATACATTGTACAGTAGAAAACTGCTGAATCAAATCAGTCTGTGTATTTTAAAGATGGGTTGATCTCAGAATTAAAACTGGAATGTGTGTTGTGTTGGGTAAGACATTAGAGTTCATCAGACATTTTAGTTATTCAGTCTGAACTAACTTATGAAGACTAACAATTGCCTTTCATTTGATTTGGTATGAAAAGATCAAAATAAACAGTCATAATATTTTCAAGTGATAATTTAGGAATGGCATATTTGTATTGCTAGAATGAAATGAAAAAGTGGGTAATCCCATGTTAGAGTGCTAAACTGTGGATTGCAAAACAGGCCACACCATCTTGGACAATCAGCCTTTGAGGTTCTTCTTAAATGAAAAGGATATTTGTATTTGCTATTAAAATAAAGTTAAAAGATTCAAAATGTTTTAACTAATTCAGAATTGTTATTAATATTTGGAGCTAAGATAAAATATTTGAATAACGTGGTGGTAGCCCATGTCTTTAATCCCAGAAGACACAAATAAATGTCTATAAATTAGTTATTTTCTATACTTATTCTAGAGTTACAGTGAACAAGGTGATAGTGGTGCATGCCTTCAGTCCCAACACCAAGGGGCAAAACTCAAATCCTAATTGGTATTGTGGTAGTTTGAAGGTAATTGTGGTGGTTTGAATGCAATTGGACCCTATAATCCCATAAACTCATAAGGAATGGCACTATCAGGAGGCATGGCTTGTTGGAGTGGATATGGCCTTATGGAATGAAGTGTGTCTCTGTGGAAATGGGATTTGTAGTTTCAAGTACTAATGATGTGATGTAGTGAGTCTGGTGACTTCTTATTGCCTGTAAAATGTACACTTTTCAGTTTTAGTACCATGTTTGCCTGAATGCTGTCATGCTCCCCTTCATGATAATGAACTGAATTTCTGAAACTCAATTAAATGTTTTCTTTATAAGAGTTGCCATGGTCATGGTATCTCCTCAGAGTAATAGAAAACCCTAACTAAAACAGGTATGTTTGTACACTATTGAACTCACATATTGTATTTACAGATTATTATAAAAGCTCTTTATAAGGTTCCTAGAATGGCTGCAAATTTCCAATGGGAACAAGAACAAATAGCAACTTTTGTGACTTCTAGTAAGGTCTTCTCCATGTGTGCAACCCCAAGTAATACTGAATGAGATGTTCCCCTAATTATAAATATTATATTTATTCTTGAGTTGAAAACTTGGAGATTCTTCAGAAAGTAAAAATCAGCCAATCAACATTGGACCTTTGGTTCTATTGTAAGTGCTTTCCATATACAGAGAATAAATATTCTGTGTTTGAGAAACAAATGTGAAGATTTTACAAGGCATGGAGACACTTATTGTCAGTCACCTATGGTCTTAAAGATACCCTTAAATTCAGGGATTGAGTCTGTTCAAGGGGAGAGACTTTTGCAGGCTTAGTTTTAGAGGTAAATGTATTATAGTGGAACTGACACCTATCTGAATTCCTTCATGACTCGGATGTAGTAACAAAAGGTTACGTGTCTCCCAACACTGAGGAAATAACTTAGTTGCCCCTAGTCCCCATCCTTAAAATGCTCATCCCTTCCTTAAAAGCACATATAGAACTTGGAAACCAATGGAATGGTAACAATATTTGGCTGACACAAGGTTTATTGATGGTTCAAGCACTGATGGTAACAAAACTAAAATGGAAAGTGACATCCTATAGACTGGGAAATGCAATGGCCAATACTGAGGAAGGAACCACAAATTCAGCACAGCACTATTGTATATAAAAAAATAAGAAAGCTAAGAGAAAATCTCTATTTTTACAATTCATGGTACATGTGCAATGGTACAGCTAAATGGTCATCAAAATGAAAAAATTACTAAATGGCAAACATATATGGTCATAGAAGGCATGAATGGAAATGGCATAACAGACATAAACTTAACAAAGACATAAAGTTCTATTTACTTCATACAGGCAAGACAGACAAAATATCTTTAAATAATGAAATAGTGAACATGTTTAAGAACATAATATGAAAATTTGCCAGGAAACAAATTCAAAATAAATCAGCAAGAATGTTAGATTACTTTTTCCACTGAGTAATAATCCATTGTATGAATGTACCACATATTCTCCATCCATTATTTGGTTGAAGAGCATCTGACATGCATTCAGTGTCTGGATATTACAAATAATGCTGCTATGAACATTGGTGAGCAGATGTCCTTGTTGTATGAATGTGCATTCTTTGGGTATATGCCCATGAGTGGAATTGCTGGATCTTTGTAGGAGGAAGTCTGATGCCGCCATTAAACATGTGACTTATTAGAGGCGCATACAGATGAGGTAATAAAAGGGCGGTTTACCACACCGCTAACCACACCCACTTTAGGCAGGACTAAAGACGTATACGGCTGGACGTAAAGACGTATACGTACGTAGGCGGAACTACGTCACTACCCAGGCCCACTTTTGGGCATGGCTAGGGGCGTTACGGGGGAAGGCATAAAAGACAGCGCACAGGAAGTCTCGCTCTCTTTTCCTGGAGTTCGGCTTCCGGTCCGGCCGCTAGCTGAGAACTAGATCCTCTGGGTTTGGTATCTTGTGAGTAATTTTCTATATTAAATACTTAGCCTTATTTTCAGTAATTGTGTGTCGCGTATAGTTACAGCGTCCTTGAAGCCAACAATTTGGTGTCGGGAGCGGGATTGAAATCCGGATCCAGGCGCCCCAGAAAAGCGGTTTCTCTTGGCCCGACCAGGCACACGTGGACTCTCCTTTCGCTAAGTTCCTCACCACTTCGCTCGGCAAGGCATGATTCCTGCCGCCAGGAACCAGCACCTACTACCTGCCGGTAAGGTTAGGCGGTATTCCAAGATTTCTCTTGCGGCCACGTGCTGTTTTACTGGCGGCCTGCTGACTCCGGCCACGTGCTCTTTCGCTGGCAGCCTGTTGATTTCGGCCTGAATTACTCCATTGGTAACAAACGTAACTGCTTTATACAATGTCAACAGCTAACACTATGATGCAGGATGTTAAGAATTTTCTTGTTTTTTGTATGGATGGGATTTTAGAAAGGGTTGAGGACCTACCTGAAAGGTACTTCCTACCCACGATGGTGATTATTAGCTTCATATTCAATATAATTTTGTTAATGAAATGGCTCAAATATAGGAATAAACTTATACAGGTCATACAGTCATCGCAGGATAGTTTTGAAATCTTAATACAAAGGATTCAGGAAGTGCAAAATTCATTGCAGGAGAGTAAGAAAGGGTTGGTAGATAATATTCAGGATATTAAAAATGATAATGTAGGTCTGACGAACAGATTTAAAGAGATGGAACACAAAATTGAATTACTATCAGGAAAAATGTGTTCCACAGAGAGAATTGAAAAATTGGAACATAATGTGGAAACATTTAACGAAAAACACGGTTCCATGTTTGATGATTTCACTAGCAAATTACAAAGACTGGAACATACAATTGAAATGCTAGCAGAAAAGAATTGTTCCATGTCTGAGAGCAATGATAAACTAACTGATAGAATATCATTTGTAGAAGGCAGTTTACATGCTATTGAGGTACTTGCTAAGGATGAGAATATTAGAAATTTGGAATCACATGTAAATGATGAATGTAAAAAAATGAAAGATTCCATGACGTCCTTAGAAAATTATTTGTCCCAAGAACTTCAGGAGCTCAGAGAAACAATGATGAATAGACTGCAGGATTTAGAAGACACTCAATCTGATACTTCAGAATCAGAAATACAGGCAACAGGTCAGGACAGGAGTTTCCCAAAGCTTCTCAAATGCCGGAATTATTTCCCTAAGGTTGCTATGCATTCCCCTATGGTTTTTCCGGTATCTGTAACAGAAAAACCAGCAACGAAAAAACAATCAAATGGTCCCATTGCTTATCACTGGGAGCCTATACAGATGAAGGATCTAAAAAATATTAAGGAGGCCATTGTCCTGTATGGTCTTCATTCTCCCTTTGTCAGAGAGCTCCTAACCTCATGGGCTACTGTAAATAAAGTAACCCCAAAAGACTGGGCCCAATTAGCCTCTGCAGTGCTCGAAAATTCTTGCCAAATTCAATGGAGAGTTTTGTGGAGGCAAGAAGCAAAAGCAATTGAGATTCAGGAATTGCAGAAGGGTCATGAAGTACCCCAAGACAAGATTCTTGGGGAGGGTCCTTATGCTGACACGCAGGTTCAATCTGCATATGACGAGCACATGTTGTCTTTGTGCCGTACAGCTGCTTTAAATGCCTTGGATAAGGTTTGTGAAACAGGAGAGATAATGCAACCCTACACCAAGGTATTACAGGGCCCAAGGGAAAGGTTCACTGAATTTTTAGAGAGATTATCCAGAGCAGTAGAAGTACAGGTAGCGAACCCAGAATCCAGGCGTCTTCTTATAGAATCTTTGGCATATGAGAACACGAATCCTCAATGCAGGCAGGTAATTTGGCCATTAAAAATAAGATCAGCGCCATTGGAGGAATGGGACCTACATACAGCGAACCTGGAATGAAAAAGTCAGGATACAGGAGCTTGGGTAGGTGAAGCTATTTCTACAGGCTTGAGGAGGCACCAGGATGCCAAATACCCTACCTGTGATGATATAGAGGCCTGGGTAGGGAAGGCAATCTCTAAGAATTTTAATAGGCATAAAGATACAACATGCTTTAACTGTGGTAGAATAGGACATCTTAGTAGGAACTGTAGACAACGCGTTCCTAGAAATAATGCTTTTACCAGGAATGCATCAAACAGAAGGTCTAAGCCTCCTGGTCTATGCAGGAGGTGTGGGAAGGGGCGCCATTGGACTGATGAATGCTTTTCCACAATAGACAGACAAGGTAGATCTTTACAGCCAAAAAACGGAATAAAGGGGCTCAACCGAGCCCCAAACAGAGAGGTTATCCGGTCATTCCCAGTGACAGTGGAGGACAGCCTCTCCCAGGACAATTAGAAGATCCACTGCCCATTGTAAATAATACGGCACTGGATAATACATTAGCTCCAGAGGATGAATCAATTACATCAGGAGGAGATACAAAACATATATTTTGGCAAACTTCTATACAATATCATAGACCCAAACTTCCAGTTAAGGTAAATAATAGGGTGATTTACGGATTACTGGACACCGGAAGTGACGTCACTATCCTTAATCAGCAGTCCTGGCCACACAACTGGGCTTTAAAAGAGGTTAATGTTCAATTCTTAGGGATTGGAACCCTATCCGAAGTTAAACAGAGTGTCAGATGGATTGACTTTATTGGGCCAGAAGGACAGAGAGGAAGGTTAAAGCCATATGTTGCAGATATTCCTATAAACCTCTGGGGTCGCGATCTACTCCAGCAATGGAATACACAGATTAAAATTCCTCCTGTATCAGCTAGGAATTATAGACAAGCTCTTAGTGGTAGTAAGAATATAGTAAGACAGTACAGAAAACAGATGCCAAATGTACAGGCTGTACAGAAGCAAGATGCTAGTGCCAAACCTCCAGAGCAACCGAAAGCTCTACCATTAAAATGGCTGACAGATGAACCCGTCTGGGTGGGTCAATGGCCTATGACATCTGAGAAGTTAGAGGCTTTGGAGAAGTTAGTTCAGGAACAGCTAGATGCTGGACATATTGAGGAATCAACTAGTGCATGGAATTCGCCTGTTTTTGTTGTCAAGAAGAAGTCTGGTAAGTGGAGAATGGTTACTGATCTTAGAGCGATCAACAAGGTAATTCAGCCTATGGGGTCTCTACAACCTGGGATGCTGTTACCTTCTCTAATTCCTAAGGATTGGCCAATTATAGTTATAGACTTAAAAGATTGTTTCTTCACCATACCGTTACAAGAAAACAACAGAGAAAAGTTCGCCTTCACGGTACCTACCTATAATAATTCCCGTCCGGTACAGAGATTCCAGTGGAAGGTACTACCTCAAGGTATGTTAAACAGTCCAACTTTGTGTCAATATTTTGTGAATAAACCTCTAGAAATAATTCGTAAAAAATTTCCACATTCGTTAATATATCATTATATGGATGACATATTATTGTCTGATTCAAATAAGGATACTTTGGAAAAGATGTTTGAGGCAGTAAAGGAAATTTTGCCTCGCTGGGGATTACAAATTGCCCCAGAAAAAATACAAAGAGGAGATTCTATTAACTATTTAGGTTATAAAATAGATGCTCAGAAAATTAGACCACAGAAAGTATAGATCAGAAGAGATTGTTACCGAACTCTTAATGATCTTCAAAAACTATTAGGAGAAATCTCTCAATTACAGACGATTATTGGTGTAGAAGGGCATGTGATTTAAAACACCTGAAAATGGCTTTAAAAGGAGATAAAGACCTAAACAGCCCACGAGTACTATCAGCTGAGGCTGAAAAAGAATTAGAATGGGTAGAAAAGAGAATATTAGAAGCACATGTGGACCGTGTGGATCCAAATCTGGACTGTATCTGGTTATTTTACCATCTAGAGAATACCCCTCAGGAATATTAATGCAGAGGGACGACATCATTCTAGAATGGGTATTTCTGCCACATAAACAGAATAAAAAATTGAAAACCTATATAGAAAAGGTCTCAGAGTTGATATTAAAAGGTAAATTAAGCCTTCGTCAACTGACTGGGAAAGACCCAGCTGAAATTATTGTACCTTTAACAAATGAGGAAATTTCCTCCTTATGGAAGGATAATGAGTATTGGCAAATAGCTTGCAGTGACTTTTTGGGAAGTATTAGTAATAAGTATCCCAAAACAGAGAGAATCAAATTCATAAAGAAAACAATTTGGATTCTTCCACGTATCGTGAGGCAAACACCTATTTCTGGAGTTCTTACCTTCTACACGGATGCAAACAAATCAGGTAAAGCAGGGTATAAGTCAGGAAAAATAAGTAAAGTAGTTCAAAGCCCTTACAACTCCATACAAAAGGCAGAGTTATATGCCATTCTCATGGTACTTAAAGACTTTACAGAGCCTCTCAATATAGTCACGGATTCTCAGTATGCAGAAAGAGTTGTCCTGCACATTGAGACTGCAGAATTTGTTCCTTATAATACAGAATTAACCTCATTGTTTTTACAATTGCAGGAAATCATCAGAAACAGGACTCATCCTATATATATAACACACATCAGATCCCATACAGGTCTGCCAGGTCCTCTGGCACAAGGCAATGATGAAATTGATCATTTATTAGTAGGTAATGTGTTGGAAGCTTCAGAATTTCATAAGAAACACCATGTTAACAGCAAAGGTTTAAAGAAGGATTTTTCTATCACCTGGCAACAAGCCAAAGAAATAGTAAGAAATTGTCCCAGTTGCTCATTGTACAATCAAACTCCATTACCAGCAGGTTGTAATCCTAAAGGTGTTCACAGAAATGAACTTTTGCAAATGGATGTATTTCACTTCCCAGAATTTGGCAGTTTGAAATATGTACACCATACTATAGACACGTACTCAGGCTTCCAATGGGCTACTGCCCTCAGCTCTGAAAAAGCTGACTCTGTTATTACACACCTCTTAGAGGTAATGGCTGTTATGGGTATACCTAAAACAATAAAAACTGACAATGGTCCAGCATATGTCTCCAGTAAATTGGAACAATTCTTCAAATATTATAATATAAAACAATGTAACTGGTATACCTTACAATCCCACAGGACAAGCAATAATTGAAAGGTCTAACCGAACCTTAAAAGAGATGCTTCATAAACAGCCAGGGAAAACAAAGACACCTAGACACAGGTTACACAATGCTTTACTAACGTTGAATTTTCTTAATGCTGATGAAAAAGGACAAACTGCAGCAGAAAGACACTGGACTACAGAGAAGACTTCTCAACTGAACCAACCGGTGTATTTTAAGGATGTTATGACCTCAGTCTGGAAACCAGGATATGTGTTACGTTGGGGAAGGGGTTATGCTTTTGTTTCCACAGGAGAAGGAAAGGTTTGGGTTCCATCAAAATTAATTAAAATTCGATCAGAACAGAAAACATCTCAGGAGGAGGAAGATAACAGCCCATCTACAAATTCATAGTCCACCATGGGTAAAGTGACCTCCTAAAAGGAAAGAGAAGTGTTTTGTTTTTGTATTCACAGGTAAACTCAGCAAAGAATACTGGACTTATGGATTCCTGTAGAAGAATGAATAGCTACCCTGAGGACCATCAAACAAACAGTATCTCACTGTGTGGTATCAAAGTCTAAATCTCTCTATATTGTTTTTTCATAGTACCCTTTTATCTTTATTTCTTTACATACCTCAGTTCCCATTCATTTAACTGAAGCTGGCTTTGGAGTTGGATTGGCTCTCCTACTCTAAACCCAAGCATATTATTTAAATACAATTCAGAATTTCTGTATTATATCAAAGAGCCATTGATATAAGACAGAAGAAATAAAATGAGGGACTGTTATCTGTGGATTTCTTTTTCTGAACAGTCTAATTTCCTCCAGGTTTTCCATCTTCCCTATTGTTACCTCTTCTGTATGCATACATATGAAAGTTAAAATATTTCTTTGTTAACAGTAATGTTTGAGTTTTCCAGAGAACAAGGGATTTCCTGACAGCAATCTTCAACTGCTTCCGAAAGAGAATGAGGATCCACTTCCTTGACTTTACCTGATTCGACTGGAGGCATCTGAATTGCCCCACATCATTGACTCCACCTGACAAGCACTATCCTGAAACTGGCTTGAAACTACATCACTCTACACAACTCCGGATCAAGAAACTGAAACGGCACATCTTCTACAATCTGGCCAGAGCTTCAGATGAGAGCTTCAATCAACACTAGAACCCCAGTCAGGAACTTCAATCAAGCATCTCCTGCCATACTGAGACTGTCTGATCTACTGAGATTTTGTTATACTAACATTTTCTTTTCACAGGTCCCCATGAGATTATCATCGTCCCATCTCAGCAGGAAGTAGTTTTGAGAATTCCACGCCCCTTCTCCCTACTATTGATATTATAAGATAGTACACCTGTTAGTGTTAGTTTTCAATTATTTTACAGTTGGGATTGGAAGGAGGTGTTCATATTTGGGTGTTTCTTTCAGATAAGTTTAGGTTTAGATAGAAGTTTGATCATTTTGTTCATGGACACAAGTTAGTTGTCCTTTTTTAGACTAAAAGGGGAATTGTAGGAGGAAGTCTGATGCGGCCATTAAACATGTGACTTATTAGAGGCGCATACAGATGAGGTAATAAAAGGGCAGCTTACCACACCGCTAACCACACCCACTTTAGGCAGGACTAAAGACGTATACGGCTGGACGTAAAGACGTATACGTACGTAGGCGGAACTACGTCACTAGCCAGGCCCACTTTTGGGCATGGCTAGGGGTGTTACGGGGGAAGGCATAAAAGACAGCGCACAGGAAGTCTCGCTCTCTTTTCCTGGAGTTCGGCTTCCAGTCCGGCCGCTAGCTGAGAACTAGATCCTCTGGGTTTGGTATCTTGTGAGTAATTTTCTGTATTAAATACTTAGCCTTATTTTCAGTAATTGTGTGTCACGTATAGTTACAGCGTCCGTTGAAGCCAACAGATCTTGAGGTAGAATGATTCCGATTTTCCTGAGAAATGGTCATACTGATTTCCAAAGTGTATGCACAATCTTGCACTCCCACTAGAAATGGACGAGTGTTCCCTTTTCTCCATATCCTCTCCAGTATAAACTGTCATTGTTTTTTTTTTTTTTTTGCATTTCCTTGATGGCTAAGAATGTTGACCAATTTCTTATGTGTCTTTCAGCCATTTTAAATTCCTATATATAGAATTCTCTGTTTAGTTGTGTATCCCACTTTTTATTTGGATTATTTAGTATTCTGGTCATTAGCTTATTGAGTTCTTTGGATATATTAGAAATCTTCCCTTTGACAGATGTGGGTTTGGTGAAGATCTTCTCCCATTCCTTATGCTGCCATTTTATCTTGTTGACTGTATCCTTTGACTTACAGAAGCTCCTTAGTTTCAGGAGTTCCCATTTACTAATTATCATTCTCTGTGTAGGTGCTACTGGAGTTATGTCCATGAAGTGATCTTCTGCACCAATTCGTTCAAGGGTACCTCCCACTTTCTCTTCTAATAGGTAGTGTGCCTGAATTTACATTGAGGAATTTGATAAATTTTTACTTAAATTTTGTACATGGCAATAGATATAGATCCATCTCCAATCTTGTACAAGTCAGCATCCAATTATGCCAGCACCTTTTGTTTTTTCCATTGTATAAGTTTAGATTCTATGTCAAATTATCAGGTGCTCATATGTGCAGATTAATATTAGGGTTTTCAATTCAATTACATTGGTCTACCTGTCTATTTTTATGCCAATACCAAGCTGTTTTAATTTCTATAGCTCTATAGCAGAGTTTGAAGTCAGGGATGGTGATACCTCTGGAAATTCCATTATTGTACAGGTTGCGTTGAGTATCCTGGGTTTTTTCCCATGTAAAGCTGAGTATTTTTCTTTCAAGGACTGTGAAGAATTGTCCTGAGATTTTGATGGGCATTGAATTGAATCTGAAGATTGCTCTTGATAAGATTTCAATTTTACTATGGTGATCTTACCTATCAAATAGCATGGGAGTTATTTGCATTTTCTGGTGTCTACTTTGATTTCTTTCTTTAAAAACTCAAATTTGCAGGTAAATGGTTAGAACTGGAAGAAACCATCCTGAGTGAGGTAACCCAGTCACCTAAAGAAAATCATTGTATGGTCTCACTCATATATAGATATTAGACATAGTACAAAGGACTACCTGTGTACAATCCACTCCTCCAGAGAATCTAGGAAATAAAGAGGATCCTAGAAGATACATATTTGGTCCCCTAGAGAAGGGGAAAGTTACAAGAGCTCCTGGAAAATTGGAAGCAAAGCAGGTGTGGGGAGAGAGGTAGGAATAAAAGAAGAGGAAAGGGGGTATAATGCTAAGGATCAGGAAGACTGAGTTGGGGGAAGCATAGAGGAGAGAAAGAAAAGAGATACCTTAATAGAGGGAGCCATTATAGGCTTAATCTGGCAGTAGGTAAATGTCCAGAGATCCCCAACTAAGAATCTAAGAAATAGTACAGAGGTTATCTTAAATGTCCTTTCCTTATAATGAGATTGATGACTACCTTAAATGCTATCCTAGAGCCTTTATCCAGTAATTGAGTAAAGTAGAAGCAGACACTCATAGCTAAGCACAGAGCCATTCTTCTGGAATCTAGTTGTAGAGAAGAAGGAGGCATAAGCAAAGAGGTGAAGACCATGCTGGATAAATCCACAGAATCAGCTGATCTGACAAAGTGAGGACACAAGGAACCCAGTCATAAAACTGTGGAACTCAACCAAGACCTCTGAATGTGGTTGCCTGTTAGGAGACCTGGGCAGTCTACAAGACCTCTAACAGTGCAGCCAGTGTTTATCCCTAGTGCAAAAATGGAATTTTGGAGCCCATTCCTCATAAAAGGATACTCTCTGAGCCAAGATACATGGAAGAGAGCCTAGGACCTCCCCCAAATGATGTAACACTTTGATGATTCCTCATGGAAGGCCTCACACAGTGGATGGGTGTGGGATGCATGGGTTGGTGGGGTGCGTGGGAGGATGGGAGGGAGAGGGAACTGGGATTGATTATGTAAAATAAGATTTTTTTCTAAATTTAATTAATTAAAAACAATTAAGAAAAAGAATGATAAGTTACACATTTGAAAAACTTGAAAGTTTATCCATAACTCTAAAAAGTAAGGAGAAATGAAGGACCAAATTAATACAGAATAACTCTGTGAGAATCACCATTATAAGGAATTCATAGCCAGGCAGTGATTCACAGCTATAGTCCTAGCACTTGAGAGGCAGAGGCAGACACAGAAGAACTACAATAATTGAAATTAAAAAGCTGTTTGCAAAGGGTGGATGAAATTCAAAGTGAATGTCTTTCAATTTTTGATCTAAAAATAAATACACTTAAAATTTATATAAAGAGAAAAGTGAATATAGGTTTATTCATCAACACATACTAAGGTATATTTATCTCAAAATTTCCAAACATTTTTTAATTGAAAGATGATTATTTTTCTGTTGTCAAAATAATTTTCTCTTAGGGAAGATATAATCTGTCAAAAATAGAACTGCCCAAAGTAAGTGTTAAGGCAGGGTTTTACCTTTATCCTTCAAAAGCCAAAAAGCACCCAACTAGGGATTCCAGAAACCACTGGACAAGTGACACACCTGAAGAAAATGGACATACCATCAAGAGAAAACTTCCGAAGAAAAAGAGTAAATTGGTCAAGTGGTATCACCCACCTCTATTTGACTGGCTTGAAATCCCAGACTAGCAACAGCATCCATACCACAATCTCGCTATTGTTGACTGTTGTGTTCTACATAGCCTAGATGTCACTGAGCTGACAAACACCAATCTAAGATCAGATTTGGAATACAATCTCCTAAGGAAATTCAAATTGCTAAATTTATGTGAGAGTAACACAAACATTTTAGAGAACTTTGAACTCAAAACAGTTTAATCCCAAGTCTTCCAAATAGAATCCAGCAGATATTGTGGAAAGTTTGTCAAAAATAGTTTCATTATTGCAAATAAGTTTACTGTGTTACAATAAAACCATTGCTTTGTATTTAGACAAATGGTGGGAAGTTACAGGATATTTGATCACACTCTGAACAATGAGACTTCATTATTTTCTTTAAAATTCTGTTTCTGTTTGTGATGTGGCTAAGTTCTAGCACACACCTTTAACCCAAGGACTTTGTACTTGAATATTGCAAACAGGAGTAAGTAAAGTCAACTATAGTTTAGGAGGCAGAGCATGCAGCGAGTTGTCAGAAAAAAAAATATTAGTGAGTAAGAGACAGACAGCATGATGAATAGAGAGATGAACAGTAATGAAAAGGGACAATAAGTTTGAGGATCTGTGTTTGAGGTTGCCTAAAAGAAAGCTATTTCCGGGACATCAGTGAAGGAGAAAGGTCAGTTGTACACTTTCTCTGCCTCTCTAAGCTACAAGTTTTCACCACAGTATCTGGCTTCCAAGTCTTTTTTTTAATTGGTAAAATTGAATAAATGAGATTTAGATGAAAACAAGAAGTAGGGTCTGGATTGTTGAAATCAACTCACCAGCCAGAGCTGGATCAATCCATGCTAGGCTTTGTATTGCTCTAACTCCTCAGAAGACAGACCAGGTTTTTCCATTTATCCTCTAGGTAACATAAACTATAGAAACTAGGCAGCGGTGGCTTACAGAACTCAAGAAACAGGAAGATGAATCACTCTGAGTTCAAGGCCACCCTGACCTACAAAGAGTGAAGAATAACACACCTAACACTTTGATCACATGCCTTTAATCCTAGAACTGAAGAGGTAGAGACAGGATTAATATGGAAGGGCAGAGAAAGGAGTAAAAGGAGGAAGAAACAGGATCAGAGCCTTTTACTTCTGAGTAAAACTGGAGACAGGATTGCCATTTCACCTGGGTAGAGGTAAGATCTACTGGCTTGGCTGCTTTGCTTTTCTGACCTTCAGTGGCTTTATTAGATCATAAACAATATATCATCACATGTATTGTATGAGGGAAGAATAAATATTAGAAAAGACTAACAAGCCGGGCATACGCCTTTAATCCCAGCACTTGGGAGACAGAGTCAGGTGGATCTCTGTGAGTTTGAGGCCAGCCTGGTGTTACAGAGTGAGTTCCAGGACAGCCTCCAAAACAATACAGAGAAACCCTGTCTCAAAACACCAAATATATATATAGATGAAAAATTATTAACATAAACATTGCAAAGATTAAGAGCCCTAGAGATATATAGTAGGAACTAATTTTTATAGAAGGTCTGTGAGATGAAGAAATAAACACTATATACAATTCTTCCAGATATGGTATTGAATGGACATGTTCTTAGCACTTGAAAAGTGGAGGAGTAAATTCAGGAGGTCAGGATTGTCATCATCTGATAGCAACATAGTACATTCCAGGTTGTTCAAGGATACAAGAGGCATATCTCCATTAAAATCAAAATAAAAAGCTATGAGAATTTTTTCTTTTACAAAACTGACCAAAATGAAGGAAGATTGTAGGAGTGGGTTATTAGTCTACATCAAGGAATCCAAGAGCCAGGTTTGGAACAGTTTACATTGTGAGAGGAGCTAGATTACCGATATCATGCAAGAGAGGAACCCAGGATGTCTTGGAAAACAGGGAGTAGGCCCAATATGAAATTCAAAGAAAATATGTATTGACACAATTCCTAGCATACTAATGAAGGAGGAAATTATTTTCTTTATAGTGTTTAACCATGATGCAGCACATTGATAAAGTCCCCACTGCTCTAGAGATGGTATTTGGTTCACAGGCATCCTACTCAGATATCTTCGACACACCCATTTCAGGCTTGCACAGAGGAAATGTTAAACACTAGTGTTCTCCTCACTTGTTCTTGCAGTATTCAAAAACATAAAGATTCTGTCTTTTCAATATTAATGAGTAATTGTTACCATATTGTAGCCAACTATCTTTAACATAGGTATTTAAATGTATTTAAATATATGTTACTGATTACTTATTTAAGGAAATTGAATTATATGATGCCTACTAAATTACATACAATGTGTTTAAATGAGTAACTTGAGTAACTTAATGAAAACTTTTGGAAGGCCTTTATATAGATTTACATATGGGTAGTCAATAAATATAATACAGCTTTTATTTGACATAATATACTTATTTTGTGATTGTCTTATGATTAAAGGTGCTATAGTTTGACAAAATAACATGCTTAGTAAAAATTATTAAAACAAATATCAGATTGTATGAATCATTGTTCTTGACCCATAGCTGAAGTACTAATTGGTGAAATGATTTCATGGAGGAGTGATTGCATGGTACTCTCCTCCTGTAAGATTATTTAGCCAAATACAGTGCATTATAGATGAGAACTGAATGGATTCTCTATTGACTTGCTGATGTTTACAGTTAATCATTATACATACCACTCACACAAAATAATCTCATATGAAGATTAAAGTTATAATAATATTTTAGATGGAATTAGCACTTAAGCATAAACATTTTCAAATTGAATGAAGCTAGAAATCAATTTAAACCGAATAAAACTTAAAAGTTCTGGTTGCATTACAAGTGTAGAAAACAATGAATATACAATGAGGCAAGGAATGTTGTATCACTCTTATGAGGGAGGAATTAAAGAAACAATACCTATAAGCAGGGTACGGAACTAAACAAACTTCTAAAATGATGAAATACCAATGGCTAGAAAATCAATTTTAAAAAATTTAAATGTTCAACATCCCAAATCTCAGGGAAATGCAAATAAAAACTACTTAAAATTTCAATTTATACACTCATAATGTCTAAAATCAACAAAACAAATTACAACTCATTCTGGCAAGGAGGTGAATTCAGGAAAAACTTATGCCTTCCTGGGGTTAGTATTTCAATGTTGTAGTTGCTCAGAAATCTGGGAATGAATCTACCTGAAGATCCACCTATACTACTCTTTGGTACATAGTAAAATAACTACATCTTACTACAGAGATACTTGCTATTCTCTCCATAATAGACAGAAATTGGAAACAATTTAGATGTCTGTCAGTGAACGAATTAATAAAGAAAATGTGGTACATTTATACAGCGGCATATTACTCAGCTTGTAAAATAAATAAAACTTACAGGTAAATGTATAAAGCTAGGAAAACATAATTCAAAATGAGGTAGCATAAACTTCACATGACAAATGTTGTGTATGTTCTCTTACATGTATATGGGCGCTCATAATCCTCCAATAGGTATTCTACAATCCATGCAATCACAGCAGTAGGTTCAGAGTAAGAGACTAAATGGAAGAGTAGGGTTTGACAAGGAAAGGTGATTAGAACAAATATTTGGAGACTCGAAACAGGAGCAGTAAAATTCAGTGATGGAGAGGGAAGTAAGGAGTAAGAGGGGGATATGAAGAATAATATGTAACACAAAGAACAATTTGAGGGTCATATGGAAACCTAACACTGAGGAGGTTTCTTCAAATATACACATATCCAAAATAAATATAAATAGAGCTACCAAATATAGGAAAGAAGATACCCAAAATAAGACATTATTTTTAACATCAAATGTAACCACCAGTGGCAGGAAATGACTATATACAGTTGAGTTATTGGCCAAAGGGGCCCCATGGAAACCCCAAAACAATTCGAACTATTGCCAAAGATACTGGAAAACTGAAGACAACACCTATATTATATGTCATTGAACACAGACAAATTGCGCTAGTCCCTAATAAGAGCCTTCATCCTTACGCAGTAGTGTACATGGCACTGGAAACTACTCTCCATGCTCCCAGAAGAGGAAGGTAAACATCAACCTAGGTACAAACACTGCCATCTGCAATGATGACCTGTCTGCAAGTTAATCTGGTGCAAATTGTGACACAAATATTGTTTGAATAACAAACTATTCTTTGGATTTAAGCCACAGCAAGGCCTAGTACTACTCCATGGAAATAAATTATGACTAGATAAGCTATGAGACTAGGGGAAAAGAATTTTTTTCTGTTCTGCTAAAAAGAATAGCAATAAAATGATTCCTAATGACATTCTGCTGCACTCAGATTAGTGCCTCATTCTGCCATCGTCAAAGAAACTGCCTCTTGTATTAGATGGGAACTAACACAGAGATCTACAGGTGGACAATTTTAAGGGAGAGAGACTCTGGATGCTCATTATTAATTGGGATATCTCCATCAATTCCTTCCTTGAGCACTCAGGGAGTCATGTGGAAAAGGAGTTGGAAGGACTATAAGAGCCAAGGACAGGGTTTTCCAGACACAACAGGACTGATGCACATATAAACTTACAGACGTTCTGGGAACATGCATGGGTTCAAGATGCCGAGGTGCTCATACTCACAGGGAGCAAGTAAACACAGGCTCTTAACCCTAACCAAGATGCGATGTCTAGTAGATAACCACCTACACAGGCAAAATTTGTTTTTTCAGGTGGAATCTTAAGGGGTATATTAACCACATAAAAGTATAAATTCCGGCCGGGCGGTGGTGGCTTACGCCTTTAATCCCAGCACTCGGGAGGCAGAGGCAGGCTGATCTCTGTGAGTGGGAGGCTGGGCTGGACCGACAGCCTCCAAAACAATACAGAGAAACCCTGTCTCATAAAACCAAAAAAAAAAAGAAAGTATAAGTTCCATGACTAGAGGGCTCACCAAAAATGAGTTCGCTGGTCTTTTTATGGACTTTTTATTCCATATTCTCTTTTATTTCTGGTGTTTTACTTATATATTATGATTTCCAATTATGTGCTTCTGTGCATTTTGTTTTTATGTGTACTTGTGTCTCTGTGTGTTTCTTGTGCTCTTTTTGTATGCTTTTTTGTTCTGGTTTGCTTATATGACTGTTTTTAAACAAATAAAGAAAGGTTTTGAATTTTGGTGAATATAGAGGTGGGTAGATCTGTGAGGAGTTGGGGATAGGAAACTGCAAAAAATATGCTGTATAATAATTTCAATATTTTTTTAAATTCTAGTGAAGAAATTATGTAATTGCATACTGGAATTGTTACTATACTTGTAATCATGTGTAGACTGTCATATAATCATATCACATCAAACTAACTTGTAGTAACTCTTACTACTAAGCAAAACAAAGAGCAAGTAATTTTCAGTTAAGCTTGCATGTTCCAAGCTGTTTGCTACATTATGATTTTTATGGAAAGGGTGTTTAAGGACATGTCACCTGTATTCTGCTCTGTTACTTACCAGGCTAAATCAAGGTGGTTATGAATGTCTGCTGTCTAGCGCCAACTTCCATGCTTATTATTAGAACTTGATTTCTTGTACTTTTAAGAGCTAATATCCCTTTTATAATTCTTGATTTCATGCAGGGTCACTGTCGTCCACTGCATCATCTTTAAAGTTCTAATCACATGTCCCCTCCCCTAAGTAAGCTAAAAAATCAACATATTTAGTTCCTTACTTTCCAGCTATCAGAAAGTTTCACCTGATAGGGTCATCTACACTAATGATAACTTTCAAGTATAACTGATTAGAGATATCATGTTCAAGTAAAGCTTACCCAATGTTACATTATATGGTATTCTTACTGAGAGAATTTTTTACCATATTCTCAGATTCTCTCTCTCTCTCTCCCTTTCTCTCTCTCTCTCTCTCTCTCTCTCTCTCTCTCTCTCTCTCTCTCTCTCTCTCTCTGTCTCTGTCTCTCTCTCTGTGTATGTGTGTGTTATGCTGGAGGGATTTATATATTACCCAAATTCAAATCATATTCAGTGTTCCCAGATTTCTTGTGTTTCATTTTAGATTAAAACCCCAAATCTATAACATATATCAAATTACCATTATCTCTTCAACTAAATGACCAAAATCAAGTTTAAATATCAGCTGAAAATACAAAATCTCTCTGTGTGACTTCTTCCCAGAAGCTGATGGGAGCAGGTGCAGAAATCCATAGTTAAATGTTATGCAGACAGAGCCCAAATTGGAGATTTCCATCAGGTCCTTTTCTTTGGAATTCAGGGATCTCTGTGAAAGATGGGTAGGAATGATTGTAAGAGCCAGCAGGGTCAAGGACACCAGGAGGTTAAGACCTATAGACATCAACTAAGAAGTGGCTCGGAGACACCTGAGTGTCAGTCACAGAGACTGTGTGGTCTGTAGTAGGTCTTCTACATATATGTTTGTTTGCTTGGTGTTTTTGTAGAACTCCTAACAGTGGGAGTGGGATTGTCTCTGACTCTTTTTCCTGCTCTTTCTCCTACTGGGTTGCCTCATCTAGCCTTGATATTAGAGTTTGTGCCTAGTTTTATTGCATCTTGTTATTCAGTGTTCAGCTGATATCCCTGAGGAAAGGATCTCAGGCAGAGGAGAGATGGGGGGATGAGACTGGTTGGAGTAGAACAAAGAAAACTAAGGTCATGATATACTGAAAAGAAAAAATAATAAAGTTCTCTCTTCAATTACTTCATTGGTAAGTAACTGTATAATACATGGGGAACAATTTTTGTCTACCATTTCTTGGTGGTTTTTCCAGATGGGATTTTACTTCAATTTCAAGTCTAGGTAAAAGATGTCTCATCTTCCACCATTGTAAATCCCATCTTGTCATGTTAGGTGCATCAGGATATTGAGTTGAGTTCAAATTGTGTCATTGATCTCAATCACATCTGGCGATTTTTTTCAGGTGATATAATAGTGATCCGGATAGCCATTTTTACAGGTCCATTCCATAATCAAAAGTAGATTCTACTAGACTGCATCTCAGGAGTTAAGACCTTGTAGGTCTGCAGAATTCTATAAAATGTTCCGTCATTTACCAGAGATTACTGTTATTTGAAGCATGTAGGCAGAGGAGAAGAACATATTTCTTATTTTTAAGTTGTTCATATTTCAAATGGTATCAATAATGATTGAGGATTATATGAGAAAGACAGAGAAGCATGAGGTTACATGGAAGTTAGAAATGAGAGAAAATAGAGCCACATATATACTCAAAACATACATGCATAGAAAAAGACCAAAGACAAAATAGTGACTGCCTAAACTAATTATTTCACCCAATATTTGAATGAAAATTGGGTATTTATGGCAAATATATAGGAAGGTATAATAGTGTTTCTAAAAAGATAGAAGAAATCAATCTATCATTAGTGGTTTATGATGACAAAAATGAAACCTTATAAAAATGACAGTAAGATATTTTATAGATGAAACCTACTGCACTACTCAAATCTATGTACAGACAATTTTTGAAACACAGTGGAACATTAATATGAGGAAATCTGGGGACTAAGTTTTAACCTCTGTGGTGTCAGAGCAAACGGTTCCAGCTTCATTTCTTGGCAAGCTTGAAGTTTACATGCAGAGTGCAGTTTGATTACTCTTTAAAATTCCTCTTATCTTTTTTCAGGTAAAGATTCCAGTGAACTAAATAGATCAAAGCAAAGCTGGCACTAATGTTTGGAGCCTTTAAGGTCTCTTACAATGGAATTAGCTCTTCTTTTCAGACAATAAGGAAATTGAAGTCACAGCAAAGCTTAAGTGTTGGTTCAGTGATTAACAACATTCGTACCTGCAAGCACATGCATGTATTTACACATTTGTGTAAATATTATATTTTTAAAGGCATATGTTTTCACAGTATGTTTAGTAAGGTTTGATATAAAAGAACAAACTTCTGTCTAGCTTTGATTATTGAATCTGATATAGAGGAAACTACCAAGAGCTAGGTCTGTCCTGTTTGATCCTTTTCTCAGGGTACATATCATCTAGTCTAGAAGTAGAAAAGTCAAACTAAAATAATACAATATGACTATTTTTGCAAAAAATATAAGCTTTGAACAATTGGAAATAATATAATTAGTATTGTGTGTGTGTATTTGCTAGCGCATGAAATTTTTGCAGTATTCTAAATTTAATGTGCTCCAGAGTGTTAGTAGTATATGTCATTTGGATGTCCCAGCTGACAGTGAAATTGAAGAGTTAGACAGGGCCATAGACACTCAACGGTCCTTTGAGTCTAAAACATTAATTTGGTGGCACTATATGGATCAAAAAATGCTTACCCTTTTTCTAGCAGAGAGAATGCCCTAGTCGTGATACATTTCAAGTTGCCCAGCTCAACTTTTTTAAATCCTATTTTCTCAGTGGTTCCTTTGATGGTATAATCTATTTCAACGCCTTTCAATTAAGTTTCCTTTTGTTTAGTGAATAGTCAGCTTGCATTGCTTGCAACAGCACAAACATCAACTAGTATAATTATCCAATAACTTAATTCAAGAAATCCATTACCCTTGTATAATTATAGAACTAAACTGACAGTTTCAAGTATACTTGTCTGTGATTAGTAAAACCAAACAAGCCGAAGATTTTGTTTCTAAAGATGACCAATACAATGAAATAAAAAACATGCCTCAATTTGTCTTATATGCATACCTGAAGTTGTTAATGGAGAAGAGATCAGAAACCACCTCAGTCTATATAAAATTGATGGTTTCTGGGCATCTCAAGTAGGAGGTTGCTCTATGACTTCTGACCAAACCACAGGGAAGATTAAGTGAACATGGCAAAAAACCTGCTATAGAAGCTATGAGCTGTACAAAAGCTTACTTGTCTCAGATTTGCCATATTAACCATAAATATCCTATGTAGGGATCAGTTTTCTTGGTTTTGCCTTCCTCTTTTTTTTTTACTTTTTAGTTTTTGCTTGTAATCAAGGGGCTTTCACTGTCTTAGATTCATGTCTATAATTTTAAGGATAAGTGTTAACTGTGTTTATTATTTAAAGAGTGATGCTCTTTACAAAGAAATAAACTGATTTTATGTATAAATAATATGATATTCATTTAACCATATGTTAAGTAAGGGAATACATGTAAAATAAATTTTTCAGCATCTCAATGCCATATATTCATGTCAGTCAGAATTTATTTACATTTTCAGTTTAAAGACATTAGTGGGGAATAAATTTAATATCTACAAGCATAATATATGTTGCTAAAGGACTTATTGATTTACTTCTTTCTATAAAGTATGTTAATTGTTGCACATACTGAGGAAATCCTTGGCATTCATGCCTTACTCAGGTTCAGCCTACTAACAAGAGCTTCCTTTGGAAGAGAGATGGTCATACACATGTGATCATTAACCCCATTTCCACATGTGAATGGAAAAACTGAATTTCTCAGTTCTTCTTACATTTCTCCCCTCCATCTGAGACCTGTGCACAGAGAAAAAAACGATGATTTTATAGTGTACAATTCACTTGAAATTGGGTTGGTGACATGCTACTTGCACTCGTATTAATCCCTTTCCTGATACAGATACGTACATGGATCCTTTTAGATTACTGCTATTTGTGACAATTTTGGGGTAAAGTAGAAAATTTACTGCAAAGTAAGGAATGGATACCCCTTGAGTATCATGAAATGGAAAGAGGAGACTAGTGGCATCTCAGACATGCTTTATTCATTTCTTTGAGCCCAAGGTGAAACTAAGAACTCTGAAATTCGTTTAGAATACTTCACTATTATATAAGGGGATACACTAATTTTGTAGATTTTTATCATATTTAAATAAGGCATAAATAGTAAGAAAGTGAATCTATTTGTAATTGGATTTTAAATATGAGATACCATAAAAAGACTGACATTAGTCTATAACTACGCAAAATAATGCATATGTATTTAACAATAAGTCCAATGAAATACTAGAATGTTCAATTAGAAATATGTAGGTTTATTCTCCATTTGTGAGTATACTATTGAAATAATTTAAGTTCATAGGACCCTTGTCAAAAATTCACTAGGTATTGTCCACTGTGTCCATAAAGGGATTCTCATATTATTAACTGATTAACTTGAGGACTAATGAAATCAAAACAATCCAACTAAGCCACTAAATGTTACACAAATATTCATTGCAGAGGATGATTTTGTCTTTTCTTTTCTTTTTTAAGTTTAACTTTAAAAAATTTTTATTTTACATACCAATCCCAGTTCTATCTCCTTCCCATCCACCCATGACTCCCACCAACACCCCCCATCCAATACCCCATCCACTCCTCAGGGATGGTGAGGCCTCCCATGGGGTATTATCAAAGTTTGTCACATCATTTTGGGCAGAGCCTAGGCACTCCGCCATGTATCTAGGCTGAGTGAGTATCCCTCTATAGGGAATGGGATCCCAGATTCTATGCACAAGGAATAAATATCAGTTTTATTGCTAGAGGTGCCATAGACTGCCTTGGCTTCCCAACTGACACCCACATTCAGGGGTCCTGGTTCATTCCTATGCTGTTTCCCCAACTGTCATAATTGGATCCATGTGTTCCAACTTGCTCAGGTCAACTGTTTGTGTGGGTTTCCCCAGCATGGTCTTGACCCATTTTTCATCATTCCTCCCTGTCTACAATTGAATTCCAGGCGGTCAGCTATGTGTTTACCTGTGGATCTCTACTTCTGCTTCCACCAGCTACTGGGTGAAGGATATAGGATGCCATTTAATTTGGTCATCAATCTCATTATAGAGGAAGGGCATTTAAGGTAGCCTCTCTAATATTGCTTAGATTCTGAGTTGGGCTCATCTTGTAGATCCCTGGAAATTTCCCTAGTGCCAGATTTCTCTTTAAACATATAATCGCCCCTTGATTAAAGGTTGTCTTTTCTTGCTCTCTTTTTCTACTCTTCCCTCGCCATAATATTCCTGATCCCTCATGCTCTCCTCCTCCCTCTTCCTCTTACCTCCATCCAACCTCCCCACATACTCCCAATTTGTTCAGAGATCTTGTCCCTTTCCCATCTTCAGGTATTATTGGAGGTCTCTCTTATGTTCCTCCTTGCTGTCTAGCTTCTCTGGGATTGTGGACTGTAGGCTGATATTCCTTTTCTCTATGTCTAATATCCATATATAGGTGAGTGCATACCGTATTTGTCTTCCTGGGTCTGGATTACCACACTCATTATGGTTTATTCTAATTCCATCCATTTACCTGTGGATTTCAAGATTTCATTGTTTTATTTTCCCCCCTGAGTAGAACTTCATTGTGTAAATGTACCATATTTTTATGCATTCTTTGGTTGAGGGGCATGTATGTTGCTTACAGGTTCTGGCTATTACAAATAATATTGCTATGAATATAGTTGAAAAGATGTCCTTGATATGAGTATGATTCCTTTGGATAAATGCCCAAGAGTGGTATTTCTGGGTATTGAGGTCGAGTGAGTTCCATTTACCTGAGAAACAACCCTACTGATTTACAAAATGACTGTACAACTTTGCACTCCTACCAGCAATTAATTTATGTCCTGGGTGTTCATTTGGGATTGATGCAGCTCTGGGACCAAGTTGGTAGGAAGAATACATATTACAAATGGTGTCTGAAAAGAGACCAATGTTGGATGCATGAACTTCACATAGTATGACAAAAGCTTAAAAGGGATTTTAGAAACAGAAGAACAGAGAGAAGAACAGCTGTTTGGTAGCATCATTTTCTCATGTGTGCTCTGTTTAGCTAGAGACAAGCAGAGAATTTTGTGGACAGTATTTGTGATAAACTTGTACCCACCATCTTGGAAAGACAGCATTTAAAACAGTTGCAGTTTTGATTTTAGCAATGTTGTTTAGCAGATAACAGACACATGGCCAGAAAAACATATTTTTCAGCTTCAGATAAAGTAAAACCTCTAAAAGGTTTAGAGTGTGTTAAAAAGTATACGCAGGCTAGGAAGAGAAAAAAAAACAGGATAATGGCTGGGTAGGTTGGCACAAGCATTTAATCCCAGCACTCCAGAGGCAAGGGCAGGCAGATTTCAAGAGATAAAGTCTGTTTCAGAGAAAAAATAAATAAATAAAAGTAAAAGAAATAGAGGGAGCCATTATAAGTAAGATGAGAGATTGGGCACTAGTGAGATCTTCACAGATCTCCAAGAATGACACCAACTGGCATTAAGGTTATCTGAAAAGCCCTCCCATGATAATGAAAATGATGACTACCTTATATTCCATCCTTGAACTCTCACCCAGTGGCTGATGGAGGCAAAGGCAGACACCCACAGCTGTAAAGCAAATTGAACTCCTGGAACCCAGTTCCAAAGAGGAGTGATAACCAAAGGAATGAAGATCAACTTGGCAAAGCCCACAGAAGCAACTGACTTAATCAAGAGGGAACACATGGACCCCAGACTGATGACTGAGGGTCCAGCATGGGACTGATCCACACATCCCTCCCACTGAACCTGGGTGACAGAGAGGATGCCTTGGCAATCTGTGGGACTTTAGAGAATAGAGTAGTATTTATTCCTGGCATACAGAGGGACTCTGGGAACTCATACGACATGGAGGGATGCTCTCTCAGCCTGGACACATGGAGAAGAACCTAGGCCCTTCCCAGAATGATGTGAAAGTCTCTGAAAATCCCTCATGTAAGCCCTTGTCTTCCTTGGGGAGCGGAGGGGGGGCAGAATGGTAATGAGGGGTTGGGAAGATTAGAGGTTGGGGGAGGAGGAGAGGGAGAGGGAACTAAGAGTGGCATGTGTAAAAAGTTAAATGAAAAGTATGAAAAAAAGAAATAGAGTAATAAAAAATCCATGAAAAGATGAAAATTACAAAGAGAGTCAGGATACTGTATGCTATTATATTGCCTTTGAATTGTTTGACTGTAAGGAAATATCAACTACTGATAAAAGAAATGCTACTGAAATAATCCAACTTATATGTTTTGAAAATGCTTTGATTTCTAAATTTAAATATAAGGACAGGGGGCTGGAGGGATAGCTCAGCCATTAAAGGCTAGGCTCACAACCAAAAATATAAGGACAGGTTACTTGGAAAAAGAATTTCTGCTTATGTTTCCACAGAAAATGTAAAGCTATGGATACCTTCCATATTTGCGTCGTTTGATGAAGCAAGACCTACTGAAACTGTATCCCAGGTGATCCAACATCTAAAGCAGCTAAGATGATGCAGCCTCACATACTACAAAAAAGAAGGACTTAGCTAGGTTTCTGTGTTTTGTAATGATCCCTAAGATTTGGATAGCACCCCCAACCAGTAGGAAGCAGTTTGCAATGAACACTGCCATAATTCCCAAATTTATCAACCAGTCTGACAAACATAAACACAGAAGGACTTCCCCCATCACTCTCCAACATTAACTGTTCTTGATTTTAGCCATTCTAACAGGCATAAAAGGGTATCTCAGATTTGTTTTGATTTGCATTTCCCTGATGGCTAAGTATGTTGAGCAATTTCTTAAGTGCCTTTCAGCTATTTTAATTTCCTCTATTGAGAATTCTCTATTTAGTTGTGTACTCCACTTTTTCATTGAATTATTTGGTGTTTTGGTGACTAGCTTCATGAGTTCTTTGTATATTTTGAAGTTCTTTTTCCATTCTGTGGGCTACTGTTTCATCTTGTTGGCTGTGTCCTTTGCCTTACAGAAGCTCCTCAATTTCAGGTGGACCTATTTATTAGTTGTTGATCTCAGTGTCTGTGATATTAATGTTATGTTCTTTTACTTGAATTTTAAGTTGTGAAGCCACAAACTCATACTGAGTATTGTTGAAACACAGATCTAAATTAAATTGTTGGCATTACATCAAAGTAAAGCTATTTCTGATCTTTTATGATTAATTCTTTTTTTTATACTTTTTGCTTTAAGTTCATAATATTTTAGGAAAACTTGATGAGACTTTTGTTAAGTCTGCATTAATTTAATGAATATACATGCATACTTTTTGTCAGCTGGTGACTTGTAGTAAATGAAAACTTAATGCTGCTCAGTCAACAGTTCTTAAAGACAGACACATCTTCTTATTTATTCAGTTCACATTCACTGTATCACCCCTTGTCCTGGTATGGTAGTATAATTTAACCCAAAGTCACCTACTATTCATTTTAATCATTTTTCAAATGATCACACTAAAGTCTCTTGAAATTCCATAAAATGTAAGGTAATGCTTGTAAAAAGATGATCTTATTGTGAGGATATTTAAAAAATGCATCTGATAACTAAGCTAAATTGATATATTTGACTTTCTTTGCTTCAAATGGCCTGTTCTAGGAATATATGCTCCTCAAAATTTATGAAGTTTTATACCTTAAATTTCATAAATTAATAAAACAAAACCAATTGTACAAGTGGGACATCAAATGGTAAATTCCAATCAGCTACAAACTTATTCTATGTTCATGCTCCATCTGCTAAGGTTTGCAGCCAATGCTGTATGCTTCATCAATGTTTATATACCTATGTATATACTCTGTCAGTTGCTTGGTTTGCTACCTGTATCCATGCTCCATCAGTTGCTTGGTTTGTACCCTGTGTGGAGGCTCTGGCAGTTGCTTGGTTTCTTCCTTGCATGTATATTCCATCTTCTAGCATGTAGTCAACCCACCTATAACTACTGTTTAAGGTGACAATACCTCTCTTTTTTAAACTGCTTCTCATCATGTATTGTGTCAATGGGTGTGCAAATCACTTATATTTGCCTTTAAATGAAAACCCCAGAGTAAATAGATTCTAATTCCCCCAATCTCAGAAGTCAAAGGAAAGACATTTGAGAAATCTCAGTCAATTATATGGTCTACCTCAAAATTAAAAGTTGATTCAAGAGTGAAAGATAAATGCAAGCATCATTCACAGCAGCTTTGACATGCAGACAGACCAAACCTTCAAAACGCTGCTTCACCTTTAGTCCCCTAGTGCTTCACTGATGGGGTACTTCTCAGTCTACTTTTCAGCTCTCATATCTATGTGGCTTCAATTTGTATTACAAGTATGTACTTGGCCAAGTTGAACCAAGTCAATTTCTGCTGCTTTCAAGCTAGGAATACATTTAATCTGTGTCTTCAATCAGTTGTTCCAGGGTAACATGATATTTAAAACATACATCCTAGTTCATATATATTATAAAAGCAAAATAAGTTCCTGTGGACTTCCTTACGTGTTACTGAGAGTTTCTAAGTAGTATATTACTTCCCTCAACCTAACAGTTTGAATTGTTTGCTTTTCCCCATCAAAAGAAGGCAATTGGGGATGTAAAGTTGAGTTACTTGTGTTATATTCTAGTACAGTCTAAACAAAAGGTTCCATCAGTTGAGGGATCTTATTTACTAGAATTGCTGCCATGTACTATGTGTCTCGACAGACTCCCCGTTATGTCAAAGTCACAAAACAAGTATGTTTTGATGAATTAAAGATTATTAAGGGTAATCATAACTATAGTTATGCTCAACCCACATATCTCATGCTCTATTGGTTATATTAAAGACATGCAAAGTTTTCCTATTTTTTTAATGACAATGTACTGATATCTAGTCTTCATATCTTGATTATTTGTTCAGAAAAAATCTTGCCCAGTGATTATTAGCTCTAATGGAGTAAGAGCTAGTTTAGTCCAGGGCTATTTTATGTGGTCACGCTACAGAAACACAGATCTAGGAAATATTACATTCGGTGCTACAATGTGAAAGCAGATTTATGATGTTTTTATAGCTTTTTAGAAAAAAGAGAGTAATATATGAAGGCAAATTCAAAATACATTAGCATTCATATCAGACAGGCACTTACAGTGTGATGGGTGACACCTCCTTTTAATTATTTATTTATTTTAATTTCATTCTAATCAATATTCTCCCTCCCATCCCTCCTCCCACCTAACTCCCATCCACTTCTCACAAAGGGTAAGGACTTCCATGGGGAGTCAATAAAGCCTAGCTTATTAAGTTGAGGCAGGACCAAACCTCTCCCATACAATGAATTAAGGCCAAGCATGGCATACCACCATAGTGAATGGTCTCTCACAAGCTAGCTCATGCAACAGGAATAGATCCTGATCCTACTGTCAGAGACCACTCAGATGGGCAAAGCTATACAACTGGCTCCCATATTCAGAGGGCCTAGAATTCATGAGTTCCTATGAGATTGGTTCAGCTGTCTCTGCAGATTTCCCCTTCATGGTCTTAACCTCTCTTGTTCATATACTCACTCCTTATAGGCCCAAAATGCTTTGTGATGATATTGTTAGAGTTGGGTTTGGTAGAAAATAGTGCTTTTTTAAGTAAATAGATTCTAAATATTTTCATCTATTAACTACAATTTGTGAGTTCCAACACAGAGGTGGGCAAGGGATGGCTCTCCAGGGTTTCTAGAAGTAGCTCAAGATAAGTTAATTATCTTGACCTGTAAATTTCCATCTACCCACGGTTCTAACCACACAAGTGCTTGCATTCATGGCTTCTTCCCAGCAACTCTCATTCACAGTGCCCACTGCTTGTCAAGCATCACATTTTGTGCATTCCAGAGATGAATGTTATTTACTAAATATTACAGTTTCCTTTGTAGCTAGGAAGATTATTTCTAGGGTCTGATGTAGATAGAGCTGAAGTGACAGGAAAACAGAGCAAATTTAAATAATTTAACACATTTTAGTTAGAAAGACCTAATTCTTTATTCATGGAAACAATAAAAAGGAAAAAAATACTGATTGGGCCATGGGTGTAGTAAAAGGAATGACTGTCAATTAGAGAAATTTGACTTTCTCCTGTCAAAGAATGATGTATTACGTGGAAATTTGAGGTAAAAATTTAGTAAGAATTTTACTGGGTTTCTATCAGGAAATCAGAATCACTGTTTTTTTAGTAGTTCTTTATGCTACTGACTCACTTTTCTCCGATAACTGGAATCTCGTCTTCAGCTCTTTCTGATCCTCATACAACAGTAGTAGGGTTGATCCATAGACAGTTTATAGGTTAGTAGACTCCATGTTTCCACTCAGCTGCTTTCTGGGTGTCATCCTGACTCAGCATAAAAAACAAAAACAAAAAAAAAAGCAAAGTTCTTTTAAGAGACTCTGCTAACAATTAAAGATGTGTATGTACAGCTGGAAGTGAAGTGGCAGTGACCACATCTCCAAGCCGGCAAACTTTTGCTGGATGTCAGCATAGACTGTGCTGGAGTCATGCTTACACCCACCATCTTGGAAAAACTGCAATTTAAACAGCCGCGGTTTTAACAGATAAGACACATGGCCAGAAAAACATAAAGATTTACAGTAAAGTCAGAATTGGATGAAGAAAAACCTCTAAAGGTTTACGGTGTGTTTAAAAATATACGTAAGATAGAGAGAGAAAATAGAGAAGCCAGCTGTGTTGGCACACGCCAGTAGGATTTGCTGCAGAGGCAGAGGCAGGCAGGTTTCCAAAGAGAAACCCTGTCTCAGTGAAAAATAAATAAAAGTAAAAGAAATAGAGTAATAATAATAGGTAAATAAATAAGCCACATAAAGATAGAAAATGCACAGAGAGTCTGGATACTGTATGCTATTGTGTTTTTCAGTTTTTTGATTGTCAAGGAATGAAAGACTGCTAAAGTACACTTGATTATAAATGCTGCAGAATTAATTCAACTTATATCTTTTGAAAATACCTTGACTTCAAAATTTAAATATAAGGATATGTTACTTGGAAAAGGAGTTTTTATTTATGTTTCTACAGAAAATGAAAAGCTGAGGATTCCTTCCAGGCTTCTGTGGTTTGACAAACCAAGACCCCCAGAAGCAGTGGACCAAGTGTTCCAACAACTAAAACAGCTAAGATGATGCAGTCTTACAGACCCTGAAACTAAGGACTTATACAGGTTTCTGAGTTTTGTCATGATCCCCATGGTATGAACGGCGCCCCCTTCCAGCACGAAGCAGTTTGGAATGAGCGACGTCCTAATTCCCATCTTGTTTACAAATCTTTGTTTTCATTTAAATGGGATTGTTTATAATTGGTTAATGATCACAACCAATCTTTTTTTAATGGTAAAAAGGGAAATTATGGTATGGGTATGGTTTTTCATTTATTGATACAAATTCAAGGTCAATTTTTTGAAGTGTATATTTTTCCTCTTGATTAAGTATTTTGCTTATACTTATCTTTTAAAATGTAATGCATAATTGAATACAGACTATAGATATTTACTTATAATAATCAGAACTTATAGTTAGGTAAGTTAGGTTTTCTAGATATATAGAGATGTATTGAGACAGACAGATAGTCTTCAAACCTCTCAAAGACCTTCAGAAAATGGCATTTAAAATGGGTTAGGGTTTTTCTTGACAACGAGAAATGTCTGCTCCTGGCAGCACCAATTACGTCTGAGAGAAAGATGGGCATCGAAGAAACTTCTTATGGAGTTTGCTTTCAACATGGAAAAGTTAGCCCTTTGGGCAAGAAACTGCTCTTGCCTAAACTGTTTGACTGTTGGATATATAAACTGGACATGCAGGACCCACAGGAAAGTGACTGCTGAACTCAGTCTTACAAGGTTCCTGCTTCATGGAAGAGTCTACGAGACTTTCTGCAGGACACAGAAAAATGACTAACAGACTGCTGATGCAGATGGGCAGTTTGAAATTTCCTGCTTTGCTGAGAAGTGTTCTAGACACGTTGTGGCCTATGGGCTGAAGATGGATGCCCCAACGTTACAGAGGAAATTTGGGTGACTGTCCAGGCAGTAAGATGTCTCTGTCAATCCTAGCGTTTATATATTATCCTTCTGTGGTCTTTGATGGAGTTGAAGACACATAGTTATAATTATAGTTTTCCTTAGTTATGATAAAAGATAAGCTACATATAGGACTTTGGATTCACAAGAATGAGATAGATGATATTGTCTTTAAATCTTGTTAAATGTTGATGATAGCTGTTCTTTTATATATAATTTGACTATGTTAAACTTAAGACCTTTCTTTTGTTTAGAAAGAAAAGAGGAGATGATATGGGAAGTCCTGGGATTATGTCAAAAAAGCACTGTTGGGCCAATAGGGAACCAAGATAGGTGGGACTAGGCATTCAGGAGAACTCTGGGAAGGAGAAACACAGAGAGTCAAGATGCAATGCCATGGGGTAGGAAGCCTGGAACTATTCTCTGGTAAGAGAAATACTTAAATTAACAATTATGAGGTAATTACTTAAGTCAGAGCTAGCCAGTAAGAAACAAGCAAGGCCAACAGCTTCATAATTAATATAGCCTCCTGTGTGTTTATTTGGGACTGATGAGGCTCTAGAACCAGACTGGCGGGAAGGCTTCTCTCAAGGAAAAAGCCTCCCTTTACAGGTAGTGGTCCATACATGTCAGTATTACACAGCATTAACAGTGAATCATACTGCATATATTATTACATTGAATTTAATTAGTTAACTATTTATTTCCTCTCCAGTAAACTATTAGAAAATGTAGTGGTTTAAAAAAATCTCTGTATGGTTGGTCATCTTCTGAAGGAGAGAAGATGGTAAATGTATACAATATTGACATATGTAATATAATTTTAAATCAACGTATCATCTATTTATGAATACTGCATCATCCTGCATGATTTACATCCCTTTCTCTATGTAATTATCACTGACATTGCTGGATATTATTTTAGGCAAAATTTTAGTTTCTTTTTTCTTTTTTGATGTATTATGCCCTGTTCAGCATATATGTTAATTGATAGAACAGATAAAAATATGTTAACTATTTACACTTGACTTTTATTTACTTTTGAGACATAACAAAATTATGTCATTTCTGGAAAGAAACTATATAGAGTTGGAAATCACTGTGCCGAGTAAAATATATAGACTTTTTCTGATGTGGTAATTTTGCTTTCAAATCAGCATCTCCTAATTTAAACTTTTGAAGAAGCTCCTACCCTACTCTGATAACTCCTTTGATTCTTGGTAATGGGTTTCAATTGTTATTCAATTTTTATTTTGTGGTGATGCATTTTAAAGTGTTTGGATAATGTCTTCATAATCTGGCTAGTTGACTTGACTAGTGGGTATATTACCAAGAAATACTTTCTCTTCCAAAATAGCTTTACTTAGTGTTTATAGAAATGGTGCAATGGTTTAGGACTCCTTTATTTGAGGTGGCTGTTGTGTTCAGTTTTGCTGCATTGTCTTACACCTACCTACATCTGGATGCTTAATTTAATGTTCTGACATTTCGGTAAGGACTTGTCAATTCTGTAAAACCATTACCTGTGACTTCATAATACATCAATCATTTGACAGTCTAGCAGGACAAGTTGTATGCTACATCTTAGAATCTTTTCCTGTACACAGACTATATAACCTTCAGTGTAGTGACTTTTCATGTGATTCTAAAAATTATGCTGCATTTTCCATAGTGTCTCTCAGTAATTATTTCACTTTAATCTGTCCTTGTAGTTCCCTACCAAAGAAATTCAAGTTCATAAAGTGGTTAAAATAATTCTCATGGGCCATAATTTCAGATCTTTATTTTAAAAATAATTGTTATTTTTGGCTACCTCTCATTTCCTAATCAGAGTTGTCCCATAGATTTTGTTGAGTATTTTATTTTTTATGTCATTCCTAGAAGCAGCAAACTTCTGTTTGCTGCTCAAAATGTGTGCATCAGTTGCACAGAATAGAAACATTTTCCATAATTTTTCAGAGGAAAATAAGCTTAGGCTCCACCAGAATACATTAATAAACAACCTTAATCCATTAACCACTGATTTGTATGTTTTGAACATAATGAATTATGCATGACTATTTATTAATGCTGTTTTCCAAACTTTATCAACACTACATTCCTAATCTAGCTAAGTATGAAAGGCATAGCCTAAAGGACAAGAACAGTAATTTGTTTACATTGGAGGACCTATCAAAATGTAGTTCATTAAAATTGAACACAGGTGCTGGAGTGAAGGCTCTGCAGTCAGGGGCCCTGTCTGCTCTGCCAGAGGACCAGCTTCCTAGCACCCACAGGGCTACTTACAACTGCTGAAAATCCAGTTTCCAGGGATCTGTTTTCTCATCTGACCTCCCCAGGCAACAAGCAGGCATGTGATACACAGCTAACCATGAAGACTGACAACTAATAAACATTAAAGAAGTGGAAAAGAAGCATAATTTAGGGAAATGAGAAAAGAAGTGGTAACTGAAGAGTTAGCTTTGCAACTAAGAACACATACTGCTGTTTCAGAGACTGAACTTTCACAACCACCTTCACTTCCAGTTCTGTGGGTTTCAATGCCTTGAGCCCCTACAGGCACCTGCTTTCACATGCATTTACTCACAAACTGACAAGCACGGATAAGCAAGATTTAACAAAATTAAAACAAGTTTAAAATCTGAAAGGAAAACAGTGGTTTTTTCTCTATTTTGTCGCAAGGTGTTTTTCTAAAAAATATTAATGGGAGGAACCATCTTCTGATTGTCTTAATTTAAATTATGTGATAAAATTGAAGGTAACCTTCCTGACTTAAAAACAAATCAGTCTGCAACTATCTTTAAAATCACTGAGAGGGAAGATGCAATTTTGTTATTAAGACCTTATCACTCATTGAATCAGGGCCTCCAGATAATTTCAGATAAATTTCTTCTTGCCAACCACCCTGAAAATACTCTTTATGTCAATCTATATGTATTTACACCAGTGCATTTCGAAGTGTCTGTACAGTGGAAATCCCGCTTTAGTGTTCTGCCTGGATTCATTTGAGTGAACTAACTTATGACTTTACTGCTCTGGAAGTCTCATGATGTAGAACATTTCCTCACAGTAAATCTCCTAACACACACCATCAAAATCCCACTCCCTTATTACAGTGGGTGGTATTTGATACATGGAGTGTATTGTTTATATGTTCTAAATATTTAAGTGGATTATGCAAAAAAGTTGAACAAACTGGATGTACATATGTGTTTCTTGTGCTTTTACTTTGGCTCTTCTTCTTCAGTTTGGTTGCTTGTTTTGTTGTTTTTTGTTTTTTTGTCTTTTCTCATTCCGGTTAGATTGTCTTGGTTTTGTTTTATTAGACATTTAGATGCTTGTTAGCTTTACAAGGAGAGAGGAAAAGAAAGGGTTGGAATTAAATTTGAGGTAAGGTTGGAAGGATCTTAGAACTGAAAGAAGGGAAATTAACCAGTATATAATGTATGAAAAAATCCATTTTCAATAAAAGAAAACCTGCACTCCATAAAATTGAAAAAACAAAAAAAAATGTGTTAGAGGAGAAACAAACAGGAAATTAAACCTTGTCAGATGTGAAAAGTAAGAAAGAAAAAGAAAACAATAGAAACATGATATAAAAATAAAATGGTTTGCATTGGACAAACTGAGTTAGAGCAATGTGTGTTCTAAACATTGCCAGTGAGGGTTACAAGGAGCTGAGAATTGTATGACTGGAAAGTAGAAGAGAGGGGTCCTTCCCATGTAGATACAAGCTTATTTCAAAAGTTAAACAAAGGCAAGCCTGAAATAAATCCCACTCTTACACTTCTAATTTGTGTTCCTGTGCTGGCTTTTCCAGCAGTTCCTAAAGGATCATCAACTGCTGCCATAAGATACACTGGCCTGTAGCTTTGTTTCTTGTGGTGTTCATCAGCTTTTAATTTCAGGATAATAGTATATTTAGTGCAAAAATGCAGCTTTATATTTTATTTTTTAGAAGAACTTTTGAAGAATTGGTAAAATATCTTCTTAAATACCTTAAGAAATGTAACTAACTTTACTGCCAACTCAAATTATAAAGTCATTAGATTACTTCCTTTTCAGTTTGTTTGTGGAGCTGGTATCTTTTTAAATAAAAAATTCCCAGTGTATTATATGGTTATTTAAAACTCTTGTAACCATTTACAGAATTCCTTCTTAAGTCTCTAAATTTATTTTACGTCACCAGTAAAGTACTCATAATTCATATCATTTAAATTCCATACCACCCTATCCTCTGTTAATTTCCTCCCCTTCTTCTCTCCCTTCTTCCAAATATTCATCTTTCTTCATTTATTATTCTTCTTTCATTCATCTATCCATTACCATTCATCCTGTGGTCATTTTGGCAGAGGGACTATTGATCTTTTTAAAAAATACATTTCAAGTATCATTCATTTTCAGTATTTTTATTTTTTGTCACTTAAAAAGGATTTTCTGTTATTTTTACTTTTATATCTGAATAATCACAACGTGTATATAAATAACCTAGTAATATATAGGGAATTTGGTTCCCAAGATATAGATGATTGTGAGCCACCCATCTGATGCAAAAACACTTAGCTGTCTTAACTACCGAGTCAATACTATAGACCTTTTAACATTTAGTAATACCTAACATCCATGACATTTCTTCAATTCATGATTCTTGATTATGGGTCAAGTTAAAAGGATTTGAATTAATATTCAGAATTTCACTATGGATCCAAATTATATAGTTGTCAAATTATACAATTAAAAATATTTATAATTTTGTTTGGTTTGATTATTAGGTATTTTAAATTTTATAAAGCGCTTGCCTTGAGCTAAATGGTGGTCCACATGTCATCTTGATGCTGAGGCTGGAGAATAAGGTGGACCACTGCGGCATAGCCTACTTGATGCGTTTCTTAAAAAAGAAAAAGAAAATAAAAAATCCCTTATTTGAGCATTGAGGGAATGAAGAAAAGACACAATTGAACACCTGAACAAAAATCTAGGATCTTGTGGTCTGGGTTCTTGGCTAAAGAAATTTCAGCACCCTACAAAGTAAGCATGTTTATTATATAAGTTGGACAGATAGGCAGGGTTGTTACACAGAGTTGAACAGAAGGTGGTCACAGATAAAAAAGAAGGCAGGATTTATAGAACGCAGCCAGTCTGAGTAAGGGAACCACCTTCAGGCCTTAAATTTCCATAAGAGGTAATTCTTTATCTCTCTGTCTAAGGTGGCTTTACGTACATTGGTGGATGATTCTAATCAGAAAATGTTTGGTTACTCTCATAATATTCATGGCACTACTGTATTGTAGGTACATCTTACACAGGCATTTATCATTAAAGCTTATCAGCTTCAGAGCTAGATATGATTATTGATGCATTTTCTTCTCCAGTAGCATGAATAACTCCTTCAAACATTAGAAAGTTATGGATAAAGCTTCTAGGTCAGCACTAGCTTGACTTCCTCATGTCTTATCACACAAGTATCTTGCTACATAGTATCTTCAACATGAGACTCTGACCAACAAATTCTCTTGGATAACTAAGAACAATGGGAGTGACTGTTAATTACTAGGGGAGTCAATGGGATATTAGTGACCAGGAACTTGAAAAGAGTTACCCATGCCAGGCACAGGGCTTCTAGCCTGGGAAGAGTAGAGGCGGCATTGCTACACTTCCATTAGAATAATTCCATTTAAACACCTTTTAAATATTTATGTGTATACAATTTAGGAAGCTTCCACAGTAGCAGATTTAGATTTTGAAAGGTTATTACTATTTGCTACAGACACACACGTGCACTTGTGTGTGCTGGCACACATACACACACACACACACACACAGACACACACACACCCTGGTCTGGCTTTCCCTCCTGTTGCCCCCTTAACCCTTTCATATTCCATTATTCTCCTTTGCCTGATTTTATATTGCTTGGAGAAATAGAGTAAAATTCAAGGTGTTTGCCTTTAATTTCCATTTTTTTCAAATGATATTATAAATTCAAGTCTAAAACTACTTGCCTAGGTTGGTAGCATAATTTGTGCCAATTGTCCAGGGAATATTTAGAAGCCATTAATTTTTGACCCAGAGCTCATTTTTCCAACTTGAACATAAATTTCTCCATTATCTGTTTGGACATGGTTTCATTTCCTTGTTGACATTTATATTCCTATTAAGCTATTTAGTAAGACAAATACTTGTATTAAAAGAAAATGAAAAAGAATGAATGACTCTAATTAAATTTACTGAACTTTTTTTCTTTTTCCAATCACATGAGCCACTTGAGTTTTGCACTACTTTTGCTTGAAGTGGGAAATAACTCATTATATCATTACATTTATTCAAAATTATTCTTAAGAATAAATTTCATAATGAAAAACCTATTACTCAGCTGAATTATTAGATCAGGAATAAGTCAAGTATCCTTTACTTTTTAAAGAGGTAAAATAGGTCTGTATATGAAGTATGCTAAAAAATACCAAATTGTTGCAATCTTATTATTTGATAACTATGGATTCTGATCAAATAAGTTCTATTTAAAAAGTTCCTTAGCACAATATATTGTCATCAACTAGCCTAGGTAAGAACCTTGCCTAAATCAGTATTTTTATTTCCCCATGCAGTTCCACTTCCTTTCTAACATTAAAAAACAAACAGACTTTTAGGGGATGATAATAAAATGAAATATACTATAAAATAAAATGTAAGTTAAAAAAACAACTAACCCATTGAGATTAAACAAAACAAACAGAAAGAAGAGAGTCATTAAAAGGACAAAGAAAGAGAAACATTCTTTTGCATACCCAAGAATTCCATTAAAGCACTAAACTGGAAGCCATGATAAATACTCAGATGATCTAGTACAGATCTCTGCAGGGCTTGTGCATGTTGCCATCATCTTTGTGAGTTCATATGAGCTTCAATAATGCTGATTCAGAAGGCTTTGTTTTCCCAGTATCCTCATTCCCCCTGGCTGTTACACTTTTTCTGCCTGCACTAGTACAGGGTTTTCTGAGTACTGATAGGAGGCAACCGTCTTGAGGCTAATGTTATAAGTTATGCTTTGCTTAATGTCTGACTATGGGTCTCTCTGTTAGTTCCTTTCTATTTCAGGAGGAAGCTTATGAGTTCATGACTGAACATGTGTCTGATATTTAAGCATAACAGAGTACAAATTTTGTTTGTTTGTTTTTGTTGTTTTTGATCATAGATTCTTGGTCACTGAAGCAGTGTTTGGTATAGGTTCCATCTCATGGAGTAGGTCTTAAGACAAATCAGATATCAGTCAGTTAACCCACATAATTTATGTCACCAATACACTCAAATATCTTGCATGCAGGATATCATTGTCAATCCATGGTTTGTGAATGAATTGGTGTTTTCATTTGGATTTCAGCAGTATTCACAGTGCATTGCTGAACCAAAGACATTAAACGCTAAGGGTGAAAATTCTATGTCAGAACCAGCTCAACTTCTTCATATATAATGAGTCCTGGAGGTATTGTCTTTAGTGAAGGGGCTTTGATGTCAGCCTGTAGATAGAAATCTTTAGGCTTGGCACCAGCCTGATGTTGTTTAGGGATTCAAATTATACTTCTTTGGCCAACAACTGAATTAGTTATAACCAAATCCTTGTACTAGAAACATTATCTGGTGACAAGTGATGGCCAGTTGAAACTTGGTCTTCCCCATTATTTGTAAATTTCATTTAGATTGCTTTTATACACACAAACACACAAGCACATACATGTTTCTACTGTTTTAAGTTTCTATACTATGGATGGAATGACCCTTAATTCTATATGTCTCTGCCCATATTCCCTACTTTCTCCCCTTTTCCTTTTTCTTGACTAGGTACTCCCAACCCATCACTACCCATTCATAATTATCTATTATATTTCCCTTTTCTAACAAGGTTTATCTGTACTCTTTAGTTCCTTAGTCCATATCTCACCCCTTGAATCTACAGAAAATACCTTAGTTATCATTGATTTGAAAGTGAGTATCCATCTTTAAGTGAATTTATTCCATAATTGTCTTCAGGAGCCTTGGAAAACTCACTCAGGCTAATTTTTTCGTGGCCCATGCATTTACTGGCAGAATTAAATATTTCATTTTTTAAGGGACGAGGAATAGTAAGCTACATAGATAGACCACTTTTCTTTATCCATTTTTCTGTTGAGGTACATTTAGGCTATTTCCCTTTCTAGCCAATATGAATAGAGCAGGAATTAACATTTTTGAACAAGTGTATCTGTGGTTACAAAAAAAAGTGTCCTTTATGTGTATGCCTAAGAGTGGTTCAGGTGGATCTTAATGTAACTCAATTCCTATCTTCATGAGGAACCCCCACACTGATTTCCATAGTGGTTGTATGTACAAGACTGCACTCCTAGCCGGGCGGTGGTGGCGCACACCTTTGATCCCAGCACTTGGGAGGCAGAGCCAAGCAGATCTCTATGAGTTCGAGGCCAGGCTGGACCGACAGCCTCCAAAACAATACAGAGAAACCCTGTCTCGTAAAAAACAAAAAAAAAAAAAAAAGAAAAAAAGACTGCACTCCTATCAGAAATGGATGAATGTTCCCTTACTCCATATCCTTTCTAGCATGAGCAGTCACTTGTTTTATTTATCTTAGCAGTTTTGATGGGTATAAGATAAAAATCCAAAGTAATTTGATTGCATTTCCTTACTAATGATGGTGAACATTTCTTTGTTTCTCAACCATTTGTGTTTCCTCTTTTGAGACTTCTGTTTAAATCTGTACCCCATTTTCAATTGGATTATTTGGTTTCTTGGTATGTAGTCATTTAAGTTCTTCATAATTTTGGATATTACCCTACATTTGGACGGGTAGTTGATAAAAATATTTTCCTTTTTTATAGGCTGCCACTTTGGCAGAATAACTATATCCTTTACCATGCAGAAGCTTCTCGGGTTATTATTTGTTAATCTTAGTGCCTGAAGTCATAGTCTAAGTAAAACCTTCTCAACTGTGGTCATGTTTGTGTGTGGAGTCCAAGGAAATATGTATGACCTGTGCTGCCACCTGAGGCCATGGTGACTTGACATATAGACTACTGGGAAACATCTCTGGGTTCACAGTCCTACCAAAGATGGGGTTTATTGTGATGTCTGCGGTTCATGATAACACCAAAGGCCACACAGATACACAGAGTATAAAATGAAACCTTGCCTATGTTGGTGTCTGAGGGTCATACCACAACTGGGGCCATGCTGAACTGAGTAATGTGTATTCTTCCTGACAGCCACCTGGGTCCTGCAACTGTCTTGTACCCTAAATAACACATGGAACACTATATTGATTATGAAGCTGTTGGCCATTTGCTTGGTTTCTTATTGGCTAACTCTGACTTAATTATTAACCCATAACTGCTAATCTGAGTGTTTCCACGTGGTCTTCTCTTACTAGAAAAAGGATCTGGACCTCTTCTCCTGCATCCTACACCATGACTGACTGTTCCTCTGCTTCCCAGAATCCTCCTCGAATCCTAGTCCCACATATCTTGCTTCCATATTATCCAACAGTGCTTTATTTAATCAACAAAGAAGACAACATATACACAGAAGGACTTTGCCCCTTAGAACTGGGTGGTATAAGCTATAATTCACGGCCATAATGTCATATATGATGCCGCTTAAGACCATGTTTGCCTCCATGACCCAGCAACAGGGAGGGTTTCAGTTGATGTCTGTTGCTCCTGTTACCACAGATGTCTGTGAGTTTGCCTGGATTAATGACAGCCACCTAAGACCATGTAGGTATCCAAGAACCTTGCTGCTTCTGGGTCATACTAATCTGAGTGTCCTGTGCTGCCACAGGGACCATGGTGGCATCCACTGTGAGCTGCTTCCAAGGGTCATGTCTGTACCTGTGGTGCTACTGCTGTTTCATTATGTGATAATGTTCATGGCCACAAAGAGGCATAATAACCATATGAACTGTCTTGGCCACTCATTGACCCTGGGACATCTGACACTTTATGGAGCTGTAACTGCAGCTGGAGAGCTATCCACACATTTGGGAGAGAAGGCCCCACCCTTCACCATAGACATGGAAGAGATGTCCCCAGCATGATAATAAAAAAGTTGGCTCTGTCCCTCACCTGAGGGGGGGCAGTGCCAATAATTCAGACCAACCAACTCAGCTGCCATACAGGTCCACAACCTGGCCCTTTGGTTGGCCCAGACTACCATACACCCCATCTATGACCTACTCTAGTACATGAAGATACTAGTCCTACAGAATAATAACCCCAGGAAACCCCTGACTAAGGATATCAGCGAAGAGTTGCAGTGAGGGTCCAGTGATGATGGTGTGCCAGAAGCCTTGAATCATATCAATGACTCATTGCAATGAACATTCCATGGGTAGGATTGATTGGACAAAGAGTATATGCTATGTGACCACTGCATCTCCCAATGCCACTAGAATTAATGAAGAGGTGTTGGAAAGACAGAGAATGTCTTTGTTGTTGTTGATAATTTGTTTTGTTTTGTTATTAATTGCTTTGACAGGGTTCTTTTGGAGGAGATGCAGCAGGGTTAAGTGTAGTATATTGAAAGACTGGGATGTGTGCAGGATTGAGGGAAATGATATAAAATTCCTAAAGAATCAATACAGAATTATAATGTGTGTGTGTGTGTGTGTGTGTGTGTGTGTTCTAGCACAGGAAAAGACTTTATATTTGTATTTCCTATGCCAGTAAATGAGGTCAAGGCTATTCCCCACTTTCTTTTCTATCAGGTTCAGAGTATGTGGTTTAAGTTGAGCTCTTTGATCCATTTGCAGATGAGTTTTGTGCAGTGTGATGAATGTGAATCTATTTGAATCCTTCCATATTCAGCTGTCTAGTTTAATCAACACAATTTGATGAAGATGTTGCATTTTTTCCAATGTGTATTCGACTTTTTATAAATCAAAGCACTGGGACCCATATATATGTGAATTTATATCTGGCATTTCAGTTATATTCCATTTATCAAGGAGACTACATTTATTCCAGTAACATGTGGTTTTAATTACTAGGGCTCAGTAGTGTAACTATGGTCTCATATAATGAATTGGGCAATGTTCCTTCTGTTTCTCTTTTGTTGAACAATTTGAGGAGTATTAACATTAACTCCTTTTTCAAATTCTGGTAGAGTTCTGTACTGGAAGCATCTGGTCTTGGACTTTTCATAGATTGGGAGACTTTTAATTAAGGCTTCTTTTTCCACTGTGGTTTATGTGTCTGTTTAAATTATTTATCTGATCTTGATTTGAATTTGGTAAGTGGTGCCTATTGAGAAAATGACACATTTATTTTAGATTTTCCAGTTTGATAAAGTACAGGTTTTTAAGGTCAGTTGATGTTTTGAGTTTCCTTGGTGTCTGTTGTTATGTTGCCATCTTCTCTAGTTTTGATAATTTGGATATTTTTGCTCCTCTCTTTAGTTAACTTTGATAAAGGTTTGTAAATCTTATTTTCTCAAAGAGTCAACTCTTTCATTTATTGATCCCATTATATGTTTAGGTGTGTGTATGTGTTTGTGTTTCTATTTTATTGATTTTTATCCCAGAGTTTAATAACTTTCTTTGATCTATTCATTTTGGGTGAGATTTCTTTTCATTCTAGAACTTCCGGGTGTACTATTAATTCACTAATATGACATTTCCCCTATCTCTCCAATGTAGGCACTTATTGCTATGAACTTGCCTTATAACAGTTTTCATTGTGTTTCATAAACTTGGCAGATTTTGCATTAATTTTTATTAAATTCTTGGGTGTATAATGTATTTCATAATTTCTGTCTGGACACATATTTACTCAGTAGAATTATGTTCAGTTTCCATATATATGTAAGTTTTCTGGTTTTGGTTCAAGCTTTAGTTGTGGTGATTCAATCAAATTCAGGGGGTTATTTCAATTTTCTTGTCCCTGTGGATATTGCTTTGTATCATAATATGGTCAATTTTGGAAAGCACTCCAGGAGCTGCCACAAATGATGTATATTCACTTGATTTGGGTGAAATGTTCTGTAAAAATATGTTAGGTCCATTTTGTTTGTAATGTCATTTGGATCTGACTTTTCTATGTTTAGTATATGTCTAGATGACCTGTCTATTGATGAGAATAGGGTATGACATCTCCCACTATCAATGTGTGGTTGTCAATATTTCATTTAAGCTGCAATAGTGTTTCTTTTATGAACTTGATGACCTTAACTTTTTGATGTTAAAAATTGTTTTGTCCTCTTGGTTAATTTTTCTTTTTAATGATCACCAAGTGTCCCTCTCTATTCCTTCTGAATAGTTTTAGTTTGAAATCTATTTTTGTCAGATATTAAAATGGTTGCACAAGTGAAATTATTAGTTCCATTTTTTATAATACATTTGCCATGCTTTTATCCAAAGATGATATTTATTCTTGATGTTAAGGTGTGTCTTTTTTGATGCAACAAAGACATGCTCCTGTTTTTTGTTCATTCTCTTTTTCTGTGCCTTTTTTAACTGAAGAATTGTGTCCAAAGTTGTTGAGAGCTATAAGTGAGTCATGTTTGTCTATTGTGATTAAAAGTTTTTTGGCTGCTTACACTACTCTATGCTGGCATATATTATCTCTTGTATTCTTTAGAATATCTGAATAGGGTCTTCTGGCTTTTAAGTCTCTATTGAGAAATCAGGTGTCATTCATTTAATTTACTATTTTATATATTATCTCTATGATATTTATATATTATATATAATATTGTTATACGTTATTATTTAAAGACAGGTTTTCTCTGTTTGGTCTTGGTTGTCCTGCACCTCTCTCTGTACCCCAGACTTTAACTCAGAGATCTGCCTGCCCCTGCCTACCGAGTGCTGGGATTAAAGGACTGTGACACCACTGCTTAGTTTTGTTTTATTACTTACATAATTAACTAATTATATTTTGATATTTTCAGGTCTTATTCTAATAGGTATGACTTTATCTGTTATTTGGCCTTTTCCTCTTGCAGTGTTTGATATTCCTATGTTTTTCAGTGTGTTTAATATTTTCATTATTATGTTATGGGGGATTTACTTTTCTGCTCCAGTCTATTTGGCGTTTTCTATGGTTCTTTTAACTTCAGAGGCATCTCCTTCCTTAGGATAGGAAGATTTTCTTTTATTGTTTTGTTGAAAATATTTTCATGTGCCTTTGACCTGTTCTTATTCTTCTTTTTCTATACCTAATATTCTCAGATTTGGTCTTTCCATAGTATCTCAGAGTTCCTGAATATTTTGTGGCATGGATTTTTTTATAATTAATGTTTGTTGACAGGTTATTTCACAGAAGAGAAGAAAGCAGAGTATTTCACCAGAAATTTCCTAGCCCTCTGGGAACATGGGTAGAGAGTGAGTATAAGCAGCAGCAGATTGCTACAGATATTGGAATTCAACTTGGAGGAGTTAAGGGAGAGGTGACAATTGTTGTTAACCTAACTGCTGCCCAGCTGTCCTGCCCTATGGGATCACTGAGACTGTCTTCTGGAATTGTTGGCTGGGATAAAGCAATGAGCACAGAGAGGGATGTAAGGAGGGGAAATTATGGGTGATAAGTTAGAAATGTGTGCAGCAGGAGTGAAGGTTGGCCTCATGAGGTGGTCTTCTCTAAAGCTGGGATGAGAGTAGGGTATTGGGCTTGGAGAGGAGAGGTAGGTGAAGTTAGCATACCTGCTAAAGTGGCTAGAATTGAGTGTAGCCATACTAATGTTATTTGATATTTCTTAGTTTACCTTGTATTTATATAAGTCTTAACAATGTTAACATTCCTGTCTGAGTCTCATAAAGTATTTGTTTATCTTTTCCAAAGTAACAGCTGTTCCAATTCAGTGCTTATTTTTAATTATTCCTTTTGATTTTGTTTTGGTTAAGTTACATAATTTTTGTATATTTCGAATATTAATATGTCATAAGTCATAATATTTTCAAATATTTTCTTCTATTACAAAAGATACTTTTCCCCTTTCATTGATTTAGTCCTCTGTTGTAGAGAAATTGAATTTGTTTTAGTTTGATTTTAAGTTTATCAGCTATGTCTCTCAACTCAAGCACATTATTTTAGATATAAATGTTCATTTCCATTTCTGTTGATAAAAATATAAATCTTTCACTTCATGCTGCCAATGAGTACATGGGTATAGATCATATACTGCACATTAAGTGCTCTCAATTGCTAGTATGATATTTTCTAACTTTATTTAAGTGTGTATGTACATACAAACATAAGTTAGCCTAACAATGCCTAAAATAAAAAAATAAATTTTACAAATGATCTCGGACATGTCACATAGATAGTGTTCACTTCCCTGAAAACAATGATTCAAAATGAGTTTAAGTCTTTTGACTGTTTTCTCATAAATAGCAGTTCTCCCAGTTTTCCACCAGCTAGAGCTCTCTGCACTCTTCTTCGGGATAAAACCATAAATGGAGACACAAACACTGCCTTCTTAAGACAATTTCCCAAGTCTTGAACCTGATGTGATAAATTTTACTCAATACTTAAAAGTAAAAGTATTGGTCACAGTACCTGAAAATTAAAATCTTAAATGTATGTAGACAAATTCCAACATGTTGTTCATAGGAACTACTTTAATTATGAGAATCTAGTGATACTGTACATACTATATTCTCAAACACATCAACATGAAGAATGGAGATATGGTATCCTTTAGGTCTGTCTGGAATTGTAATCTACCCTTCCAGCTCTCCTTGCTTTTCTCACATCATTTTCAAATTTCCAAAACTGTGATGATCAACAGAATCAGAAACTCTGACAGCATTACTTAAGCTATAGTTATCATTACAAATTAGCCAGAGAGGTAGCATCTTTATTTTTCTACTAACATGTATTGCTAGAACAGTGATAAGTTATCAAGATATAATGAAAGACCAGTGGAGGAGGATTGCCAAGCTATATTTTGGGGAAACATTCTTTAGTTATATGTATTAGTTTCTAATTATTGTGTAGGAAATTAATATTTCTAATTAAAAGCCCAAGATTAATTTCTGTTTGTAACTTCCTTTTTATATTTATCCTTTGTGTGTTTGATATCATGGATCCTAAACCCACCCATCTCTGATTGCCTTGAATCTGCCCTTTGCTCCTGCAATACCAACTTAAACAAAACAAAATAATATTTAAGATAAAAAAGGAAATAATGAAAAAATGAAGAAATGGAAAGTTTCATCATGGACACTGCAGTGTGACACAGAGAGTCACACTGCAGTGTGACACAGAGAGTCACACAGTCAGCCATTTTATCCAGAGAATTTTACATGCAGGTGTTTATTGCAAAGAGTCAAGGCCCCTGGTCTCTATACAGTATGGACACTGGGCCCTCACTGGGACTCTTCCAGGAAATCACACTGGTGCCCAGTGTTTTAGAGATCCTGCAGCCCTGGGTCTGCAGGACAGCTCCATCCCAAACTCCACCTTGTATATCAGCAGATCTCAGATGGGATGATTCAACATTTAATCCTGGTTCTGGGCCTAGGTGGTTGCAGGGTTCATCAGCACCAAGTTGAGTTCACCAGCACTGCCCTGGCTAGTTCACACCTTGCAAGGGATGAGGTCATTTCTCCCACTTTCACATCCTCAAGGTCTGTTCTCCTACACTTTCACCTTTAGGGCCAGCTGTACTGCATTGCCTGTTGGGGTGCAGGCCACTCACCCTAGGGCTGCAGCTGATGAGGGGCAGGTCCAGTTCTCCCACCTGAGGGACCACATGACAGATGAGTACTGGGGAGTACTCTCCCACCTGCCTCAGGCATTGATATTGGGGGTGCATCTCCCTCCTGCCCACAACACTGCCAGCATGACATAGGAGTAATGTGGACAGCTCTCCCATGCTCACAACTTCAGGGATAGTTCACCCACAACAACACCAAAAGGTTGAGCTCTACTGTTCTGCCCAGGCAAGGTGCAGGAACTTTCTACAGTTCTGCAGCTGGAGAGTTGTATGGTCAGCTTCCTCACCCAACACAGGTGGCAGGCCATGAGGGAGGAAGACATCATTCCCTCACTCTTACTAGTTACATGGTAGATGAGGCATGAGGTATATATGGCCTGGTATTCTGTTCTCACACCCTTAGGCTTATCTCATTTGCTTCTTAGCCTCCACAATTTCCTACCCAGGTTTTTATCTGAGAGTTGCAACTGGTGAGGGGGGGTTCCCTGTCTGTCACAGGTAGTGAGGGGTAAGTGGTAAGGGGGAGATCTCCACCCAGCACATACCAGCACTATGTGACAAATGAATAGTGAAGAGTATTACATCTGATGGGGGAGAAAAGAATCTTTCCCGCTTTTATGACCTCAGGGCCAGTTCTGCTACCTAGCTTAGGCATTGATTGGGAGAGCGGGCATCTCTCCCCCACCCATGCCACCATATATCAGATAAGAGAAAGGGTAAGGTCTCCCATGCTGTGTTCTCGGGGCCAGATCATCTGTGCCCAGGTCAACTGGGTCAGCTCTGCTGTGCTGCCCAGACAAGGTGTGGGGCCCATTCTCCTGTGTGTTTTAGCTGGTAAAGGGGTCAGCTCCTTCACCAGATGGAGGTGGTAGGGTAAGTGGGAAAAGCATATTTCCTTTGACATTATCATCACACTGAAGACAAGGGAGACAATACTAGGTATACCCTCTCATGCCCAGAGGGCTGGCTCACATACATTGCTATCTACAGGGTCAACTCTACTGGGTGCTGCAGCTGGTGGGGGGTTGGGTCAGGTCCCCCACCTACTGCAGGTGTTAAGAGGGAGAGAAGGTGGGCATCTTTCTCTCACCCTTGCCATCACATGGCAGATAAGAGGGGTGCAACCTAATCTCCCATTCTTACACCCCCTAGGCCAGCTTGCCTATGTCGTGAGCAGGCTCAGTTCTACTGTGCTGCCCAAGTGAGGTGTTATGAACCTCTCCCCTGGGTGCTTAAGCCAGTAAAGGCAGTAGCAGTTCTCCCTAGTGTTGCAGTCAAGGATTCACGGGGAAAACTCTGTAGAACCCTATCGTCTCTTTCTTTGGAGGTATCATAGACAGTGAAATTCAATACAGATTGTGGGTTGCATCAGGGCCATAAAACTAGGCATGTGGTCCATTAGCAGCCAGGTCCAAGACATTAGCACATCTCTTGAGCAGCAATCAAGACACTGACTGTAGTCCACTCTCCAATGATTTTACTTCTTAAGATATGCTTCTGTTCACAGGAAATGATGCATTCTCTCTCAATTTTTCTCTTTCAAAACACACCATGCATTTTCTCACCATATCAGTGCCTCATCTGCCTGGCATATTGAGGAACTGGACAGTTCCATTTCTCTCTTCTCAAAACACATGGAAGACCTGTTTGTGGTCTTGTGGGTCTCTTGGCTCTCTGAGTCCTTCATAACACTAGGTAGGTATATGCTTCTTCCTCAGGGTCCAGGACTATCTACGCTGTGCCTGTTTGTGGGTCTCTTGTCCCGACTCAGTCCATCATTCAGAAATCAATTTATTTTTCTGTTTTATAAATAAATGCTTATTTAATTACAAACAATCTTGTTTTATATACCAATCCCAGGTTCCTCTTCCTCCTGTCCTCCTATTCCCATACCATCTCCCCATTCCATTCCCCATCCTCTCCCATTGAAGATGAGGCCTCTCATGGGGTATCATCAAAGTCTGTCACATCTTTGGGGCAGGACTGAGCCACCCCTATGAATGTAGGCTGAGAGAGTATCCCACCAAAAGGAATGGGCTCCAAAATTACATTTGTGCAATAGGGATAAATACTGGTTCCACAGCCAGTGGTCACATAGACTTCCCAAGACCCCTAATGACACCCACATTCAGGGGACCTGGTTTAGTCCCATGCTGGTTTCCCAGCTGTCAGAAAAGGATCCATGAACTTTCACTTGCTCAAGTCACCTGTTTCTCTGGGCTTTCTCAGCATGGTATTGACCCCTTTGAGCATCACTTCTCTCTTTCTAAAACTAGATTCCATGAATTCAGCACAGTACTTAGCTGTGGGTGTGTGATTCTGCTTCCATAAGCTACTGGGTGAAGGCTCCTTGTTGACATTTAAGGTAGTAACAATCTCATTATAGGGGGATATTTAAGGTAGTCACTCCATTATTGCTTGGATTCTTAGTTGGGGTCGTCCTTGTGGATATCTGAAAATTTCTCTAGTGCCAGGTTTCTTGTTAATCCCATAATGTCTGCTTCTATCAAGATATCATTTTTCTTGTACTCCTTTACTGTTCAACCCCCAAATTGACCTTCATGATCCCTCATGTTTTCTCCCCACTACCCTTCTCCCCTCTTCTATCTCCTTCCTTACCCCTCCCCCATGCTTCCAATTTACTCAGGATATCTTGTGCTTTTCTCCTTCTCAGGGAGTCTATTTATATCTCTCTTAGAGTTCTACTTGTTTTCTAGCTTTTCTGGTGTTATAAGCTGATTACCCTTTGCTATAAGTCTAATATCCATATATGAGTGAGTACATACCATATTTGTCTTTCTGTGTCATTGTTACCTCACTCTGGAAGGTTTCTTCTAGTTCCAACCATTTGCCTGCAAATTTCAAGCTGTCATTATTTTTTGCCACAGAGTAGTACTCATTTGTGTAAATGTAATACATATTCATTATCCATTCTTCAGTTGGGGGAAATCGAGGTTGCTTCCATCTTTTTGCTATTATACATAAGTCTGCTATGAACATAGTTGAACAGATGTCCTTGTGTTTAGAATGTGCATTCTTTGGGTATATGTTGAAAAGTGGAATTTCTGGGTCTTCAAGTTGATTGATTCCCATTTTCCTGAGAAACCACCATACTGATTTACAAGGTGGCTGTACAAGTTTATATTCAAACCAGCAATGGAGGAGTGTTCCCTTTTTCCACACCCTCTTTAGCATAAACTGTCATTGGTGTTTTTAACTTTAGCTATACTGACAAGTTAAGATAATATCTCAGAGTTGTTTTGCTTTTCATTTCCCTGATGCCTAAGGATGTTAAGGAATTCCTTAAGTGCCTTTCATTCATTTGAGATTCTTCCATTCAGACTTCTTTGCTAAGTCCAAATGGATCAAAGACCTCAACAGAAATTCAGCCACATTGAAACTCTTAGAAGAGAAATTAGGAAGTACCCTAGAACACATTGGCACAGGAGACCACTTCCTGAACACAACACCAGTAGCACCGACACTGAAATCGACAATTAATAAATGGGACATCTAGAAACTGAGAAGCTTCTGCAAGATAAAGGACACAGTTAACAAGACAATACTGCAGCCTACAGAATGGGAAAAGACATTCACCAACCCCACATATTACAGAGGGTTGATATCACCAAAATCCAAAGAACTCAAGGAGCTAATCACCAAAACACCAAAAATCAGTTTAAATGCACAAAATTGCAATGGAAGGAAGGCCCATGCATCTGTATTCTTCTCTCCTTTGTCCTCTGTATTCTACTCCCTCCTCCCCACTTCTCTCTCTCCTCCTCCTCTCATCTTTCTATGTGTTTTTGTTTCTGCCTTTCTGTCTCTCTCCCTCTTCCCCTCCTTCTCTTTCTTCCAGTAATTTTTGCTTATGAATCCTATCCAATATTTTGAAACATCAGCTTAGTATCTTTCTTTGGTGATCAGTCCATGTTCTACCCTGCTAGTCCCAGTTTGCCTGCCTCTTTCTCTGAGGACTACTGGTATCATATTAGAACCCAATAGGTGATATAGAATAAGATCCTCATGCCAAGACCAATCTAATTTTAAAATTTATTTTTGCCACAAAATGTAACATTAGGTTCTAGATAAGTGTGGGAGAATTATTAACTTTGCCCCATTGTTTCTGTCATGTTAGGCTGTAATTAATATTACTTTTAATTTTTAATTACTATATTCCCTACTCTTAGCAGAGAACCAAACATTTAATTATTTTCTTGGATATCTGTGCACATATGAGCTGGTTACTATAAAGTCCAGAGGAGGAAATCCACTGAAACTGGAATTATAGATTGTCGTGAGCTATCATGTGGATTCTGAGAATTGAACATAGGTCCTCTGGAAGAGTAACAATACTTGTTACCACTACGATTCCTCTCTAGCATCTATGTAGTTATCTTTAAGCTTTTATAGGAAAGTCTACAATATAACCTGCATTGTGTTTGTGGTAGTCAAAAGCAGTGTTGAAACAAACAAAATTAATAAATATTTCATTCAAACTATAGCGTACTATTTCAAGTGGGCAAACCTAGGATGAATTTAATAAGCACTTCTCTTTTTTGTTGGTATTGCTGTTTCAATATTCAAAATGAAATGAATATATCAGAGTTAAATCAATATGAAAATAACAATCAAAACCAAGATGATGCTGTATCATTTAATAGTGATTTATTCTCAAGTGCTCATCTTCTCTAGTCTAACTAACTAACCACACTAATCATAAACTAGATGAATATACTCAAGAAAACTTAATGTAAGAAGTCAAGTGGCCCATTGAAAAAAGGGAAATTTACTTATTATGTAATAATAATAACTTACTCTTGAGAAGGCGGATATTTACAGCAAAGGAAACTTATCACTAGAGAGCAACCACTAAAGAAATATACTAAACTGGTGGTTCTTATCATGAAGCAAAGACTCATAAGCAAATAAATAAGGAGAAAGGGTGAAAAGAGGAGATTAGAAGGGAAGGGATCAGATGAGATGAAGGGAAATGGGAGGGGAGGAGTAGGGAGAGGACAATTGGAGAGAGGAGACTTGAAAAGAAGAGTCTGCAGTATTTTAGAACTACTTAAGTGAACAGTTTAATAATTTCCTAAAAACCATTTCTCAGAAGATCTAGGAATTCTACTGTGTGTGTGTGTGTGTGTGTGTGTGTGTGTGTGTGTGTGTGTGCATAAATGTATGTATGTGGTATGTGCACATGTATGTGATAGCTACAGGAAGATGTCAGCTATCCTGCTCTATCACTCTTGCTCTTCTTTCCTTGAGCAACCACAAATGATACACCTGTCTCTACCTCCACAACACTGGAGTTACGTGCTGTGGCTGGCTTTCTGTGTGGGTACTGGGGATTTGAACACAGATTCTCATGCTTAGGACACAAGCACTCTCAACTCAAAGAGCCATTCCTCCAGCTCTTAGTCTACTCCTAGGACAGCAGTAGAGTAGTTTATAACAGGCAGAGGTGTCTGCTTCAGAATCAGAGTGCCTGGGGTCAAGATTGGCTCATGGGCAGCTGCCATCCCAGTGTTTTGTTCCATGTGTTGCAGATGTGATGGTTCATTTAATCATGAAGTAGACCTACAAGGAAGGTAGCATCCTGTTTTATAAACATGTGATGGGGAAGTCAGTCTGTGCATATGTTTGATTAGGTGTAGATAAAGCACTGTTGGTTAATAGGGGAAGAGAGATAGGTGGGACTAGGAGTCTAGAAGGATTTTGGGAAAAGTAGTGAGGAGAGTTGTAACAATATGATTCCTGTAGGAAAGAATGCAAGGCTGGTGTTCTCAGAAAGATAAGTCCTTACAAAAATATATATTAGTAATTAAGAGATAATAATTAAGTCAGAGTTACCCAATTAGAAACCATAACAAACAGCCAATAGCTTCATAATTAATATAGTCTCTTGTGTGTTATTTGGGACTGATGAGACTCTAGGATCAGGCTGGTAGGAGGACAACACATTACTGACATGGACATAATTTTCACAGGTCATTAATCAACATTCTCCCAAGCTGTGAGGAGGCTCTTCTGAGCTCCTTTTGTAGCCTTGAATTGTAAAGACTTGATAAAACACAAACACTTTAACTATATACTTTATTCTTTGCATTCCTTTTTTGAAAACTTTGGATCTTCTTTTGATATACATACATATATATATATATATATATATATATATCGGTTTTTTGAGACATGGTTTCTCTGTGTAGTACTGGCACACACTCGGTAGACCAGGCTGGCCTCAAACTGACAGAGATCCACCTGCCTCTGTCTCCTGAGTGCTGGGATTAAAGGCGTGTGCCACCAACTGCCCAGCTAGACTTACTTTATTATTATTTTGTGTCTATGGGTGTTTTGCACCACATGCATGACTGATGCCCAAGGAGGTGGTGACCTTCATTTGGGTACTGGGAATCGAACTTGGGCCCTTTGTAAGAACAAGTACTCTTAACCACTAAGCCCCAAAAGTTGCCCAGGTCTCCTCACTGACTATCACACTCAGGGGGGTCTGGATCAGTCCCATGCTGGCCTCCCAGCTGTCAGTCTGGGTCCAAGACCTCCCCCTTATTCAGGTCAGCTGTCTCTGCTGGTTTCAACAGCCCATTCTTTGCCAATTTGCTCATCCCTCCTCTCTCTCTGTCACTGGGCCCCATGGGTTCAATTCAGTGTTTAACTGTGGGTGTTTGCCTCTGCTTCCATCAGTCACTGGATGAATATTCTAGGATAGCATATAAGGTAGTCATCAAGTTCATTATCAGTAATGGGCATTTTAGGTAGTCTCTCCCGCTTGTCAGTTGGTGTCATCCATTTAGATCTCTAGAGGTCTCACTGGTGCCAGATCTCTCTTCAAATTTATGACTCCTTCTACTGTGGTATTTCTCATCCTGTTCTCCCCCTATTCTACCCCCAACTCAACCTTCCTGTTCCCCCATGACCTACTCTCATCTCCCCTTCTCCACTTCTCTTCTTCCCAGTGGAACTACAGACTGGCACTCTCCTGATACATGTCTAATATATATATGAGTGAGTTAGGAATTTTGCTTTTAAGGAGAAAGGAAAATCATGTATCCCAACAAAGATTCTCAGAAGTCTATTCCTAACAACGTTATCTCTGGAAACAAACAACAAACCCTTTAAATTACCCAAATGATCCAATACAAATGGATAAATGAATAATGATAATTCCAAAATGAAAAATATTGATAAAAGTAAATAGGTGTTGGAAATGAATGAAAGTTTTAGAAGCACTCAAAGATAAAGGAACATGCATATATTATTTCAAGTGTATGTATGGAAATGATTGTTAGAATTTAGAGATATAGATTTTCAAGTTGGCAGGGGACACATTACAAAATCAGTGATGCTACCAGTCGCTCAAAGTCCTTATGAATCCCTGTGTTCTACAGAGATGTGCAACTCCATTGAAGAAGTTCTGCATCCTTTACTTGAACAAACTGAACCTTCATAATATGGAAAGCAGCCAAAATTAGAAAGGGCTTGCTGTCACTGGAATTACCAATTTGAACTGATATACCTTCTTTTTGTTTTTGTTTTTTTATCAGTATTTATTCCTGGCATACAGATGGACTCTGGGAGTCCATTCCACCCAAAAGGATGCTCTCTCTGTCTTGACAATTGGTGGAGGGCCTGGGCCCTGCCCGGGATTATATGACTGGACTCTGGAGGACCTTACCCTCCCTGGGGAGTGGAAAGGAGATGGAGTGGGATGGGTGATGGGGGAAATCCTATGTATATGCCAATAAAGCACTGTTGGGCCAATAGGGAACCAAGATAGGTGGGACTAGGAGTCCAGGGGAACTCTGGGAAGGAGAAACACAGAGAATCAAGATGAAACGCCATGGGGTAGGAAGCCTGAAACTATTCTCCGGTAAGAGAAATACTTAGATTAACAATTATGGGGTAATTACTTAAGTCAGAGCTAGCAAGTAAGAAACAAACAAGGCCAACAGCTTCATAATTAATATAGCCACCTCTGTGTTTATTTGGGACTGATGCGGCTCTAGAACCAGACTGGAGGGAAGGCTTCTCTCAAGGAAAAGGTTTCTCTTTGCAGATGGGGGGTTGGGAGGAGCGGGGGGGGGGCGGGGGAGAAGGGGAGGGAAAGGGAACTGAGAGTAGGATGTGTAAAAAGTTAAAAACAAAACAAAACACCATGCCGTGTTTTACAGCCAGCCATTAGAAGAGAGTTTGTGATGAGTATCTCAGTGAACTACTTAGGCAAGGGCTCCACATGGGAACTTCCACTATACCTTGGCACGGTCTTTAGATGTGAACCTTGTGCAATGTCCTAGAAGCAATGTCCTTACAGCAGCCCTGAAGATTCAGGATATGCATCCAAAGAAGGTCAATCGTCAATCAAAGAAGCTGACAAAATCTTTTTTTAATTAATTAATTAATTTATTTTTCAGTTTAAATTTAGATAAGAAACAAGGTTGCTTCACAAGTCAGTTACAGGTCCCTCTCCCTTTCCATCCCCTCCTCCCGTGCCCTCCCCCCATACCCCCCATTATCCTCTCATTTCCCCAGGGAGGGTGAGCCCCTCCATGGGGGTGTCCATAGTCTGTCATTTCATATAGGGCAGGGCCTAGACCCTTCCCCAAGAGTTCACGGTGAGAGTGCACCTCACATTGTTGGATGGGAGTCCAAAGTCCATGTGTATACTCGGGATGGGTACTGATCTGCTGCCGAAGGCTCAGTAGATTACCTAGGCCTCCTCACTGACACCCACATTCAGGGGGTCTTGATCAGTCCCATGCTGGATTCCCGACTGATGCCTGGGATTCAAGAATTAACCTTTGTCAGGTCAGCTGTTTCTGGGGGTTAAACCAGCCCAGTCTTAATCCCTTTGGTCATCAGTCCTCCCTATCTATTACTGGCTTTCTTGAGTTCAGCTCAGTATTTAACCGAGGGAGTCAGCCTCTTCCTCGATCAGCCACTGAATGAAGTTTCTGTATCCCAGACTCTCTGGCCATGGGATTGTAGGCTGGCGCTCCCATGATCTATGCCTAAAATCCATATATGAAAGAGTACATGTCATGTTTCTGTTTTTGTGACTAGGTTACCTCACTCAGGATAGATTCTTCTAGTGTCATCCATTTGCCTGAGAATCTCAGGATTCCATTGTTTTTTTCTGCTGAATAGTACTCCATTGTGTAAACGTACCACGTTTTCTCTATCCACTCTTCAGTTGAGGGACATCTAGGTTGCTTCCAAGTTCTGGCTATTACAAATAAAGCTGCTATGAACATAGTGGAACAGACATCTTTGTTGTATGAATGGGCATTTTTTCGATATATTCCTAAGAGTGGAGTTGCTGGGTCTTGTGGTAGGTTTATTATCTTTTTTTCTGAGGAATCTCCATTCTGATTTCCAAAGTGGTTGAACCAGTTGGGACTCCCACCAGCAATGGAGAAGTGTCCCCCTTTCACCACATCCTCTCTAGGATAAATTGTCCTTGGTGTTTTTTATTTTAGCCATTCTGACAGGAGTGACGTGGTAGCTCAGAGTTGTCTTAATTTGCATTTCCCGGATGGCTAAGGATGTTGAGCTCTTTCTCAAGTGCCTCTCAGCCATTTTAGACTCCTCTATTGAAAATTCTCTTTTTAGTTCTGCAGCCCACTTTTTAATTGGGTCCTTTGATGTTTTGGAGACATGCTTCTTGAGTTCTTTGTAAATTTTGGAGATCAACCCTCTGTCAGATGTGGGACTAGTGAATATTTTTCCCATTCTGTGGGCTGCCTTTTTGTCTTGCTGACTGTGTCCTTTGCCTTACAGGAGCTTCTCAGTTTCAGGAGATCCCATTTATTAATTGTTGATCTCACTGTCTGTGCTAGTGGTGTTATGTTCAGGAAGCTGTCTCCTGCACCAATTTGTTCAAGGGTACCACCCACTTTCTCTTCTAAGAGGTTCAGTGTGGCTGGATTTATGTGGATGTCTTTGATCCATTTGGACTTAAGCTTTGTGCATGGCGATAAACATGGATCAATCCGCATTCTTCTACATGCCAGCGTCCAGTTTTAACAGCACCATTTGTTGAAGATGCTTTCTTTATTCCATTGTATATTTTTAGCTTCTTTGTCAAAGGTCAGATGTTCATACAGGTTTTCAATTTGATTCCCTTGGTCTACCTGTCTGTTTTTGTGCCAATACCAAGCTGTTTTCAGAACTATATCTGAATAATAGAGCTTGAGGTCAGGAATGGTGATGCCACCGGATGTTGCCTTGTTGAACAGGGTTGTTTTGGCTATCCTGGGTCTTTTTTTCCATACAAAATTGATTATTGTTCTTTCAAGGTCTGTGAAGAATTGTGCTGGGATTTTAATGGAGATTGCATTGAATCTGTAGATTGCTTTTGGCAGGATTGCCATTTTTACTACATTGATCCTACCTATCCAAGAGCATGGGAGATCTTTCCATTTTCTGAGGGCTTCTTTAATTTCTTTCTTTAACGATTCAAAATTCTTGCGATACAGGTCTTTCACTTGTTTGTTCAGCGTTACCACAAGGTATTTTAAGTTATTTGTGGCAATTGTAAAGGTTGATGTTTCTCTGATTTCTCTTTCAGCCCTTTTATCATCTGTATATAGTAGGGCTACTGATTTTCTTGAGTTGATCTTGTAGCCTGCCACTTTGCTGAAGGTGTTAATCAGCTGTAAGAGTTTCCTGGTAGAGTTCTTTGGGTCATTGATGTAAACTATCATATCCTCTGCAAACAGTGAAAGTTTGATGTCTTCCTTCCCAATTTGTATCCCCTTGATCCCCCTTGTTGTCATATGGCAATGGCTAGAACTTCAAGTACCATGTTGAAAAGGTACGGAGAGAGTGGACAGCCTTTTCTTTTCTTGATTTTAGAGGAATTGCGTTGAGTTTCTGTCCATTTAGTTTGATGTTGGCTGTTGGTTTACTGTATATAGCTTTTATAATGTTAAAGCATGTCCCTGTTATCCCAGATCTCTCCAAGACCTTGATCATGAAGGGGTGTTGGATTTTGTCAAAAACTTTTTCAGCATCTAGTGAGATGATGATGTGATTTTTGTTTTTTAGCTTGTTTATATGGTATATTACATTGATGGATTTTCATATGTTTAACTATCCCTGCATCCCTGGGATGAAACCTACTTGATCGTAGTGAATGATTGTTTTGATGTATTCTTGGATCCGATTTGCCAGTATTTTATTGAGTAATTTTGAGTCAATGTTCATGAGGGATATTGGTCTGAAGTTCCCTTTCTTTGTTGTGTCTTTGTGTGGCTTGGGGATCAAGGTTATTGAAGCCTCATAGAAAGAGTTTGTCAAAGACCCTTCTTCTTCTATTGTGTGGAATACTTTGAGAAGAATTGGTATAAGCCTTTCTTTGAATTTCTGGTAGAAGTCTGCACTGAGTCCATCTGGACCTGGACTTATTTTGGTTGGGAGATTTTTGAAGACTGCTTCTATTTCCATAGGGGTTATAGGTCTATTTAAATTGCTTATCTGTTCTTGATAATTTTGGCTAGTGATAGCTATCCAGGAAGTTGTCCATTTCCTTTAAATTTTCGAATTTTGTGGAGTACAGGTTTTCAAAGTATGACCTGATGATTGTCTGGATTTCCTCAGTGTTTGCTGTTATGTCCCCCTTTTCATTTCTGATTTTGTTAATTTGCATGTTCACTCTCTGCTGTTTGGTAAGTTTGGACAAAGGTTTGTCTATCTTGTTGATTTTCTCAAAGAACCAACTCTTCATTGCATTGATTTTTATTATTCTTTTCCTAGTTTCTACTTTATTGATTTCAGCCCTCAATTTGATTATTTCCTGGCGTCTACTCCTCCTGGGGGAGTGTGCTTCTTTGTGTTATAGAGCTTTCAGCTGTGCTGTTAATTCTCTAGTATAACTGTTTTCCAGTTTCTTCATGTGAGCACTTAGTGCTATCAACTTCCCCCATAGCACTGCTTTCAAAGTGTCCCATAGGTTTGGGTATGTTGTGTCTTAATTATCTTTAAATTTGAGCAAGTCTTTAATTTCTTTTTTTATTTCTTCTTTGACTCAGGGATGGTGCTGTTGAGCATTATTCAATTCCCATGAGTTTGTAAGTTTCCTGCAATCTGTGTTGTTGTTGAATTCTAATTTTAAAGCACGGTGGTCTGATAAGATGCATGGAGTTATTCCAATTTTTTGTAGCTGCTGAGGTCTGATATGTTGCCAAGTATGTGGTCGATTTTTGGGAAGGTTCAATGTGGGTGGTGAGAAGAAGGTATATTCTTTTTTATGTGGATGAAATGTTCTATAGATATCTGTTAATCCCAGTTGGGACATTACTTCTATTAGACCCTTTGCTTCTTTGTTAGTTTTCTGTCTGGTATTCCTGTCTAGTGATGAGAGTGGTGTGTTGAAATCTCCCACTATAACTTTGTGGGGCTTTAGATGTGATTTAAGTTCTAATTATGTTTCTTTTACAAATGTGAATGCCTTTGTATTTGGGGCATAGATGTTCAGAATGGACACTTCATCTTGGTGGGTTTCACCTGTGATGAGTATGTAATGACCACCTTCATCTCTTTTGATTGATTTTATTTTAAAGTCTAGTTTGTTAGATATTAGGATTGCTACCCCTGATTGTTTCTTGGGTCCATTTGATTGGAAATTTTTTTCCCAACCTTTAACTCTCAGATAATGTCTGTCTTTGAGGGTGAGGTGTGTTTCTTGTATGCAACAGAAGGAAGGGCTCTGTCTTTGAAAACATTCTGCTAGCCTGTGTCTTTTTTGAGGTGAGTTAAGGCCATTAATGTTGAGGGATATTAATGACCATTGATTGCTCATCCTTCTTCGATTTGCAACGGTTTTTGTTGGTGGAATTATGTGTGGAATTTCACCCCTTTATTCTTTTGGCTGTTGGTAGAGAGGGATTCTCTAATGCCTATGTTTTTCTGGTTGTAGTTAGCTTCCTTGGGTTGGAGTTTTCCTTCGAAAATTTTCTGTAGGGCTGGGTTAGTGGATACGTATTGTTTGAATATAGTTTTGTCATGGAATATCTTGTTTTCTCTGTCTATAGTGATTGAGAGCTTTGCCAGGCATAGTAGTGTGGGCTGGCATCCATGTTCTATTAATGTAGGTAGAATATCTATCCAGGACCTTCTGTCTTTAAGAGTTTCCATGGAAAAGTCAGGTGTAATTCTGATTGGTCTGCCTTTATATGTTACTTGACCTGTTTCCTTAGCTGCTCTTAATATTGTTTCTTTATTCTGTATATTTGGGGTCTTGGTTATTATGTGGTGAGGGGATTTTTTTTTGTGGTCCACTCTATTTGGTGTTCTGTAAGCTTCTTGTACCTTCATTGGCATGTCTTTCTTAAGGTTGGGAAAGTTTTCTTCTATGATATTGTTGAATATGTCTTCTGCCCCTTTGAAGTAGTTTTCTTCTCCTTCTTCTATACCTATTATTCTTAGGTTTGGTCTTTTCATGGTGTCCTTCACACATGTTTTGTGTTAAGGATTTGTGTGTCTTATGGTTTTCTTTGGTTGATGAATCCATTTCTCCTAGTGTATCTTCAACACTTGAGATTATCTCTTCCATCTCTTCTATTCTGTTGGTAATGCTTGTATTGGTAGTACCTGACAGTTTGCCCAGCTTTTCTATTTCCTGCCTTTCTTCAGAGTGTGTTTTTTTTAATTGTCTCTATTTCAGTTTTCAACCCTTGCAGTGTTTGCATTGCTTCTTGCAATTTTCGGTTTATCTTTTCGTCCATTTGTTGCCTTTTATGATTTTTTTGGTTTGTTCTTTCTTCCATTTCTTGCATTTTTTGGTTTCCTTTTTGTTCCATTTCTTGCATTTTTTGTTTTGTTTCTTCTTCCATTTCCTGCCTTTTTTGGTTTGTTTCTTCTTCCATTTCTTGCATTTTTTGCTTTGTTTTTTCTTCCATTTCTTGCATTTTTTGCTTTTTTTCTTCTTCCATTTCCTGCCTTTTTTTGTTTGTTTTTTCTTCCATTTCTTGCATTTTTTGGTTTGCTTTTTGTTCCATTTCTTGCATTTTTTGCTTTTTTTCTTCTTCCATTTCCTGCCTTTTTTGGTTTGTTTCTTCTTCTAGTTCTTGCATTTTTTGCTTTGTTTTTTCTTCCATTTCTTGCATTTTTTGCTTTGTTTCTTCTTCCATTTCCTGCCTTTTTTCATTTGTTTTTTTCTTCCAATTCTTGCATTTTGTGGTTTGTTTTTTTCTTCCATTTCTTGCATTTTTTGGTTTGTTTTTTCTTCCATTTCTTTGAGGGATTTTCCTATATCCTCTTTTAGGGCCTCTATCATTTTCATGAAAGTGGTTTTAAGGTCATTCTCTTCTGCTTCGTTCGCATTGGAATGTTGGAGTCTTGCTGGTGTGGAGTCTCTAGAATCTGGTGGTGTCATATTTGTTTTTCTGTTACTGAGTGTGTTTTTGTATTGTCTCTTTCCTATCTCTTCTTCTAGTGGGTTCAGAAAGAGCCCCTTACTGGTCTGGTGGTTAGGGGACCAGAGTTCCCTTTTGGCCGGTGCCAGCATGTCTAATAATCTGGTGGTTCTTCTATTTATTGTCCTCGTTCTGGTCCCATGGGTGGAAAAGATGAACAGGAATCTGGTGCGCTTAGCCTTCTACCTGGTCCCCTGGACCATATGCTGCATCCTGTTGTACCTGATTCTGTGGCCTGAATAGCTGCTCCCCTGGACTCCCTGGCTCCTCTGGTTTCCTGGTCTCGTTGGTGGGAGAGAAATCCTGGAGTCTAGGGTGTTTCACACCTGCAGGGCTTGGAAGCTCTGTGCAGTTCCCAGGCAATCCCCAGACACTGGAACACAGGCCCAGAAGCCGGCCTGTTTACCTGATGCTGCCCGAGGAACAGCTGCTTCCCTGGACTCCCTGGCTCCTCTGGTCTTTTTGGTGGAGAGAAGACCTGGAGTCTGCTTTGCTTGCATCCCGTCAGGATTGGAAGCTCTGTGCAGTTCCCAGGTGATTTGCAGGCACTCTGATATACCTTCTTAAAAACATATATTTATTTATTTAACATTTTTATGCATTTGTATGCTTACATGCTTTTATGAGCACCCAGTGTGTGCAAATGCTCACAGAAACCAGAAAAGGATGTAAGATGGTAGAATTACAGGTGATTGTGAATTATCACATATAAATCTAAACTGCTGAGTCATCACTCCAGACCCAGATTTGGCCCATTTAATAGTTGGAAAATGATGAGGGTTATATCATAAAAATCTATTAATTGCACATAGGACTGTCTCCAAAAAACAAGTTCTTTCCATAATCTCTATTAAAGCAGTAGCCAAAGAAGTGTCCCACAGATGTATTTTCTGGATTTCTATATTGAATTTAGTACCAAAATATAAATTGGTTATTATACCATCTTTTTTCATTCTAGAATGCACTATGCATCTTTGATTTTGCTTAAGAAAAGTAATTCATGTTTTGTTGTATAATCCTCTGTAGAATTTATTAATAAACTATTAAACAAGGTACAAGGGCATAGTTCATTTTAATGTTCCTGTAAATATGCATTATCTTTTTAATATTTAAAGAAACATTTACCTTTGCAAATGCTCCTTCCATTCAAGGCAAAAGAGAACCAAAAAAGTGAAGCATATGTATTAAATAAATGCAAAGGTTTTGCAATGTTGAGTTAGTTACATAATGCTTTCCATTCTATCTAAATTCTAGTGAAAATTTAAATTTTGTAAATTTATGAAAGTTTTATTATGCTTGCAGTAATGGTTTTGAAGTACTAAAAATGCCAGACTAATCCTTGATGAAATGCATGACTTAACAAAAGCTTGCCAATTCTACCATAGAAATTTCAAACTGCCAAATGATAGCTAAAATGAAAAGCAATTTATTTAATTTTAGTGATTTCCATATATGATTGCAATATTACAGGTGATAATGGTCTCTTTCACGAAAAGTTTTAAAAATAAATGGATGAACAGCTGTCTTGTGTGTCAGAGAATTAATGTGTTAACATGAAGATAACACTTAGAGCAGGTTGTGGTGGTTCACATTCTTAATCTTGAGTACATAGAACTTCAGACAGAAGCAGATAAATCTTTCTGAGTTCAAGTCAAGTATGGTCCAGATGGCAAGTTTCCTGCCAGCCAGGCATTCATAGAAACACCAAAAGAAACCTAAACAAAAAAGCAGTTACAAACTGTATTATTTCTGAACTATAGCTAAGTTACTTTGAAATTCAGATAATTTGTAATCATACAAATCCAGATTAGTCAATGCACACAGGAATTAGGCTTAAAAAAACATATCACTCTCCACATTATACAAAATAATGCATCAAAAAGACTGGTTTTGTTTATTATTTAACACTACAGGCAATTTTTTCATTAATGAATGAGAATACTCTGATGGATAATATCTTTAGTGATTATCTGATAATTTCACATAATGAACCCTGATCACACATCACACTCACTTACCAGAAGCCGAAAGACATCAATGTGGATCCTGATGGGGGAAGTCCTTCTGTGTATATGCTGTCTTATTGGTTGATAAATTAAAGAACTGTTGGCCAATAGGGAAGTAAGGTAGGTGGGACTAGGAGTCAAGTAGTACTCTTGGAAATGTAGTCAAGAGTAGGGTGTTGCCATGTGATACTGGAAGGAAAGGGCCCAAATTTGGCATCCTTGGAAAGATAAGTCCTTATACAAAAATATATTAGTAATTATGGGTTAATAATTAAGTCAGAGCTAGCCATTTCAGAAACCATAGCAAATGACCAACAGCATTATAATTAATATAGTGTCTCATGTGTTATTTGGGGGCAAAGCAGCCATGGGACCCAGGCAGGAATCCTGCAACAGGACTCCAGTCTCCATTCTGCCCATGGACATCAACATGGACACATGAGCAACATTGCAAAGCCTACAGATCTTAATATGCCCTCCAATGTCAATGAACTACATCAGGAATTAACTAGATCTTAAATGTGTGAGAGGTTTTTCTTACTTATATTATTTGAAGTGGGAAGATCCACTACTGATCCAGATCTCTAGTGAAATAAAAACAGTAATTAAGTCTCTGCCAAAAACAAAAATCCAGGGTCAGATGGAATCAATGAAGAATTCTATCAGACTTTCAATAAATTCAAAGAAGACACCAATACTTTTCAAAATATTCCTCAAAACAGAAGGAACATTGTCAACTTTGTTTCAGAACATTATAATAATCCTGATAGATAAACAACCCAAAGACCCAAGTAAGAAAGAAAACTGCAGTCCACATTTTCTTATAAACAATGCAAATGCAAAATTTTTAAAAAATACTTACAAACTACATCCAACAACACATTGAAAATATTATCAAACATAATCAGTTAGATTTATACCAGAGATGCAGGGAATGTTCAACATACATAAATCAATAAAGGTATAACACCATATAAACCAGCTGAAAGTAAAAAAATAAATACACACAGGGTCATCTCTGTAGATGCAGAAATTGCATTATCAAAAATTCAACACCCCTTCATGATAAATGTTCTGGAGAGAGTAGTGATACAAGCAGGATATCTCAACACAATAAAGGTGACTTACACTAAGTCTACAGAATACATGATCCTAAATGGAAACAAACTAAAATCATCTATACTAAAATCAGAAAGAGTCCAAACTGTTTCTGGCATATTCATAACTACCATAAATTGTAAACATCCCAGATAAATATCAACAGATTTGAAAGGCTAATGAAAATATTTACACAATGAATGGTACTCAACTGTTTAAAAAATGAAGACATGAAATTTGCAGGTAAATGGATGCAACTGGAAAAAATAAATTCACCTAGAGTGAGGAAACCCAGATCCTCAAAAAGACAAATCTTTTAGCTTTTATGTCTTTTGATAAGCAGATTACAACCCATGTAACCATGGATGTTATGTATAGAATAAGGGATTGTGGTCGATGAGTATTCCCCCAAAGAAGGGGAAATGGAATATTCCATTTTGGAGAGACTAGTGGAGGGTGTGGAAGACTTGAACAGGAAGATTCAACGGAGACAAAGAGGAAAGAGGGCATAAATGAAGGATATGGAAAGGGATAGCTACTATTAAGGAACATTTGAGGAATCATTTGAAAACCCAGTGTAGTAGAAACATTACTACATATATAGCTAAGTGGAATCACCAAAGCATGAGGGCAACAAAGGCCCCATCTCTTGTGACAAGATGAAACCTCTAGTACCAGGATTTGCAGTTGAGTTATTGTCTAAAGAGTCCCCATGGAAAACCCAAAACTCAGGTTATTTCCAAAGATATTAATTATTCTCCACAAACTGATGGAAATGCCCTGTTGCTGAAGATGGCACCAAGACAATTTATTGAATATGGAGTAGGTGAGCCGGAACCTAACTATAGTCTTCACTCCTGCTGAGATATTGGGAAGTATTATGGAAAAAAGATAAACACCAATGCAGCTGCAGAGCCTTGGATCTGCAACCTATTTTTATGATACACTAATGAAATAATCACACAAATGCTGTATGTGTAACCAAGCACTGTCTGATTGGATTTAAGGCTATGCCATGAGATAGATTCCATGCCTAATACTGCCTGGGTGGCCAAGAACCTGAGACAAGTTAAGGCATGAATCTAGAGGAAAGCCAAATACTACTGTTCTTCTAAATAATTTATCAATAAAATGGCTCCTAACAATATTCTGCTGTATTCACAGAACAGTTGTTCTTAACCTGTGGGTTGTGACCTTTTTGAGGTTAAATGACCCTTTTACATAGGTCACCTAACACCATTAGAGAAACAGATATTTTGATATATTATTCATAACAGTAGCAAAATTACAGTTATGAAATAGCAACAAAAATAATTTCAAGGTTGGGGTCACATTAGTAATGATATTAAAGATTTGCAGCACTAAGAAGGTTGAGAACCACTGTCATAGACTCATGGTTTTTCTCAGCCATCATCAGAGAAGCTTCCTCTGCAATAGATGGGAACAGAGACCTACAGTGGGAAAATGTACAGAGAATAAGAGACCTTCAAATAGTCTTAAATGGGCTGTCTTCATAAAATCCTTCCCCAAAGGACACAGGACAACTTAAAGAAAAAGAAAGAGAAAAACCTAAGGGATAGAAGGTTTCGAGGGCACCACGGAAACAAGACTTCTAAATACGAGAGGGTGATGCCATAAGAACTCACAGAAACTGATGCAGGGTGCACATAGACTGTATAGGTCTTAGCACAGGGGTCTCAGTGCTGAAAGAAGTGGGGAAGCACATTCACCCATAAACCACAACCTGCCTCCAGTTGACATCTGCTCATGAAGGAAAAATTAGTTATCTCCAGTGGAGTCCGTTGTAGGATATTGAGGATGCGTTATATTCATCTATGCTGTGAAACATTTATTAATGATGTAAAGATGTGTTGCATTCTGTTATGATGCATTAGTTTAGGTCTGTAAAACTGTGTTATTCTAAAAACACATGGTTGGTTTCATAAAGACCTGAAGAGACAATAGCTAGTCAGGAGAAAGGTGGAGCTAGGAGGCAGCAAGAATAAAAAGGAGAAATTTGGGAATAGGAGTTTGAGGGATGAAAAAAGGAGGAGAGAAGGACTTCAAAAGCCAGTCACCTAGGTACACAGCAAGCCACAGAGTAAGAAGTAAAGAAAGGTATGTAAAATAGAGAAAGATAAAGCCCAGAGGCAAAAAGTAGTTGACATAATTTACATTAACAAAATTGTGGTAGCAATAACACAAGCTAAGACCAGGCATTAATAAGTAATAATAAACCTCTATGTGATTATTTGGGAAAAATATGGATGGAACCTCCCAAAGAATCAAAGAGTCAAAATAGCTAAAGGGGTCTTACTGGGTATACAACCCACACTTAAGGGCAGACCCAAATAACAGCAGTAGATGAAAAATTTAAAACGAATTCAATGGCATCTTTGAAGAGTTTTGGTCTCATGCTTTTTCTCAGCATTTGTCTACCCTACAAGTCCTTTGTTTACATATTATGGATTTTGATTTTTTGTTTGATGGATTTTCTCTATGAGTAAATGTGTATGTCTCAGCATCTATGTATGTTCCTTGTGCTTTTTCATTGGCTCCTATTTTCCCTTTCCATTTTTTTTTGTTTGATAATAGTATGTTACTTCAATTGTTTTTTTAGCTGTGTGTATGCTTCTAACAGGGCAGAGAAAGAAAGTGTTGATTGTGGCTGCAAGTAGAGAAGCAGAAATGACCTGGGAGAGAACCCAATAAGAATATACTGTATGGAAAAATGTATTTTCAATAAAAATATAGAGAACAAGGGCACTGTTTAGAAGTTCCTGAAGTGTTTCCTCTCTTTGTCTAAGACAAACAAAAGTTGTAAGAACTGATATTACAGACAAACACAATAATTACCAGAAGTCCTGTAGCTAAAGCGCCAAAGGCCAATACTCCTCTGAAAGACTTTATTAAAAAGGTCTACATCAGAATGCCTGGCACAAACAAAACCCAAATTTGAGTATGGACATATTTACAAGCCCATTAATAATGGACTTTAATTCTGATAAATTTTAATCTTTAAAATGTGATAGGATTAATTATGCTGCACTATAAATATTCTTTTGGTTAGGATAGCATCATAGACTTCTTTCACACAGAAAAATGTTTACTTCTCTATATATACCCAGTTTTCTCCTCAGCAGTACATAAATACAAACCTCTAAGTTTTCTCTCCCAACTTGGCAAGTAGGTACTGAGTAGTCTCTAGTCTTCTTTTCATCCTATTCTGTTCCTTATCTATTCTTGTCTGTGTGCTGCACACTGACAATTGTGAGCTCTCTATGGAAGGAGGAACTGAAGTCTAGGACTTCTCTACAATGCTGTTTCTCTGATATTGATAGTACCTTCTTTCAAAAAAGAAAAAAGTAACCTTCAAAGATGTTCCCTTTCTCCAACTCCTCTTAGTTTCTCCAACCTCTCTACTCTTTTAAGCACAACTGTTGCCACAGGACTTCTACAATTTTATTCTAATGGTTGCAGCAATATTGTTTAGTTTATGGTGGTAACAATTTTAAATTCATGAAGATAAAACTCTTGAATTGGCATAATCGATGACACAGTTGAGATTAAAAAGAGACAATCTGAGATACCATGTGTGTACTTGAATGCTTTGCTTTCAGCACTGCCCAGAAATACTCAGAGAACTATCAGAAATGGGAGTGGGAACTTCAGACACTTAAACTTTAAATTGTCACACTGCAAGTTCAAAGAACTTTAGATATGATAACTAAGGGGATAAAATGTGAAAATTTTAAGAGAAATTATGTATATAACAATAAATTGTGGGTTCAGTCTGCTGTCCACACAATAGAAAAGAAGGTAGTGTGAAGAAAATGATAGTGTCAAGCCCTGAGTGTACTTCACAATTATCCAGACTACTGAGATTATCTCAAATTTTAGGAAATACTATGCTATTTTATATGGGAGCCACTAAAAATCCAACACATATCACAAAAGACATACTCCAGCATATTCAAATCCAGTAGTTTTATGGTTTTTGATTTATTTATGTCATTCTTCCTGGAGGAGTTTAATTGACTAGTAATACACACTTAGGAATTATATTCCTGTTGATGTTGCATTCTTGGTGAAAGTACTATGTTCCAGTGCTGTTATTTAGGTTAGTGTATATCTGACCCTGTAATGATGGTACCCACTCTCACAGACCTGAGGAAACTGCATTAAATGGTGAAGTTAAGAACAATCATTGTACTGCAGTGATGACATTTTCTTTTCAATTTAAATGTTAGATACAAAAAGAGTAATTTGGAAAGCAACATAATATACAATTAGCTGAGATCATGAAACCTCTAGCTAAAAGGAGTATTTCTTAGCACCACCGACAAAAGCATCTGAGACAGCAGTCTTTAAGCTGGTCTCTTCTAGTGGCTCCTATTTAACAGCCACAGTTCTCAAAGGGTTCAACCTGTACAGCCTAACATAGGTTCTGCCATAAAAGTTACAGAAACACTAAGCCTGGATATTGAGGTCAGTTTGAAGTTACATTTATCAGAGGGATATATTGTCTTTCTTATCCATGAAAAACTGAGTTTCTTTTTATTAAATCTTTCCTAGATAAATCACTGGATCAATGATTTTCTAATCCCCATGAGCTGAAAATGACATCTCAGACCAAGAAGACACAGATTCACTGGGATGGTCACATTTTCCTCATTAAAATGGCCATGAAATATAAGTAAGTCTTCAGTAGTCTAAACTTATTATTTGAAAAATTCTAGACTTGGCTGATAGACCTTGTCACTCATAAGCTGTATGTCACCTTGTAAAGAGGATCCAAATATCATAGGTGAGGGATTCATGATGAGTCATTGTTGGGTGAGAAATGGAGAATCAGTCTTCTTCAGCAACATCTCTCTGATAGCTTAGGTAAGCCAAAGTGGTCTGGTTTAAACACTTAGAAAAAGAAGCAATACTAAATAGACTCAGCAAGTTTTATTCTTACATACATCTATATGTGACTGTGTGTACGTATATGGGGTGTTTGTGCATGCATGTGTATGGTATGTGTGTGTGGTATGTTTGTGGGTATGGTATGTGTGTGCCTGTGTGTGTGTGCACTGTGTCTGAGGTATGTGAGGGGTGTGAAGTGTGTGGTGTGTTTGTGTGTGTGTTTGTATGTGTGTGTGTGTTTGTGAGTGTGTGCTATGTGTTTGGTGTGATATATGTATGCTGTATGTGTATGCTGGGTGTGCAAGCCTATGTGTGTATGTGCATATAGTGTGTCTATATTTGTGTTGTATTGTGGTGTGGGTGTATGTGGTTTGTGTGTCTGGGTGTGTGGTGTGGGTGTATATGGTCTGTGTGTCTGTGTGTATGGTGTATGTATTTATATATATATGGTGTGTGGATGTGGTGTGTATGTGTGAGTGATGTGTACGTGGTGTGTGTGGTATGTATATGGTATATATGTATGGTGTGTGTGCTTTTGTGTGTGTAGCACAATAAATTAAAGAAAATATCAATAATTTGAGAGATAGTGGGTCAGTCTTACAAGTGTTTCTCTGTCGAAAAGTTCCACAGTGGTATATGCTTTCCAATATCACAGAATCACAGGCCAAATGGACCCTCTATTCTCTGCCACTGAGTTCCAGCTTAGGTGACTAAACATTCACAGGATAGAGAAAACTTGCCTGTCTTTGACTTGGGCTAGCCCACATGGAAGATGCTGTCAGTTAAGTGAAACATCCTTTTTTCCTAATTCAATAAATTCCATCACTATATTAAAATTAAAATAAAAATTAAGTGTATTACATATGTTCCCTTTAGTATGTTGGTGTCCTTAGTCTATTTGGAGCTGAGATTCATGCAGGATAACAAACATACATCGATTTTCATTCCTTTCAATGCAGTTTTCAGTTTGAGAAGAGTTATTTGTTTAAGATGCTCTTTTCTCTCCAGTGGCCATTCTGGTAAAAAATCAACTGTCTGTAGGTATGTGGAGTTCTGTGTTGCTCTTTAATTACATTGATCAGTATGTCTGTTTTGATCAATATCATGCTATTTTTATTAATATGGCTTTGCAGTAGTGCAACTTGAGATCTGGGAAGGCAATGATTCCAACAGTTCTTTATTTTTCAATATTTTTCTGAAAACTAGTGTAGTCGCATGTGTGTATTTGCATATGAAGTCTCTAATTACATTTGAAATAATTGGCATATGAAAGGACTTTCTGAACAATACCCTGATTTGATAAACATTAAGACAAACAATTTTCTTAGGGCCCCTTAGATCCTTCTCTGAAACACTTTGAGCAGTGTGCCTCCAGTATCAACCCTTTTTGTGAGCTGGAAGCAGCTAATATGGTGGTCACTCCCAGTCTTCCCCTAGCAGTTATGATTACCTTTGAGAGTGTGGGAGAGTGGGAAGGATCAGAAACTAAGCAGTAGACAGATACCTTGGTCCTGAGATAGATAGGGAAAGGGGCTGTGGCTAGTTAATGAGGATGGTGAATTTCCAAGACAAGCAAATTCTGTTTTCACATTCTAGACTTGAGAAGAAAGCTTACAGATTAAAACAAAGGCTTTTTAGGAACCCTGCTGATGGACTGCCTGAACAAGTTCAAGGCCTGCTCAGGACATGCCACACACAGTTCTAGGCCAACCAAACATCCTAGCTTTCTTCAAACTTGCCAGTGTTAAATTAGGGAAGGAATACTCTGCAAAGGCTTTAAAACACACAGTGCTCATGAGAAGACTGGATTGTTGTGGCTTTCTGTGTTGCTCCTCTACTTTGCAGAGGGTATTTTTCTCTGTGTGTCTGCTGCTTGTGTTTGAATTTTCATCCCCAACAAACACCTTTCTTCAATATGGGAAACAATTAACAAACTAGACACCATAAAACTAAAAAACCAATGAGGCAAACTGCAGAATGGGAAAAAGGAAAAACTTTACCAATTATACATCTGGCTGAGTGCTGGTAAGTAAATTATAAAGAACTCCATTAGACTGAATGCAAAAAAATCAAAACAGGGTGTATCAATAAACAGATAATTCTCCAACAATAAAACCCAAATGATGGACTTTAAAATATTAAATATTCATTGATATAAGGGAAACGCAAATTAAAACCACATTACCATTTTGTCTTACTCCAAGAAGAATGGCCACAGTTAATAAAACAAATGGCTGCAGATTAAGGTGAGGTTGCAGGGAAAGGGGAAAACTTAGTTTTGGTGGGAGTAAAAACTGGTGCAGTCACTAAGCAAAACGGTATAAAGAGTTTTCAAAAGGCTAAAAGTAGATCTACAGTCAAATGCTGTGCCTTTTCTAACTGCTTTAATGGCATACATATGAGAAGAGCCTCCCTTACTGTTTGATATTAGGATTAAGTCACAACGTGAAATATGTCGGGAATGTGGATATTCAAATCCTAAAATGACTGAAATATTATAGAATGAATGCTAGAAAATATATATTTATTTTATACAAATTAATGTACATGTAATTAATAAAAAATGCCTCAGTCAAAAATGTAAATAATGGGGCAAAATTCATTATAAGAGCATGCTAAGACAGTTGAGCTAAAATTTTCTAAAATTATGAGAATTTCCATGTGTTTTTCCCAGTAAAAACTAAAGGTCTATTTTAATGACACAGTGATTCAAATGGAAAATTACTATTCTATTTCATAAGTTGAATGAAATGATTCAAGCCAAAGGTAACAACTTGTTGAACGAGTATTTGACATATTAAAGGAAAAAAGGTGTATGTATTTGATAATGCAATAAAGTATACATATTAGATTTAGAAACCAGTTGGCAAATGGAATGTAATTGAGAGGTTATATAATAATCAAAACCTAATGACTTAATTACAATAGTTATGAATGAATAAGCATATATTTATTTCACACAATATATTATTTGAGCTATATGATACTTAAGACATCACTTTGTTAGATTTTGTAGTCACGTTTAGTCTTTAGATACTTGATGTTCTTAGAATTATTTTCAGTTTATGTGAAAACAAAGGGATATGGACAGTATAACACAGCACTATGATTCTTATAGTGTTCTTGATAAATTTATTACACCTTACTATTCATGCTTCTATATATAAATTTCTTCAAGTAAATGGGAAAATTCACAAAAGAAAGGAAAATTGTTCACCTTGACAAATTTCTCACTTCCAACTTCCAGAAAAATTATTTGGGACACAATAAGTGTTCACACATGGTTTATTAAATAGAATTGAAAAAATATGTAAGATACAAGCATACTTTTATATCTGAGAGTCTAGCATATGTTCTCATGTTGGATGCTACAGTTCTAAAATAAATTCTGCAAACTGGTATGTTCTCAATCAAGTACAATTAAAATAGCATACAATTTGCAGTTGATTACTGAGACCCCTGCACATTAATTGTCACTCATCACTTCCAGTTGGTGAGCAGAAAATAATAAAACCTGTTCATCAAGGATTTTGAGTGATTTTAATGCTAAACACAGTACTGGACTCATCTCTGCTACTATATCTAACTTTCAAATTTCGTATCATTTGTATGTAGCTTATTGAATAAAAGTCTTAATAATTTTATAGCCATTATGAACAAAATAACTAATTATCCAGTAGTTGTCCAAAATTAATAGTATTCTCAATATAGCTAATCATTATAAACAAAAATAGATTTTGCCTTTTTTCAATATTCTTTTGAAAACTGTCAAGTGTTAAATGTATGCCCATTGTTAATCAGAAAAATGTATGACTATAAATTTATAGATCATTGAGAAATCTGTTCTATTTTCAAACTCATGGAGATCTCAAAATTAGTTATTCTTAAATAGAAGTTACATCATGACCTGGTTTCTCAGAATCAGGTAGGTACTGCCTTCCAATAAATTACTTGTTATCATTTATTGGCATTTTGTCACTCTGCCTTGCCCAGTAACATGGTCATCTTAAGCTCACTTGTTATGTTCCCTAGCAGTGTGATAGTTTCTGATAAATGTGAGTTGATGTAGGTTTGATCTATAGAGTTCTGTTTGACTGTAGAAAATTCACATTAATTTTAGGAATACAGACTTAAACAGATGCAAAACCCCTATGGTGAAGGTAGAAAGTAACTATTGTAATGGGCTGCACACTTGGAATTGGGATAGCCATTAATAGGAAGTTTGTCATGTTCAAAAAGTTAGGTTTGCTTATTATTACTAGCTTTTGAAAAGTAAAATTGTATATAAAATATTGTAATGCTAAGTTAAATTCATATCTCCCAACATTTTATCCTGGAAAGAAACATACATATTCTGCCTTGGAGGAGTTCCTAATGACTTCAATGTCTACTTTCCTGATATAGAAATGTTGTTAAGTAAAAAGTTACACAAAGATTAAATAAAATTTCAATAAAAGGCTTGAGAAGGGATGAGCATCCCTATGTAATTTTACCTTTACTGGGCACTTTTTATTCAAGACACTATAGATTAAAATACTGAATTCTAAATATTATATGCACCTAATGGTCTTCAAATGCACTGATTTCTATACTTAAATGTCTGTCCTCCTTGCTTCTGTTCATAAAACAGACATTGCCATATATTTAGAAGGCTGTCCATGCTTCTGAGAGTCGAAGAGCCAGAATTATGATATTTTCTCAAAATTTGTTTCTAAGATGTATGTTAATATTTATATAAGTGTGTTTGTGTGTGTGTGTGTGTGTGTGTGTGTGTGTGTGTGTGTATACCGGTGTCCACAGAAACCAGAAGAAGGAGATTAGGGCATAAGATCTCTGTAATAGGAATTACAGATGATTTTGATGAGAGTTGAAACTGAATCTTCAGCACCATGTTTTACAAATTTTTGTTTGATATGTTACTTCTCCAATTTTTTAAAAAAGCACTTCAGCTTCAAGTGGTCACTAGACTAATATTTTTAAGAAAATTATTTAAGAGAAAAGAAAAATGACATTTGTCAATCTATAAATATAACTTATAAAGTCTTTGCAACATTAAGAAAAATGAGATAGAAATCAGAAAAGAAATTTGAATTCTGAAAAATGTAGGACCTTATGAATTATATAAATAAAACTGTTATAAATTAATATAATTTTTTTCATAATGTTTCTTAATTAAAATATCAAAATTTTGATTACAAGGATAGGCAGTATGGACCACAAGAAAGCTCAACAGATATAGGTGTATGCTGCCAAGCTAGAAGACATGAGTTATATCCCTACATGCCACACAGAAGGAGAAAAGAATTAACTCCTACAATATATTCTCTGACATTTACATTTGTTTCATGGCATGCATATCCACATACATGTACACAGACACAATGAATAAAGATAATGGAGTGGCTTGAATAAATACAATATACTGTTATTAAAATATAGAGAAAATAAAATTTTAATTAGCATACTAAAAATAAATTTTCCAAAGTAGAGTTTGTTTCTAATGAAGGAAATCTAGAAAACTAAGGTGCATGGATGTAAGAAAAATTTTAAATACAGAATTATTCAAAGAGAGATAAACAAGTGGCAGTAACTCAAACAAGTGATATTTTCAAATTAAATATAAAATTCTAAACATGGAAATCATGTGTATTATGTAAATTATATTTTATATTAACTAAGATTTAATTATAAGTGTGATAAGATACATGATTTGTGATTCTTGAATTTTGCCATCAAATTATTTAAGTAAATGGTTTTCACATTTTGGTCATAGATCTTAAGAAACTTTAAAGATTATAAAGATTAAAACATCTTTCTCAGAATTTCAAAGAAAACATGAATGAATGATAATTCATACCAATGACATGAAAATATCATTGACAACATAAAAACTTTGGTTATAGTTGTACAAACTACATTTATGTATGTAATATTAAGACATTTCATGCCATTTATTGTTGTAAGTGAACAGTCTCATCAAATACCAAAGTCACATTGTAATGATACTTATTTGTTGCTCATATTCGCTAGTGAGAATAAAAGGAAATTCACCATTTTTCATGCAAATAAACCAACATCAGAAGGAAAAATATACAGAATTAGCATAAATTAGAAATTTGAAATATTACAAACAAGGCACTAATGTCAGAATGCTTGGAAGAAAAGTGAAGAATTGAACAAAGCCATAAAATAGGAATAAATGCTAAAGCATTAAATGAAGGAGTTTGATAAAGCAAAGCACAAAATACTACAGAAAACGTCTTCAACAAAACGTAAATACACCACATCAATTTTAATCAATACAAAGGAAAAATTAATCTAAAAATGTGTGCATGCTATACAATTAATATACTAAATCAAAAAAATCAAGTGAAACATTTCATAGTAAGTAATAGACTTTAGTTAGGAATGTATAAGATAAATATTGGAAAAATCATTACCTTTAATAATCAATAATAAAGAGGTAGAGATTTAATAGAATTTTCCTAGAACTGTAAGGTGCTATGTAGACAGATGGAAGAAAATGTCATCAACAGTCTATCCAACTGTGAAACCTATGAACTGCACAAATGATTTCCATGGCAAAGGGTGTAGTACTAACACAAATATTATAAGGGTAACCACCACTTTCTGACTATATTTCAGGCCTATCACACAGGAGGAAACACATGTCCAGGACTGTAAATCTGGAGAAGAACACATGGTTTGTGAGCTCAAAGGGTTCAAGATAATTATACCACTATTATTCTGATGAATGCACATAGTACATAACTATACTCTAAATCCATATCTCTCTACATATGTATATTTGTGAAGCTTGCAGACCTCATCAGAGAAATTTCTTTATATAGTTAACAATGGCTAATACAAAAACTTGCAACTTGTTGAAATTCAGAGAGTACCAGTGTAGTGCACTCACAAAACCCACATCTATATCACACCCTTCACCAAGGCTCAGGGATCACTGTGGAAGAAGAAATACAAATATTATGAGAGTCAGAGCTCTAGGATGATTGAACTGAAACACTTTCTTATTGTCATGATATGACTACAGCACATTTTAACCCAGAGCTGCTGTGGTTGCCTCCACAAGACCTTTACTGTATCAATGCAGTCAACATTCTAACATAGAGTGAGCTCCTACCACTAATTTGGAAGCTATGGGCATGAAAAATCTTCCAAGTAGGGAAAGTCAGTTGCTCTACGAATATATCTCCTGACACCTCGAGTATAGGTTTGTAGATGGCACTACAATTAGGAGAATATCGGCAGCACAGACTGGAGTTAATGGCTTATTTAAAAACTAATAATAAGTAATATATGAAGTTGGGAAAGAATGGAGGTTATGACCAATCTTTGATGAACTAATAGAATGTGTAGGAATGAATATGATCAAAGCATGTTTTATGAATTTTTAAAAATAATAATAAAATATTGATTTAGCAAAACATATGATAAGAATCATATAAGTACCATAGCATATACTAACACACACACACACATATACTCATAACACAGGAAGATTTTTTATGCATCATTGGATAGTCCCTACACTTCTATACATATGGATGTCACTAGACAGCATGAGTTTGATGTTGGAAGACAAATATGATCAAGAAGGGGTCTGGGAGAAGTTGGATATGAATAAATTACATTGTCTATAAATATGAAATTCTCAAAAGAAATAAAAAGTAAACTTACACATATATTGACAGGCATACACTTTAGGATTAAAAATTAAAACAGTTTCCCTAAGTGAACATGTAACATTAAAATATGTTTTAATGTAGTTAAATTAGCCATTTAATATTTTTCCAGAAAAAATATAGAAGTATTTTTTTCATTTTCCAACCTTAGCAATGTGGCAATTTGAGAAATAATTGTTCTAAAACTTGTCTGTGAGAATTACATGAGAAACAGTAAGAAAATTCAGAAGTGGTGGAAAGGTCATTAAGGACTTATAATAGAATTAAACATACAATCTTTTCAAGATAAGAAGGGAAAAAGAACCATCTGTCTAAATGTCAGTTCCTGTAAGCATTTTTATTTGTTTAGTTTTCCATTGTGACAAGGAGATCTGACAACCTCCCTAGTGTTTTGAGCTATGATGTTGATCTATTTTTCTCTCTCCATTTTACTAACTCTAAATGTTTTCCTACTTGTATCTCACAAAATGTCTAATCCCATGAAATTTTCCAATATTTATTCAATATTCAATTATTCAATATTCAATAACCTTAAAAGAGTTTATTGTGAGGTAATTTTAAGCTCCCATGCAGTTGTTAAAACACCGAGACTCTGCTGTCTCAGCTTTCCTTGAAACTGTGATTACTTCAGCCTACCAAGTGGGAATTCTACAGGTATTTATCAGTGTCACCCACTTCTCATATCTTCCTTTTATTTCATATCATGATTCTCTAAAGAGTCATGTATATATACGGCTGTGTCAGTTTTATTAATATTTCCTATTATAAGCTATGATTTTAAAAGTTACAAATTTGCTGCTAAAACAACTTGGCTACCCTACAGAACCTGATGGTAAGAGTATTGCTGAAGACAACTTGTACTCAAATCATAAATCACAGAGAAATAAATCTGGTACTTACCTGGAAGCTTCCTATCTACCGTCTAGTTTTCATGTTGAATTTTGCTAAAAGAAACATCTTCAATCACTTCTAGCTATGAACCTTTCTAGCTGAGGTAAGGACAGATCTGACCTGGCTGGTCTGGTATGTCCACAGGTATAATAATAGCATGGATATCACAGGAGTACTCATCTACATTCTGACTATATCAGAGGTCAGCTCTGTGAGAAGGAATAAGAGACTGTGGTATGTTCATATCTAAATGGGACATTAATATTACACATTTCTTGACAAGGCTTAAGGATTACCACTGAGGAAGGTGTAGAAATATTCTAAGTGCTAGAGGTAGTGAACTCAAGTAAACAGTGTTTTCCCAGCACAAAGGGGCAATTTCACGTATGAACTCAGGGATTGCGACAGCATAACAAGACCTGAACATTATTCTCAAGATAGATACAATTCAAGCACAGATCCAGCATGGACTCAGCATGACATGTAGAAGGTAGGCAGGAAATCACAATAGTTTTCTTTAATTATGTTACCCATGTGGGGTGGAACACACTCCAAGGCAGGCCCCATGCCCAAGTATTGTTAGAACTCAAAAATGAACTTGTAGGGGTAAAATAAGAAAAAAAAAAAGAAGAAAAGTCAAAGTTGTGTCTGAAGGCGCAGAAGGAAGGGGAGAGTTATCTTCTTTTTTTGCTTGTTTTTTGAGAAAGGGTTTCTCTGTGTAGCTTTGGAGTTACTGGCTCTCGCTCTGTAGACCACGCTGGCCTAGAACTCACAGAGATCCACCTGCCTTTACCTTCCCAGTGCTAGGGTTAAAGGCATACACCACCACCGCCTGGTGGGGAGGGTTAATATTATCAGAATATACTTTACATGAATTTCTCAAAGAATTAAATTATGAATTTTAAAACCTATGTAAACTTTATAAGGTAAGTTAATAGTTTTATTGGTCCCATAATGATTATATTAGCCATGATGATTAAACATAGTGGATAGATTATTTTGTGAATGTGTTTTACTCTTCTGAGCAAAACATCCTGGAGTGCAACTGTTGAGTTACTGTTAGTTGTAGGTATTTTGTCAATTTCTAAATTGTCCAATGTATCTATACTATTTTCATTCATAAGCAGAGCTATCTCATATAGCTAATCTATTTTTCATATCTCCTGAGTATACAATATTTTCATTATAGCTTTAAAAGCCACATGGAAAGATTTGTGATATCTCATTATGGTTTAAATTTTAAATATCCCATGAACTGATACTCACAATATAATTCTAGGTTCTTGTATGCCACTTATTTATTTTATAAAATATGTTTTCATAGTTTATATATTATATAATTAGATTATTTTCTTTTTTTGTTTTTTACGAGACAGGGTTTCTCTGTATTGTTTTCGAGGCAGTCTGTCCAGCCCAGCCTCGAACTCACAGAGATCTGCCTGCCTCTGCTTCCCAAGTGCTGGGATTAAAAGTGTGTGCCACCACCGCCCGGCTAGATTATTTTCTTTTAATAAACTTTAACCATTGTCTATATATCCTAGATATAAATATTTTATAGGAAATGCAGTTTACAATTATTTTCTTAATGTATATTTGTTTTTATCTTAACTTAGTCTTTCAGAGATTATTTTGAAATAGTGCAAATCTCCTTGGTTTTGTTTCCTTTTGGGGACTTAAATTTTGTGTGAACTTTAAAATCTTTTTAATTTCAAAGAATTTCTTCTATGAGCTTTCATATGTCTTTTTAAAAATTATTATTGTAAAATATACCAGTCAAGCTTCAATTTTTAACCAATGGTTATTAAAGTAAATGGAATATTAGTTAAGGATGTGTTACATTCTTTTATGCTGGAATATCTGTTTAATGTGCTGCACTCTTTAATGATGCATTTGTTTAACTCTGTAAAGCTGTGTTGCTTTGCCTGTCTAAAACATCCGACTGATCTAAGAAAGAGCTGAACAGTCAATAGCTAGGCAGGAGAGAGAAATAGGTAGGGTTAGCAAGCAGAGATAATACAAGAAAGAAGAGAAAGACAGAGGGAGTGAGAAGAGAAGAGGAGTACACCAGTGTCCAGACACCTAGCCACACAGTCAGCTGCAGAGTAAAAAGTGAAGAAAGGCATATATAATAGCAAAAGGCAAAAGCCCAGAGTCAAAAGGAAGACAGGAAAATTTAAGTTAATAAAGCTGGCTAGACTAAGCTAGAAAAACCAACCCAAGTCTGGACATTCATAAGTAAGACTAAGCCTCATGTATTTAGTTGGAAGAAATGTGACAGCTCCCCAAAGAGCAAAGAGGAAAAACAACCAACTACAAAACTAAATTCAGAATTGTGTGCAGTTAATTATGGGTTTGGTAGTCAGATAATTTATAATAATGATTCGCACGTTCTCTTCCTCTACCAATATCACAGTCATTACAGAGCTATGTATAGGATGCTAATTGAGTATTCCTATACTTTGCTTACCCAAAATAATTTTAACCTTTCAATATATATTTTCCAATAAACTAGTCTACAATTACAAAAAACAAATTGCTAGGAATAGGGGCTATGCTTAACTCAAGCAATTTGGTGATAATAAATATCCTTATTAAGTTGAATATATACCAACCAGAAACATGCTACATCTCTCTGTTAATTTTGTATTCTTATATTACTAACTGGGTGGAATGTCTAACACTACTTTTAACACAATTGGTGAGCAAGCTTTTCCTTCTATTTTCTGCCAGTCTACAGGAAAATATTCAATCTTTCATGAAACACTTTTGCTGCATATTTTTCTGAATGTTATTTTCAGCTAATAAATTTTGGGTCTGAATTGTCCACCAAAGCCACCTTCCAAAGCTTGTTACCAGATAATGTTGTTTTTGGAGCTACTTTGTTGGTCTACCTTCTCTTAGAGACAATACATTCCCTTAAAGTGGCACAGAGCAAACAGAACCAAATAGTTGAGTGAAACCTCCTCTGGAGAAATGATCAAAAAGAAATCTTTGCTGCTTCAAGCTGATCTTCTTAGAAGCCTGTGGAACTCCCAGGTGGAGTATTTTAGAGAATTTTTAAGAAGCATGCTCACGTATACACACACACACACACACACACACACTCGCACACACACGAATGTTATAAGCAGGGGTTATTTGGTCATTCTGGTGTAAACTCACATCGTAGAAATTCTGATAGGAACACATAGAGAAATGATATTTTCATTGTTATAAACTGAGAATCAGACCAGACACCATTTGCCTTACATCCCAAAGAACATTACACACACACACACACACACACACGTTTGTGTGTTTATGAAAATTTATTTGCATAGTTTTTTGAAAATACATATATGTATTTGTAATTTACTTTTGGTATATATATAGGCATATAAAGAAAAATACATAAAATGTTGAGATACTGTGTATAGCTAAATTAACTGATGACAGATTAATTAATGTAGTGAATGACATTTAAAGTTAGCATTATGGCTGTGTGATAGGAATCTTTGGCTGCTTTTGTCCTGATTTAGAATGAGAAATGGGAGAAAGAATATCAGAAATGCTCAATTACACGATAGTTTTTCCAGAAAGCTAGAATCCTAAAGTTTGTGACTAAGGATAGTGTGATTGTGAGAAGTTAATGCAGCATTAATTTGCAGCAAATTATTTTATAGTGGGGTAATAGGACACATGCCATGAGGGGACTGTACAGTGGCCAATAGGTCCAAAGACACAAATGTATAAGAGGCTCTAAATTAAGAAAACGGGGTTCTCTGGCCATATAGTAAAAACAGTCAGAGATTATCTTCCCATCTTCTGCTCTTCAGACACGAAGAGGCAACTGAGTATACGATCTGAGTGAGCCTACCTTTTTCTGTTCTGGTAACAAAACCTCAAACAATCCATGTGGTATTTATTTCATGGACTCCAAGAAGGCAAACTTTGGGTTCATTTAGTCTTCCACCTGAACTTCAAAAGACATCCTAGGAGGCCAGTACAGAATGCAATAATCCAAGCCATGAAAGTGGAGCCAATTCTGTATAGGTCACTCGTATTGGGGGTACCTCAGTCATTTAGCTTGCAAACCAGTGCGCTCATTTAATTAGGATGAATGCACAGGATTTTAGTGATTTCCATATTGAAGTGTGGACCTTCTTTAAATGGAACCTACTCTCTTTTAACGGAAAACGTTACCCAATTCTACTTTATCTTGGAAGAATGAAAATGTCTTCCTTATTTCATAGGCTTGAGAAAGTGTGCCTTTGTAGGGCCTTGCTTTGCCTCTTCACGTTCTTCTCTGAAAATTTCAATAAATTAAGATGCTTCATCCACCCGGTTTCAAACCAGAGTTTGCCACATTACCACGAACTTAGACAAAAAGTATCCAAGCAACCGCACACTGAAACCATGAGCCAGCACTTGTCTATCTTAAGTTAATTTTCTCAAGTGTTTAGCCACGATGATGTAAAACTTGCATGTCACCGAAGGGCATTTCTTTACATTCCTAGTTTTCTCAAAAATTGTTGATTAATCTTATCATATGAGTGTTATCTATTGTTTGACATAGCAATTTTAGCATGTTAGACTGGTGTAAAATACTGGTTGATTTTCTAAAGTTTAGTGTAGCTCATGTCTCTCTAGTTAATTCTTTTGTCAAGGCCTATGTTATTATATGCCGATATTTTAGATCTGTTTGCAAATTTACTAAGAATTTTTCAGCTATATTCATAAGGCAACTTGTATATAGGATTTCACCTGTTATCATATAAGTAAGTATAAAATTGAGGAATGAATTGGAAACCATTGTTTCATGTTATACTTTCTGAAATATGCTGTATTGGATTAGTGTTAATTATTTTTTAAGCATTAGAGAGAATTCCTGAATTCTCTTAAGACAGTGCAGGCTTACTCATTTCTATGTTAATCTTGTTTATTTGTGGCATTTCCAAAACCACCAGATGAATATGCTTAATACAAATGACAATTCAAATTACTTTACTGGTCTTTCATATGTTGAGGTTCTGCATGTTTTACATAGAACTGTCTGATTTTTCATTTGAAGCTTTTCCTCTTTCACAACTCTGTGTTTAATTATAAATTTTCTTTTTTCGACATTGGTTTAGTTATGTCATACTGATTTTGATAAATGGTATTTTGACTTTCATTTACTAAAGTATATTTTAATTATTGAAACTTCCTATTTTAGTTGGATAATTTATAAGTATCGTACTTAGTCTTCAAATATCTGTCATATTCCTATTAATTTTTATTTATTCCACTGTGAGTATAAAACTTATTCCCTATGTTTTAAATCACTTTAATTATATTTAGATTGATTGCATGGCACATTATCTGTTAAGGTATGCTCTTTGCTAACGTTAACTTGAAAGAAATGTGTATGTTTGAATAGGATACACAAATCTCATATATTCTGTGGGATATCAATTGGACATAGAAAAGCAAAGAGAAAAAGGATAGACATTTAGTTATAATTGTGATTTGTATATATATGTGTATATACATGTATATATATATGTATATATATAATGGCATTTCTGCTTTGGAATAATCCTTTTGTACACTGTGAAGATTTGTCACTCAGATTGTTTTAATAAAAAGTTGATTGGTCAGTAGCCAAGCAGGAATTATAGGCAGGATAACCATACCAGGAAAATGATGCTATGAGGAACAGCTTGGTCACCACTCAGATGGAGAATGAATGAGTCAGATACACAAAATGGGATATAGGTGAAATCCACAAGCCTCCAAGAAACACAGAGATTAATAGAAACAGGTTCAGTTATAAGAGCTAGTTAGTAACAAGCTTGAGCTATTGGCCCAGCATTTGTAATTAATATAAGCCTTAATGTGTTCATTTGAGAGCGGCTGTGGGAGAATAACACTCTGCCTACACGTTTTCATGTTGTTAACTTTTTGTAAGAACAGATTTTTGATTATATAATATAAAATTGAATTCAAAGAGCTTACTACCAGGTATTTTCCATGCACTAGGTTTCCAAGAGAAGATGTCTGTCTTTCATTCTTTTTCTTTCTTTCTTTCTTTCTTTCTTTCTTTCTTTCTTTCTTTCTTTCTTTCTTTCTTCCTTCATTTCTTTTTCTCTCTCCCTTCCCTCACCCTCCCTCCCTCCCTTATTCCATCCCTCCCTTCCTTCCTTTCCACCATAGGTGGCTTTCTAAAAGTCAGTGTCCTATTCTTTACCACACATTTCTTTGGTTACTTGGAACTCATTGTGTTCCTATCATCTCTATTTTTGGCATACCTTTTCGGTGGCTAGATATTCTGTGTTCATGGTATGCTGAAGCCTTTGATACCTGATAGTCTTTGAAGTTAAAATGTTAACAGCAAGGCTTTGATCTATAATTGGAGGAGATGCCACAAAAATGGAAGGTTCTTTGTTTCTTGGGCTTTGAGCCTTGATATATAAGAATAAATCACTAGATATTATTTGTACTGGATTATGATTTTGCAATTTGCTCTGATTTTTCACAACACAGCGAGATATTTCTTAGTTCCCCATTTACTATTAAATGTCCTATAAAATATATGTATATATATACATATATATGTGTGTGTGTTTGTGTGTGTCTTGTGTGTGTGTAATATTTCTTTTTCTTTTCCTACTCTTATAAAGACCCTTAATTGCTAATATTTTCTTTTGCCATATGCTTTGTAAGATAAGTGTTGACAAGGTAACAGATACACCTCATAACCTACTATACTTGTTAGATTGCTATTGCTGTGACCAAACAAGGGGGAATTTAATTTAATACTTGAGGGACTTACTTAGTCTCATAAACTGAAAGGTTTTGTTGCAGAGTTTTGTTCCACTGTAGTTGTGTTCTTGTGGTGAAAGCATCAAAGGGTGTAGTGGAGCAAATATGCTTCTCTTTTCATGGCAAAGGAGCAGAAAAAATCAAAGGAGCTAGAAAGGGAAAAGAAGTCTGGAATTTATGACCCCTGTAATCTACTTCCTACAACTAGACCACCCCATGTAATAACACTTCAGCTGTCAACACATCCGTGGATTAATGCAATGATGACATTAGCTCTCATGGTTCAGTCATCTCTCAAGCACCCTGCCAGCTGGGCACCAGATTTTAAACATGTTACCATTTTGAAACATTTCATTCCCAAACAATAGTAGTTACATAAAAACAAACTGACATTTATTTTTCTCTCAGTGAAATCCCAGTGCCAACTCGGCTCTAAGCTATCCTTCAAAAATTTATCATAACGTGACTTGCAACATATAGTTTATAAGGTTTCTCTTTCCCAGGATAGATTATTTTAAAAGCAGCAGAAACTGGGCTAAAAATTGAATTTAGTAGGTTTACCCTGAGATATATGCCCATTCCATAGGCATATATTCCTTTGCCTAGAAATCCTAATAGCATTCCATATTTAGTGAAAGATATTTTCTGCAGTTAATCAGTCCCTTCCTTTTTTGATCATGGTGTATGTACCTTGTATTTTCCCATTTGTAGAAATCCTTTAAATTCACATTTTATGGATGACTGAACTAAGACTTGGAAAATGAAACAAAGACTAAGAAACCTAAGGCAGGATAAATATAATCCCAGGATTTGTAACTCTAAAACCCATGCTAGTTCATGCTAAGAATGAAATTCTATTCATAACCACTTTATCCAGAGGAAAAAGGTGTGAGACAAAGAATTTATTTGATAATATCTAATTCATAAGAAAAATAAACTTGTTTTTTATGCAATACTGATGTCAGGTGAGTTTTTTTCACGAACCATCTCACTTTGCTTTCTGGTGCTGTAATAAGTGCAATGACCATATATTTGAGGGGGAAATTTGAGCCATACAAACACTATTTGCCAGGTTCTGCTGCAAGTTTGATGTGGAGCATTGGACCCCCTGGATCAAAACTTTTGCTTCTGGACCCTGTGGAAATAGTTATCAGAAGATTTCAACACAATCACACTGATTAATTTGCTATGCCAGCTGGTGAACAGCAATTGTCACAGTGAAGCACAGGACATTCAATTTTCACAGATTTTTAATTCATATATATTTCACTAAAGTTCTCAATAGTGACTTCAAGAGACTCTCAAACTTCTCTCTAGATCTACACTTAATCTTCCACTGTTTTCATTCTTGCCTTTCTGGCACCACATAATAACCCATTAATTACTCATCCTCACACAGTCCTCCGATAAAATAACTCAACGAGTTGAATCACAGAAACTCCCGCTACTTGTAACAATTTCTGTTCTGTTTTGCTTCTTGTTGTTTTGACAAACATATGATCACCAACAAATAAGGAATGAAAGGAGTTAATTGACTTATACATATGGTCATAATCCATCACCAAGGGAAATCAGATCAAGACCTGGAACAGAAATTAAGGCAGAAACCATGGAAGAAGAGGGATTTCTGGCTCATCCACAGACTCACTTTCAGGTGCTTTGAGTAATTTTAGCATAGGTCCACCAGCCACACCAGGTTGGGAGCTTTTACATCAATGAATAATCAAAAAAGATGTCCAAACACATTCCTAGTGGCCAGTTTCATGAAGGTAATACTTTAATGATGTTTGCTACTTTATAGGAGAAACTATGTTGTATCAAATTGACAGTAAATACTAACAAGCCAACATTTTCCTTAAATATTATAAAAGCAAATCATTTTGGATGTCCAAGTAACTAAAATATAGCTCAAATAAGCGTTGTCCAGCATATAAGATTCTAATTTTTGAATGTTAAATAATTGCTCTCACTCGGTTTGTAGAATACATTGCCACATATTGAAATTAATCAGTATATTTTATTTTCAAGGGTAGAAAAGAGAACCACATGAGATTAAAACCATGCCATTTTGCTTGTTTTGTGTAACATATATTAATAAGTCATTTCATGCTGTTACTGCTAATAAAGAGAGTAACATTCATTCCTGAAATTTTTGGGAAAGGAAAATATAATTAACCTCACTATTTCACAGAGAAAGGCATAGTTGTCTCTTGAGTTCTGAGGTTAATAACTTCATACCAGGAAGTGTGACATGTTCTCTCATGATATACAAAATGGGAGCTCTTCAGAATGAAACGCATATCCTATCCACCAACAATTACAGGCATAACACAAAAATCTTAACAAATCTAATGACCCCAAAATACCTCTGGAAAAGGTATCTCATGGTTTAAATGTAAAACTCATGATTCAAACCCAAGATTGTCATTCATGAGGAAATTCATTTGCTTGTTTTTGATAGATATCATGCATTATCATTTTTACTTGATCAACCAATTATTCCTCACCAGTATTATATTTTATTTATGTATTTTGGTAATAAAATTAGATTTTAGGCAGAACTTCTGAGGAACTATAGACAGCAAACATGTTAGAATTTTACACAAAAGCATCAACTTACATTACTTTATGGCTTACCTATTTGTTCCTGATAAAGACAAGTTTCTTTTGAAAAGTTTCATTAAACTTATTGATTAATATGTTTGTGCATATGTGTGCAACACTACTCATGTAGATAGATCTCAGGAGGCCTTAATTTTCTCCTTTCATCTTGTGGGATAAGGAACTCATTCTTAACTGGAAAATAGAGTATTTATATAACATAGGGTTTAGTTAACACACACAAAGTTCCCAATAGCAGAGAGAAATATTGCAGTTGATCATATTGCTTAAGGCATTTATAAAGATATTGCATAATTTTTAAGTCATGTAAAAATGGAGAAATAAACACTTCCTCATTTGGAGACTTGTACTTTGGTAGGCGAGCATTACACTATATTGCCAGCAGAAAATCATATGGTCAACACTAAGCATTTTGTAATTTCTTCAAAGGATAAATACTATGCATCTAAAAAAACACCTAATTTGTTTTATAGGTGAAAAATATATCTCTGTAAATTTACAGAATTCACAAACCTAATTTTTAAGACAGTAAAACAATTAGTAGCATGAAATAACCAGAAAACTCTTTGAGGGTTGTTAGAAAAGAAAGACATCAGGAAGAAGTTTCTAAAAAAAAAACAAGGCAAACCAAGCTATGGTATCATACACCTTTAATCTGAGCATTCCAGAGGCAGAGGCAAGAGGATCTCTTGAGTTCAAGGACAGCCTTGTTTACAGAGTTCCAGGACAGCAAGGACTATACCAAAACATTGTCTTGAAAAGCAAAAAGACAAAAGAAAGAAAAGAGACAAGGTAAAGAAAAATAAAACAAACAAATTAAAACAATTAATTTCATATAAATTCATATAAATACATATTTGTGGTATTTATGTCTTAGAGAGATGGATCCCAATTAAAGACTCGGCTCATGACCAAAAATATAAATGTACAATAAATGTACTTGAAATGCAAGAATATTTTCTTATGATAATTGTAAATGTAGAGAATCAATTAAGTTATAAAATATTAACTTAATAATAAACTAGATTTTGATTGAGAACTGTTGAATGCCACCTTAATATCATTAAATTTTTATTTTAATGAATTCAAATAATTCTTTTAACTAATAAACAACAATATAAATATACCCATGACTGGGGTACAATGAAAGCATAGTGCATATGTGTAAGAACTAACTCAAGATTAAATTAACAGTTTTTGTTCATAACTTTATACTGTATGACTTTTCCTAGAAAGATAAATTAAAGAACTCATTTGAGTCTAATTTGGTAGATCAGTGAGTTTATTAGGAGTCATGGAGACCCCCGGACTATAATATCACCAGATTACATACACCAGCATGTATGATGATTCATGAAAGCTGCAGCCATGGAGCCTTCTTTCAGATATGCATATCATGGGGCCATCTATGATTTAGCAATTCATTACTCCTTACAGAATCTTAGAGTAGTTTTGCGGACTTTGTAGATTTGTGAGATTCTGGAGTCTTATATATTTCCCTTCTTCCTTGGGACAGAATATTTAAACTAGGAGGGCATCACTAAACAACACTCCTCTCCATCTCTGGTTGCTTTACTTTTTGCAATACTCCTAAACCCAGCGGGACTCATATGGATGTTTTCTGTCACTTATTTGGATGCTGTTATCATTGTTTCATTACATCACAGCAGCAGTTACTTACTATAAGTAGATTGATTATGATATGCTACAGTAACTCTTCTATTGAAATTAAGAAGTTTCTTACATTGACAGCAACAGTGAGATATCTGTGCTAATACTAATATTTGAAAAGCAATTTGTAAGGTATATTATTATATGTGAACAGTTTTCTCTCGAAGTTATCTGTCACTTCATCAGGAACAGTTCTTTGGTCTTTCTTATAATACCAGATACAGATCGTCTCCAGTGAAGGCACGTGTCCACTTTAAAAGCAAATTATTTCCACCTATGACATCTTTGCCACTAGTGCCATAGCTTGTCTGATGTAAGTGTAGAATATGTTCATCATCCATAATTTAGCAAAACTGTCAGCAATAATTCTCCCCAAGCAGGGTTCATAGTACCTGATGGGGGTTGTCCATCTGTATATTTCTCTTATTGGTTGATGATAAAACACTGTTTGGCCAATAGCCAATAGAGGCAGGAAAATAGGTGGGGCTAGGCAATGAGGAGAAAACTGGGGGAGAGATGCCATGGAGAGACCAGGAGGAGATGTATCAGGCATTTTCTGGTAAGATAAGACCATGTACAAATACATGGATTAGTAGTTATGGGTTAATAATTAAGACAGAGCTAGCCAATAGGAAGCCCTAATCATCAACCAACAAGTTTATAACTCATACAGTGTCATGTGCATATTTGGGGCTGAGGTGGCTGCAGAACCAGGTGGGAAAGAAAATCTCAGCAACAAATCCCTTCTGTTAATACAAAAGCAGCCAACACTTGGGAAACTTTCAGTTCAGCTTCAGCTTGGTTTCTCCATGCTATGTAGCCCAAACTGAATTATTCAGCAATAGGAACTATCATCTACTTTATGTTATGCAATCAACTGTGGTCACCAGGGCTTTATGGTTTTTGAGTACTTAAAGAATTCCTTGGAGAACATGACTCCATTCAAACACATTACTGATGCCTTTTTGTTTGTTTCTTTACTATCATTCTACTTGCTGTTCAAACTCTAGAGTTATTATGTTGTAGTGAACCTTGATTTTCAGGATCCTTCATAGCCAAACCTTGCCCTTTTCAAATAACTTTCAATTGATCTTCATATACAACAACTAATGGGATGCTTTAAGCATATTACTCTGGTGATATCTTGCTTGTACAAATAACACTTGTCTGAAGATCAGAGGATGGAGCTTGCCAGTAGCTAACCATAGAGGTCTGGAGGTCTGTACAGACAGGAGGTGAGATGGCTCAATAGAGAGAGGAGATAAACAGGAAGAAATACAAACTCACTCTTTCATTCTGGGAAGATGATGAGATAAAAGTGGCTTTGGCTTGCTCCTTCTTTCTGATCTCTCAGTATTTTCCTCTATATCTGACCGTGGGTTTTTATTATTTAGATCAATTAAGAACTCAATTTACACATCACAATTTTCATACATAAGGGAAAGATCATACCTGCTGGGTTAGCTGTTTCCTCAAAAGAACAATGTTGAGTACTGCACATTGGATGAGAGACACAACATTTTCTTGCTCTCTGTTGTCCGTTGCAGTCTTTTTGCATTGTTCATCCTGCTTATTTACATTGGAACTCTGCTTTGCTGCTGGTGTGGATTAGTCTTGCGAGGTGGACTCTTCAGGAACCAAGTGGGGCATGGGCACAATCTTGCTTTATCTTACATATTGATATAAGCACTGCCCTCTGATTCTGATGGACTCCCAGAAAACACCATCTATTTCTCTATAGGGCAGACCTGGTCATTGAAAGGTGTTCAGACTAAGCAATTATATTATACTCACTCATCCTGCAATGTAAGGAGAAGAATACGCCATACTCTGGGAAATAATTGTATCACACTAACACAAACTTAGTCTTCTAACCTGGAGTGTTATATGAATTACTCCTCAAATTAGTTACTTTTTTGTTGTTGTAATAAAATACTATGGGTAAGGCAAATTTTAAACGACAGAGTTGAATCTGGCTTATAGTTTCAGAGGGTGAGAGCCTGTGATAGCAGAGCAAAGGCATAGCACCAAGAACATCTGATAGCTAACATCTCAAACTTCACTCAGGAGGTTCAGAGATGAGTCTATCTGCAGTCTTCTACATGCAAATATCCAGTTATGCAAGCACCATTGGTTGAAGATGCTTTCTTTTTCCCCACACAGATACAGCTGAACTGAACAAGGGGGTCTCATGGACTCCAAACTGACAGCTGAGAGGCCAGCATGGGACTGATCTATACCTGTTGAACATGGGTGTCAGTGAGGAGGCCTTGGCATTCTTTGGGACTCAGGCAATAGATCAGCATTCATCCCTGGCCTCCAAATGGAATTTGGGAGGCCAATCCTCATGGAGCCATTCTCTCAGTCTGGACACATGGGGGGGGCAATGATATGACAGTCTTTGGAGATCCCCCATGAAGGGCCTCATCCTCTCTGCAGAGTAGACTAGGGTTTGTGCAGCAGTTGACTGGGGGAAGGAGTAGGAGGGAAGGGAGAGGGAGCTGGGTTTGACATGTGAAGCAAGCTTGTTTCTTTTTTGTTTCTTTTTTGTTTTGTTTTGTTTTTTGTTTTTTGAGACAGGGTTTCTCTGTGGCTTTGGAGGCTGTCCTGGAACTAGCTCTGTAGACCAGGCTGGCCTCGAACTCACAGAGATCCACCTGCCTCTGCCTCCCAAGTGCTGGGATTAAAGGCGTGCGCCACCAACGCCCGAAAAGCTTGATTCTAATTTAAATTAAAATTTAAAAAAAATAGATACAGGGAGTTATTCCAAATTTTTGAACCTGCTGATATTTGCTATGTTGCCAAGTATGTGATTGATTTTATAGAAGGTCCCATGTGGCACTGAGAAGTTATATTCTTTTGTGTTTGGATGGAATGTTCTACAGATATCTGTTAAACCCAGTTGGGTCATAACTTCAGTTAGTTCCTTTGTTTTTTTGTTAAGTTTCTGACTGGGGTCCTGTCTAGTGGCAAAATGGAGTGTTTAAGTGTCCCACTATAACTGTTTGAGGTCTTATGTATGATTTGAGTTTTACTAATGATTCTTTTACGAACGTGGGTGCCTTTGTATTTGGGGCATAGATGTTCAAAATAGAGACTTTTTAAGAGTGGATTTTTCCTGTGATTAATATGAAATGACATTCTTCATCTCTTTTGATTTATTTTAGTTTGAATTCTAATTTGTTCAATACTAGGATAGATACACCAGCTTGCTTCTTGTCCATTTGATTGGAACATCTGATCCCAACCCTTTACTCTCAGGTAATGTCTGTCTTTGAAGTTGAGGTGTGTTTCTTGTATTATAAAGATTTTTATTTTCACTGTGTGTTCTTCGCAAATTTATCAAAGTTACATGAGTGTAGAACTGATTATTCCTTTTAAGGCTTTCTGGACTGTATCTGTTAATGTCTTTGTTTTCATAGCCCTGTTGCTAGAATGTTATAGCTTTCAATTACATTTTAAGGAAAGATAGTACAATATCTTCTGCTTTGTTTTCTTTGCTTAAGGTGAGATGCTGTGCGTGTGTGTGTGTGTGTGCTAGAGTTTCCTATACTTCTATAGAAATGTCATTTGAATGGTGATACAGTGTATTGTATTAGTGAATCACTTTGGTTAATATGAACATTTTAAAAGCACTGATCTTCCATACCATAAACACCTTTCTTTCCTCTGCTCCCATTTTTTGAATTCTCTTCAATTTCTTGTACATTATTTTATTATTCCTATATTTTTATTCTAGAGATTTATTTTATTTTTAAATTTTATTTACATTGCTACAATTAATATTTGGATCAGATAAATCTTTCTGGAGGGGAAGAGTATGCTTTGAATATTAGTATCATTCTTCATTATTGCTATTTTAACCCAGTTCTGGACAGAGTTGTCAGATACAAAGTTAAGATGGCCAACATTGATTATCTAATACCAGATGCTCAGCTTTTGAAAACACATGAACATTTACTTAATATTATACAGAATGATCAAGTTGTAATTATATATTTAGGAACACATATGCACAAACACAAATGAACACACACACACAAACACGCATGCACACACATACACCACACATATATAAAAATTTTAACAAGAGGATATAAATTTGCAAAAGAGCAATTAGAGGTAAATTAGAATGTTTTTAGCAGAGAACAGGAAGGGGATAATAATGTAATTATATTAATCTACAAAAAAATAAATAAAAATAAGATAGCTAAATGTTCCCAGGAGAAATACCACTTCATTGAGAGCCACTGGTGCATGCATATCTTGATAATTAAAGAATACAATTATATCTGGTAAATTATATGTGGAAGATATTTTATAAGAATTCATTTTTGAGCCTTGGGCAGTAGATCAGTATTCATCCCAAGTATACACATGGACTTTGGACTCCCATCCGACAATATGAGATGAACTCTCACCCTGAACTCTTGGGGGGGAGGGTCTAGGCCCTGTCCTGGATGAAATGACAGACTATGGACACCCCCATGGAGGGCCTCACCCTCCCTGGGGAGATGAGGGGATAATTGGGGAGTTGGGGGTGGGCACAGGAGGAGGGGGGGGGAAAGGGAGAGGGACCTGGAACTGACTTGTGAACCAACCATGTTTCTAATCTAAATTTAAACTTAAAAATAAAAAAAACGTTAAAAAAGAATTCACACACATTCATTAGAATTCTTAAAGATATTACTTACTGTATGGTAATACATGATAGCACAAATATATTCTTATGCCGTTTAATTTGGGTGTTGATATATAGATTATGCACATTGTCTATAAAATACAAACCAAAACATCAGTATCTAAAAGTAAAATAAAACCAAATATCATGAATTTGAGATAACAAGCATGGAAGTGTTTGTTCTACACACAATATATCAGACATCAATACACTGGGGATTGTGAGGTGACTCAACAGGTTTACCTTTGTCTGATTCCTGGAACCCATGAAATACAAGGAGAGAACCTATTCATGCATATTGTTTTGTGACCTCCATACGCACAGAGTGACACATATATATGAATACATACACACATTTAATAAATAAATATGAGTAAATAAATGTAATAAAGTGAAAAACATCTATTTTCTGGAACGCAGTTTCCTGACTATGAGAAAAGATGAGACAAGCATTCTCTTGGTTAGGAGAGACACTTACTTCACAGTCAGAACAATGATCCATTCTTTGTCATTTCAACCCTCACACTATCAGCATTTGCCTCAGAGGTATAGTCCAGTTTTATTTACTTATGATGTTAATCAAGACTTTTTATCTCCATGCCTGAATAAGCCACACTATAATGGAGAATAAATAATAAATACTGCTACACAATCTAGAATGCAATAGACAGTCAGCATTTTAATGTACACTAATTATCTTTTGAATTTTGGATGTTGTCTAAAGTGAAGAGAGACAATCTCAAGTTAAAAGGGACAACCTCAATGGAAAACTATGGCAACAAAATAATTTTAATGAAAAAAGAATTTGAGTTTCTTCATTATTAAAGCAATTCAACACTCAAGGATGATGACACAAACAGAAAGAAATAGATAGAGGAATAACTGTTGCAATAAAATAAAAACTTGGAAATCAGAAGTATTAATTTGATATGGTCTTAATTAGGAATAGAGACTGATTATATATATATATGTGGACTTCAAAAATGAGACACAACATGATATGGAATATTATTTATGTAGCTTCCTTCCTTACTGTATGCAAGCCAATGACTGACTATTCCAAACATTGACTACTTAAGAATTGACTGGAAAGATTAACCTCAAACACATCAAAATAAGAGGCACTGGTCACTGTACAATGGAATACACAGATACACTTCTTTTTTCCCATATTTTTATTTAACTTTTTACTCATTCCACTTTCAGTTCCCTCTCCCTCCCCTCCTCCCCCACCCCTCAACCCTCCCAACGCCTCACCCCCAATCTATCCCCCCTCCACTTCTAAAATTCCTAAATTGCAGAAGCATTAAGTAAATTTCTTTATGAAGGATGGAAGCATTTCATTCTTCTTAGAGCGATTAAACATCTGGACCAATTAACTTTCATACAAGATAAGTGGATCCTTCTATGACTATATTAACTGTTGCAGGAGAAAATACAAGCAATGCTATTTAGCAGCTCTCCAATTACATGGTAGATGGATGTAGTATCTGCCTGTGTGAATTTCCTATATAGAAAACCAACCATTGTGAATACTTCTCCATAGCCTAGTTCAGAACTCTACCTCAATTTAGTGCCATAACTTTATATGTGAAAGATAACATAATCATGTAAACATTTGTGTTTATGTGGGAGGGAGAGATTTGCAGAGACCACATTTGTTTGTATCCAACACTATGGAAGAATTATAACAAAATGTGTGATATGATCAGACACCCAATGCTCCTGTTGCCATGAGGCACTATACCTTTACATACTGGGTTAGACTAAACTCTTCCTTCTTATATGTTTGGTTGTGAGCCTAACCTTTAATGACTGAGCCATCTCTCCAGCCCAAACTTCTTCCTTCTTTACGTTGATTTTGTAATCATCAAAACAATAAATTTAACTAAACTAAGAACTAATATTTAATATTTTCTTGTATTTTAACGTATGTCTTATGCTCAATTAGATTCATCTGAAAGACTATATAAAGTGATTTTGCAAAATATTTCCTCAAACGTTTGAGGCAACATTGATTAAGCATGCAGAAAGTAATTTCTGTGTATGTATTATTATTTCATCCCATTGGAAACCTTAAATCTGAAGAGCAATAACATTTATATTGATGAGAGGGGCCTCTGCCAGTGGCTTAGTATCTTAGGGCTTATTTTTCCTGTAGATTAAGTTGAGGTGCCAAGCCTAAAACAATTTTCCCATGCAAGGAATTATTGAAACCACAGGGTGGAAATTAATGATTAGCTTGATGTGCTATTAGCATACCAGCAGGAGAAAAGGCTAAATGAGCTATGATAGAAGTTAAATATGTCATCATGGAAATTGCAAATGATATGATGGAGAAACAATGGTGGTAATAAGGGAGGAGAAGAACGAGCTATTAGACAGGAGGCAAGGAGACGAGGATTTAAATTAAGAGCACAGTACATGGAGACAGCACAGCTAACATGCAGGAATCCAGACTGAAAGACAGCATGGTTAGTGAATGCAAACAGGAAGCAATCCATCAGCCTGCAGCACTGGGGAGAGGAGGCAGATAGAAGATAGAAAGTACTTTCCTGCTTCTGTAAAACATACAGGGGTAAACACATCCTACATACATTCAGAGTTAAGTGGCATCCTTAGGCTGCCAACAACAAAGGCTCACTGTTCTGAACATTACTAGGAACGACATGAGATGAGGAGCAATAATAAATGAGATTTATGGGAAAATTTTTGGATAATATACAAGAAGTAAAAAGAAAAAGCTTTTAATGTGTTTTGGCATAGACAACTAGGGAATGGCAATTGTTTTCTTAAGTATTGAATACATGTTAAAAGGGACAAACAACACTAGCAAACAACTAGCTGCAGCTGCCTTTTGTCAAACCTTGTTTATGAGAAAGAAAGGGGTGAGTTACACTCTTTAAGTGTCATTATCACCCTCCCTGGTATGTACCTCTCCTGTTGACAGGACATCATTCTACTCTGTGTCTGGCCTGAGGAAATCTGGTGGGTAGAATGGAAAAGACATTCCAAGCCTGCAGCTACACATCACATAAGCCAGAGGAACTGAATATTAGATTTGTCTTTCTTGCATGATGGAAATTAGTTCATGAAAGCAAGAAGTTAGGCTGGCCCTTTTCATTAGAAAGAAACTATTTCTTCCCATGCATCATGAGTTTCAGATTTAAGTTACATTATAAATAGCCAACAATTTCACTTCAACACCAACCCTAAACCACTAAAATCAGATTTCAAAATCTCGGCATCTATTTACTGAAAAATTAATTAAATGCTTTAACTAAAATGAGGTTTTAATAGTTTTTAAATCATTCAAAACACTCAATCTCACTCATACCTCTTTATTTAAGCAATATAGAATTATTGATTTTACCAAATAGTACAGTTTTTTTGTATCAGTTCTGGTGATGAAACCTAACACTGCCCAGAAGTTAGAAAGTTTCTTACTTTCCTTTCTTGTTACTCTGATGAAATATTTGGACCACACGTGCTGAAGAAAGGAAGAGTTTATACAGATCAGAATTCCACACCCATGCCACCATTGCAGGAGACTCAAGGTGTCTGGAACACAGAGCAACTGGCCAGCCACAGCCACAGTAGAGTGCGGAGTGGCATGAAAGGATGGATGCACGCCAGTGCTCAGTACACTTTCTCCACTCAGATCATTCAGGAGCCTCTACCCAGTGAATGTCACCATTCACAGTACATGGTTCTTTCCACCTCAGGCAATGTAACCAAAACAGTCCCTCACAGACATGTCCACAGGACAACATAATCTAGACAGTACATCATTGAGACTCTTCCCACGTAAGATCAGATTGTGTTTAGCTTACCATTAAAATAAACCATCACACTAGACAAAAAATGTAACAGTGAGATATATTTGCAAATTAATTATACTTCATTTTTACAAAGCAAACTCATACTTGTCTCAGCACAAGTTCTAATCATTTTATCCATCGCAAACTTTTGTTTTAAAGATTTATTTCCAGATAAAGACCTCAAAGCTGAGTGAGAATGCCTGTTCCCTTGTGTGAGTACACTGATGCTGGAGACAACCTTCCACAGTGAACAGCAGTATGACAACACTGCACTAGGGGTGGACGGTAGAGGCTCTGAAAAGCTGGCCCAGAATTATGGACTTTTCTGAGTGATTAAATAATCCTCCTCAGAGAAGAAGCTTGAGGTCAAACTTGAGGAATGAGAAGCACTCTGTTGATTTTCCAAAGTGGAGAAGGTCATTTGGGGCAGACAGCAGCACATACATTAGCATATTATTGCTGAACTATGTGAACAGGTTAAACATAATTTTTCCATATGGCTTGTACATAAAAATGAATGAGTGATAGTGAGCCCTAGGGAGAGGCTTTAGCAATACTAGAGTAATGAGACAGTACAAATATATGATAGAATTGCTGAGCATACAAAATTAGCTCCCAGTTTAACACTATGAGCCTCAGTTTTACATCAGCTGTGTTGTTTAACCTGATTTGATCTTGGTGATCAATGGCAATACACATATCTGACAAGCAAGTCAAATTTCTCATTGCAGGCTGCATTGATCTATTGATTTTCCTTTCTCCAATTCAGCTATCTCGGCAAAGTATTTCAGACAGGCAGTAAAAAGAGAAACTATTTCATATCAATGCAGATATCCAGAAATACTGTCTTTTTATAAGTGGGTAAACCATAGTTCTTTTATCTTTCCTGGTTTTAGAATTGTTACTTCGCAGCCCTTCGAGTATCTTATTTATTAATTGGTAAAATGATTATTCAGGCAGATGGCTTATCTAAGGAGGGTGGTTTACTTTTATATCCCTCAGGAAAGAGCCATCTGGTCTGATTATGGGTCTGTTGCTTCCAGATGTTGCCATTTCTACCTAACCTGTGGAGTCCTTGCTACCCATTATTTCAGCTATGATGTAGGACTCCCCAGCAAACTGCAGCTGGCTTGAATTGTGCTCCCAAGCAACACAGGCGCAGCATCTAGGCACAGACTCATTTTTGGGACTGAAGCAAGACTCTTCTCTATACTCTTTCTTGCCCTTGTCAGATACTTGCAATTGTTTCAAAATTGAAAATTAAACTCTAATTTTAAAGTAAAAAATAAATGAACAAATGGCTTAAACTTTCTGCAATGTATATTTACAAATATCCCAATAAGTGCAGGAGATTTTCTACATCATTATTCATTAAGAAATATTGCAAAACAATGTTACACGGATATATACTGCACAGTCAAAGGTGGCTAGTATCAACATAACAAGATAAGTTTCCCAAGGTAGGAATGGGTGGGGATGATAATCTTCTGGAGAATTTAGTGCTTTTATTCATTTTTGGTCTGTTGTAAACTAGAGCATCTCTTAAAGATACCAGATATGGTTGTTCCTCAAAACACAACCAAGAGAAGTTACTACGTAATCAAAGAATTCTGGTAGATATATAGGCCCCAAATGGAAGGAAGATATCTCCAGATTAGTGGACCCTGTCAATGTAGCCTCTGTAAGCTTTTAAATGGAATTAATGTCTGCCACATGTTGCAACATGGTTGAAATAAGTGAAATAAGCTGGTTATGCACAGAAAAGCAATCATTGTGTGGATCTAGACAACTGATGTAGGAAAAGCATTAGAGAAATCAAAGAGAATGGGGGTCACTAGTATCTTGGAACAGTGAGAATGGGAAGTTATCCTTTGTTAGGTACAGAGTTGCAGTTTTTTAAAGCAAGCACAGATTAGATTAAAAGTAACTGTCACAATTTAATAAATATTCTTTATTGTTCTGAAAGTAAATAACTATGAGGTTAATATTATTGAGTGGTAAATTTATGATATTTCTTTTTCCATAGTAAATGATTAACTGTAATGAACCTAGTTTACTGATTTCTATATTTCTAAAAACTAGTATCACATATTTCAACTTGAAAGTTGAATGTTATTTTCCTTCTTCTAAGAAAGAAATGTCATCATACGTAACATTTAAAAACTATTTTCCCTTTGTTATATGTCTCTAAAAAGTTGATAATTAATGGTATCTTCTTATTCTTACTCTTATTTAATAATATCTAGTTATCACTATCTGCATAGGGTTTAAAACTTTCTTGCTGGATCAAGGATGACCTCATATTTTAATAGCAGAATGAAGAAATGACTTGAGACCAGACCCCAAAAGAAGTATGTTAAAGTGAACAGAATACCTATGTAGAAATCTGAAGACAAACAAACAAAAATCAAAACAATAACAATAAAATAATAAAAAAGTTTAACCAAAGAATGGCAAGTATAAACACAACACGATGCAAAGCTTTGATAAAAATTTTGCATTCTTCCAACACCTACTGTCTTTGTTAGGGTTTCTACTTGTATGTAGAGACACCATGACCAATAAAACTCTTATAAGGGAAAACATTGAATTATGGTGACTTACTTACAGTTCAGAAGTTTAGTGCACTGTCTTCATGGAAGGAGGCAAAACAACATACATGCAGACATTGTGCTATAGAGGGAGACCTCAAAGCCTACCTCCACAATGACACACTTCCTACAACAAGGTCACACCTACTCCAACAAGATTATGCCTTCTATTCACGCCACTCCTTTTGGCGGCCATTTTCTTTCAGAACATGAAACTAGGTATTAGGAAAGAATGCAGTAGGCTTCTTTTGATAAATTGATGATTCCACTTAAAAATATAAGAACTAAATGAACAAGGTTAAATTTGTAATATTAACTCATTTTAAAATTCTATGAATATTAACATACATTTCTTTATAAGAGAAATGATACAAGAACATGACATGTTAAACAAAATATGATATATATTCTTATACTTTTGAAAACCTTATAGTCCAATGATATACTCATTGATAGAAATTACTCTCATTTGAAGTATTTCAGAGCAGCATGGTGAAATACTTACATAGCAATGTGAGAAAATGAAATATAAACTAGAGCTATAACCATGTTAAATATGTGTTCATAGAATTACAGATAATACTTATGCCTGTTGAAAGGAAATTTATACAGTTTTTCCTTTTTTATTTTTGTTGTCTTATGATGCTACTTGTGTTGAACAAGAAAAGAATAACAATGTAGTTGTAGTTAATAGTTCTTACTTAAATACCATTTTAATTGACTAAATCTACCAAATAGACAAAATAAGCATTTTATCTCTATTTAGTGTAAAGCAAAGAGTGAAGATTAGGTACTGATGCAGAATGGAAAAAAAAAACTCATCCCACAGTGACCCAGTGCCAAATGGAGTGCAGATATTCTGGCTTTGGAGTTACAGGCCTGGGTGTTGGGAAATGAACTCAGGTAACATGAAAGAGAAGTAAACAATATTAATCACTGGACTCTCCTGACAGACCTAATGGGTTGTTTTTTTTTAGCTTGTGTGTGTGTGTGTGTGTGTGTGTGAGTTATATGTGTGGGTCTTGGTCATAAAGAGAGCAGAGAACATTTCAGGTATCCCATTATATTACTTTCCCCTTTATTCCTTTGTGACAGAGTCTCTAATCTTTCAAAACCTGCCTGTCCCCATTCTTCTCTAAAGATATCTACATAGGTTTTAATGGATGCTGAGTATTCAAACTCCTGCTTTCCTGATTGTACTGGGTTATTGCGCACTTCGCCAGCTCCTGGTCCAAAGGCAGAGGTTTGCAAAGGAGATAAGTCTTTCTCAGCAGCCCATGTTCTGTGTCTGATGATTACTTCCCTACTCATTATGTCATGGTACATGCATACTTACAGTTGCATATTATTTTTGGGAACATCAATCTCTATTTCCAGTGGAGAATGTCAGATATACACCTGAATTTAAAGTCTTCCCAGGTCCTTCATTAGACTTTTTGACTTCCTCAAATGCAATGATTAGACCTTTTAAATTTTTTCTCTACTTTTAAACATTTGGAATTCTCTGTTTTCTTTTTTTTTATTAATATTTTTTTATTTTCCATTTTAAATTTAGATAAGAAACAAGGTTGCTTCACAAGTCAGTACGAGGTCCCTCTAACTTTGATATATTATACCTATAGAAATGTTAAAGTAGGATGAGACTCTTTAGGTATTATGTTTCACTTGGAATACCTAAAGAAGTACAGAAACAAATAAGGGGCTTTGAGATGGGTTTTAATGGAGCAAAGAAAGAATACACATAGTATGAAGTGATTCACTGGAATAATGGTAGGGTCAAATGTGATGAGGATGAGAATGAAATGTAGTGGAGGGAATATGGGAAGAGATAAGGAAAAAACAATACTTCTGAGAAAGTCATATGGGAAAAATATTGGAGAAGCAGAAGCTTCTAAACTATATCCATGTTCATATACTAAAGGAATTTAAGTGAAGTTACCTGAGACAGAGGAAACAGTGCTCTTACAAGACACAATTGTCTACAAATTAAAAATCTCAGTACCTGAGAAAAGTTTCTTCTTTTGAAGTTATTGGTCATTGTTGTCTCATAGGCTCCAAACATTACAGGGTATTGCCATTGCCCTTGATTACACTCCAAAACTTGACAGGAAAACCCTACTGATGAGCCACAGAGCATGGTGATTTTACACCAGGCTAGTACAGACCTAGGTGCTTCATCCATTCTGGGCAGTTTGATTTCATTTTATTTTTGTGTTTGAAGGTACTATGCATGAAACTAGAGTATAAAAATCCACAGCAGTTCTTATAAAGGAAAACATTTAATTGGGGTGTTTTACATTTCAGAGTTTTAGTCCATTATCATCACAGTGGCTTGACGGCAGACTGTGTGCTAGAAAAGAAAATGAGATTCCTACATCTGGACCCTCAAACAACAGGAAGTGATCTTTCTCAATGGGTGTACCTTGAGCATATATGAGACCTCACCTGCGTTTATGGTGACATACTTTCTCCAACAAGACCATGCCTTCTCAAAAAAGGCTATACTTCCTAACAGTACCCCTCCTTTTGGAGGCAATTTTCTTTCAAACTACCACATTGCATTTCCTGGTCCCTAGGCTTGTAGTTCTATCATAATGCAAAAATGTATTCAATTTAACTTCAAAAGGCCCCATAGTCTATAATAGTCTTAAACATATTTCATAGTACAAATTCCAAACTCTATTCTGAGATTCATGTAATCTTTTACGTACATTTTATCCTATATAAAATCAAAATAAAAAAATCAGATCACATGCTGAGCGTTCGTGGTGCATGCCTTTAACCCCAGCACTTAGGAGGAAGAGACAGGCAGATATCTGTGAGTTTGAGGCCAGCTTGGTCTATAGAGCAAGTCCCAGGATAGCCTCCAAAACAATACAGATAAACCCTGTCTCGAAAAACCAAAAAAAGAAAAATCGGATCATGTACTTCCAACATATAATGGCAATATATATATTTCAAAACATAGAGAAGAGAGCATAGTAAGGAAATACTGGACCAAAAAAAAGACTGAAAACCAACTGGGAAAACTCCAAAATCTGCATCTCTATGTTTGATACCAAAATGCTCTTCAGATCTCTCCAGCTTCTTTAAGCTTTGTTGACTGCAACACACTATATTATCATGGCACTCCCTGTGAGCAGCTTTCTTTGAAAGGCATAACATGACTGGCATCTCTAACATCTTGAGGTCTCAAAGGCAATCTGGACTTCAACTTCATTGTTTCACAGAATAGCCTCTCTAGACCTGCATTCAGGGACATTCCTGACACATATCTAACTTCACTGTCTTTCCTTAGTTGCAGAGGCAAATTCCATAGCCCTTTTCTTCTATCCTTATTTCCAGAATCATGTGACCAGAGCTGCAAAACTTTGCTGCTTTATTAGGGATGGAATTTGTCTATCTTATTCAATTACATCTTCACCAATTTTCTGTTTTCAGTAGTTTCCAATACTACCTGTGCTTGGCTGTCTTGCCCTGAGGTCACCACTCCATTTATTCCATTTCTTAATCTCTTTATCTCCTTGAACACAGGACTTAACTCCATTCTACTATTTGATGCTCCTTTTCTACTCAAATCATTTTCCTTGCTCAGCCTGCTGCATTTCATCAAAAATCTTTACAAGCATGAACAGTAGAAACCACACAGTATATACCAGGCTGTTTTAATATTTTCTCTGACAAACGAATTAATCAAAACTCTTTAGCCTCAGGCCGACTTTTCTGACAAGGGTGAAAAGCAACCACATTCTTCACCAAAATATCACAAGACTAGTCTCTATTTCACATATTAACATTCTTCTCCTTTGAGAAATCTTGATCCATGCACCCACAGTTAAATCAACATCAGCATCACCATGTTCCATATTCCTACTTAGAAGGTCCAATCAGCCACACTTAATGTGACCAATGACTTTTCTAATTCACAGTTCTTTTTTTTTTGTTTGGTTTTGGAGGCTGTCGGTCCAGCCTGGCCTCGAACTCACAGAGATCCTCTGCCTCCCAAGTGCCGGGATTAAAGGCATGCGCCACCACCGCCCGGCTAATTCACAGTTCTTCAAACAAACACATGACCAGGTCTATCATACCAATACCCCAGTCCATGATACCAACTTGTGTTTTATTTAGTGTCTTTATTGCTGTGAAGAGACACCAAGACCATGGAAACTCTTAAAAAGGAGAAACATTTAATTTGCATGGCTGACATTTTCAGACGTTGACTCCATTATTATCATGGTGTGATATGGAGGAGTACATGTAGATATGGTGCTGGAGAAGGACTTTAGACTTCTTTACCTTGCAGGATACAGAAAGTGGTCTGAGACACTGGATATAGCTTGAGCATATAATACTCCACAATAACTTACTTTTTCCAACACATCTACAACTACTCCAACAAGGCCACACATCCTAATAGTGCTGCTATCTTTGGGGCCCTGACTCAACCTGAGGGACATTCAAAATGGGGGCTGGAGGGCACCTAGGAGAAAGATAGGGGACAGGAGATACGAGAAAATATGACTCCAAAACAAGTGTCTGATCAAGGCAACAGAACTTTATTCTTTACAAGGTATATTTGAGGGGCTTGGAGGAGGAAGCAAGGAGGGACAGCTTCATGGAAGCTGTCAGGGCAAAAGGTCAGTGGGAGAGGTAGCCCTCTGTGCTTCCTGGAAACCTAATTCACAGGTCAAAAGTTTGGGGGTAGAACCTCCTGTGTTGCTAGGTAACCTGACTTTAGGTCCATGCTTTATCTATCTCAATCTTTCCCTATTGTTCACACCAATCTCCTGGCAGAATTGGGGGCTTTCTGTTAAGTAATCTTTAACTGCTAATTAAGCTACAGGCATGTTTCTGGAATTTGGTAGATGTAGCAGGGTGGTCCAAAGTTACATACTCTATATGAGGGTTGAGTTATGTCTTTTCTATGAGTAGGTGAGGCAGCCATAGCTGGTTGATGGCTGGAGGCCCCTGACAGGGCCAATTTTCATTCAAACCACCACTTCTATCTTACCTACCTGTGGATTCTATGACACAACATAGAACAGTGTGACAGCATGCACAAGATATGTACAAGCCTAAATTAGATATAATCTCAGTATAGAGGGTTGCGGTAGACCTGACGTCTCACTCCTAAATATGAAGCTGTTAGTAGTTAATTTCTGCTAAGGTAGGGAGGGTCTGTGTTTTTTACTATTGTAACTCATGGTAGGTAGACCATAGTATACTTCTTGTCCCATAGTATATGAGCAGCACAAATTGAACTTAATGGCTTTAAAAAAATGTATAGTGATATGAAGTTAGGTGGGTTGGGAAAGGGTTGTAGATCTAGGAAGAGTTGAGAAAGTGAAAATGATCTAAATACATTGTATAATAATTTCAAAAAATTGCTAAAATTAGTTAAAAAGTAGCATAAGGATTTCTGGAATCTCATTCACTGCTACTAATATTATCATCCACAACCCATGGTAACTTATCACTACCAGGAAATTTATCCTGATGTCATATCACATTTCACCAGTTAATGTACTAACATTCTTTTTTTCAAGTTCAGTGTAGGATTTCCTGTTGAACTTGTTTCCCATGCTGTTAGTCTTCCTTACTGTCTTTCTATACATAATAGTTTTCAAGTCCTACCTTAATCAATGTATGCCCTTGATATCCATTATTCCTACAAATTTATTCTGGAGAATTTCTGTAATTTCAATTCACCTCATTTTTATTGTTGTTGTATTCCATGATGCTTGACTAAACTTATGTGTAAAGGGAAACCTTTTCCTTGAGAGAAGCCTTCCCACCAGCCTGGTTCCAGAGGCTCATGAGTCCCAAATAAACACGCAGGAGGCTATATTAATTATGAAGCTGTTGACCTTGTTTGTTTCTTACTGGCTAACTCTGACTTAAGTAATTACCCCATAATTGTTAATCTAAGTATATCTCTTGCTGTAGAAATTTCCGGGCTTCCTACCCCATGGCATTGCATCTTGACTCCCTGTGTTTCTCCTTCCCCGAGTCCTTCTGGACTCCTAGTCCCACCTATCTTGGTTTGCTACTGGCCAACAGTGCTTTATTAACAAATACACAGGATTTCCCCCAAAACTTTTGGATATGTTTTATTAATAAACTGAACAAAATAGTATTATATCTTTTTGCTGTTATATCCAATCAATGTGTCTGCATTGTTGCCATGTCTTATCAATAACTGACAAACATGACTGCTTATCTAAAGTGTTGTTTACAGATATTTTCTTTAAATTGCTGGTTAATAAATGTCAAACTAAATTCTTTGAGAATAAGAGATAATATACTGGATCATTAAGCTTTCATCTACTACTCTAGTGATCCTATTATATATCTCTTTAGTAACAATATTTCTATTATCACTTGAGAGTTATTTTCTATTATAACAGAAGTCAATCAGCAGGTAAAGTTTTTTATTCTTCATTTTTTATTTATTTTACATATCCACCACAGTTTCCCTTCCTGACTCTTATCCTGTTCCCTCCTCCCACTTCCCTTTTTATACACCAGATGCCTCTTGAAGCAGAAGATTACCATACACAGGGTAAGGAGTCGTATGTTGTTTTATTAGGGTGAAACCACTTACATGAGAAGCCAAGAACTGAGATTAGCACTCTGATGGTCTTCGACCTCAACAGATCAAAAGAGAGCTCCTGACCACTTCTGCCTTGCTCTTTTTCCCTACCTTCCTTCATGTACCTATGACCATGCCCAAACAGGCATGGTCACTGCTGTGGTTCCATGAGATCTCTATCTACAGCCTCTATGGTAATCAACAAAGCATGGCATATCAACTGGAGTTAGGACCAAACTCTTTCCCTCTGCTTCAAGTCTCAACAAGGCATCAGCATCATCATGTTGACTCCTCCCTTGCTTATATAATCCCTCCACTCTCTTTTCAACTGAAATTCCAGAGCTAGACCTAGTGCTTAGTTGTGGATCTCCACATCTACACCCATATATACTGGATGAAGTTTCTATGATGACAATACTTTATCTGCACTGAAGAACTTTTTCAATATCCTCATAACCTCATTGTCTTTAGTTAAAAATATGGCTCTTAGTATTGTTTATTCTCCCATTTATTACTGAATATCATGAAAAAATACAATTGCCTTCAATCAGTAATTGTGTCTCATTTTTGCAGCCAACTAATTGTAATCTGGAACAGAATGAGTGGAAAATAAGAATCTGCACTATGCACTAGTCAGGTTTATTCCCTGAAACATTCTGATGACAAAAGAAAACATGAGGCAAATTCCTTCCAGGATACTAGATGCTTAAAGCCAAACATGCCATTAATTACTATCAGATATTCTTGTGTTTATATGATAATGAAATATATTTGATAACGTATAAGAAAATGATCTTCAGATTCTACCTGTTTCATTATTATCCATCCCTTCTAAAACTGATGTATTTTCTTTATTTGCTTTCTTCCTTTTTTGTTTAAGTTAGAAACAAGCTTGCTTCACATGTCAATCACAGCTCCCTCGCCCTCCTCTCCTCCTCCACCCTCCACACCAGGCCCCCCAGACCTCCATCCAATCTCCACCCTGATGCCGGGGAGGGTGAGGCCCTCCATGGAGGATCTCCAGAGTCTGTCATTTCATTCAGGAAATGACCTAGGCCCTCTGCCAAGAGTCCAGGCTGAGAGAGCATCCCTCATATGATGGGATGGGCACCCAAAATCCATTTGTATGCCAGGGATAAATACTATCCAAGGTCCTATAGATTACTAGGCCTCCACAATGACACCCACATTCATGGGATCTGGATCAGTCCCATGCTGTCCACCCAGCCATCAGTTTGGGGTCCAAGAGCTCCCCTTTGTTCAGGTCAACTGTTTCTGTGGGTTAAACCAGCCCAGTCTTAACCTCTTTGCTCATTAGTTCTCCCTTTCTGTCATTGGTATCCAGGAGTTCAGTTCAGTGTTTAGATGTGAGTGTATACTCTGCTTCCATTAGTCACTGGATGAAGGTTCTGTTTCCCAGACTCTCTGGCAGTGGGATTGTATGCTGGTACTCCCCTGATTGATGTCTAAAATCCATGTATGAGTGTGTACATACCATGTTTCTCTTTTTATGACTGGGTTACCACACACAGGATGGTTTCTCCTAGTGCCATCCATTTTCCTGCAAATTTCAAGATTCCATTGTTTTTTCCTGCTGAATAGTATTCCATTGTGTAAATGTACCATATTTTCTCTATCCACTATTCATTTGAGGGCCATCTAGGTTGCTTCCCAGTTCTGGCTATTACAAATAATGCTGCTATGAACATAGTGGAACAGATGTTCTTGTTGTATGAATGTGCATCTTTTGGGTATGTGCCTAAGAGTGGAATTGCTGAGTCTTGTGGTAGACTGATTCCCACTTTCCTGAGGAACTGCCATACTGATTTCCAAAGTGACTGCTGTAAGAGTTTGCACTCCCACCAGCAGTGGAAGAGTGTTCCCCTTTTTCCACATCCTCCCGCCAGCATAAACTGTCATTGGTGTTTTTGAATTTACCTGATCTGACAGGAGTGAGATGGTATCTCAGAGTTGTTTTGATTTGCATTTCCCAGATGGGTAAGTATGTTGAGTGCTTTCTTAAGTGTCTCTCAGCCATTTTAGACTCCTCTATTGAGAAATTTTTATTTAGTTCTGTAGCCCAGTTTTTAACTGAATCCTTTGGTGTGTTGGAGACTTGCTTCTTGAGTTCTTTGTAAATTTTGGAGATGAGTCCACTGTCAGATGTGGGGTTAGTGAATATCTTTTCCCATTCTATGCGTTGCCTTCTGGTCTTGCTGACTGTGTCCTTTGCCTTAGAGAAGCCTCTCAGTTTCACGAGGGCTCATTTAGTAATTGTCGATCTTGGTGTTTATGCTACTGGAGTTATGTTCAGGAAGCGTTCTCCTGTACCAAGTCATTCAAGGGTACCTCCCACTTTCTCTTCTAACAGGTTCAGTATGGCTTGATTTATGTTGAGGTCTTTGATCCATTTGGACTTAAGTTTCGTCCATGGTGATAGACATGGATCTTTCTGTAGTATTCTTCATGTCAGCCTCCAGTAATGCCAGCACCATTTGTTGAAGATGCTTTCTTTTTTCTATTGCATAGTTTTAGCGTCTTTGTCAAAGGTCAGGTATTCATACATGTATGGGATAATGTCTGGGTGTTCAATTCGATTCCATTGGTCTATCTGTCTATTTTTGTGTCAATACCAAGCTGTTTTCTGGACTATATCTCTGTAATATAGCTTGAAGTCAGGGAAGGTGATGCCTCTGGATGTTGCCTTGTTGAACAGGGCTGTTTTGGCTATCCTGGGTCTTTTGTTTTCTATAGAATTGTTCTTTCCTATGGAAACAAAATCATATACAAAGATACTGAACTCCTCTAATGCCAAATAAAAATAATTCCCCAAAGATTATTTGAAAACCAAGTATATAAGCTATTTTCTTTCTCACACTCATACATATATATGTAACATGCATGCATACATATGTACACACATATATACATATGTGTATATTATATTCATATACACATATGTGAGCATGTACATAATTCTGGAGATAAAATTGATGGAGCCTAAATATTTATATGTGTAGCCTTAGCAAATCCTTAAATTTCTTATATTTTTGTTTCTCTAAATTTAAAGTCTGGTAAGTTAACTATAAACTGTCACACCTCATGAGGGCTTCAAGATATTATCTGCCCAGATTAATTTAAGTATAGGTATATTCTATTCATATGGAATACCTCAGTTTAAGGCTATATATTTAAAACATTATTCCACTTTGAGGAATAGGATGTTCATTCAAACCATACAAACTCATGACATACGTTTCTTTTCTATACAAAACACACAATGGGAGCTGGAGATATTGCTCAGTGCTTAAGAACACTGACTAATCTTCCAGAGGATCTGTGCTTCATTTAAAAACCAATCCCAGGGGATCAGAAGCTATCATGGATACTCCATGATGATAGTGAATTTGCAGGCAAAGCACTCATACATACAAAATGAGATGGAAAATTTTTTAAAGAAATGTTTTCTATATCAATAATTATATTAACTATCAAATTTTTCTCATAAAACTGTTCACATGAAACATATTTACAATCCTGATTCCTATAGAAATTTTATGTAATTTTCAAAAATTAATTATTAACTCTTCAGTTACAAAAGAGCAATTAACATTTCAACATTGAAAACTCATTTTTCTTAAGTACTTTTCTATAACAAACTGGCATTGTTCTTTCTCAAAGTTCAGGCTGTCAGAATTTTTACAATGTCAATTATTTCAGTCAAATCACATGAGGTATAAGAAGCAATTTCTTTTGAATTTGCTGGATGAAGGGAAATTTATAGCAAGAAAGCTTCAAATTATAGTCAAAGGAGTAACTGCAACTGTGAAAAGAACAAGATGAAACCCTCCTTCTTTGTATACTCTACAAGTAGACAGCAAGCACGCTGATTAGAAATTTCTTGTCTCTACCAAGCAATATCCTAAAAATATTTGGAACTGTTTGAATATCTGAAGTGAGATGAGACATTCATAACACATTCTATAAACTTTGGGTTTATGATTCTGTATATTAAACGAAACTTTACAGTTACATAAATATACATAGTTTTCAGTCTAAAGTAAAGAAAATATGGGGCTGGAGAGATGGCTCAGTGGTTGACAACGCTTACTGCTCTTGCAGAGAGCCTGGGTTCAAACTTAGCATCTACCTGTATAAATATAATGTTATACATATGTAATAATGTGTGTGGTTTTAATTTTAAGGTTGGAATTATCTACAGTTACCACATAGAAAAGCAATCACAAGCACAGGTGTGGGATTATTTGGTGTCTGCACACATCTCTTAGAGATTGAATTGATGAGATCAACTGAAGTAGGACGAGTCACATGTAAAGTAACTGACACATTCCTTGGGCTTGGAATCTGCAACAGATGAAGAAGAGAGAGTTGGCTGACAACAAGTATTCATGGCTCTCAATCCTTAATCACACATGTGATGTAATGAGTTGCTTTATGCTACTGTCATGTTGACCTCCAGAGTGCCCTGCACTCTGAGTGAAATAAACCCTTTCTCCCTGAGTCCCTTTGATCTGGCTAGTTGGCCACAGCAAGAGGAAAAGAAATCAAGAGATCATATTGCAGCAACTAGAATTTCCATTCCATTAAATATTTATTATTTTATTTATTATTTTTATTGTAAATCTTCAAAGTCCTCTTTTCTAGTTCTCCATAAAATACACATATTGCCATATCAATCTGCTATGCTGTTGTAAAGCAGCATATTCCTTTTAAACAACTAGATCTGTACTTTTATCTCTCTCCTTCCAATTATAAGTTTGCAATAATTGTCCTATTATGTACTTATATTAAGTTGACCCATTGACTTTATCTTATTTTTCCAAGCCTTATTTATTTTCTTTAATAAAATGGTGTCATTTCTGTTCATGTTGTTTTGGATATGATACATTAGCATCCTAGGTAAGGTAACCAGGAGCCAGAAAGAAAAATGTAGTGTGCATTCATTTATATGTAGGTTTTAACTGTTGTGTCTTTCATAAGGTTGCATAGAGATTAAGAGAATGGCATCAGGAACAGAGATCCTTAGGAAGGGAAAATATAATAGCTATGAATAGACAAGGAGTAGGGACAGAGACATAAGAAGAAACAGGGCTAGAGAGGGAAGAAGGCTAAGGAGGAAATACAGGAGAGATGGCTAAAACTTAAGGACATTTAAGGGATTATAGAAAAATATTTTTCTCAATATATGTTTTTATTTAAATTAGAAACATGAAGTTTCACATGTCAGTCCCAGCTCCCTCTCCCACCTCTCCTGCCTTGTCCCCTCACCAGCCCTCAAGCCCCCCCCCCAATCCCCATGGAGGCTGAAGTCCTCCTTGGGAGGATCTCTACTGTCTGACATTTCATCCAGGACAGGACCTAGGCCCTTCCCCATGTGTCCAGGCTGAGAGAGCATCCATCTATTTGGAATGGGCTCCCAAAGCTCATTCATAAGCCATGGTAAACACTGATCTACTACCCAAGGCCCCAGAGATTTCTGTGGCCTCCTCACTGAGACTACATTCATGGCATCTGGATCAGTCCCCTGTTTGCCTCTCAGCCATCAGTCTGGGATTGAAGACCTCCCCCTTATCTGGTCAGCTGTCTTTGTGGGTTTCATCATCATGGTCTTGACCCCTTGCTCATCACTCCTCCATCTCTGTCATTAGGTTCCAGGTGTTCAGTTCAGAGTTTAGCTGTGGGTATCTGTCTCTGCTTTCAACAGTCTCTGGATGAAGGTTCTAGGATGGCATATAGGGTAATCATCAACCCTATCATCAAGGAGGGGCTATTAGTGTAGTCTCTCCACTATTGTTTAGTTTGCCAGTTGGTGTTATCCTTGTAGATCTCTGGAGATCTCACTAGTGTCAGCTCTCTCCTCAAGCCTATAATGACTCCATCTATTATGGTATCTCTCATCCTGCTCTCCTCTATTCTTACCTGGACTCAACCTTCCTGCTCCCCCATTCCTTCTTCTCCCCTCCTCTTATCCCCTTTTCTTTTTCTTGGTTCCCTCTCCCCTCCCCTGATGTTCCCAATCTGCTTAGGAGATCTTGCCTCATTCCACTTCTCTGGGGTATCATCCATCTCTCTTGGGAATCTCCTTGTTTCCCAGACTCACTGGCACTGGGATTGTAGGAAAATGTAATAAGAAGTTTCTTAAAATATGTACATATATGTTTAAGGTGATCTATATGAATCACCAAAGAGTGGAGAAAACAGAAAATGGGGGAGATACAGTCCTAACTGGTCATTTCCCATCCCCAAATAAAGCTACCTATGGCACGAATGAGTTATTTCTAACTTATTTTTTGCCAAGGGGGTCCAGGGGAGCCCACAAACAGTCCAGGAGTTTGTCAAGGATATTGGTTGAGGTCACAGCCCTGTTGCTGAAAAAAATAACTACAAGTCACATTGAATATGGAAAGTAAAGCTGCTGCCTACATGGAGCCTTCAAACCCTACTCTGCATGGAACTAAATGAGAAAGGTAATTATTACCATAGCCACTAATCATTCAGTTTACCATGGTTACCTGTGAGGAGCCGCCCTCGCTATCGCTATTGCCGTTAGAAGATGGCACTGACATCTGCTGTCAGTTGGAGTTAACCGTTAGAAGATGGCGCTGACATCTGCTGTCAGTTGGAGTTAACCGTTTAAGCTGTGCCTCTCCCGTGGCGTCATCTGGGGTGATGTGCAAACCACCAATCCCGGCTCTACACGTCTCACTCGGAGCTCCTAGGCTTATATAAGGGGCTGGGTTTCTTAGCTTGGGGTCTCCCTCTAAGAAGCTGATCATCTATCTCTCAAGATGCATTAAAGCTTTACTGCAGAAGGATCCGAGTGTTCTGCGTCGTTCTTGCTGGCGAGACGGTAGCGCGGGACAGTTACCTGTCTGAAACTTGTACTACCCAATACTACTAGGGTGGCTAAGAACCTGAAACTAAATAAGACAGTGACCATGTGGGGAACCAAATGTGACTATTCTGCTAAGGCTGTGTTATATTCATGAATTAACTTTTGCTAAGACATCAGAGAAGCTTCCTCCTACAATATGTGAGGACAAAACTGAGGCAGAGAGAGACAGAGACAGAGACAGAGACAGAGACAGACAGAGAAGAGGTGGAAAGATTGTAAGATACAGAGAGGATGGGAACACCAAAGAAATAAGGCTCTTTAAAAACAGCTGGAATGGCGCCTGTATGAACTCACAGAGACTGTGACAGCATGTACAGTCACCTTCCTGGTTCGTCACCAAATAGTTTATTAGTGCTGAGAGATGTGTGGATGTGTCCCTTTCCCTCATGTAGAAGCTATCTCCATGGACACTCACTCACAAATGAAAACTTAGTCTTCTTCCCTTGAACTTATTGGGACTACACTCTTAAGACCAGGCCCCATGGCTGGCAGAAGATCAATAACACAAAAAGAGTTCAATGGTATCTTTGAAAAAAAAAAAGAAAATTCTTTGTCTCATAAGGTTTTGACAGGACCTTTCTTTTATAACCTTGTATGTCTTTTTCTTCTAGTGTTACAGTTTTAGGAGATTTCTGTGCATATGAACATGTATGTCTCTCTATCTACATTTATATACCATGCTTTTTCTTTCTGATTCTTTGTTTTCTTCTATTCAAGTTTATTTTTTTCTATCTAAATTTTGTTATTATTTTTAGATGCCTGTTGGCTTCTGAAAGAGAGACAAAAAGGGTGTGGATGTGAATGGGAGGAAAGTAGAGAACTGCCAGAGGAGTTGGAGGAGTGGAATATATAGTCAGAATATATTATATGAAAATTAATTTTCAGGAAAAGAAAAAATGTATCCTGTCTAGGTAATGGAGGCAAAATCACATTCATTTAGTTTGGTGTATTTCTGAATATATTTTTAAGAAAACTGTATGGAACCACTCATGAATACACATTTTGAATATATTTTGAAACAAACTTTTAATTAAAAGGTATTTGTTTTTGAATTTAGTGGACGCTTTCACTTTCCTGCTTCAAAATAGAAAGACTCTAATTACAGTAAGTAGTATTTGAGCCTGTGTTCATGACATGACATTCTGTAGGTGTCACGATAGGCATGTGTGAAATAACATCATTGTGTCCCTAACTTCAGCCTGAAAGCAATTTCAGATCATGGTTTATTTGACAGTGTTGTTGTATAAACCAAGGGGAGGCACTACAAGTTTTACAATCAACCCACTAGCTAGCCCAAGACTATGCTAATCTCACTTACCTTGCATGTCCCTATCTCTGTTAGATTCAAGATATTTGCTGAATATTAATTATCTGTATCTTTTATAATTCATGAATTCTAATAATGTACACAAATCTCAAATAGAATACATTATATATTTTTGTCCAAATTAGTATACACATTTTGAGAGGGCTTTTAGATAATATGAAATTCAGCAATATTTGAACAAAATATTTCACATTTTGAAAGATGTGTAAACTCTGGAATAAGTGTTCAAATATCCAAAATTATGCTTGTATAATGAAATTCCAGCCAGGCATTGGTGCCTCACGCCTTTAATCCCAGCACTCAGGAGGCAGAGGCAGGCAGATCTCTGTGAGTTCAATGCCAATCTTGTCTAAAGAGTGAGTTCCAGGACAGCCTCCAAAACAATACAGAGAAACCCTGTACTTAAAGAACCAAAAAAAAAAAAACAGAAAGAAATACCAAGCAGAGATACTGTCCAGTTTTTCACCTTTTCCACATCTTCCATCTGTGCTTCATTCCCAGGAAACTGTTATGAGAAAGTGATTTATCACCTTTTACTTAGCCCAATGATGAGAGGGTTAGTAAATCAATAAGTTTTTAGCTATTAGAAGCTTAATAACTCATAAACATATATTTGATAACATATAATGATATGTAAATATATATTATATATACAAATGTATATCATTTGAGTTTATTGTGCTTTCTATCTAATAATGCATCATATATCTTTCATTGTTTTGCACTCTTCATCATTGTCATTACAATTATTTTTCACCTTCATAGTAACCATGCAATTGAAGACAAATGTGGTCAGACAATTGTGTCACAGCATGAAACAGTGAGATGGCAGAACTTCAAGTACTTTGTGGTAACATGTAGCATTATGAGTTAGCCTTGGTTATCAATCAGCCTCTTGTTTCACCAACTAATGACCATTTGCTTGGCCTTCTTCCTAAGAGTGTAGATACTGTGTTAGTTATTTTCCTCATATCTGTTATAGAATCTGGCTCAGAGGAAAATGATTTACTTGACCCAAAGTTTAAAGACATGCAGTCCATTGTGGTTTAGGAGCAGAGTGCACACATGGAGGTGGGAACATAAAGTCACTAGGCACCCTGCACATCTACATTCAGAGAGCAGAAGGAGGGGATGTTGGTGATCTGTTTGATTCTTCACACACCCACCCCTGATTTTAATTCAGTCTACGACACAGCCCATAAGAGAATGATGTGTACACTGAAGTTGTGTGTAATCAGGTAATTCTTTATGAAAACAAGTTACAATCACATGCACAGGTCTCTTAGATGATTCCAATCTAGCCTAAAAAGCAATTAATAGTAAAACATCCAAAAATCAGATTGATCTCCTGAAGTTGATATAATACAATAGCCACAAACAGCATCAAATATCTGGGGATAATGTTAACCAAAGAAGTGAAAGACCTGTATATCAAGAACTTTGAGTCTTTAAAGAAAGAAATCAAAGAAGGTACCAGAAAATGGAAAGGTCTCCCATGCTCTTGGATTGGTAGGATCAACATAATAAAAATGGCAATCTACCCAAGAGGAGTCTACAGATTCAATGCAATCCCTATCAAAATTCCAGCAGAATTCTTCACAGACCTGGGAAGAACATTAATCAACTTTATATGGAAAAACAAAAGGCCCAGGATAGCCAAAACAACCCTAAACAATAAAGGAACTTCAGGAGGCATCACCATACCTGACTTCAAGCTCTATTACAGAGCTATAGTCCTGAGTGGAATGACAGACTGATTATGAAAAATTTGATCATGTGTATTTACTACTAATAATGGGGATTGCAGAAACAAGGAAAATTGATTGTTTTTTTCAGTTTTAGTAGTGTCATTTTATTTATTAAAAATTATATTAATTACTTTACAGTAATCCTTTGAAACTTTTCACCATTCTACTAGTTCTCTTAAGAGAAAAACCAAAACTCCATTGGAATTTGCTTTATTTAGTTACTGGAAACCATCATTTTCTCTCACAGTATTTCTACCAATGGTTGTTGTAAAATGTTAAATATCATAAATATCAAAATTATAAATATGCAAGTAAATCTAGGAAATTATGAATGACACAGTGTGTTTTCAATGACTATATCTCCAAAAACTAATGATGATTATTAAATGTCTCCTACAACAAACTGCTCCATTCTTTTTCTGAAACTAATGTAGAACCCACCCTCTTTCTTTCCATTGTAATATCTCAATTAATAACATTCATATTACTTATAGCCATCAGTACCATAACTAATATTTTAGGCCTCAATGATGGTAATGAAACTAAACACTTTTACCAAACATTGATTAGTTTTCTTATTTACTTCAATTTGATGATGAAACCACAGTATCTACAAAGTTCCTGGATGCATGTGCTTTCATGGCAAAATGAAACTGCTAGACTTTTTTTAATATTTGTCTAGTGATGTCAAGAGGACTGTTTTTATCTTCTGTTTCTTCCAACCAGAAATTAGAATCTATCCTCCATAATTTTAACTTTTGTTATCTAAAACTGCATTATTAATAATAACTACCACATTAAATAATTGTGAATAGATATAGGCACTATGTTGATTTAAAACCTTTAGTGTTTTCTGGCACAGATTCACGTATAATGAATGCTATCTTTACTTTTTGGCATTCCCTTGCTTAGGCCACCTGTTTCTTGTTTTCCCTGAGGCAAGTTCTAGAACCTTGTGACAAAACAAGGCATAACATTCAAGTAATTCAAGCAGGCAAATGTCATTAATCCTAAACTGCTTTTTTTGACTAAACCTTATGCAGCTCTTTCCGTTTGCGTCTTCATCTAAGGATGAAATTCATTTTTCTCTGTGCACCTGGTCTTGACCCACTGCTAAGGATTTCCATGACCAACAGCTGCAAAATCATATTTGGTCCTTCTGTGGGTGGCATCAGCAATTTATCGTCACCTACCATTGGCCAGTTCAATCCCTTAAGTTAATATTTTGAAAATATGGTTTTTGTCAATCTTTCCCTTTTCTGAATGTAAATGCCTTGCCTTGTGAATTACAAGCCCTTCACCAAATCTACTAAAAATGTGATTTTAGCAGAAAAGGATTCTCCAAGAGCCTGACCAGACAGGCAGACAGACTGAAGGAAAGACATAGTTCGATCCCACTGGTTCTCTACACATTTCTTTATTTTCTTCGAACCTATCACCAACTGACAATCTCAGACATCTCTCCGTAAGATGCAAACTATAATGAAATCTACTGAAACTCAAATGTTGTCAGGACTCCCATACATACATATCTATTATGTTTATATATAAGTGGTACAGCACATTTATTACAAAATTAAAGCATTTGTAAATAATCCTAATATATAGGAACCATGACAAAAACAATAAAAAGACCAAAAAATAAATTTAACATTTTAAAAGTAACACTGAGTGTTTTATTTAAATCAGCTTCATAAATACTTTCCCATAATCCAGCAGTCAACCCACACCATTCTCTAATTAGCAATTAATTAACCAAATATACCATATGTATGAGAATCTCAAGTTCAATCAGTCAGTGCAGATCATCCTGTCTCCACTTAAGATAATGACAATGTAACTGAACAAGTAGAGTTAACAGAGAGAAGCATGCAGCTAAATATACAAGTGTCAGAACTGGCTCTATAGTGTTGAAGCATGGAAAGTAGGCGCTCTTGCAATAAAAGTAAGTTTCCAAAGGAGGATTAGCAACAGAACCGCCATTTACACATTCATGACAATGTCATATATTGCACTTAAGTCTACAAACTAAACGGAGATTTACATTCAGTATAAACGCAGGTGTTGTGTAGGCTGAATGTAAATCGTGGTTATTTTTGAAACACAGAGAGCATAAAATCATTGTGCAATTAGAAGTGTGAAAAGAAATGCTGTCCTCAAGTTTGACTCACCAAGGAAACATTTTGGTAAGTGTGAGTGAAACTCTAGCTGATTTTCAACTTTGAATTTCCCAAAGAAAATGTCTGACTCCACAGGTGCCATTTCCCTCAGTTGACAGAGACATGGCGTCAGCATAACTTAACATCATTTGTTGGTGGCAGTGGAAGACAAAGCTCCACATTGCTGTGTTTAGCAACCCGAATTCTCTTCAGTGCTCACTGTTGAGGTGGAGACAGGGTTACTGAGTTTGCTGCAGAATAGCATTCAGGGAAGAGTTAGCATGTAGCAAAGCTGAAGTTTAATAGACATAGTTTTACCACAGTTTTAAATATTCAGTGTTGCCTTTGCCTTAAGTGTAAGGATTGTGGTGTAGATGTATTAGTTGCAGCTGGACACTACAAAAACAGCTGTTTTCAGCATTTTTATCAGTTGTGGATTTCTTTAGTAGCCTCCATCTAACAAAAACTAGAAGAAGCTGCTTCAAAAGGAGTGCATGGTATACTTTCCCATTAATGTAAGAACAAGTGTTTAGAACAGAGTTAGAGATTTTATTAATACAAGAACTTGACAGCAGTAGGTTCTCCTCAAGGATTCATAACCTCACCAGTCACAGGTAATTGTGTCTAGAGTACCAGGTTACTCTGAATAAATAGGTGCCACTATTGCATCCTTGGGGCTATCTTGCCATTCTTATAATCATTGTGGTTTATAGGTTTACAACTGTGTAGAGACATATTTAAATGTGTGTGTGTGTGTGTGTATATATATATATATATATATATATATATATATATAATACTTGTATTTTAAGGAATATCACAGGAAAGACATCAGTCCTTCCTGGCCTCACCCACTGGCATCCCCAGCTTCAGTTGAGCTTGGATCCCCCTGGGACCAAACCACCGTCGCCCATCATCCTTCTCGTCAATCTTCCTTGCCCTGCTCCTGACATCCAGAGGACCCGCCCACACAGGAAAGGCATTAGTCCTTCCAGACATTAACTTCCAGCATGACCAGCTTCAGGTGAGCTTGGGTCCCCCTGGGACCATCCCCCATCTTCTGGGGGCCCACTTCTGGCATCTAGAGGACCCACCCACACAAGAAAGGCATCAAACCTTCCAGACCCTAACCTCCAGAGTCTCCAGCTTCAGACCTGACCCTCCAGCGTCCTCAGCTTCATCTTCAGCTTCAGCTTCAGGAGAGAAGGAGACTAGTGGAGACAGAAAGACCCCACCTGCACCCACTGGAAGAAGAGACGGGAAGAAGATATAATACGAGCTCACTCAGCAATAGAAAGACCAACATGACTCCGCCAGAATCTAGAGACCCAACAGCAGCAAGACCTGAAAAGCACTACATAGATGAAGCAGAAGAGACAGAGCTTAAAAATTATTTTATGAAGGTGATAGAGAAGCTCAAAGAGGAAACGAGGAAATCCCTTAAAGAAATAGAAGATAAAAACAAACAAAAATACATGAAATGGAGGAAAAGGTAAACCAAAAAATTCAAGAAATAAACAAATCTCTCAAAGAATCTAAAGAATACCAAGAAAAATCAACCAAACAAATGAAGGAAACAACTCAAACAGTTGAAGTATTGAAAGCTGAAATAGAAACAATAAAGAAAACACAGAATGAGAGGATGCTGGAAATATAATGCTGGGTACATGATCAGGAACTACAGAGGCAAGTATCACCAATAGAATAGAAGAAATAGAAGAGAGAATCTCAGGTGTTGAAGACTCATTAGAGCATATTCAGTCATCAGCCAAAGAAAATATCAAAACCAACAAATCCCTAACACAAAATATCCAAGACATATGGAACACAGTGAAAAAGCCAAACCTCAAAATAATAGGTATAGAAGAAATACATCCTAAGTGAGGTAACACAGTCACAAAAAGACAAACATGGCATGTACTGTCTCATATATGGATTTTAGACATAGATATGGGGAGTGCCAGCCTACAATCCCATGGCCAGAGAGTCTGGGAAACAGAAACTTCATTCAGCGGCTGACGGAAGAACAGGCAGACTCCCACAGCAAAGTACTGAGCTGAACTCAAGAAAGCCAGTAACAGAGAGGGAGGACTGATGACCTAAGGAGTTAAGACTGGGCTGGTTTGACCCCAGAAACAGCTGACCTGACAAGGGTTAACTCTTGAATCCCAGACTGATGCCTGGGAATCCAGCATGGGACTGATCAAGACCCCCTGAATGGGGGGGTCAGTGAGGAGGCCTAGGTAATCTATTGATCCTTGGGCAGTAGGTCAGTATTCATCCCGAGTATACATATGGATTTTGGACTCCCATCCAACAATGTGAGATGAACTCTCACCATGAACTCTTGGGGGGAGGGTCTAGGCCCTGCCCTGGATGAAATGACAGTCTATGGACACCCCCATGGAGGGCTTCACCCTCCCTGGGGAATTGAGGGGATAATGGGGGAGTTGGGAGAAGGGCACGGGAGGAGGGGAGGGAAAGGGAAAGGGACCTGGAACTGACTTGTGAACCAACCATGTTTCTAATGTAAATTTAAACTTTAAAAATAAAAAAATTGATAATAAAAAAAAGAAATACAGCTCAAACGTACGAAAACATATTCAACAGAATCCTAGAAGAAAACTTCCCTAACCTAAAGAAGGATATGCATATGAAAATACAAGAATCTTACAGAACACCAAATAGCCTGGACCAGAAAAAGTCACCTCGCCACATAATAATCAAAACATCAAACCAAAAACATCTATCCCCCAAATACAAAGGCACCTACATTCATGAAAGAAACATTACTAAAGCTCAAATTGCACATAAAATCTCACACACTAGGAGTAGGAGACTTCACCACTCTGCTCTCACCACTAGACAGGACCTCCAGACTGAAACTTAACAAAGAAACAAAAGAACTAATAGAAGTTATTACACAGCTGGGTTTAACAAACATCTATAGAACATTCGACCCAAACACAAAGGGATATACCTTCTTCTTGGCACCACATGGAACCTTCTTTAAAATTACCAGATAATAGGAAACATAGCAAACCTCCAGAGATACAAAAAAAATTAAAATAACCCCCTGTATCTTATCAAACCACCATGCATTAAAATTAGAATTTAACAATAACACAAATTGCAGAAACCCTACACACTCATGGAAACTGAAAAATGCACAATTGCACCATCCCTGAGTAAAGGAAGAAATACAAAAAGAAATTAAAGACTTCCTAGAATTCAGTGAGAATGAAGACACAACATACCCAAACTTATGGGACACTTTGAAAGCAGTGCTAAGAGGAAAGTTCATAGCACAAAGTGCCGACATGAAGAAACTGGAGAACAGTCACATTAAAAAATTAATAGCACAGCTGAATGTTCTAGAACAAAAAGAAGCAAACTCACCCAGGAAGAGCAGATCGCAGGAAATAATCAAATTGAGGGCTAAAATCAATCAAGTAGAAACCAGGAAAACGTTACAAAGAATCAATGAAACAAAGAGTTGGTTCTTTGAGAAAATCAACAAAATAAACAGATCTCTGTCCAAACTAACTAAAAGACAGAGAGAGAGCATGCTAATTAACAAAATCAGAAATGAAAACGGGGACATAACAATAGACACTGAGGAAATCCAGAGAATTATCAGAGCACAGTTGGAAAATCTGTACTCCCAAACTTCAACAATTTAAAGGAAATGGACATTTTCCTGGATAGATATCACTTGCTAAAACTAAATCAAGAATAGATAAACAATCTAAACAGACCTATAACCCCTAATGACATAGAAGCAGTCATCAAAAGTCTCCCAAACAAAAAAAGCCTAGGCCCAGACAGCTTCAGTGCAGAATTCTACCAGAAATTCAAAGAAGAGCTAATTCCAAAACACCTCAAAGTATTCCATACAATAGAAGTGAGAGGCTCACCGCAAAACTCTTCTAACAAGGCTACAATTATCTTGGTACCCAAGCCATACAAAGACACAACTAAGAAAGAGAACATTAGACCAATTTCCCTGATGAACATCGATGCAAAAATACTCAATAAAATACTAGCAAATTGGATTCAAGGACATATCAGAAAAATCATCCCCCATGATCAAATAGGCTTCATCGCAGGAAAGCAGGAATGGTTCAACATTAGAAAATCTATCAATATAACCCACCATATAAACAAACTGTGAATGAAAAGCCACATGATCATCTCACTAGATGCTGAAAAGCCTTTAGCAAAATCCAGCACCCCTTCTTGATAATAGTCCTAGAGAGATCAGGGATAACAGGAACATACCTGAACGTAACAAAAGCAATATACAGTAAACCAACAGCTAACATCAAACTAAATGGAGAGAAACTTAACGTAATTCCTCTAAAAATCAGGAACAAGACAAAGCTATCCACTCTCTCCATATCTCTTTAATATTGTATTTGAAGTTCTTGCTAAAGCAACAAGACAGCAAAAGGAGATCAAGGGGATACAAGTAGGAAAAGAAGAAGTCAATCTTTCACTATTTGCAGATGATATGATAGTTTACATAACTGACCCAATAACCTCTACAAGGGAACTCCTAGAGCTGATAAACACCTTCAGCAAAGTGTCAGGATACAAGGTTAACTAAAAAACATCAGTGGCCCTATTATATACAAATGATAAAGTGGCTGAGAAAGAAATCAGAGAAACATCACCCTTTAAAATAGCCATAAACAGCATCAAATATCTGGGGATAATGTTGACCAAAGAAGTGAAAGACCTGTATATCAAAAACTTTGAGTCTCTAAAGAAATAAATCAAAGAAGATACCAGAAAATGGAAAGATCTCGCATGCTCTTGGATTCGTAGGATCAACATAATAAAAATGGCAATCTTGCCAAAAGCAGTCTACAGATTCAATGCAATCCCTATCAAAATTCCGGCACAATTCTTCACAGACCTTGAAAGAACAGAAATCAACTTTATATGGAAAAACAAAAGGCCCAGGATAGCCAAAATAACCTTATACAATAAAGGAACTTCAGTAGGCATCACCATACCTGACTTCAAGCTCTATTACAGAGCTATAGTTCTGAAAACAGCTTGGTATTGGCACCAAAACAGACAGGTAGACCAATGGAACAGAATTGAAAACCATGATTTTTAACCCACACACCTATGCACACTTGATTTTTGACAAATAAGCCAAAAATATGCAATAGAAAAAAGAAAGCATCTTCAACAAATGGTGCTGGCATAATTGGATATTGGCATGCAAATGACTGCAGATAGATCCATGTCTCTCGCCCTGCACATAACTTAAGTTTAAATGAATCAAAGGCATCAATATAAATCTAACCACACTGAAACTCTTAGAAGAGAAAGTAGGAGATACTCTTCAACGGACTTCATGTGTCCATAACACAAAGAGGGATGCGATCTCAGCCTGGACTCTTAGGGGAACGCTTGGACCCTGCCCTTAGCGAAATGACAGACTCTGGATATCCCCTATGTGGAAGGAAGTGTGGATAGGTTGGGAGGCTTAGTGAGATGATAGGGCGGTGCGGGAGGAGTTGAGGAAGAGGGAACTGGGATTGACATGTGATGCAAGCTATTTAAAATTAACAAATAAAAAGTTATAAAAAAGGAATATTACAACTTTAAAATATTCATATTTAGGTAAATATGAAATTATGTTTTCATATTTTAAAAAATGTCTTTAGTGTTATGTACTCCATTATTTTAGAGAGATGCTGGCAACTTCAAATCAGATCTCCATGTTTGCATAGTATGCATTCTTATCTTTTGACCCATCTCCTCAGCACCACTGTACTTTTCTAAAGGAAATAAATATATAATGACATGGCTTCAATATATCCAAAATATTATAAACTCAATGTGCAATTGAGCATAGATACGGTTTTGGAAATTCATTCAACATTATAATGATAGACACAATATGATTAATTTCTAAAGCACTGTCTTTCATTTTATGATACCCCAGATGTTCCCTTCTCCTCCATTTAAACAACACACACACTAAAAGTCATAAGCATAGTTATTTTCCAGTGTTCAATTCTAATAGCTAGAACTATAGAGACTAAATGTAATAATATTTGACCTTGCATGATCTCTAGCTATGATAGTCACCAACAAAATTATGATTAAATAAGAACTTAGTGAAATGGCATTGCTACTTAAAAATTCAAATAAATCACAGTGCTGCTTTTTAATTTTCTTTTTCTCTCAATCCAACTCTGGTTTACTCCATTGCATTTGAGTATATTAGGATTAAAATATTTTCCATAACTCTTTATTAATACATCTTTCATATGTTAATGAATAGATATTGTCATATAATGTTATCATTTCTATGTTTTTTCATTTGTGTATTTTACTAAACATACTGCATTGAGCTTTAAAATGAAGTTTAAAATACAGTTTCACTAACTTTTAAACCACTTTATTAAGATATAATTGCACACATTTGATAAGTAAAATTTAATGAGTTTGAAGCTATGTGTTTGGTCATGAAACGATTGCAGCAAAAATGTTAAACAAACTTGAACATCCCACAAAGAGACACAAGAGTTTTAAATGATTCTTTTGTCCATTCTGTGACCAGTTCCCTTCTTCCAATTACAAGCAAGCCACAATAAGCTTTCTATAAAAATTCAAAATCAAAAAATTGTAAAATATCTTTGGTTTAATTATGTAAGAAATTATTTAAATGGATCACTTATAGACTAAAATTATATATATGTATATATTTAAATAAAACAAGATCCAATCTTCTAGTAAACTAAAGTATTTTGTAGTTGGAAAGAATAATGAAGTTTACCTCCCTTATAAGACTTAAAAAGAAGAAATTACAAAAAATAAATAGCAATATGTTCACTGGACAAATTAAGTGTCACACCAGGATCAGTATATTTTAGATTAATTTCAAATGAGTTGTCAACAGCCATAATAAAATAGCTTTATTCTTGATGAAATAGATAATGAAGTTAATAGTGGTTGTGACTCTACTTCTACCTCGGTATCATTGGCGGTAATGGTCCATGAGGGTAGAGAGAGCAGAAGCTGGAAACAGGGTTCCAACTGTTGAGGATACAATGAGACAGCCCTCTGAGAGATATACTTCAATGAATCAGTTCAACTTTATTCCAGAGTACAGGGAACATATAGGATTGGGGTACCTGGGGACAAACCCTAATTTGCAGTAAGTGGCACGATTCTATCACAAGACGTCCTATGTGCAATAGTGTTCTATAGCAGACCCCCTAGCACAAGTCTTCTAGCGGGAATCTGTGCCTAGGTGCAAGGTAACAATAATTTAGGCATCTGTCCTAGAGACAGTTTTCAGATATGGTCAGTCCTCCTGGGCCCAGGAACATTCTCCAAATAAGGACAGGTAGAGAGCCTGAGGGTAGGACGTTTTAGTTCATCAAACTTTAGGAAAAAGCAGTCAGGTGATAAGAGACTTCAAATTCTGTCCAGCCAGAAAGGCTTTCCCTGAGTTGGTGGTGTACGTTGCCTTGTGCAACTTATGTAGATTTGTCTGTAGGTTAACCTAAAGTTGAATTTTAATGTATTCATCTTCTGTCAAATTAGATATTTCTTTGTATCACACACCACAATCTTAATGAATTATATTTTACTTTAAAATTTTAATAAATTTGATTAAACACATAGATTGACTCTAACTGGTCCTATAAATTTGGCAAAATAACCTTAGTTGGGTTTTAAGTGCTCTATTTAAAAGTAACAATCTTACTTGTAAATACAATGCACTCACAATATTAAAGTCTGTCATATCCACTACATACTTAAAGCATGGGCGTTGATGTAAGTCAGCTTATTTACTAAAGGATTTATTAGAAATTCTGGGTTAGAAGTAATTCAGGGAGACTTCAGCAGGGAGAAAACTAGAAAGTGGCCCAGGGCGTGAAAGACAATTATCTATGAAGTAGTTTACTTCATATTTCAAATTCTACATGTAATAAATCAGAATGCCATGAAATCTTTTGAATTTGCAACAGAATTTCAACTTAAGAGATAGCAAAAGACTGAAAAGCATACTTTTTGCTCTATACATTATGATAGTGTGCTTGCTGAATGGTGTGTAAACTATAGAAGTCATCTTCATCCTTTCGGCCTATATTACTTTATAAAAAGACATCTTTTCCCAGAGTTGTTGAAGGTCCTATGACAAGACATTCGAGCATGAGACTTCTTTTACATTGTCTCCCAATGCTACCATCTATCCTTGGAAAGTAAAAAAGAATAGTGACTTCCATTGCCACCAGAAAACATTCATGGTCACTAACCCCATAGAGGCAAGCAAGGACCATGTCACCCCCCACCCTATAGCTTTGCTCTCACAAACCTACATCTTCTCCAGGAGTTCCGTCACAATGACTTTCAAAATGTTTCCTAGCTTGTGATTTCAGGATCTATTTGGCACACAAGAAGCTTGGCAGTAAGAAATATTTTTTAATTTTGTTTTATATTTTTAAAATCTGTTTCACATTTTTTATCATATTCACTCTTCTCCCATAACTCCTTCCAGGTCTTTTCCCAAATCTCTATCTATCCAACTTAATGTTCAGTTTCTCACTTAAACTGAAACAAAAGCAAAGCATACACACAGGCAAAAATATTTTCCAAATACTACCTAAAACAAAGTAAGAATCTGTCCTAAGAAATGTCCTTCCATCTCCAAAAATACCACATCTTACTGAATTTCTTTCATGATATAAATCTTATTTTGCAGATACCAAGTGAATAACAGAAAAAATTTAAAATGCAGCAACAAAAGCATTCCACTTTGGAAACTTATAATTCAAGATGCAAAAGATATATCTCTAAATACATGTATATTTTTAAATGTCTATGACTTGACTGTTTAAAAAATTCTCATTCTTGAAGAATAGGAAGGGCTGTAAAAAAACTGTATTTGAAGACCCACAATTCTCTTCATACTGAGAAAATAGTTCATTGATCACTTATTAAATTCTACCAAATATTAAATTTTAAAATTTCACAATTTGACTACCACAACTTTTAGTAATGCAATAGAGATCTTTAAAATATAATTACCAATACATAACTTTAAAGGTCAATTTCTGTTTTTTCTTTTTTAATTTTATTTTAATTTCCAACCACAGTTCTCATCCCCCCACAGACCTTCCACTCTTCCCAAGGGGTAATGCCACCTCCCATTGGGAGTCAACAAAGTCTGGCACAATGAGTTGAGGTAAGATCAAGCACCTCCCCCACTGCATTAAGGCTGAGCAAAGTATCCCACCACAGGCAATGGGCTCTGAAAACCTAGTTCATACACCATGGATAGATCCTGTTGATGCTGCCAAGGGCTGTTCAGAAAGATCATGCTATACAACTATCTCCCACATGTTGAGGGCCTAGTTCTGTCCCATGAAGGCACCAGAGCTGTCAGTGATGAGTACCCTACCATCAGTTTTATCCCATAATGACTTTCTCTATCAAGATATCTCTTCTTTGCTATCCCACTCCAATGCTTCCCCAAATGATCATCCCATTCACTCATGTTCTCATTCTCCATCCCCTCCCTTTTACTGCCCATCCTTGCTCCCAGTTTACCCAAGAGATCTTTTATAATTCCTCTTCCTGGGGCTATTCAAGTGTGCATTTTAAGGTCCTCCTTGTTACCTAGCTTCTCTGGACCTGCCAATGGTAGTCTTGTTATTGTTTGCTTTACATCCAATATCCACTTATAACTGAATACAAACCATGTTTATTTTTCTGAGTCTGGGTTACCTCTATTAGGATGTTTTTCTCTAGTTTCATTCATCTGCCTGCAAAATTCATGATGTAATTGTTTTATTCCAGATGAGTGGTACTCCATTGTGTAAATAGACTCCGTTATTTTTTTTTATCCACTCTTCAGTAGAGGGCCATGCAAGTTGTTTTCAGGTTCAGGCTATTAAAAATAATGCTTCTGTGAAGATTGATGAACAAGTGTCCTAGTAGTATATCCTCAAGAGTGGTATCACTAAGTCTTGAAGTAGATAAAGTCCAAATTTTGTAAGAAACCACCCTATTGATTTCCACGGTGACTGTAGAAGTTTGCGCTCCCACCAGCAGTGGAGGAGAATTTCTCCTTATTCCACATCCTCTCCAGCATAAGCTATTATCCATGTTTTTATCTTAGTCATTCTAACAGGTGTAAAACAGGATTTTGGAGTTATTTTGATTCGCATTTCCCTGGTGATTAAGGATGTTAAGCAATTCCTTAGATGTGTTTCTGCTATTTGAGATTTCTCTGTAGAGATTTCTCTGTTTAGCTTTGTACCCCAATTTCAATTGGAATATTTTATATTTTGATATCTAGTTTCTTGAGTTCTTTATATGTTTTGGAGATCAGGCCTTTTTCAGATATGGTGTTGGTGGGACTCTTTTCCCATTCTGTAGGCTGTCATTTTGTCTTAATTACTATGTCTGTTGCCTTATGGCAGCCTGCCAATTTCAGGAGGTCCAAACATTTTTTGTTGATCTGAGGGTCTGTGATACTGGTGTTAAATTTAGGAAGTAGTCTCCTATGCCAATGCATTCAAGGTTACTTCCCACTTTCTCTTCTATCAGGTTCAATGTCATGAGATTTATGTTGAGGTCTTTGAACCACTTGGACTTGAGTTTTGTGCATGGTGATAGATACTGATCTATTGGCAATCTGTTATATGTTATTGTCCACTTATGTCAGCAACTTTTCTTAAAGATGCTTTTTTTTCTATTGTATCATTTTGAATTCTTGTCAAAAATAAGGTGTTCATAGGTGTGTGCTTTAATATCAGGGTCTTCAATTCAATACCATTTGTCCATGTGTCTGTTTTTAATGCCAATACCAAGTTTGGTTCATGATGGAAATTGGTCTGTAGTTCTCTTTCATTGTTGCATCTTTGTGTTGTGTGGATATCAGGGTAACTATAGGCTCTACAAAGGTGTTTGGCAATGTTCCGTCAGTTTGTATTGTGTAGAACAATTTGAGGAGTATTGGTATTTGCTCTTCATTGAAGTTCTGATAGAATTCTGTGCTGAAGCCATCTTTTTCTGGGATACTTTTGTTGGAAGACTTTTAATGACTGATTCTATTTCCTTAGGGGTTATAGGAATGTTTAAATTATAAATCTGGTCTTGATTTAATTTGCTATGTGGTACCTTTCCAGAAAACTGTACATTTCTTTTGCAATTTCTAATTTTGTGGAGTACAGGTTTGTGAACTATGACCTGGATTTTCTCAGGGTCTATTGTTATATCTCACTTTTCATTTCTGATTTTGTTAATTTTGATATTTTCTCTCTGCCTTTTGATTAGTTTCAATAAGGGTTTGTCTATAGTGTTGATATTCTTGAAGAACCAACTCTTTGTTTCTATCTATCTTATTGATTTCAGTCATCAATTTGATTATTGCCTGTTCCTCCTGGAAAAGTTTACTTCTTTTTGTTCAAAAACTTTCAGGTGTGCTGTTAATTTGATAGCATGAGATTTCTCCCCTTTATTTATGTAGACATTTAGTGCTACGAACTTTCCTTTAGTACTGTGTTCATTGTGTCCCATTAGTTTGAGTATGTTATATATTCATTTTAATTACATTTCATGAAGTCTTTGATTTCTTTATTTCTTCCTTGATTCGGTGGCAAATCAGCTGGGCATTATTCAGTTTCCTTGAGACTATAGGTTTTCTGTAATTTGCATTGTTATTGAATTCTACTTTAAGCCATGATGATCCTATAATATACATTGGGTTATTCAATCTTTTTTGTATATGTTGGGACTTTCTTTATAACAGAGTATGTGGTCAGTTTTAGAGACAGTTCCTTGAGTTGTTTGGATATGGTGTTGTATAGATAATTGTTAAGCTCATTTGAGTCATACATCTGCTAGTTCCCTTATTTCTCTGTTAATTTTCTGTCTGGCAGGCCTGTTCACTTGTTAGAGAGGGGTGTTGAAGTCTCCCACTATTAATGTTTGGGGCTTGATAAGTGATTTAATCTTTAGTAATGTTCATTTTACAAATGTCTGTGTCCTTGTATTTGGGGCATAAATGCTCAGAATTGAGATTTCATCTTGACAGATTTTTACTGGGATGAATATGAAATATTCTTTTTCATCTCTTTTAATTACATTTAGTTTGAAGTCTATTTTCTTAGAAATTAGGATAGCTACACTAGCCTTCTTAGGTCCATTTGATTGGAAAATCTTTTCCCAACCCTTTACTCTGAGGAAACATCTGTCTTTGAGGTTGAAGTATGTTTCTTGTATGTAGCAGAAAAATGGATCCTGTTTTTGTATCCATTCTGTTAGCCAGCTCTGAGACCCTGTTCCTGTCTTATATACTTCCCTAATGCTGGGATGAAAGGCGTGTGATCCCAGGTACTGAGATCTCTTTTGTGTCAACTGTTTCTTTTAGGACTGTATATATTTCCTGTACTCAGTATGTCCTTGAACTAACAGAGGTCTGCCTAGCCTACCTCTTAATTCCATGTCATAGCATTAAAGATGTGTATCACCACTGCCTGATCTCTATAACTTGAGACTACCTTTTCTTTCTGTATCCTCAAGCAAGTTTTAATATATCATAAATAATATATCACCACAATTGTCTGTGCTTTCATGCTCCTAGGGTTGGAGTTTTTCTTCTAGTGATTTCTATATGGCAGGATTTGTGGATAGGTGTTGTTTATATCTGGTTTTGTCATGGGATATCTTGTTTTCTCCCTCTATGGTGAATGAAAGTTTTTCTGTGTATGGTTGTGTGAGTTGGCATCCCTGGTCTTGTTATATGCCAAACATCTCTCCAGGACCTTCTTCTGACTTTCAGAGTCTCCATTGAGAAGGCTGGTGTTATTATGATTGGTATGACTTCATATGTAATTTGGTTTCATATGTTTATTCTGTATGTCTACTGTTTTGATCAATATGTGGCAAGGGTACTTTATTTTTTGGTCGAGTCTATTTTGTGTTTTGTAAGCTCCTTACACCTTCATAGGCATTTCCTTCTTTAGGCTGGACAAGTTTTCTTCTATGATTTTGTGGAATATATTTTCTTTGCCTTTTAGTTGGTATTCTTTTCCTTCTTCTATCCCTATTATTCTTAGTTTAGTCTTTTCATGATGTCCCAGATTTCCTGGACATTTTGTTTTATGACCATGTTGGCTTTAATGTTTTTTTTTTGTTGTTGTTGTTGTTGGTTTCTTTGTATTGTTTTGGAGGCTATCGGTCCAGCCCGGCCTCGAACTCACAGAGATCTGCTTGCCTCTGCCTCCCGAGTGCTGGGATTAAAGGTGTGTGCCACCACCACCTGGCAGCTTTAATGTTTTATTGTTTTCTCTTACCAATGAATCTATTTACTCTATAGTCTCTTCACCACCTGAGATTCTCTCTTCCATCTCTTGTATTCTGTTGGCTATGCTTGAATCTGTATTTCTTGTTTGCTTACCCAGATTTTCCATTTCTAGAATTATTTAAATTTGTGTTTTCTTTCTTGCCTGTATTTCAATATGCAAGTCTCAAACTGTTTACTTAACCTGTTTGGTTGTCTTGGCTTTCTTGAAGAGATTTATTGATTTCTTCCATTTTTTTTCTTTTCCTTGATTTCTTTCAGTGAAATTTTCATTTCTTCTTTAAAGATCTTTATCATCTGCAAAAAGATATTTCTAAGGTCATTTTCTTCTGCCGCTTCTCTATTGCGATGGTGTGGTCAAGTAGTTGTAGAACCACTAGGTTCTAGTGGTGTCATATTGCTCTTTGAATGGCTGTTGAATGTGTTCTTGCACATCTCTTCCTCCAATCAGTGCAGGCAGTGTCTATGCTGAGGTGGGGTTGGTGGATGGGGAGGATTAGGAGTAGCAGATTACAGGGTTTGATTCAGGTCGAATACTCTCCCAGCAGAAGCCTTGGTTGCTGTCTATCTAATGGAGATGAGATGGGAGGGGAGGTGCTGTGGTTTTGTCTCTAGACCTAAGCCTAGAGACTGGGCTGCTCAGCAGGGAGGCAGATCACTCATCTCTTGGTCTGATAGGTGCTGTCACTGCATCTAAGGCAGCTGCTGAGGTTCTAGGAGATGAGCAGGTTTGGAAGCAGAATAGGACTTTGTATATTATAGGCTCCTATGAAAGGGTGGAGCAGACTACTCACGAGAGCACTGACTGCTGACTGGCCAGTGAAATGTGTCTGAAACAGGTGGGGTAAGGGCCTTTGGCCTAAAGACTGCACTGTCCAGCAGGGAGGCCAGTCACTGACCTCTTGGTTTAATCAGAGAAGACACTGTCTTTTACAGGTCAGTTTCAAGGCTTGATTTATCCTGTTGGTTATAAAATGTAGGGCAAATTCTATAGAGTGAAATATAACTCTCTGAAGAGAGTACAGTTGAAATGCTTTATTTGGTGATTGTTGGGGAAGTCTTATGCTAATAAAGCACTGTCTGGCCAATAGGAATCTAGATAGGTGGGGCTAGGAATCCAGGAGGATTCTGGGTAGGAGAAACACAGGAGAGTCAACATGTAACCGCCATGGGGGTAGGAGCCCAGAACTATTCTCCGGTAAGAGACATACTTAGATTAACAATTATGGGGTAATTACTTAAAGCAGAGCTAGCCAGTAAGAGACAAGCAAGGCCAACAGCTTCATAATGAATATAGCCTCCTGTGTGTTTATTTGGGACTCATGCGGATCTCGAAACAGGCTGGCCCGGCAGAGCCCAGGCGACTGGCGGGGGATAAACCAAAGCGGCTAGCAAGGAAAAAGCTTCTCTTAACATAATGGTGATCAGGAGTGGGATCATAAATTTCCACGAAAAATAACATAAGATTTAAAGGAATTTTAAAAACAGAAGAACAGAGAGAAGCACAGATTTTGGTAGCAGCATTTTTCTCAGGTGTGCTCTGTTTTGCTAACAACAAGCCGAGATTCACGCGGCTCATTTACTGGAGTCTTCCTGACTTGGCATAAAAAGAAAAAGAAAAAAAAAAACCAACAAGGTCCTTTTAAGAGACTCTGCTAACGATTGAAAGGTGTGTACGTACAGCTGGAAGTGGCAGCTTTTGCTGGATGTCAGCAAGGACTGAGGCGGTAAGCTGAAGTCATGCTTACGCCCGCCATCTTGACGAAAAAAAAAACTGGCAGTTTAAAACAGCCGCAGTTTTACAGATAAGACACGTGGCCAGAAAAACATAAAGATTTACAGTAAAGTCAGACTCGGATAAAGACAAACCTTTAACGGTTTACAGTGTGTTTAAACATATATGTGAGATTGAGAGAGAAAATGAAACGACAAAGTGGTAAATAAATACAAAAGCTGGCTGTGGTGGCGCACGCCGGTAGGAATTGCTCCAGAGGCAGAGGCAGGCAGGTTTCCAAAGAGAAACCCTGTCTCAGAGAAAAAGAAATAAAAGTGAAAGAAATAAAGTAATAATAAATAAATAAGCCACACAAAGATGGAAAATACACAGAGAGTCTGGATACTGTACACTATTGTGTTTTTCAGTTTTTTGCTTGCTCAGGAAGGAACTGCTGCTAAAGTACACTTGATTATAAATGCTGCTGAATTAATCCAACTTCTATCTTTTAAAAATGCCTTGACTTCAAAATTTAAGTGTAAGGATATGTTACTCGGAAAAGGAGTTTTTATTTATGTTTCTACAGAAAATGAAAAGCTGAGAATTCCTTCCAGGCTTCTGTGGTTTCACGAACCAAGACCCCCGGAAGCAGTGGACCAGGTGTTTCAACAACTGAGACAGCTAAGATGATACAGCTCTACAGACCATAAAAATAAGGACTTATACAGGCTTCTGGGTTTTGTCATGATCCCCATGGTATAAACAGCGCCCTCTTCCAGCAGGAAGCAGTTTGGAATGAGCGACGTCCCAATTCCCATCTTGTTTATAAATCTTTGTTTTCATTTAAATGGGATTGTTTATAATTGGCTAGTGATCATAGCCAATCTTTTTTAATGGTAAAAAAGGGGAATTATGTTATGGGTATTGTTTTTCATTTATTGATACAAATTCAAAGTCAATTTTGTGATGCTTATATTTCTCCTCTTGATTAAGTATTGTGCTTATACTGATCTTTTACAACGTAATGCATAATTGAATACAGACTATAGTTACTTATAATAGAATTTCTAGTTACATAAGTTAGGTTTTCTAGATATACAGAAATATATTTGAGACAGATAGACAGTCTTCAAACCTCTCAAAGACCTTCAGAACATGGCATTTAAAATGGTCTAAGGTTTTTTTTGACAATGAGAATTGTCTGCTCCTGGCAGCACCAATTATGTCTGAGAGGAAGATGGGCATCGAAGAAACTTGTTATGGAGTTTGCTTTCAACATGGCAAGATTAGCCATTTGGGCAAGAAACTGCTCTTGCCTAGACTGTTTGACTATTGTTGTATAATCTGGACATGCAGGACCCATAGGGATGTGACTGCTGAACTAAGTCTTACAGGGTTCCTGCTGCATGAAAGAGTCTACGGGACTTTCTGCAGGACACAGAAAAATGACTGACAGACTGCTGATGCAGATGGACAGTTTGAAATTTCCTGCTTTGCTGAGAAGTGTTCCAGATACATTGTGGCCTATGGGCTGAAGATGGATGCCCCAACGTTACAGAGGAACTTCGGGTGACTGTCCAGGCAGTAAGATATCTCTGCCAATCCTAGTGTTTATATATTATCCTTCTGTGGTCTTTGATGGAGTTGAAGACAGATAGTTATAATTATAGTTTTCCTTAGTTATGATAAAAGATAAGCTACATATGGAACTTTGGACTCACAAGGATGGGATGGATGATATTTTCTTTAAATCTTGCTAAAATATTGTAACTATGTTCTTATTTGATAACTGTTCTGTTATATACAATTTGACTATGTTAAAGTTAAGACCTTTCTTTTTGTTTAAACAGAAAAGAGGAGATGTTGGGGGAAGTCCTGTGCATTTGTTAATAAAGTACTGTTGAGCCAATAGAAAATCTAGATAGGAGGGACTAGGAGTCGAGGAGGATTCTGGGAAAGAGAAAGACAAGAGAGTTCGAGATGTAACCGCATGGGGTAGGAAGCCGGGAACTATTCTCTGGTAAGAAACATACTTAGATTAACAATTATGGGGTAAAGCAGAGCTAGCCAGTAAGAGACAAGCAAGGCCAACAGCTTCATAATTAATATAGCCTCCTGTGTGTTTATTTGGGACTCATGCGGATCTAGAAACAGGCTGGCGCGGCATAGCCCAGGCGACTGGCGGGGGATAAACCAAAGCGGCTAGCAAAAGAAAAAGCTTCTCATAACATAATGGTGTCAGAAGTGGGATTGTAAGGTATACCAGTTACATGTTTTATATTATAATATTTGAAGAATTGTTCCAATTTACTGGAGACATATGCTGGACCATTGTCAGTTTTTATTGTTTTAGGTATACCCATAACAGCCATTACCTCTAAGAGGTGTGTAATAACAGAGTCAGCTTTTTCAGAGCTGAGGGCAGTAGCCCATTGGAAGCCTGAGAACGTGTCTATAGTATGGTGTACATATTTCAAACTGCCAAATTCTGGGAAGTGAAATACATCCATTTGCAAAAGTTCATTTCTGTGAACACCTTTAGGATTACAACCTGCTGGTAATGGAGTTTGATTGTACAATGAGCAACTGGGACAATTTCTTACTATTTCTTTGGCTTGTTGCCAGGTGATAGAAAAATCCTTCTTTAAACCTTTGCTGTTAACATGGTGTTTCTTATGAAATTCTGAAGCTTCCAACACATTACCTACTAATAAACGATCAATTTCATCATTGCCTTGTGCCAGAGGACCTGGCAGACCTGTATGGGATCTGATGTGTGTTATATATATAGGATGAGTCCTGTTTCTGATGATTTCCTGCAATTGTAAAAACAATGAGGTTAATTCTGTATTATCAGGAACAAATTCTGCAGTCTCAATGTGCAGGACAACTCTTTCTGCATACTGAGAATCCGTGACTATATTGAGAGGCTCTTTCTACAGGACAAAGAAAAGTGAATAACAGACTGCCAATGCAGATGGACAGTTTGAAATTTCCTGCTTTGCTGAGAAGTGTTCCAGACACACTGTGGCCTATGGGCTGAGATGGATGCCCAGAGGAACTTCGGGTGACTGTCCAGATAGCAAGATGTCTCTGTCAATCCTAGTGTTTATATATTATCCTTCTGTGGTCTTTGATGGAGTTGAAGACAGATAGTTATAATTATAGTTTTCCTTAGTTATGATAAGAGATAAGCTACATATAGAACTTTAGACTCACAAGGATGGGATGGATGATATTTTCTTTAGATCTTGCTAAATGTTAATAGACAAAATGTTGTAACTGTGTTCTTACTTGATAACTGTTCTGTCATATACAATTTGACTATGTTAAAGTTAAGACCTTTCTTTTTGTTTAAACAGAAAAGAGGAGATGTTGGGGAAGTCTTATGCTAATAAAGCACTGTCTGGCCAATAGGAATCTAGATAGGTGGGGCTAGGAATCCAGGAGGATTCTGGGTAGGAGAAACACAGGAGAGTCAACATGTAACCGCCATGGGGGTAGGAGCCCAGAACTATTCTCCGGTAAGAGACATACTTAGATTAACAATTATGGGGTAATTACTTAAAGCAGAGCTAGCCAGTAAGAGACAAGCAAGGCCAACAGCTTCATAATGAATATAGCCTCCTGTGTGTTTATTTGGGACTCATGCGGATCTCGAAACAGGCTGGCCCGGCAGAGCCCAGGCGACTGGCGGGGGATAAACCAAAGCGGCTAGCAAGGAAAAAGCTTCTCTTAACAGGTGATTATGTTTCTCAGTATTGTATTGTATATAATATGCATAAGTATAATTTTCAAATTGTAGTGTATAAGGATATATGAAGAGTGCTTGCTTCTAATTGCCTTTTCCTGAGTTAAGACTCCTATAACATACATCAATACATCTTTACATAAAGCGATATACAATCACTCTATGCTTTAATATATAGTAAGGTTGCTTTAAGACTAGACATGTCTTTGTCAGGATTTCTAAATTGTCTCTTCACATCAATAGAAATAATTCCATTAAAACTAAGGGGAGGAAAGTTGGTTGGCTATAGCATTTATAGAGCAGGAAAGTGGTCCAGAGCCCAGGGACCAAGCTCCCTAATCACCAGAGAAATGACTCATCATCCAGCCACAAGGGGCTTAGGAAAAGCCTAAGCAGTCAGCCCCTGCTTCCTTCAAAAGCCTCATCTAATCCCTACAGGACCCCTGCACACTGACATTTTTTCTGGAGCACACAAAATCTGTTAAAACTATTTCTAAAATCCATGTAAGACCTCATCTAAAATCTATGAAAACTCATATATCTGATCCTTGGACAATCTGCAATTGCTGTTACTCTGAAAAAAATATCCTATTGTCTGAGGATTGTCCAAGCCAATTATGCCAAGATATATGATGTTTGGATGCCTTTAAAGAGTTAGAATTGTTTTAAGATAAACATTTCAATGGTTGGTCCAATCTTTAAATTAGGGGAAGAATTTTATATAACCAGCTTTCATTTATTTTGTTGTACTTTCACCATATCCAAGAAACTATAGCATAGAAAAAACTCTAAGGAAGAAAAATTAATTTTACCCCTGCTTTTAAAATAAATGTCACTGCAGTAAATGGCAGAAAAGTATTTTCAGAATCTTCAATGTCATGTTATATATGAAGTGATCAATAATGCCTATGTTGCAATTAAATCATTCAAGCCATGAAAACAGTGGTGGAACTTTAACACAGTAAGAAACAAGACAAAGAATTGAGAATTCAAGGATGCTACTGGGATATCATCAAGTTTTCCAAGAAAATTGGGCTGAAGTAGAGAAACATACCATAAGCATGTTTTCTGATTTCAAACCTCAAGTCTGAATGATATGTATTATCACAAATATTAATTAGAGCCCACATGTTGAAAGGGATTTCATATGTAACATAACAAGTCAAAAGTGAATGAAATAAAGACATTGATTGACACAAGAATAAGATTCCTAACGCATACCTGAAAGGTACCAGAGTTAAAATTTTTACCAAAATCTCAGCTTTTCAAATAAAAATGAAAACCTTTCAGCTATTTCCATGTCTCTATGCCATTGTGTTATGTGTTGGTTCTGAATATAACCAGTTAATTTTATTTGCATGTAAGTCATTCTGCCACAGTGATAACTGTCTAAGTTCTGGTTAAGCAATAAAATAATATATTATAAAATTATAGTAAGTGTTGAAATACCCAAGTCCTTAAGCGTTCAGCTTCCAACCTATGAAAAAGCATCATAAAAGGAGGATTGGCTTTATTTTAAATCATACCCATTTCAGTGTTAATCTTTTTTTTCTTATTGTGACCAGATAGTTCCATAACTATATGCTATTCCTTATTCCAAGAAGATTTGAGTTTCCAACAGAACTCCTTGTTACTACTTGGAAAACATAATTTCTTGGCCTGGTAATGGTGGTGCATGACTTTAACCCCAGCACTTTGGAGACAGAGGCAGGTGGATCTCTGAGTTTGAGGCCAGAATGTTATACAGAGCTAGTTCCAGGACAGATGGGACTACATAGAAAAAATGCCTTGAAATGGTGATGATGATAATAAAAATAATAGTAATAATTTCTTAAGGTATAAATTCTTCAGGTAATCTGGTCACGTGAACTGCTTCTTGTTTTAAATTAAATAACAGTTTTAAGTTTTCCTTGAGGGGTGAGTCATATATCATAACTTGGGGACAAAATGAGATTGACTAGAAAATCATATTAAATAATATAAATCAATTAAGAAATAGTATTAAATAATAAATAACAACTTCCTAATTACTACCTTATTGTTACTCATTTTCCTAAAATCTTACACATGAACACAAAACATAACGTGAAAAGTGCAGTTCTTGCAATAAATATTTTAAATCAGAAGCTGCTGCAAGGAGCATTATTAAGAGATAAGAGAGTAAAAGACATATAGTTCTACCAAAATTGAGAATGTGACAAACAGCCTTCCCTTGGTCTTGAAACCTGTTTTCAGCATTCACTAGCTGAGGTTCAAACAAGGGCATATTGCACCGAGATTTTCAGTCAATTCTGTTTTTCTTTTCTGCATTTCTATGAAATAATTTTTACAAGATATCCTGTAAATTTGTCAGTAAGTTGTCTTCCACAGCCACTCTTAGTCAGTATGATATTTACATACTATAAAATTTAGATTTATATTAGCACTAGAGAATATTCAACATGATGCAAAAGACTCATTTTTTCCCATTCTTTCAAATCAAAAATAGTTGTCTTTATCACATATTCTAACTAAGGTTTCCTTTCCCTTTCCTCTTCCCAGTTGCTTCCCATGTATTTTCCCATCTGTATCCACACCCATTCTAGCTCTCATTAGAAAACAGACATTCTTCTAAGGGATGAGTTAATTTCTAATGAAAACTAACACATTGATATAGGACAAAACACACAAGAGGGAAAGACCCCAAGAAATGGCACAAGGAATAGATGTAGACACAGAGACCCATTGATTTACACACAGTAGAATCATATAAGAACACTAAACTGAAGACATAATATATATTGAAAGGACATGTGATGTCCCTGTGCATGCTGTCTTGGTCTCCATAAGCCCATATGGGACCAGATCATATTGATTTAAATGGTCTTGTTTCCTGGTGTCCTCCATTCTCTATGGAGCCTACACTCTTTCTGACTCTCCCCTGAGTGTTGGGTATTGGTTGAATCTCATATAGTGTGGCTTAAGTAAATCAGGCATCGGTTGGTTGGTTGCTCCCACAAACTTTGTGCCAACATTGCACTAGCATATCTTTCAGGCAGGCAGGATAGCATTGTGAGCAAAGGATTTGTGGGTGGCTTGGTGTTTTCATTTCTCCCTTGATAGTAAGCAGAATTTCTTCTTGTACCAAAGGTGCTAGAACTTCAGAATGAAGGCTCTATGTACAAAAATACACAGGTGTTATCTTCAACAATAATTACTCATTGAGAGAGCTTTTTGTGGCTAATTTATACTTACCTTGAAATTAATATTGGGAGGTAAACAGGCTGGCTTCTGGGCCCAGTGCCTGCGGATCGCCTGTGAACTGCACAGAGCTTCCAATCCCGGCGGAAGCACCCCAGACTCAAGGTCTTCTCTCCCACCAACAAGACCAGGAAACCAGAGGAGCCAGGGAGACCATGGGAGCAGCTGTTCTGGCCACAGGATCAGGTACAACAGGATCCAGGGGAACAGCTAGGAGGCTAAGCACCCCAGATACCTGTTCTTCTTCTCCACCCTTGGGACCAGAACGAGGACAAGGAATAACCACCAGATTATTGGACTTGCTAGCACCCACTAAAAGGGAAATCTGGTCCCCTAACCACCAGACCAGTAAGGGGCTCTTTCTGCACCCACTAGAAGAAGAGATGGGAAAGAGACAGTACAAAACCACACTCAGCAAAAGAAAAACAAATATGACACCACCAGATTCTAGAGACTCCACACCAGGAAGACTCCAACATTCCAATGTGAACGAAGCAGAAGAGAACAACCATAAAACCACTTTCATGAAAATGATAGAGGCCCTAAAAGAGGATATAGGAAAATCCCTCAAAGAAATGGAAGAAAAAGTAAACCAAAAAATGCAAGAATTGGAAGAAAAAACAAACCAAAAAAGGCAGGAAATGGAAGAAAAAAACAAAGCAAAAAATGCAAGAAATGGTAGAAAAAACAAAGCAAAAAAATGAAAAAAAAATGGAAGAAGAAACGAACCATAAAAGGAAGGAAATGGAAGAAGAAACAAAGCAAAAAATGCAAGAAATGGTAAAAAAACAAAGCAAAAAATGAAAGAAATGGAAGAAGAAACAAACCATAAAAGGCAGGAAATGAAAGAAGAAACAAAGCAAAAAATGCAAGAAATGGAACAAAAAGCAAACCAAAAAATGCAAGAAATGGAACAAAAAGCAAACCAAAAATTGCAAGAAATGGAAATACAAAGGCATCCACATTCGGAAAAGAAACATTATTAGAACTTAAATCACATCTAAAGCCCCACACAGTTATTGTGGGAGATTTCAACACACCACTCTCACCACTAGGCAGGAATACCAGACAGAAACTCAACAAAGAAGCAAAGGGTCTAATAGAAGTAATGACCCAACTGGGATTAACAGATATCTGTAGAACATTTCATCCACATAAAAAGAATATACCTTCTTCTCACCACCACATGGAACCTTCTCAAAAATCGACCACATACTTGGCAACATATCAAACCTCAGCAGCTATAAAAAAATAAATTGGAATAACTCCATGCATCTAATCAGACCACCATGCTTTAAAATTAGAATTCAACAACAACACAAATTGCAGAAAACCTACAAACTCATGGAAATTGAATAATGCTCAACTGCACCATCCCTAGGTCAAAGAAGATATAAATAAAGAAATTAAATACTTTCTCGAATTCAATGAGAATGAAGACACAATATATCCAAACCTATAGGACACTTTGAAAGCAGTGCTACGGGGGAAGTTCATAGCACTAAGTGCCCACATGAAGAAACTGAATAACAGTTATACTAGAGAATTAACAGCACAGCTGAAAGCTCTAGAACACAAAGAAGCAAACTACCCCAGGAGGAGTAGATGCCAGGAAATAATCAAATTAAGGGCTGAAATAATAAAGTAGAAACTAGGAAAACAATACAATGAATCAATGCAGCGAAGAGTTGGTTCTTTGAGAAAATCAACAAGATAGACAAACATTTTTCCAAACTTACCAAACAGAAGAGAGTGATCATGCAAATTAACAAAATCAGAAATGAAAAGGGGGACATAACAACGGACTCTGAGGAAATCCAGAGAATCATCAGGTCATACTTTGAAAACCTGTGCTCCACAAAATTTGAAAATTTTATGGAAATGGACGACTTCCTAGATAGATACTACTTGACAAAATTAAATCAAGAACAGATAAGCAATTTAAGTAGACCTATAACCCCTATGGAAATAGAAGTAGTCATCAAAAGTCTCCCAACCAAAAAAAGTCCAGGTCCAGATGGCCTCAGTGCAGAACTCTACCAGAAATTCAAAGAACAGCTTATACCAATTCTTCTCAAAGTATTCCATGCAATAGAAGCAGAAGGGTCTTTGCCAAACTCTTTGTATGAGGCTTCAAATACCTTGATTACAAAACCACACAAAGACACAACTAAGAAAGAGAAATTCAGACAAATATCCCTCATGAACATTGATGCAAAAATACTCAATAAAATACTGGCAAACCGGATCCAAGAACACATCAAAACAATCAGTCACCACGATCAAGTAGGTTTCATCCCAAGGATGCAGGGATGTTTCAACATATGAAAATCCATCAACGTAATCCACCATAAAAACAAACTAAAAAACAAAAATCACATGATCATCTCACTAGATGCTTTAAACGCTTTTGACAAAATCCAACACCTCTTCATGATAAAGGTCTTGGAGAGAGATCTGGGATAACAGGGACATACTTAAACAAAATAAAAGCTATATACAGTAAACCAACAGCCAACATCAAACTAAATGGACAGAAACTCAATGCAATTCCTCTAAAATCAGGAAGAAAACAAGGCTGCCCACTCACTCCATACCTTTTCAACATGGTACTTGAAGTTCTAGCCATTGCCATATGACAACAAAGGGGGATACAAATTGGGAAGGGAGACATCAAACTTTCACTGCTTGCAGATTATATGATAGTTTACATCAATGACCCAAAGAACTCTACCAGGGAATTCTTACAGCTGATTAACACCTTCAGCAAAGTGGCAGGCTACAAAATCCACTCAAGAAAATCAGTAGCCCTACTATATACAGATGATAAAAGGGCTGAAAAAGAAATCAGAGAAACATAACCCTTTACAATTGTCACAAATAACATCAAATACCTTGGGGTAACACTAACCAAACAAGTGAAAGACCTGTATCGCAAGAACTTTGAATCTTTAAAGAAAGAAATTAAAGAAGCATTCAGAAAATGGAAAGATCTCCCATGCTCTTGGATAGGTAGGATCAATGTAGTAAAAATGGCAATCCTGCCAAAAGCAATCTACAGATTCAATGCAATCCCCATTAAAATCCCAGCACAATTCTTCACAGACCTTGAAAGAACAATAATCAATTTTGTCTGGAAAAAGAAAAGACCCAGGATAACCAAAACAACCCTGTTTAACAAGGCAACGCCTGGAGGCATCACCATCCCTGACCTCAAGCTCTATTATAGAGCTATAGTCCTGAAAACAGCTTGGTATTGGCACAAAAATAGACAGGTAGACCAATGGAATCAAATTGAAAACACGGATATTAACCCACACACGTATGAACATCTGATCTTTGACAAAGAAGATAAAAATATACAATGGAATAAGAAAGCATCTTCAACAAATGGTGCTGGCATAGCTGGAGGCTGTCATGTAGAAGACTGCGGATCTATCCATGTTTATCACCATGCACAAAACTTAAGTCCAAATAGATCAAAGACATCCACATAAATCAAGTCACAGAGAACCTTTTACAAGAGAAAGTGGTACAGGAGACAGCTTCCTGAACATAACACCAGTAGCACAGACAGTGAGATCAACAATTAATAAATGGGACCTACTGAAACTGAGAAGCTTCTGTAAGGCAAAGGACACAATCAGCAAGACATAAAGGCAGCCCACAGAATGGGAAAAAATATTCATAATCCCACATCTAACAGAGGGTTGATCTCCAAAATTTACAAAGAACTCAAGAAGCAAGTCACCAAAACACCAAAGGACCCTATTAAAAAGTGGGCTGCAGAACTAAATAGAGAGTTTTCAATAGAGGAGTCTAAAATGGCTGAGAGGCACTTGAGAAAGTGCTCAACATCCTTAGACATTGGGGAAAAGGAAATCAAAACAACTCTGAGATACCATCTCACTCCTGTCAGAATGGCTAAAATCAAAAACATCAATGACAATTTATGCTGGAGAGAATGTGGTGAAAGGGGGACACTCCTCCATTGCTGGTGGGAGTGCCAACTGGTTCAGCCACTTTGGAAATCAGTATGGAGATTCCTCAGAAAAATGGGAATAAACCTACCACAAGACCCAGCAACTGCACTCTTAGGCATATATCCAAAAGATGCCCATTCATATAACAAAGATGTCTGTTCCACTATGTTCATAGCAGCTTTATTTGTAATAGCCAGAACTTGGAAGCAACCTAGATGTCCCTCACCCGAAGAATGGATAGAGAAAATGTGGTACATCTACACAATGGAGTACTATTCAGCAGAAAAAAATAATGGAATCATGAGATTCGAAGGCAAATGGATGACACTAGAAGAAACCATCCTGAGTGAGGTAACCCAGTCACAAAAAGAGAAACATGGCATGTACTCTCTCATATATGGATTTTAGACATAGCTCTGGGGAGTGCCGGCCTACAATCCTATGGCCGGAGAGTCTGGGAAACAGAAACTTCATTTAGTGGCTGATCGAAGAACAGACAGACTCTCTTGGTTAAGTACTGAACTGAAATCAAGAAAGCCAGTAACAGAGAGGGAGGACTGATGATGAAAGGGATTAAGACTGGGATGGTTTAACCCCCAGAAACAGCTGACCAGACAAAGGTTAACTCTTGAATCCCAGGCATCAGCCTGGGAATCCAGCATGGGACTGATCAAGACCCCCTGAATCTGGGTGTCAGTGAGGAGGCCTATGGAATCTATTGAGCCTTGGGCAGCAGAGTATACACATGGAATTTGGACTCCTATCCAACAATGTGAGGTGCACTCTCACCCAGAACTCTTAGGGAAAGGTCTAGGCCCTGCCCTATATGAAATGACAGACTATGGACACCCCCATGGAGGGCCTCACCCTCCCTGGGGAAATGAGGGGATAATGGGGGGGGTTGGGAGGAGGGCACGGGTGGAGGGGGAGGGAAAGGGAGAGGGACCTGGAACTGACTTGTGAAGCAACCTTGTTTCTTATCTAAATTTAAACTGAAAAATAAAAAAGAAATTAATGTTGGACTTGTATATTTTGATTACTTAAAGATCTAGTAGTCTTACCACTCTTGTTGAACATATAGAAGATATGTACAAAGATCAATTCATTTAAAAATATTAACAGTGGAACTTAATAGGACCTAAAGAAGATCATATTTTGCTTTCACACACATGTAATTGCATTTAGATCTACTCATGTCAATTGTGGTTCTGAATGCCTAAAAAAGTACCATACCAAAGCTAGTACATGGCCATAATATACTCATAAATTAATAAAATATAACTACATGCTATTGTCTTCTAAAGAATCTGTGTAAGTTCTCACTGTTAAAAGTGTATTGGCAAACGAAAAATGTCTGTGTTTTTCTTACATATTTGTGAGAAAATCTGAAGTGGGTAAATCTGGTTATGACCACCCTGCTTCAGGGTTTTCTGCTAAGAGAATTGCTTACAGTGAAGATGTATATATGGACCAGGATGCAGTCAGATATAATAAAGTATAACACTCTTAAGAAAAGCAAGTTCTTGGTCTCTCTGCTGTTTCCTCGAGGAGGTAGGTCTCTCTGTCTCTGTCTCTGTCTCTGTCTCTGTCTCTGTCTCTGTCTCTGTGTGTCTGTGTGTCTGTCTGTCTCTGTCTTTCCCTCTCTCTCTCTCTTTCTCCCCTCTCTCTTACCTTTCCTGGCTCCTTCCCTTGCCCCAAAGTTTTGTGTAAACTTTCTAGATAAAAAAAATGAAATCAAATTGTTATTATAACCAACATTACATATTGCAATCTTCTCAGACAACATATCAGTGAGGAAGACAAAAGAGAGTGATGTGCCCAATAAATGATAGCAAGATTCTCTTAAATGAAGATGTCTTAAAAAGAAATATAATCCATCAGGTACAAACTAGTACATTTTAAAATGTAAATGAATATTTAATTTTCAAACATTACAATCTGAGTACTAAGGAATCTGTATGTCACACACTAGAGATATTGGTTTTCAAGTGGATAATTCAGATACAACACCTGCAGAAGTATTTTTTACAAATGGGATTAAATTACACAAATACTGTTTATGCATCTTCATGTAACCTTTCTTCAGCTAACAATTCTTTTAAGAAGAATAAAGTGTAAAACTAAGAAATCATAAGTATTTAAGAAACATAAACTTCATAATAACATACAGGGTACTTTCTAGATGTTCTTTTGGCCATTAATAAAAGTAAATTACAAAGTTAATTCTGTTTCTATCACTTTTGCATGGTATTGCCTTGTTTAAAAAAGTGGTAGATAGCCGTGCGGTGCTGGCACACACCTTTAATCCCAGCACTCGGGAGGCAGAGGCAGGCGGGTCTCTGTGAGTTCAAGGCCGGGCTGGACTGATAGCCTCCAAAACAATACAGAGAAACCCTGTCTCATAAAAACTAAAAACTAAAAATAAAAATAAAAATGTGGTAGAGAAGTCAGTAAGATCTGCCCTTTCATTAACAGAATAGAAGGTATCATTTGTAGTGCTATTATAAATCACAATAAAGTTGCTAACATTTACAAAATCCTTTGGCTCTCCTCAGGTCTATTATTTTTATATACACAAAAGAGCAAGAATATATTTTATGAGCACATGTGTGCATAGCTCTTTGATAAAAGGTCACATATTTGTACTCCAGTGACCAACATATGTGACACAGCAGATTTCTTCACAAACTCTGGATGTTGTCTTTGAAATGTATTTCCTACCACACCCTTCAACCCACACCAAGAAATGATGAGTATATTTTCATCTCTGACATTTTGTTGTTATAAAAATAATGCCATATAAACGGGAAGGATTGCATGATGTGGAATCTCTTGAAATTAATGTTTTTATGTTCTATTTTTAATTTAAAATGACTAAATGAATTGCCAAACCAATAAGGTTTACTAAGGTTTGTTATCTCCAATGAAAGCAGACAATGATAGCAATGATTATAACTTATACAAACAAGGATAAATATTTGATATAGAGTATTTTTGCTAATTTTCTTAGAATCTCTATAGTGTTTATTTATCTATCCCTCTAGGTATTCATTTGTGTGTATGTGTGTGTGTTTGTGTGTGTGTTTGTGTGTGTGTGTGTGTGTGTGTGTGTGTGTGTGTGTGTGTGTGTGTAGGGAATGTTATCTTTAAACTGAAAAATATGGGAAGATCTGGGAAGGTGGGAGTATGTGAGAAACCTGTCTGTGAAAAGAGGATACAGGAAATTACAATGCAAAGCAACTGCCAGTCTGAGTTTCTAATGGAGAAGAAGATTCTGAAGGTCACATCCTGGGAAAGAAGGTTCTGAAGCACAATTTGCAGACAGTCTGGCACATCCTTCTTTTTTCTAGTGTGATAACAAGGAGAGTTTACTGAGATTTCTGAATCTGCCTCTCTTACCTAAATAGAATCAACCACACAGAAATGCTGTGGGACCATATAAATTCAGAAAATCGCTGGGCGATGGTGGCACACACCTTTAATCCCAGCACTCTGGAGGCAGAGGCAGGGGGATTTCTGTGAGTTCGAGGCCAGGCTAGACCGACAGCCTCCAAAACAATATAGAGAAACCCTGTCTCATAAAAAAAGAAAAGAAAAAAAAGAGAAAATCCACAAAATCCTTTGAAGCAGGTCAAACACCCAGAAACAGTAACAACATGCTGTCTAACTACTATCACTCTTGTGTTGATATTTAATTCTGGGAATCTTAGATAATATTGGCCTTTTAATCCCCTTACCTACATTTTTAAGTAAGTTTTTGTTGCTTTTTTGAAAATGCAACGTATGTACATAATTTTTCCTCACCTATCTTCCCTTCAAGCCCTCCCATATGACACTTCTTGTTCTCTTTCAAATATCTGACCTCTTTTTTATTGATTGTGGTTATATACACATATGTATTCCCAAATGTATAAATTTAAGCTGCAAGTGTTTTTAAAGCTACTCTGATTCGTTGTGTGAACACACCATTAAAGATTAGTAAAAGGTGCTGCCTGTGTTCACTGGTCATCATGTAGGAGACTAAAGCCTAATATACACTTCCATCGTCATTACTGCCTGTGGTGACATGGAGTTCTAGTTACTGTATTTTTGTTGCTTGGCAATGAAAAGTATAAATGACAAATAAGAACCCAGTGACCAGGGATGGTGATGCCTCCGGACGTTGCCTTGTTGAACAGGGTTGTTTTGGCTATCCTGGGTCTTTTGTTTTTCCAGACAAAATTGATTATTGTTCTTTCAAGGTCTGTGAAGAATTTTGCTGGGATTTTAATGGGGATTGCATTGAATCTGTAGATTGCTTTTGGCAGGATTGCCATTTTTACTACATTGATCCTACCTATCCAAGAGCATGGGAGATCTTTCCATTTTCTGAGGGCTTCTTTAATCTCTTTCTGTAAAGATTCAAAGTTCTTAAGATACAGGTCTTTCACTTGTTTGGTTAGCGTTACCCCAAGGTATTTTATGTTGTTTGTGGCAATTGTAAAGGGTGATGTTTCTCTGATTTCTCTTTCAGCCCTTTTATCATCTGTATATAGTAGGGCTACTGATTTTCTTGAGTTGATCTTGTAGCCTGCCACTTTGCTGAAGGTGTTAATCAGCTGTAAGAGTTCCCTGGTAGAGTTCTTTGGGTCATTGATGTAAACTATCATATCGTCTGCAAACAGTGAAAGTTTGGCCTCTTCCTTCCCAATTTGTATCCCCTTGATCCCCCTTTGTTGTCGTATGGCAATAGCTAGAACTTCAAGTACCATGTTGAAAAGGTATGGAGAGAGTGGACAACCTTGTTTTGTTCCTGATTTTAGAGGAATTGTGTTGAGTTTCTGTCCATTTAGTTTGATGTTGGCTGTTGGTTTACTGTATATAGCTTTTATTATGTTTAAGTATTTCCCTGTTAAAACAGCTTGGTATTGGCACAAAAATAGACAGGTAGACCAATGGAATCGAATTGAAAACCCGGGTATTAACCCACACATGTACGAACATCTGATCTTTGACAAAGAAGCTAAAAATATACAATGGAATAAAGAAAGCATCTTCAACAAATGGTGCTGGCATAATTGGAGACTGGCATGTGGAAGAATGTGGATCGATCCATGTTTATCGCCATGCACAAAACTTAAGTCCAAATGGATCAAAGACCTCAACATAAATCCAGCCACACTGAACCTCTTGGAAGAGAAGGTGGGTGGTACCCTTGAACAAATTGGTACAAAGACAGCTTCCTGAACATAACACCAGTAGCACAGTGAGATCAACAATTAATAAATGGGACCTACTGAAACTGAGAAGCTTCTGTAAGGCAAAGGACACAGTCAGCAAGACATAAAGGCAGCCCACAGAATGGGAAAAAATATTCACTAATCCCACATCTGACAGAGGGTTGATCTCCAAAATTTAAAAAGAACTCAAGAAGCAAGTCTCCAAAACAGCAAAGGACCCAATTAAGAAGTGGGCTGCAGAACTAAATAGAGAGTTTTCAATAGAGGAGTCTAAAATGGCTGAGAGGCACTTGAGAAAGTGCTCAACATCCTTAGACATTGGGGAAAAGGAAATCAAAACAACTCTGAGATACCATCTCACTCCTGTCAGAATGGCTAAAATCAAAAACACCAATGACATTTTATGCTGGAGAGGATGTGGTGAAAGGGGGACACTCCTCCATTGCTGGTGGGAGTGCCAACTGGTTCAGCCACCTTGGAAATCAGTATGGAGATTCCTCAGAAAAATGGGAATAAACCTACCACAAGACCCAGCAACTCCACTCTTAGGCATATATCCAAAAGATGCCCATTCATACAACAAAGATGTCTGTTCCACTATGTTCATAGCAGCTTTATTTGTAATAGCCAGAACTTGGAAGCAACCTAGATGTCCCTCACCCAAAGGGTGGATAGAGAAATTGTGGTACATCTACACAATGGAGTACTATTCAGCAGAAAAAATAATGGAATCATGAGATTCGCAGGCAAATGGATGACACTAGGAGAAACCATCCTGAGTGAGGTAACCCAGTCACAAAAAGAGAAACATGGCATGTACTCTCTCATATATGGATTTTAGACATAGGTCTGGTGAGTGCCAGCCTACAATCCTATGGCCGGAGAGTCTGGGAAACAGAAACTTCATTTAGTGGCTGATCGAAGAACAGGCAGACTCCCTTGGTTAAGTACTGAACTGAAATCAAGAAAGCCAGTAACAGAGAGGGAGGACTGATGATGAAAGGGATTAAGACTGGGCTGGTTTAACCCCCAGAAACAGCTGACCAGACAAAGGTTAACTCTTGAATCCCAGGCATCAGCCTGGGAATCCAGCATGGGACTGATCAAGACCCCGTGAATCTGGGTGTCAGTGAGGAGGCCTATGGAATCTATTGAGCCTTGGGCAGCAGATCAGTACCCATCCTGAGAATACACATGACTTTGGACTCCCATAGAACAATGTGAGGTGCACTGTCACCCTGAACTCTTGGGGAAGGGTCTAGGGCCTGCCCTATATGAAAAGACAGACTATGGACACCCCCATGGAGGGCCTCACCCTCCCTGGGGGAATGAGAGGATAAGGGGGGGTTGGGGGGAGGGCACGGGAGGAGGGGAGGGAATGGGAGAGGGACCTGGAACTGACTTGTGAAGCAACCTTGTTTCTTATCTAAATTTAAACTTGAAAATAAAATATAAAAAAAAGAACCCAGTGACCACAGAATAATGGCAAGATCCAAGAATGGCATCTCCAGAGATTTAATAGCCAAGTAGTGGCTAGATATTTGTTTTATTAGTCAAGAAAACATTCAAACACGGTAGATTCAATGTTATGTATCACCAGCGTTAACACTGGAGACTTCTATAACAGCAGTTCTCAACATGTGGGTCAGGACCTTTTTATCAGATATCCTATGTAACACATATTTATTTTATTATTCATAAAAGTACTAAATTACAGTTGTGAAGTAGCAAAAGCATAATTTTATGGTTGGGGGCAGCACAACATGAGGAACTCTATTAGTGTCATAGCATTAGGAAGGTTGAGAACCACTATTCTTTGATGAGTATACCAGAGTTTGATCTACCACAAATCAATCAATATTTCCAATGAATATTTGTTCTATGAACATATTTATATAGATATTTTGTGAATGTAAGATTCCCTTGACAAGGAGTAACTGCATAGAGCAAAGGTGCTTCATCTCAAGAGAATTGCATGTACTTTTAAGTTAAGATACATGGAATATTTTAAAGTGGCAACATCATTTTCCATTCCTAGATTATTTGGAGCAGTGATCTGTTTTTTCCACAAGTTAATGAGCTTTTTTTTTTTTTTTTTTTGGTTTTTCGAGACAGGGTTTCTCTGTATTGTTTTGGAGGCTATCGGTCCAGCCCAGCCTCAAACTCACAGAGATCCGCCTGCCTCTGCCTCCCGTTAATGAGCTTTTGATATCACTACATTTTGAAATATTTATTTTTATAATCACATAATGATACATAATCTTCTTCTTAATTCACATATACTGAGTCAGTGATAATTTGATCACATGAAAAGCTTATTTTTACCTTGGTATATTCTTCAGTGAAATATAATTCATTTATTTTCTTATTTGAAATTTAAGGTTTATTTATTTTTTGTATGTGTTTGCTATGTATCTCTATGTGTTTGCTCATATACATGAGAGTGCACAAGGAAGCCAGGAGCAGATAGTAGTTTCCCTGTAGCTGGGTTTATGTCATTAGTGAGGCCACCGATTTGGGTAGTAGTACATATAGTTAAATTTTTGTAATTCCTTGTACATGTGTTTAATTTAGTTTTCCAAGTTCTTTACATATAACTACTTAACATATAATTACTCTGTTAGTTGTGGGTTTTTTAACTGTTTTTGTTCATCCTTTACACGGAAATTTGATGTGAAAAAAACGCTTTGAAAGTGATTTAATTCAGTTCTTAAAAATTGCTTTCCATGTACTGTGCTTTTGCTTTCAATTGTTATAGTTTTCATCTACTATCAAGTTTCCAACATTTCTGCAGTTTTATTTAAAACACATACATTTTTGCATTTTATAACAACGTCTATAATGTTTGTTCAGTGAAACTTTGTGAATGGTTTGAAATGTAATGTAAATTCTACACTATCTGCTTCAATGTGAAACTTCTTTGTTATTATAATGTTGCAACTTTGGCCAAATCATTTTTTCTTGTCCCACGCTACCGTCTCGCCAGCAAGAACGAGGCAGGACACTCGGATCCTTCTGCAGTAAAGCTTTAATACATCTTGAGAGATAGATGATCAGCTTCTGAGAGGGAGACCCCAAGCTAAGAAACCCAGCCCCTTATATAAGCCTAGGAGCTCCGAGTGAGACGTGTAGAGCCGGGATTGGTGGTTTGCTCATCACCCCAGATGACGGGTGAGGCACAGCTTAAACGGTAAACTCCAACTGACAGCAGATGTCAGCGCCATCTTCTAATGGCGATAGCGATAGTGAGGGCGGCTCCTCACATCTCCCCCTATTCATTTATTTTTGAAGCCATAGGACACCCACAACTTTGGAGTGGAGATAGAGGTCAAATCCCCATGTGCAAATTTGGAACATGTACAAAGCTCCTCTCCAGGGTCTTATCCCCAGAGGGAGCCCTGACCAGTCCCGATGTCGTTTTTCTGGGGGAAGGAGATCATGACATAGAACCTTCATGCAAGATGACTTATCTCCCAGGAGAAAGTCGTTATACCGCAGACCTCTCCTGTGCAGTGCTTAGCCTTGCAACTCCTTGGGCTGCTGAAGCCTACCCACTCTATCCCGTGCAATGAGACTAGCCTCGTGGGGTGCAAGAGCCGGGAGGCCAGCGACCTATTGCTTTAACATGGTTAACCAAATGTCAGGGGAGGCTCCGTGTTCTAAGGCAGCAAGTGCTTGTGCCACCATCACTTTGTCTCTTTTGTTTGGGCTCTGAGCTTACACACCATCCAAAGCATCAACACTATTCCACAGCAGAGAACTAGGCTAAATGATCCCACCCCCACCCATTCCTTAAAATAAGAAAATGCAGATGAAATCCAGGAGGAGAGGCCTTCCATCAGAGAAAGATCCAGACGCGTGGAATTCACTTGCAGGATCGCCACTCTCAACTCACGGAGTGTCTGCTCAAACTCAAAAGTCCAATTCTGTAATAAATGTTGAGACAGAGCTTTTGACAGGTTAGCTGCTCTTGTAAAATTCTCATATTGTACTGAAGTGACACAAAGGCCAGGCAACTTTTGTTCACATCCCAATTGGGCCATCTGCCACAATATATCCAATTGTTCCTGAACCAAATTAATCTGTTGGTTTACCAACATCAGGCCTCCTTGTATCTGAGAATTGGCAGTGGCCTGTTTATCTAGGGCCATGGTCACAGTGGCTGATAGTTCATTAATGGTTTGAGTTGTCTGCACAGTGGCGGAAAGTGCAAGGGCCGAGGCGGTAACCGAAGCAGTAACCGCGGCGGCAGCTATCAGGCCCACAATAATAGCAGAGATCCCAAAAATCTCGCTTTTCCCTAAACAAACTCAAACTACTTGGCACCTCAACAGGAACTGGAACAAATCGAGGCATGCGCATTACCAAAGCAAAAGGGTGCTTAATAGCATCCCAGCATAATGCATAAAAACAATTCTAAGCAGAGCAATTTATTTCTTTCTGATTCTTACCTAAGGTATCATTACTCACAACCCAAATAAAGGGCAGCCAAACACAAATTGGAGCAGCTGAATAATTAGTTCTCTTAAAAGGGGTATACTTAACATTGGAGGAGGACCAATCAGATGATCCAGAGCTCTGTCCCTCACTCAGACTGTTGCCTAATGCCCCTTTCCAATCAAAAGTAATCTGTCCCTTCTCACTATATCCTCCAGCAATCATTGCCATAGGAGAAAGATCAGTACAGCTTCCATTAATTCAAAAGGATTAGCATTAGATCTTTCTGGATCCATATGAATAAAATTATCCTTTAATGAAGAAATCACAGTAAAGCACAAGCTTCCTACCAATGACAAGGTTCTCTCATCCTGAAAACTCTGTATCTGAGGATCTAAAGGCAAAAAGGCAAGCCCCAACTCTCTATTAGTTGTGAAAAATCTAGGGAACTCCTGGGCATTATGCATCACTGGCATCGGTAGGGGGAAGGTAGACATGATGGCCCACCGTAACTCTCCCATCATACTAGGAACCATCATCCCGAGTAGGAGAGTCTTCATCACCCACTTGGCCTCCATCCTTCTTATTCTGGAGTTGTGAAGGAGCTCTTCGAGTGAGTCTTTCAGGGATCCACAGGGGGTTTTCTTCCTCCTGTGGAAAAACACACACAGCTCCCCTGGATCTTATTAGAATAGGATCCGGGCCTTTCCATTCATTAGTTAGCACATCTTTCCATTTTACAAATTCTTTTGGCCTATCAGGCTCTAAACTGTGGCGATCGGCCGCAGTGTGGCCTTGGGCATCAGAGTTCAAGAAATTAAGGGTAAAAAGTGCCATGGACACAGCAACTCTTGGTACCGAGGGTAGAACATCCTCAATACTCCCCTTTTGTTTAATCAGATATGATTTGAGTGTACGATGGGCACGTTCCACAATGCCCTGTCCTTGAGGGTTATAAGGTAGGCCAGTTAGATGGGTAACATCCATTTGCCGACAAAACTGTCGGAATTTTTGAGAGGTATATGCTGGTCCATTGTCTGTTTTTAAAATTCTGGGTTTTCCCCAAGCACTCCAGGCCTCAAGGCAATGTTGAATCACATATGAGGCCTTTTCCCCTGTTAGGGGTGTGGCAAACATTACGCCAGAACAGGTGTCAACAGAAACATGAACATATTGAAGCCTTCCAAAAGAGGGAATATGAGTAACATCCATCTGCCACATCTGCAATGGTCTAATGCCACGTGGGTTTATTCCCACGTGGGGAGCAGGTAAGAATTCGCAGCAATTCTGGCATTGAGTAACAATTTCCCTAGCCTCTTTCCTGGATAGAGCAAAACGACGGCGCAAGGTCTCAGCCGTCACATGAAAGCGCTGATGGAATTCTTTTGCTGCTTGTGTGTGGGTAGACAAGGCAGCGGCCACCAGCTTTGTAGCCTTGTCCGCTAAGTCATTCCCTAAGGACATGGGACCTGGGAGTCCAGAATGTGCTCGGACATGGGTAATGAAAACAGGAAATCTCCTATTTAACAAGGCAGCTTGTATCTTCTGAAAGATGTTAGCAACTCTGCTGGAGGATCTTATTATTCCAGCTATCTCAAGGAGATTAACTGCATTAACCACATAAGAGGAATCTGATACAATATTGAGGGGTCCTGGAAAAGCCTCAAGAACCTCCAGTACTATCAGACATTCTACAACTTGAGGTGAAGTTTCATTATATTGTTTAGATATAACCCTATCCTTGACCACATAAGCTCCCATACCAGTTTTCGATCCATCAGTGTACACCACAGTCCCATCTGGGAGTGGGTCTTTAGCTGTCACTTGTGGAAACACTATAGCCTGGTTTAGGGCAAACTGTAAAATTGGATGCTTTGGAAAATGATTATCAATTTGTCCTGAAAAGGAAGTAACTAAAACTGCCCAATCACTAGATGTGGCTGCCAAGGTCTGAACTTGTGCAGCAGTATAAGGCACAATCAAGGAATCAGGATCCCTGCCAAAATGCGTAACAGCTGCTTTTATTCCGCGAAGCGCGAGCTGTGCAACAGCATCAGGGTACCAGTCAATAATCTTAGCAGGGGAAGCATTTGGATGAATCCAAAGTAATGGTCCATGTTGCCACAGGACTGCAGTTGGCAATTGAGCTGTCTTAAAAACACACAGATTAAAAGGTAGTGACTCCTCAATACGTTGTAATTGTGCTTCCTGTAAGGCCTCTTCCACCATCTGTAAGGCTCGGTGGGCAGCAGGGGTAAATTTTCTGGGTGAGGAGATATGAGGCTCACCCTCCAGGAGATCGAAGAGGGGTTTTAGATCAGCAGATGGAATTTTTAAAAAGGGCCTCAACCAATTTATATCTCCCAGAAGTTTCTGAAAATCATTTAATGTTTGTAAGTGGTCTTTGCGAATTTCTATTTTCTGAGGAACTATATTTTTGGGAGTAATCATTGAGCCCAAAAAGAGCCCTGTATCTGCAATTTGAACCTTTTCTGAGGCAATCTCTAATCCCCACTGTTTTAATTCAGCCACCAGCATGGGAAAAGCCTTTTGTAAAACATCTAACTCTTTGTGACAAATAAGAATATCGTCCATATAATGGATCATGATTAAAGATGTAAATTGCTTCCTAATTGGCTCCAAAGCCTCCTGCACATACAGCTGACATATTGTTGGGCTATTGGCCATGCCTTGCGGCAGTACCTTCCACTGAAATCTCTTGTCTGGTCCCATATGATTAAGAGAAGGGATAGTGAAGGCAAACCTTGGTCTATCCCGTGGGTAAAGTGGAATAGAGAAGAAACAATCCTTAATATCTATAATAATAAGCTTCCAATCTTGAGGGAGTGCAGAAAGCAAAGGAAGTCCTCTTTGAACAGGGCCAAAAAGATGCATCTGATTGTTAATGGCCCGCAGGTCATGGAGTAATCTCCACTTCCCAGATTTCTTCTTAATAACAAAAATTGGTGTATTCCATGGGGAGGTAGAAGGCTCTAGATGCCCCAGCCGTTCCTGTTCTTGCACTAATCTTGTGACAGCCTCTAATTTTTCAGAGGATAGAGGCCATTGAGAGACCCATAACGGCTCCTCTGTTTTCCACGGTATGGGTCGTGAAGCCTCAACGGCCCCTAAATAAAACCCAGTCCTTTTCTACCCCGATTTCCATGTTGTGTAATGGGTTTTATTCTGCCTTGTTCTTGCCTACCCAAGCCTCTACCCTTTGTATACCCCATCTTTGCCATAATGGCTGATGCCTGGGGGGAGTATTCATTAGTTAGGGTCATGCCCATGGCTTGTAACACATCCCGTCCCCATAAATTTACAGGGAGTGGCAACACATAGGGGGTAAAACATCCCTGTTTGCCCTCAGCGTTCCGCCAGGTTAAGGCTGAGGCACTGATGGCAGGAGAGGACTGGTATCCAAGACCTTGTAGAGAATGAGATGAAACAACAGTGGGCCAAGACTTCGGCCACCAATGGAGTGAAATAATGCTTTTGTCTGCTCCCATATCCATTATCCCTTCAAATTCTTTTCCATTAATTAACAATTTTATTGTAGGTCTCTCATTTAGGGGTATAGCCAGATAGGCTGAATCACTTCCAGAAGATCCCATAGCCCTTTTTTGTAAAGTGTAGGTTTCTCCATCCCCGAGGGAGGGCAGCAACACCAGTTGTGCAATTCTATCTCCCTGCTTTATAGAAAATACACCCCGAGGGCTAGAACAGAGAACTTGAATCTCCTCTTTATGATACGGGTCAACAATCCCAGGATATATAATGAGTCCCTGTAAAGTTAAGGAGCCACGGCCCAGAATAAGCCCAATGGTGGCAGGGGGCAAAGGTCCAGGGGAATGGACTGGGACCGGTTGAACATTCATTTGGGGCATGAGTAAGAAGTCGGAAGCGGCACGCAAGTCCATTCCGGGGGTTCCTCGGAAGCCTCTACTTCCTCTTGATTGCTTTTCTGAAATCGGTTCCCATATTTCTGAGGGCCCTGGGACCATGGGCCCCGTGACCCGTTTTTTGATTGGGGTACCTTGGGTTCTTCAATAGGGGGCAGAAGCCTCCCTTTCATATCCCGGACTGACCTGCACTCACTAGCCCTATGATAACCTTTACCACAACGATGGCAAAGCTTCAGTTCTCTTGTTCTTTCAGGGGATTGACAATCTTTCTTAAGGTGCCCCATTTTCCCACAATTAAAACAAGCTTTTCGACTAGATAAATCTCTACGCCTGTGCGTTTGTAAAATGGCGGCAGCTAGTCCTGCATTGGTTAGGGGTCCCCCAGCTCCCTGCACACTCTGAGCCAATCTTGTAAACCTTTGCTTTTGCGAGGGGCGATAGCCGCTCGACATTCCTGGGTTGCTTGTTCATAGACAAGTTGCTCAATCAGGGGCATAGCTTGTTCTGAATCACCAAAGATGCGACCGGCGGCCTCGGTCATTCTGGCCACAAAGTCTGAAAATGGCTCTTGGGGTCCTTGGACAATCTTTGTAAGGTGTCCACTGGATTCTCCCCTTTTGTGAGGGCCTTCCATGCTTTAATAGCGGCGGCCGACACCTGACCATAGACGCCCCAGATGTAGTTGGTTTGATTAAGGGCATGTTGACCCTGACCTGTCAGCATTTCAAATGTCCACTGCCTCTGATTCTCATCTTCAGCTGTGGCATTAACTCTAGCTTGCGCCTGGGCTGCATCATACCAGAGAGCCTTCCATTCCATGTATTGTCCCATGTTGGGAAGCACTGCTTTCACTGTCGTCTGCCAGTCAGTGGGAGTCATGGCAAAATTAGCAAGCCTTTCTACCTGTATTGTGGTAAAGTTAGCATTGACCCCATAATTACGAATGGATTCGGCCAATTCTTTGATTTGATTGTAATCTACGGGAGTATGTACTCTTCCGCCTTCCACATTCTCGAATACTGGAAAAGCCATTTGTATTTTTCTCCGTTCCTCTAAAGGTAAAAAGGAGTCAGTACCAGTATTCAGCCGAAGCTCATACTGCGGAGGCGCCGAGGGGCGTGAGCCCGCCGGATTTATAGGTGGTGGCCTCACATTCATTTTTGTTTTCAGCGGCCGGTGTCTATCAGGGTGATATCTTTCTTCCTCATACCGTGCCACCTCCTCCTCTAGACCACCTTCTTCGCTAGAATCCAGAGTGTCAGAATCGGAATTATCTAGCTCCAAGGCTTCTAGCTCTACCGTAGGGTATAGCCTAGATTCTGGCTTTTTCTTTTTCTTAGATTTGTTAGGGGGTGAATGATCACTCCCTTCTTTCTCTCCCCTTTCTTAACTTCTTGGGGAGGGCCTTTTTTCTTAGACATGTCTTTCCTTTTGCGAGCTCCCATTCTCTCACTCCGTTCAGTTTCTGACATGCTATCCTGAACTTCCTCTAAGGTTCCCTGACTTTCTACTATAGCAGGGTGACAGGCCTCATCCTCCAAGCAGTTTTTAACTAGCTTCCAAATGGCTTTGGTACCTAAGTGGAGATCTCCTTCTGCATGCTTCCTGTCTAGTTCTTTACCTAGCTTGTTCCATGAGGCCACAGTGAGGGACCCGGAACAAGCATACCATGGTGCCACTCTATCTACCTCCTTCACAAAATTTTGAAGTGTTCGTGGTGCAATTTTGAGATCTCTTTGTTTTAGCACAGTCTGTAGGGCAGTAACCACTGACTGTGACAACCCCATCGCGCTAGCGGCTTATCTAAAAACGGCGCTCGACTTACCAGACTGACAGCACCGTTCTGTCAGTACCAGCCACGATGAAGAAGGACAAACAGGACTAGCACCAAAGCCTCCACTGACCCGTCCCATGGTGATGACAAACTAAGGCCAAAGTCGAGAAAAGGGGTGTTCAGGATAAAGCATACCTCTCTGAACTTACGTCCCTGCAGTTCTGAATCCGCCCCGTCTTCCGAGGGGTCTCCCGCGGCGCCGGCGATGTTGAAGAGTTCCCGGGTTTCGGCACCAGATGTCCCGCGCTACCGTCTCGCCAGCAAGAACGACGCAGGACACTCGGATCCTTCTGCAGTAAAGCTTTAATACATCTTGAGAGATAGATGATCAGCTTCTGAGAGGGAGACCCCAAGCTAAGAAACCCAGCCCCTTATATAAGCCTAGGAGCTCCGAGTGAGACGTGTAGAGCCGGGATTGGTGGTTTGCTCATCACCCCAGATGACGGGTGAGGCACAGCTTAAACGGTAAACTCCAACTGACAGCAGATGTCAGCGCCATCTTCTAATGGCGATAGCGATAGTGAGGGCGGCTCCTCACATTTTCTTTTGATTATTTTAGGACAATTTAAGCCTAAAGTAAAAAAGAATAAGTCCAAATACTTTGATGCATATACTCAAGGTCTCCCAATAAAGTTGCTACAATTAATGCTAGTACATTGTGATAACAAACCCTTATCATTAACAGTATGGTGTACATTTTGATGGTGTATTTTTAATATTTTTGTTTAAATTAGACATTTTCATGAATATGTAATAATCATAGTCCTCCCTCTCACAACTGCTCCCAGTTTCTCTCCATCTATCCAAATCTACATAATTCCATACACCATACACTCTCTCATTAGAAAAAAAGAGATTTAAAAACAGAAAAAGAAAAAATGAGATAAAGTAAAACAAGCAGACTTGAAAAGGACAAAACAAACAAACAGGAAAACAAATATCCCAAAGAAAATAACAGAATTATACAGACACAGTGACATACAAATCAGCAAACTCTTAACCCCCAAAATCCCACAAAATCAAAAATCATAATATATAAGTAAAAGACCTTATTAGAATAAGAAATAAAATATACCATACAAATAATTTTGAGACAAGAAAACCTCCAAAATTACCACTGAGTTAATTTTGTATTGGTCATCTACAATTGACATGGAGCCTGGCCTTAAAAGTGATTTGTAGGCTGTGAAACTCTGAAGGAGCAAACTAATTCTCATTCTGTGAGTGGTTATCAATTGAAAATAGCTTTTGGGTTAGAGATGTGGGACTGAGTTTCACTCTCAGCAATAGGTTCCTATCAGCATTAGACCTGTCAAGGTCCTATGAACATTGCCACACTCTCTTTGAATTCATATGTTCATTAGTCTTACTGTGTTTAAAAAACCTAGTTTCCCTTGGTGTCCTCCATCTCCACTGGCTCTTACAATATTTTCCTAACTATTTCATAGGATTTTCTTGGACTTCACAGGACCAAAATGATGGTCAAATCTCAAATAGGATCAAGTTTTCAAAGGTAGCTTGTTTTCTGCAGATTGCCTATCTGTGAGTCTTCATATTTAGTCCTTTCTACTGAAGTATCATGATTTTCTGATGGTTGTTGAGAAAGACATTGATCTGTGAGTACAGAAAATTGCCATTAGGTGTCATTTTGTGGTTATCTATATACCTTTCTCAGAGCTGTAGTAGTTGGTTTTCTTCTAGGTCTTTAGACTATCTAGTTTAATATTCCTAGCCACTCAAGCAGTGTTAGGAATGGGTTCCATCTCATTGATAAAACATTTTTTAAGTTAGAAACAAGCTTATTTTACAATCAATGCCAGTTCTCTCTCCCTCCCCTTCTCTTCTACCCTCCAATAACTGCTTATTTCATCCTTTTTCTGTTTCCCAAAGAAGGTGAGGCCTTCCATTAGGGGATCTTCAAAGTCTGTCATATCGTTTGGAGCAGGGCCTAGGTCCTCCCCGGTGTGTCTAGGCTGAGAGAGAACCATCTATGGGGAATGGGCTCCCAAAGTCCATTTGTACACTAGGGATAACTACTGATCAACTACCAGAGGCTCCATAAATTAACCAGACCCCCAAACTGACATCCTTATTCAGGGTTCTGATGAAGTCCTATGCTGGTTCCTCAGATATCAGGTTGGGGTCCTTGAGCAACCCCTTGTTCAGGTCAGCTGTTTCTGTGGGTTTCTCCAGCCTGGTCCTGATCCCTCATTACTCCTCCCTCTCTGAAACTCGATTCCAGGGTTCAGCTCAGTGTTTACTGTGGGCATTTGCTTCTGCTTGCACCAGCTACTGGATGAAGGCTGCAGGATGGCATATAATGTAGTAATCAGGGGAAAATAGAGGAAAGGAAGAAAAGAGATACTATAATATAGGTTTAAAGAGAAATCTGGCACTAGGTAAATGTACTGAGACTCTACAAGGGACAATAGTCTAGAGGCTACCTTAAATGTCCTTCTCTGATAATGAGATTGATATACTCCACCTTTTAATTGAATTATTTGGTGATTTGGTGCTCACCTTCTTGGGTTCTTTGTAAATTGTGGAGATCAGCCCTCTGTCAGATGTCGGGTTAGTGAATAACGTTTCCCATTCTGTGGGCTTCTGACCCATTTAGATCATAGTTGGTTACTCCCACAAGCATTGTACCATTATTGCACTGGTCCATCTTGCATTGAGGTCACAAATGTACATGAAAGATTATGTAGCTAGGTTGGTGTTTACCTTTATACTTTGGTGTCATTCAAAGTACCTTAAATGTGCATAAATTATAAGGCTGAAGGCTCTAGGTAGGTATTAGCTCTACTTCTCTAAGTTCGTTGAATTATGTAGGTACTATCTTCAACCATATTGCCAATTGTGTAGCCTCACTCTTTGTCTGAATGAAGGTGCAGTTTGCCATACAGAAGCTTTTCAGTTACATGAAGTCACATTTGTTAGTTGCTGTTATTATCATTAAAATGCTCAGGATATCCTTTCCTTTGCCAAGAAGTTCAAAATTATTCTCCCCTTTCTCTTCTACCAGAGTCTACTAGTATTTGGCTAATGCTGAGTTCTTTTATCCATCTGCAGTTGAATTTTATGCACAATATATATTGATTCACTTGTATTCTTCTATATGTGGCCTTCCAAGTTGACCAGAACTCTGGTCAATGTGTGTTTTAAGCTTTCTTCACTGATTCTCATTTTCCTGAGGAATCTCCATACAGATTTCCAAAGTGGCTGTATGAGTTGGCACTCCCACCAGCAGTGGGCAAGTGTTCCCCTCTCTCCACATCCTCTCTGGCATACATTGTCTTTGGTGTTTTTGATTTTAGCCATTCTTACAGGAGTAAGATGGTATCTCAAAGCTGTTTTGACTTGCATTTCCGTGATGGCTAAGGATGTTGAGCACATTCTTAAGTGTTTCTTGGCCATTTTAGCCTCCACTATTGAGAATTTTCTGTTTAGTTCTGTATGCCACGTTTTAATTGGATCCTTTATTGTTTTGGAAACTTGCTTCTTGAGTTATTTGTAAATTTTGGAGATTACCTCTCTGTCAGATGTGGGGTTAGTGAATATCTTTTCCCATTCTGTGGACTGCCTTTTTGTCTTGTTGACTGTGTCCTTTGCCTTACAGAAGCTTTTTAGTTTCAGGAGATCCCATTTGTTAATTGTCGATCTCAGTGTCTGTGCCACCTGTGTTATGTTCAGGAAGTGGTCTCCTGTACCAACTCGTTGACGAGTATCTCCCACTTTCTCTTCTAAAAGTTTCAGTGTGGCTGGATTTATGTTGAGATATTTGATCCATTTGGATTTAAGTTTTTTACAAGGTGATAAACATGGATCTATCTGCCAGTACGCAGTTATGCCAGCACCATTTGTTGAAGATGCTTTCTTTTTTCCATTGTTTAGTTTTAGCTTCTTTGTCAAAAATCAAGTGTTGATAGGTGTGTGGGTTAAAATCAGGGTTTTCAGTTCGGTTCCATTGGTCTACCTGCCTATTGTTGTGCCAATGCCAAGGTGTTTTCAGGACTATAGCTCTGTAATAGAGCTTGAAGTCAGGGATGGTGATGCCTCCTGAAGTTCCTTTATTGCATAGGGTTGTTTTGGCTATCCTGGACTGTTGGGGAAGTCTTATGTCAATAAAGCACTGTTGAGCCAACAGGGAACCAAGATAGGAGGGACTAGGAGTCCAGGAGGACTCTGGGTAGGAGAAAAACGGAGAGTCAAGATGTAACGCCATGGGGTAGGAAGCCTGGAACTATTCTCCAGTAAGAGAAATACTTAGATTAACAATTATGGGGTAATTACTTAAGTCAGGGCTAGCCAGTAAGAAACAAGCAAGGAAAACAGCTTCATAATTAATATAGCCTCCTGTGTGTTTATTTGGGACTGATGCAGCTCCAGAACCAGGCTGGAGGGAAGGCTTCTCACAAAGAAAAAGCCTCCTTTTACAAATGGCGATCAGGAGCAGGATTGAATTTCCACATAGAATGACAAAAGCTTTAAAGGAATTTTAGAAACAGAAGAATAGAGAGAAGCACAGATTTTTGATAGCAGCATTTTTCTCAGGTGGGTTCTATTTTGCTAGCAGCAAGCTGAGATTCACGTTGCTCGCTTACCAGAGTCTTCCTGACTCGGCAAAAAACAAAACAAAACAAAAAATACAGCAAGGTTCTTATAAGAGACTCTACTAACATTTGAAAAGTTATACGTACAGCTGGAAGTAGCAGTGAACATCTCTGAGCCGGCAGCTTTTGCTGGATGTCAGACTGAGACAGTAAGCTGGAATCACGCTTATGCCCACCATCTTGAAAAAAAAAAAACGTCAGTTTAAAACAGCCACGGTTTTACAGATAAGACATGTGGCCAGAAAAATGTAAAGCTTTACAGTAAAGTCAGACTTGGATGAACAAAACCTCTAAAGGTTTACAGTGTGTTTAAAAATATACATGAGATTGAGAGAGAAAATGAAACGTCAAAGTGGTAAATAAATAGAAAAGCCAGCGTTGTGATGGCCCACGCCGGTAGGATTTACTCCAGAGGCGGAGGCAGGCAGATTTCCAAAGAGAAACCCTGTCTCCGAGAAAAATAAATAAAAGTAAAAGAAATAAAGTAATAATAGATAAATAAATAAGCCACGCAAAGATGGAAAATAAACAGAGAGTCTGGATACTGTACGCTATTGTGTTTTTCAGTTTTTTGATTACTCAGGAAGGAACAACTGCTAAAGTACACTTGATTATAAAAGCTGCTAAATTAATTCAACTTATATCTTTTGAAAATGCCTTGACTTCAAAATTTAAGTATAAGGATATGTTACTTGGAAAAGGAGATTTTGCTTATGTTTCTACAGAAAAAGAAAAGCTAAGGATTCCTTCCAGACTTCTGAGGTTTGACGAACCAAGACCCCTGGAATCAGTGGACCAGGTGGTCCAATAACTGAAACAGCTAAGATGATGCAGCTTTACAGACCACGAAACTAAGGACTCATACAGGTTTCTGAGTTTTGTCATGATCCCCATGGTATGAACAGCGCCCCCTTCCAGCACGAAGCAGTTTGGAATGAGCGACGTCCTAATTCCCATCTTGGTTATAAATCTTTGTTTTTATTTAAATGTGGTTGCTTATAATTAGCTAGTGATCACAGCCAATCTATTTTTTAATGGTAAAAAGGGAAATTATGGTATGGGTATTGTTTTCCATTCATTGAACAAATTCAAGGTCAATTTTGTGATGTGTATATTTCTCCTCTTGATTAAGTATTGTGCTTATACTGATCTTTTACACATAATGCATAATTGAATACAGATTATAGATAGTTACTTATAATAGAATTTATAGTTAGGTACGTTAGGTTTTCTAGATATACAGAACTATATTTGAGATAGATAAACAGTCTTCAAACCTCTCAAAGACCTTCAGAAAATGGCATTTAAAATGGTTTAGGGTTTTTCTTGACAATGAGAAATGTCTGCTCCTGGCAGCACCAATTATGTCTGAGAAAAAGATGGGCATCGAAGAAACTCATTATGGAGTTTGCTTTCAACATGGAAAGATTAGACATTTGTGCAAGAAACTGCTCTTGCCTAGACTGTTTGACTGTTGCTGTATAAACTGGACATGCAGGACCCACAAGAAAGTGATTGCTGAACTCAGTCTTACAGGGTTCCTGCTTCATGGAAGAGTCTACCAGACTTTCTGCAGGACACAGAAAAATGACTGACAGACTGACAATGCAGATGGACAGTTTGAAATTTCCTGCTTTGCTGAGAAGTGTTCCAGACACATTGTGGCCTATGGGCTGAAGATGTATGCCCCAATGTTACAGAGGAACTTTGGGTGACTCTCCAGGCAGTAAGATATCTCTGTCAATCCTAGTGTTTATATATTATCCTTCTGTGGTCTTTGATGGAGAAAGCCAGAGAGTCAAGATGTAACGCCATGGGGTAGGAAGCCCGGAACTATGATAAGAGAAATACTTAGATTAACAATTATGGGGCAATTACTTAAATCAGAGCTAGCCAGTAAGAAACAAGCAAGGCCAACAGCTTCATAATTAATACAGCGTCTTGTGTGTTTATTTGGGACTGATGCGGCTCTAGAATCAGGCTGGAGGGAAGGCTTCTCTCAAGGAAAAAGCCTCCCTTTACACTGGACCTTTTGTTTTTCCATATAAAGTTGATTAATGTTCTTTCCAGGTCTGTGAAGAATTGTGCTGGAATTTTGATAGGGATTGCATTGAATCTGTAGACTGCTTTTGGCAAGATTGCCATTTGTATTATGTTGATCATACCAATCCAAGAGCATGGCAAAACTTTACATTTTCTGGTGTCCCCTTTGATTTCTTTCTGTAATGACTCAAAGTTCTTGATATACAGGTATTTCACTTCCTTGGTTAATATTATCCCCAGATATTTGATACTGTTTATGGCTATTGTAAAGGTTGATGTTTCTCTGATTTCTTTCTCAGCCACTTTATCATCTGTATATAATAGGCCACTGATTTTTTTTGAGTTAACCTTGTATCCTGCCACTTTGCTGAAGGTGTTTATCAGATCTAGGAGTTCCCTTGCAGAGTTTTTTGGGTCAAATATGTGAACTATCATATCATCTGCAAATAATGAAAACTTGACTTCTTCTTTTCCTATTTGTATCCCCTTGATCTCCTTTTGTTTTCTTATTGCTGTAGCTAGAAATATCGATTTTCTCAGTGTCTGTTGTTATGTCCCCATTTTCATTTCTGATTTTGTTAATTAGCATGCTCTCTCTCTGTCTTTTGGTTAGTTTGGACAGAGGTCTGTCTATTTTGTTGATTTTTCTCAAAGAACTTTGTTAAGTTTCTGTCTGGAGGTCCAGTCTAGTGGTGAGAGTGGAATGTTGAAATCTTCTAATTTTAGTGTGTGAGATTTTATGTGCAATTTGAGCTTTAGTAATGCTTCTTTCATGAATGTAGGTGCCTTTTTATTTGGGGCATAGATTTTCAAGTTGGAGACTTTTCTTTATGGACCTTTCCTTTGATGAATATGAAATGTCCTTCTTCATCTCTTTTGATTGATTTTAATTTGAAGTTTAGTTCGTTAGAAATTAGGATTGCTACACCCAATTGTTTCTTGCGTCCATTTGATGGAAAATTTTTCCCAACCCTTTACTCTGAGGTAACATTTGTCTTTGATGTTGAGATGTGTTTCTTGTATGCAGCAGAAGGATGGATTCTGTCTTCATATCCATTCTGCTAGTCTGTGTCTTTTTATATGCAAGTTGAGATCATTGACATTGAGGGATATTAATGACCATTGATTGATGATACTTGTTTGTGCTTGATTTATTGGTAGTGGAGTTATTTTGTGTAGGTTCTCCTCTCTTTTTCTTTTGGTATTTGGTAAAGTGGGATTATCTATTGCCTGTGTCTTTGTGAGTGTAGTTATCTTCCTTGGATCTAGGTTTTCCTTCTAGCACTTTCTGTAGAGCTGGATTCATGGATACATATTGTTTAAATCTGGCTTTGTCATGGAATATTTTTTTCTCCATCTATGGTAATTGAAAGCTTTGCTGGAGAAAGTAGTCTGGGCTGGCATCCTTGTTCCCTTAGTTTTTGTAGAACATCTGTCCAGGATCTTCTGGCTTTCATAGTTTCCATTGAGAAGTCAGGTGTAATTTGGATAGGTCTGCCTTTATATGTTACTTGTGAATTTCTAGATTTTTTCAATTCATGTTTCTAGCTTCTTTAAAAGATATCAGGTATCTAATAGTGTGTTGATTGATATCTGGTGCTTCAATTAGATTCCATTTAATAAGGTGCCTGTTTTTATGCTAATGGAATGTTCTTTTGTTACTACAGCTCTGTGGTACAATTTCAGATGCTACAGTTCTCTTATTATCCAGGATCGTTTTAGGTATTCTAGATTTTTTTTTGCATATGACATTAAATTTATCGTTTCAAGTTATGATAATAATTGTCTTGGAATTTTGATGGAGATTGCACTAAGTCTCTTGATTGCTTTTGGTAAGATGGCTAATTTACTGCATTAATCCTACTAATCCACCAGCATGGCACATCTTTCCATCTTCTGATATTTTCTTCAATATCTTTCTTCAGTGTCTTAAAGTATTATGCAAGGCTTTCATTTGCTTGGTTAGTATTTTCTCAATATCTGCAGTTTTGAGGGTATTGAAAATTATTGTTTGCCTGATTTTATTCTTGGTTTATTTGTCATTTATACACAGGAAGGCTAACAGATGTTTTGTATGTTAATTTATATCTTGCTACTTTGCTGAAAATGTTTATCAGCTGTAAAAATTTTCTGATAGTTTTTCTATTATCACTGATGTGTTTGATCACATCATCTGTAAATAAAGTTCCTCTGACTTTTTTACTTCCTATTAACTTCTTGATATTTTTCAGTTGTCAAGTACTATATTATAGTTATGCCGAGACTGGATAACCTTGTCTTGTTCTTTATTTTAGTGGAACAGCCTTGAGTTTCTCTTCTTGTAGGTTAATTTTGGCAGAGGGCTTGTTGTAAAACTTCTCTATTATTTTGAAGATGGTCCTTGTATGTTTAGTTTCTACCGGACTTTAATCATGAAGGATTTTGGTCTTGTTAAAGGTCTTTCCTACGTCTAATGAGATAATTATGTGATTTTTTTCTTTCAGTCTGTTAATATGGTGGATTACATTAATCAACTTATATATGTTAAAACATGCTTTTCATCTCTAGTTTTAAGTATATTGATCATGGTAGATTATGTTGGGTGCATCCATTTGTTCTATCTTATTTTCAATGCCTTAGATAACTTCTATTTCTTGTGTTCTGTTGTTGAGTCTTACTTAAGTTTCCTGCTCAAATTTCTTAACTTTCCGTTTTTCCTCAGTTTGCATTGTCTTTATTGATTCTATTTCAATTTTAATGACTTAATCGGGGGTCTCCTTCTATATATATGATGTTCTTATTGATTGATGAATAAAACACAGTTTGGCCAATAGTCAGTAGACAAGGAAGATAGGCAGAACTAAGAGACAGGAGAATTCAGGGTAAGGTTGGCAAGGACAAACCAACAGTGACACCATGGAAGGACCTAAAGGATAGGATGAGACAGGCATTCTCTGATAAGATAAGACCATGTAGAAATTCAGAGAACTGTCTTGTGAAGCAACCTTGTTTCTAATTTAAATTTAAAAATAAATAATAATAAAAAAAGAAATTCAGAGGTTAGTGAGATTAGTTGCTATACATTAATAATTAAGACAGAGCTATTAATAAAAAGCCCTAGTCACTAGTCAAAAATTTTATAATTTTTGTATAATTATTGTAGCATCTCTGTGTCTTCATTTGGGGCTGAAGCAGTGGGACTGGGGGGGGGGAGAACCTCCTGTAACAATGAATCTATTTCTTCATTCCATAGCACTGTTTGTTTTTCTTCATGTTTTTCATTGCAAATTGCCTTATAGGGAACACTTCTGACTTCCTGCCTGGTGTGACCATTGGGGATGCAGGTGAGAACTTCTTTCTGGTTACTGGGAGTTAAAAAACAGAAGTGGGGATGTGCTGGTGTGGGGAGATGCTTAAATGATTCAAAGGAGAAAGGAGGACTTGGTCTTCGAGAAGGGTCTGATATATTTGCTGGCTTGGCCTGGCATGTTGTGTACATTTACAGAAAGTGTCCCAGGTTGTTGGAGAATGAGACAAATGAATAGGAGGAAGGAGGCCTATAGCAGAGCATCTTCTTAGTTCCCTGAGAATTGGGTATGGAGAAAGGAGAGGCTGAAGCAGTTCTTCTGCTACAAATCTAGGCAAAAACCTAGGGATTTGGAACTGGAGGGTGAAGACAAGAGTTAAAAAGAGCTTACCTGATTCCTTGGACAGCTTGTCAAGTTGCTCTCCATGAAAATCCTTCTTTAGGGTTTGGCTGGTGTCACAGAAGGATTATATGAGAAATTAACACTGTAGGAAATTTCTTTAGACCTTCTGTAATTAACAGAAAGTGAAATGGGGAACCAAAACTGTTGCCATCTAGAAAAATGGTGTAGAGACTGGGGAATTCAAATTGGAGGATGGGAAGGAGAGTGAAAATCAGTTACCTGATTTCCTGGCCAGTGTGGTCAGCAAGTTTATATGAAGAGACTGCCTTCATTGTTGGTGAGTGAGACTATAGGTGTAATTTTTAACTTTCTGTTGCTATTTTTTAAATATTAGAGATAACTCTGCATAAAGACAGAAATAGTGATTTTGGTTCTTGGTTTCAGAGTATTCAATTTCTGGTCACTCTTTTTTTTATTATGTAATAGTAAATCAAGGTAGAAGTACATGGTGGATGAAAAACTACTCAACTTGTGGTGTCCAGAAGCAAGTGCGGAGAGATAGGAATAATCTGTATGTAAGGCACTGAGTGTAAATATAACTTTCAAGGTTATTTCCACAGTGGCAAAATCGCACCTGTGACTTTTCATAATCTCCCAGAATTTTCACAACATCCCAACAGTACCACAAGAAGAGTACTATTTCTTCAATACCTGAGCCTTTGGGAGACCTTATAGATACTTTAAATAACTACATGTTTACTCATATTTCTGTTGGCACTTCAGTGAACTACAGTGAGTTTTCATCAACCAAAGAATCCTTTGCCTCCTTAAACTTTCCTCCATCTCCATAGTTAGTGACACTATCAATTAATTTATTGTCTCCACCATTTTACCAGTTTTACAATGATTTATATTAGGACTATTTCTCTACTGATTCCCTTTGAAGCTATGTTATTTGCCAGTGTTTAAGTGTATGTGCTTCCATATTTGATGTACTAGTTTATGACTGATATTTTTTGTTTCCTGCTTTTATTCATTTGCTACATAGCAAATACCAAAAATTGATGACACACTTCAGTGATTCATACTAAAATGATAATATTTGCTATTTATATATTTACCATTATTCATATTTTGGACAAATCAATAAATAGAAGTAGTCAAAATGATTTTTGTTACTGGTTTATTATTGCCACAGCACTAGTCAGCAGAATAAGTAACATAGTAAATGATTTTGTATCTTTTTGCCTCATTTTCCCATACATAAAATGTGTAGACCTCGTATGAGATTTTCACTTTAGGCACCTCTATTTTTTTCATTTCAAAGTGTTTCCTAAATACATGGTTGTTGACAAAAACAGAAAGGAAAGAAAAATTGAATAATTTCCTTAAAATATGAACACACACACACTTTGTATTCTTTATAATAGAGGTGTTTTACATGGATCATTTTCATTCATATAAAAAAGAACTATAATAATGATAAATATCATTCATCTACAAATGATGCAACCTATAAAAGACATATCCCTGCAAATTATATTGGTGAGATAGTATTACAAATGTTATGTGCATAACAGATCATTTGTTTATTTAATGTTCATTCCAATAGATGGAATGCATACCTGTCATTGATAAAGTGACCAAGAACTTAACAATATGTAAGGTATGGCCTTAGAAGAAAGCCTACTTATATTATCTTGTCAATTCTCTTAATGACATATTGTTATGCCCACTCACTGCTCATCAGAGAAGATCCTTACTGCAGTATATGGTAATAAATACAAAGATCCACAAAAGGGCCAGGAGGAGAGAGTTTAAGACTTCAGAGCCCTCAGATCTACATAGAATGTCTTTATCAACCTCCTTCCCTCCAGGTGGAAATATTTTAAGAAGCAGATGTGGTGGATGTCACAAAGGAAACTGTCTTCCAAACGCAACATGACTGATGCACATATAAAGTCAAAGGTACTATGAAAGCATGCACAAGATCTACAAAAGTTCAAATCAGACAAAAATCACTGAAAAGTGGACACAGTCTCACTTACCCATATTTAAGAAGAAATCATGTAGTTTTTCATGCCTTCTTTGAAATTATGAAATACAGTATTTAAGTCATTCTATAAAAATGCAGAAAAATCAGCTCACAGCTGATTTCTTGGGAAAATGAACTTAAAACAAATAATAGTTGAAAGAAAACACTAAATTTCAATAAACCCTAGAAGTCGATAACACTCCGAAATTTACCTCCCTTTTAGTGAGGTGTCCTATCTGAGATCACTGATAATTTATCAAAAAATAGCTGACAATGCAAGCAAATTGCAATTCTTCATGTTCAGTCTTGATGTAGCTCATAGATATTTGTTTAATATTTGAAGGTCTACAAGATTCCCATATAGGTTTATCTTCTCTGAAGCAGAGCCATTTCTAAAGTTTTGTACAAAAGCAACCGAGTTGAAAGGGTAAAGATGAAATTGTCATGTTTAGATCCTTTCCTTCCCTAGAAGAAATACTTATATATATCAAAATGGAATCAGTCAAAGTATAATTAGGCCACCTGCTCTGAGTAATAGTTCTGTGAGGAAATAAACTTGTACCTTTCATATTCTGAGCAACTGCACAGAGAATAAAACCTAAGAGGCACCTCAAATTCCCTTTCAAGATGAGTGAGTGAGTGCAGCAGCAATCATTTTCTCTGGAAAAGATGAGTCAATGAGTACAATTGTGGAGAGATACCTTCACTGAGATCACAGCTTCAAACATGCTTAGTAAAAGAAATGAAATTTATTAGGCAGGAAATCATGCAGATTGTTAATTGCATAACCTTGCCTTTTAATCTGGTTTCTGTCATAATTACTGTGTAACTAGTGAAATTTTTTTGCACAGATTTTTTTCCTCAATATATGTTTTTATTTAAATTAGAAACATGAATGCTTCACCTGTCAATCCCCGCTCCCTCTCCCACCCCTCCTACCTTGTTCCTCCACCAGAAACCATCCAGGTCCCCACCCAATCCCCATATCATTCCCCAGGGAGGGTGAGGCTCTCCTTGGGGGGATCTCCAGAGTCTGTCATTTCATCCATGGCAGGACCTAGGAGGCCCTTCCCCATGTGTCCAGGCTAAGTGAGCATCCCTCTATTTGGAATGGATTTTATGTGTGTGATGTGAAAAATACTTAGCTAACTAGAAAAGTTGGAACCAAAGATGTTATACCAGCATTAAACATGTGATAAGAACCTATTTCTTATCCATTTCTTAAAATGAAACTTTTCAAAACTATAACAATGAAGTGCATTTCATTTAGAAAACTACAAAAGTCTTGACTTGTGTTGTTTTAATTCATCTAACATTGTTGGAAAACAGTGACCCAAGTGTTTTGGCATTTTTCTTAATCACCCTATCCATATCTACCATTCAAGATGCATCATCTGAGAGTTTTTGATTTTTATGTTAAAACTTATATATTTCCATAAAAATTCAATTAGCTATAGATTGCTTTAAATTTTGAACACTTATTACTAGTCATTAGATTTTAATTTAATGATTGGTTATAAATATTGTCTGAACAATGGCAACAACAATAGACAAATCAAAGTGGATCTCTCAAAGATGGAGACAATGAATACTGTATGGGGAGTTAGAGGAGAAACTATAATAGGGAAATTAAACATGGAAGGGGTTAGTGATGAATATCTTGGACTAAACATCATGAGAACAGACAGAGGTGGGTGGTATCCACTATAATAAACAGGACAACACAACTTAGTTTCTTATTAATGGATAGAAAGAGTTTGTCATGCAAGTCTCTAAAATTATTTTCTCTTGTAGGACTTCACAACAGAGAAGCTATAGTAATCCTGACAACTACACAATGCAAGTGAAATAATTGATTTTTCATTCCTTATAATGTGATTGTGTGTTTGCATAAGAATGTCTTAGTAAACTGTAACTCAATAAATATTTTTGTAACATAGAAAAAAGAACACAACAGAGTAATAATTAACAAACTATCTTTAAAATATTTTAACATGTGTTTTATGAACAGACTTATTAAGGTAATGAACAAGAAGAGAGACAGTATTGTTGACAAAGTCTACATGCATATAATAGTTTACTAGTAGCATACCCAGACACTGATGTGCTTTTCCATCAATTAATAAGCCTAACCACTATTTTGTTTTAACTTGAGAACTAGTAGCGTACAGCCTATGACATCTGGCACATAATTGCCTTATCATGTTAGTTAATTTTTCATATGTAGATATCAAATGCACAATCAGAATAAAAATACCAGAGCTCATCCAAACAAAATATTTGTTTGATGCACCTACTGTTTCTTATGCAATATTCACAGTCTTAGCAAACATTTTTTGCATGAGTAAAGTGAGATGCTCTATCCTAGTCAATTAGGCAAGATTGCCAGGCAAAAAACGCAACAAAGAACACACAGATGTCACACTGTTGAGCTGGAAAGTAACTGTGGTTTCTGCACCACAGTAGCTATGAATTGTACTATCAGCGACTCAGCAGTCACAGATGGCTACAAACACCAAGGTGATGAAAAGAACACTACTTTTAAAAAAATTTCCACTAAGTTTCATTTAAAAATCTATGTTGTAGATTTATTTTATTTTATTCATCAAAAGATTCTTCTTAGTCTTTCAATGTGTTCAAATTGGAACACTCCTTTTTAATTCTGTTAAGAAGAATGAGATTTTAGGATTTAGGTTTGTAATTGCCATACAACCCAGAAATACAACACTCAGCTACCCAGTGATCTATCTATATATGTAATTAGTTCTTCCATATACCTTATTCTAAAATGCAAATATCCCTGTAGTCACTTTGAAGATTTAAGTGACCACACAAAGAAAAGCATTTATGGATATACTTGTCTCCATGTAGTTTGGGTATAAAAAGTAAATTTCAAATATTATTCTCACTAACCTAAGTGTTTAACTATATTCAATGACATTTTCCTCCCTATTTAACTATTGGTGATACTACATGCAAAAAAAAACTAGGAATCCTTCACTGAGAACTATATCAGTTCTCTGTTTATAGGGAAGTTTATCCAATGTCTGAAAGAGCCTCTAGTCATCTCTGGCAAAGGATGTATGTCCAATGCATTGATAAAATCAATAATGATTTCAAGGACCAATGATATAAAGGCACACACAACCCTTTTGTCATGTATGACTCAGATTTTCTCCCTTGAAAGATAGAGTTAAAACCTCAACCACAAACTTGTCTTTTCTAAATTACTACCTAAGAAGTACAGTTTAATACATTCATTTGGACATGTCCTTTTTCATGTACAAGCTGAAACAGTTTATGGCATTTATTTTTCTTTGATGAAATCTAGCCAGACAAGTGACCACAGCATATCCAACACTGATTCTGTTTGTTTTGACACATTGGAGATGTAAAGTTTAGTAAGAACACAACCACAGAGACGTTACTTTAGACAAAAGTTATACTAATAGGAGGGCCTACGTCATCCATCAGAAAAGTATATTTTCAAAGCATCTTCAACAAAAGGTGCAGGCATAACTGGATGATGGCATGTAGAAGAATGAGGATAGATCCATGTCTATCGCCATGTATAAAACGTAAGGCTAAATGGATCAAAGACCTCAACATAAATCCAGCCACACTGAACCTCTTAGAAGAGAAATTGGGTGGTACCCTTGAAAAAATTGGTACAGGATACCACTTCCTGAACATAACACCAATAGCATAGACAGTGAGATCAACAATTAAACCTCCTGAAACTGAGAAGATTCTGTAAGGCAAAGGACACAGTCAACAAAACAAAAGGCAGCCCACAAAATGGGAAAAGATATTTGTTAACCGCACATCTGAAAGAGGGATGATCTCCAAAATTTACAAAGAATACAAGAAGTAAGTCTCTAAAACACCAAAGGATCCAATTAAAAAGTGGGCTACAGAACTAAATAGAGAATTCTCAATAGAGGAGTCTAGAATGACTGAGAGGCAATTGAGAAAGTGCTCAACACTCAAAACAATTCTGAGATACCATCTTACTCCTCTAAGAATGGCTAAAATCAGAAACACCAATGACAGTTTATGCTAGAGAGGTTGTGGAGAAAGGGGAACACTACTCCATTTCTGGTGGGAGTGCCAACTCACACAGCAATTTTGGAAATGAGTATGGAGATTCCTCGGAAAAATGGGAGTCAGTCTACCACAAGACCCAGCAATTCCACTCTCAGGCATATATCCAAAAGATGCACATTCATACAACAAAGACATCTGTTCCACTATGTTCACAGCAGTATTATTTGTAATAGCCAGAACTTGGAAGCAACCTAGATGCTTTTCAACTGAAGAGCGGATAGAGAAAATGTGGTACATTTACATATTTCAGTAAAAAAAAATGGAATCCTGAGATTTGCAGGCAAATGGATGGCACTAGAAGAAACCATCCTGAGTGAGGTAACGCAATCACAAAAAGAGAAACATCATATGTACTCTCCTCTATATTTATTTTAGACATAGATCTGGGGAGTGACAGCCTACAATCCCATGGCCAGAGAGTCTAGAAAACAAAATCTTCATTCAATGACTGATGGAAACAGAGGCAGACTCCCTCAGCTAAACACTGAGCTTAACTCAAAGAACCCAATGACAGAGAGGGAGGACTGATGAGCAAAAGGGTTAAGACTGGGTTGGTTTAAACCCCAGAAACAGCTGACCTGACAAGTGTTAGATCTCGAATCCCAGATTAATAGCTGGGAATCCAGCATGGTACTAATCAAGATGCTATGAATGTGAGTGTCAGTGAGGAGAGCTAGGCAATCTATTGGCCCTTGAGTAGTAGATCAGTAGTTATCCCTTCCATACAAATGGATTTTGGGTGCCCATCCCACAATGAGAGATGCACTCTCAACCGGGACTTTTGAGGGAGGGTTGTTCTGGATGAAATGACTGACTATGGACATCCCATGTAGAGCCTCACCCTCCCTGGGGAAATGAGTGAGTATTGAGGGGAGGTTGGTGGGAGGACATGGGAGGAAGGGAGGGAAAGGGAGAGGGACCTGGAATTGACATGTGAAGCAACCTTGTTTCTAATTTAAATTTAAACTTAAAAATAAAAATTATAAATTCAGGATCTGCTAGTCCAAATCCTGAATATGACACTAATTTTGATCAAGGTACTTATGTACTCATTCTTTTCTTCAAAAAAAGACATAAACATAATTAGAGGTATTTTTTGTAATGAGTTTTATATTTAACTGATATTTAACTGATGTGACTAAAAATAGATATAAAAACTAAAATGAAAATTTTTACTACAGTTAAGTAGTGATGGTGCAGGTCTTTAATCCCAGAACTTGAGAGGCAGAAGCAGGTGGATCTCTGAGTTAAGGCCAGCCTGGTCTACAGAGTGAGTTCCAGGACAACCAGCCTGGTTGCACAGAGAAATCTTGTCTCTAAAAGGCCAAAAAACAAGTTGTACTTGAGTGCAACAGGCCCACATAGTCACAATAAAATGAATTATTTAAGTATATTGATTTCTTTTTGAGTTTCAACAGATAATGTTTGAGTTGAATGTTCGTGAGACTGACAATAGCAAGGCACAAAGCCGTTATTTTAAACATGTTTTCCATTACACTGGTCATGTAAGAAGTTAATAAAATTAATATATTTAAAAGTCATAGCTGTACCAAGAACTTTCACTTATAATTCAATTTCTTATGACCAGCCAATGAGATATTATTAATATATAACCAATAATTTAAAAGAAAATATGAGTTTAAGAACATGCAGCTGAATCCTTCGACATGTACATAAGGAGATCCAGTGTATGAGAGATACAAATGATCATAGTCCCCCATGATTACTACAATATTACAAACAGTTATTCAGTTACACTCTCTTGTTCCCAGCTCACACTGGTTGAGTTCACTCCATTTGGTTCCTTTTCAGTTTCTGTATACATAAATACCATATTCTTATATATTTCTTCATAGTTGACATTTTATATCCCAAATTTCCATGTGATGATCATAGGGACACGCAGGAAAGATCAGGATTAATCACTCAGTCAATGGAATTGATGCTATTTCTGTTTGGGCAGAATAAATGATTTCAGCATCTTCATTTAATTAGCATTTGCTACATAATTAGGTAAATCAACTTATTAGGAAGCAATTAGAGAGACTCACTGGTATGTTTAATTACCTTCACTATGCTGATACCATATTTCCACTTCAGTATTTATCATCTAAGTCTGTATCTATTATAATAACTTAGAGTTCTACGGGGCCAGAACACTTAAGTGATTGACATAGGTTATACGGGTGAATTATAAAAAAATAATTTTAAATAATGAAAGGACTCAAGTGGCACTGCTCTTCATTCATATGCTTTCTCTCTTAACAAATTCAATTGCCTAGATGTGTTTCCTTTATGGTTCACTTTTTTGCAAAGATGCAGACTTGATGGAAACCTGACTCATCACTCATATTTGGGGCTGCTCTGTTCATCTTAAGTAATTTCCCCTCAAAATGATGTAATTTTTATTACTTTTACACACAAACCTTTATTATATAACTAATTGTATTGCATTGGAAAGAAAGTTCAAACAGTTGGGTTCACATAAAAGTTTTATATTAAGAGTGAGTTTCAGGACAACCAAAGCTACACAGAGAAACCCTGTCTTGGAAAACAATACATACATATAATGAAATTATTTCTAATTTTAAACCTTTTATGGGTTTTCAGTTTTATATGACTCAGTGTCTTATGCACTGTCTAATTTTTTTATTTAGTAGAATATGTGTGGTTTATTCTACTACTGATTTAAAAATGTGGCTATGAGATGGCATTACAAATAAGACATACCACATATTTTACTTAGAAACTGTTTGGGGTCAAGACAGAATTACCCAAATTGATTTCAAAATATTGAGTATTTGTTTGCTCATTTTAGTAAAACTTCAGAATGCAATTACATAGAGAACATAATTTTAAGTATCTGAAAATTAAATGCATTGCCTTTTTGTATCTACAGTCTAATCATTCTACTACAGTCTTAGTTCATTTACCAATTTCTAATTGATCATCAAAATAATGACATGTTATGTACTTAGGTATTAAAATCAGAGGTTTCTCTCTTCTTCAATTCAGTAAACATTGGGACTGACCTTAATTATTTAACAGAATTCCTAAATAATTGCCTGAAGTATAGCCATCACCATAAACGTTCCAGCAATCTTGGACTCCATGCCCACTACTTCCAAGTGATTTTTGTCAGAAAAAATATTATCTCTTTGGTTCTTCTAATGCTAATTTCCTTTTAAGTGTATTAAGTGGATACACAGTTAAATAATCAGAAAACTAGTACTCATCTTACTATTTTATACTCAAAATAGCTAATGCAGAAGTGTGGAAGCAAAAGAATTTTTTTGTCTTGTAAACTCAAACTAATATGTTCATTTCCCTTGTGTGTAAATTAATAAATATATCAGTGATAGGGAATGATGCTCCTTGGTAGGTGGTCTATTATTATGAAAATGAAAGAATACAGTTTATAAATATATACTATGTAATTCCTATCTTACTTGTACATATATTTACTCAGATTGTGAGGTTTTCTGTGATAACTATGTTCATCTAATCAGTTAACTGCTTACTCATTTGTGTGTTCTCTAGTGTATTTGACTAGTTTTATTAGGAAGGTAAATCATAATGGGGTAATAAATTTAAATGTGTGCCAGATAGTTTTAATGGTCAACCTGACAGAAAATAGAATCACTTAGGAAAACTTAACGATGAAAGTTGGACAATAAGAATTGTCTGCAGGGGAATGCCGTGATTTCTCATGTAGAATGTTCCAGACCATAGTAGTTGGCACCATTTCTTGAGTTTGACTTCAAAAATCTAGCAAGCAAAATAAATTTACTTATTCTTTGTTCTTGACTGCATATACTTTGTGACTGACAATATGAGTTCTTGTCTTAGTTTTCCTTTAGGTAAATATTGTATTCTTGAACTGTGGGCTAAATGAACCTTGAACCTGTATGTGACATTTTTTTGTCACAGGTGAAAGTGAAGACTCAGTTGTAATAGATACACCAGGATATTGGAATTGCCAGGATGGTGGAATGTCTACAAAGCAGCATAGTGGGTATACAGTGAAGCAAGCTGAAGAGGCAAGTTGTACATCATGATGGACAAAAAGGAGAGTTAAGTCTGTCTTTTTCCCAGTGTTGGAAAGATGGTGACTGAGTCCCAGATGTCAAACAATGAGCTACAGTATTTAGTATTTACACAAGTGTTTGGGCTTTATTCATTTTCTATACCCTAGAAATTCAGTTTTGGAATAATAAGTATGTAAATTCCTTTTGCTTTTACAGTTAAGAGACACTGTAATTTTAAAAAGAATTTGGACTTTTAACGTGTTAAAATCATGAAAGTCCTTGGGAACATTTTTATATATATTTATTATTTTAAAATTTAAATTTAAATTAGAAACAAGGTTGCTTCACATGTCAATTCCAGGTCCATCTCCGTTTCCCTCCCCTTCTGCGGTACCCTCCCACCAATCCCCCCAGTAACCCCTCATTTCCCCAGGGAGGGTGAGGTCCTCTATGGGGGTGTCCCTAGTCTGTCATTTCATCCAGGGCAGGGCCTAGACCCTCCCCCAAGAGTCCAGGGTGAGAGTGCATCTTTCATTGTTGGATACAAGTCCAAAGTCCATTTGTATAACCAGGATAAATACTGATCTACTACTGAAGACTCAATAGATTACCTAGGCCTCCTCACTGATGCCCACATTCAGGGGGTTTTTATCAGTCCCATGCTGGAATCCCAGGCATCAGTCTAACCCTTGTCAGGTCAGCTGTTTCAAGTGCTAAACCTTGCCAGGTCAGCTGTTTCTGGGGTTTAAACCAGCTCAGTCTTAACCATTTTGATGATCAGTCCTCCCTCTTTGTCACTAGATTTCTTGAGTTCTGCTCAGTACTTAGCCGTGAGAGTCTGCCTCTGCTTTCATCAGACACTGAATGAAGAGTCTGTTTCCCAGATCCTCTGGCCATAGGATTATAGGCTGACACTCCGCAGACCTATGTCTAAAATCCATATATGAGAGAGGACATGTCATGTTTCTCTTTTTGTGACTGGCTTACCTCACTCAGGATGGAGTCTTCTAGTGCCACCCATTTGCCTGCAAATTTCAGGATTAATTGTTTGTTTCTGCTGAATAGTACTCCATTGTGTAAATGCACCACATTTTCTCTATGCACTCTTCGGGTGAGGGCTTCTAGGTTGCTTCCAAGTTCTGGAGATTACAAATAATGCTGCTATGAACATAGTGGATTAGACATCCTTATTGTATAAATGGGCATCATTTCGATATTTGCCTAAGAATGGAGTTGCTGGGTCCTGTGGAAGGTTCATTTCTGTTTTTCTGAGGAATCTCCAAACTGATTACCAAAGTGGCTGTACAAGCTGGCACTCCCACCAGGAATGGAGGAATGATCCTCTTTCACCACAACCTGTCCAGCATAAATTGTGGTTCCTGTTTTTGATTTTAGCCATTCTGACAGGAGTGAGATGGTATCTCAGAGTTGTTTTCATTTGCATTTCCTGGATGGCTAAGGATGTTGAGCACTTTCTCAAGTGCCTCTAAGCCATTTTAGACTCCTCTATTGAAAATTCTCTATTTAGTTCTTTAGCCCACTTTTTAATTGCATCCTTTGGTGTTTTGGAGACTTGCTTCTGGAGTTTTTGTAAATATTGGAGATAAGCCCTCTGTCAGAAGTGGGGTTAGTGAATACTTTTCCCATTCTGTGTGATGCCTTTTTGTCTTGTTGACTGTGTCCTTTGCCTTACAGAAGCTTCTCAGTTTCAGTAGGTCCCATTTATTAATTGTTGAAGTCACTGTCTGTGCTACTGGTGTTATGCTCAGGAAGTTATCTCCTTTACCAATTCGTTCAAGGGTACTACCCACTTTCTCTTCTAAGAGTTTCAGTGTGGCAGGATTTATGTTGAGGTCTTTGATCCATTTGGCCTTAAGTTTTTATGCATGATGATAGATATGGATCTGTCCACATTCTTCTACATGCCAGCATCTAGTTATGCCTGCACCATTTGTTGAAGATGCTTTCTTTTTTCCATTGTATATTTTTAGATTCTTTGTCAAAGATCAGATGTTCATACATGTGTGGGTTAATATCAGGGTTTTCAATTGGATTCCATTGGTCTACCTGTCTATTTTTGTGCCAATACCAAGCTGTTTTCAGGACTATATCTCTATAATAGAGCTTGAAGTCAGGCATGGTGATGCCTTTGGACATTGCCTCATTGAAGAGGGTTGTTTTGGCTATCCTGGGTCTTTCGTTTTTCCATACAAAATTGATTATTGCGCTTTCAAGGTCTGTGAAGAATTGTGCTGGGATTTTAATGGGGATTGCATTGAATCTGTAGTTTTCTTTTGGCAGGACTGCCATTTTTACTACATTGATCCTACCTATCCAAGAGCATGGGAGATCTTTCCATTTTCTGAAGGCTTCTTTAATTTTTTTTAAAGACTCAAAGTTCTTGTGATACAGGTATTTCACTTGTTTGGTTAGCTTTACCCCAGGGTATTTTATATTGTTTGTGGCAATTTTAAAGGGTGCTGTTTCTGATTTCTTTCTCAGTCCATTTATCATCTTGTAGCCTGCCACTTTGTTGAAGGTGTGAATCAGATGTAAGAGTTCCCTGGTAGAGTTCTTTGGATCATTTATGTAAGCTATCATATCATCTGCAAATAGTGAAAGTTTCACCTCTTACTTTCCCATTTGTATCCCCTTGATCTCCTTTTTGTCATATGGCTCTGGCTAGAATTTCAAGTACAATATTGAAAAGGTAGGGTGAGAGTGGACAGCCTTGTCTTGCTCCTGATTTTAGTGGAATTGCATTGAGTTTCTGTTCATTTAGTTTGATGTTGGCCTTTGGTTTGCTGTATATAGCATTTATTATGTTTAGGTATGTTTCTGTTATCCCAGATCTCTCCAAGACCTTTATCATTGGGGACTTTTAAATTTAAAATCTTCAGAGACCTTGAAAGAATAATAATCAACTTAATATTGAAAAATAAAGGACCCAGAGCTATAGCCCTGAAAACAGCTTGGTATTGGCTCAAAAGTAGACAGGTAGACCCTGATTTTAACCTACACACCTATGAACACTTGATTTTTGACAAAGAAGCTAAAATTATACAATGGAAAAAGTAAAGAACCTTCAACAAATCCTGCTGGCTTAACTGGATATTGTCATGTAGAAGACTGCAGATAGATCCATGTTTATTGCCTTGCAAAAAACTTATGTCCAAATGGATCAAAGACCTCAACATAAATTCTACCACACTGAAACCCTTAGAAGAGAAATTGGGAGGTACTCTTCAACGAATTAGTATAGGAAATGGCTTCATCAACATAACACTAGTAGTACAGGCAATGAGATCAACAATTAACAAATGGAACCTCCTGAAACTAAGAAGCTTCTATAAGGTAAAGGACACAGTCAACAAGACAAAAAGGCATCCCCCAGAATGAGAAAAGATATTAGCTAACTCCTCATCTGACAGAGGGCTGATGTCCACAATTCATAAAGCACTAAAGAAAGAAGTGTCTAAAACACCAAAGGATGCAATTAAAAAGTGGGCTACAGAACTAAATAGAGAATTCTCAATATGGGAGTATAAAATGCCTAAAAGACACGTAAGAAAATGCTCGACATCCTTAATCATCAGAGAAATGCTAATCAAAACAACTCTGAGATACCATCTTAATACTGTCAGAATGGCTAAAATCAAAAACACTGAAGACAATTTATGCTGGAGAGGATGTGCAGAGAGGGGAACACTCTTCCACTTCTGATGGGAGTGCCAACTCATACAACCCTTTGGAAATCAGTATGGAAATTTGTCAGGAAAATGGGAATCAATCTACCACAAGTTGCAGCAATTATACTCTCAGGCATATATCCAAAAGATGAAAATTCATACAACAAGGTCATCTGTTCCACTATGTTCAAAGCAGCATTATTTGTAATAGCAAGGTACTGGAAGCAACCTCGATTACCCTCAACTGAAGAGTGGATAGAGAAAACATGGTACATTTATACAATGGAGTACTACTCAGCAGAAAAAAACAATGGAATCTTGAAATTCACAGGCAAATGGATGGCACTAGAAGAATCCATCCTCAGTGAGGTGACCCAATCACAAAAAAGACAAACATGGTATGTACTCACTCATATATGGAATTTAGACAAGGATTAGGATAGTTCAGTCTACACTTCCACTGACAGAGTCTGTGAAACAGTAAGAACCAAAGAGAGATATGCATGGTATTACAGAGAAGAGGAATGAGGCACGATCTCCTGAACAGATTGGAACATGGTGGGAGGTGTATGTGTGGGAGAATGGGAGGTGGGATAAAGAGAGGGGGAGAGGACGGGGAGAGAGTAGGCTATGGGGGAACAAGGTTGAGTGGGAGGTAGAATAGGGAAAGAACAGGATGAGGAACACTATAATAAAGGGAATCATAGGTCTGAAGAGAGGTCTGGCACCAGTGAGACCTCTAGCAATCTAAAAGGATGACACCAAGTGGCAAGCTAAGCATTAGTGGAGAGACAGGCTACTTTAAATGCCCATTTCCGATAATGAATTTGACGTCTACCTTATATGCCATCCTAGAACCTTCATCCAGTTACTGAGGGAAGCAGAGGCAAACACCCACAATTAAGCACTCAACTGAACCCATGGAACCCAGTGACAGAGAGAGAGGAGCAATGAGCAAATTGGCAAAGAATGTGCAGGCAAAACCAGCAGAGACAGCTGATCTGAACAAGGGGGAGCTCTGGGACCCCAGAACGACAGCTGGGAGGCCAGAACCTCTGAGTGTGAGAGTCAAGTGAGGAGGCCTGGGAAACCTATGGGGCCCTGAGCAGTACATCAGTGTTTGTCCCTGTCATACAAATGGACTTCGTGTGTCCATAACACAAAGAGTGATGCTTTCTCAGCCTGGACTCTTAGGGGAGTGCCTGTACCCTGCCCTGAGTGTAATGACAGACTCTAGATATTCCCTATGTGGAAAGAAGTGGGATAGCATGGGAGGCTATGTTGGATGGTGGAGGCGTGCTGGAGGAGAGGAGGGAGAGGGAACTGGGATTGATATGTGAAGCAAGCTATTTAAAATTAAAGTAATAAAAAATTAAAAAATGCTGTGGGTGCGTGTGTGATATAATCAAATGATATATATGCACACATACATGTACATGTATTAAAACCAAATATTACAAATACTATTTTCTTCACAAAATAGAGCCTGATTAGGCCAGGCGTTGGTGGCACATGCCTTTAATCCCAGCACTCGGGAGGCAGAGGCAGGCGCATCTCTGTGAGTTTGAGGCCAGCCTGGTCTACAGAGCAGCATCCAAAACAATACAGAGAAACCCTGTCTCAAAAAACCAAAAAAAAAAATAGAGCCTATTATGATTTCCCCTCTCTATTCCTCAGAGTTCCCCCACCCCACGTTCCATCAGATCCACCCCCTTTATGTCATTCACTGAAAAATGAACAGGCTTCTAACGAATAAAAATAAAATTAAATTAGATAAAGCAAACCTGGCTCATCAGAATTGGACAAGCAAACAAACAGAAGGAAAAGAACCCAGAAAATGTACACGAAATAAACCCACTAGGTTACATACTCAGAACTCCCATAAAAACACTAGGAACATGGAAGGCATAAGATGTACACAAAGGATCTTTAGCATGAAAAGAAAGGAAGCATAAATAAAACTAATTAAAGATGATAAGATAAAAGTAAAGGAAAAAGGGACATGTGTATGTGAACCAAGAAACTTAGAAGATGTTATTGTTTGTTTTCTGTTGACCACCAATACCTGGGCATGGAACTCCATTGGAAGAAAGTAAATTTTAATTGTAAATGACTATTACTTGGAGATTGTTTCTATGGTAGGGATGGGTATGTGTCCAGTTCTTTTAGCTCTTATACCCCATATGAGAAAGAACCATTATAAGGCAGGCTCTATACATATTACCTAAGACTCTGTTGAGTTTATATGTGCATGAATCATGTTGATTTAGAGGGCCTTTATTTGCTGGTGTCCTTCATTCCCTCTAGCTCTTATATTATTTCTTCCTCCTCTTATGCAGTGTTCCTTGAGCCCCGAGGTGAGGGATTCGATGAAGTCTTCCCATTTAGAGCTGAGATTTACAAAGACTCATTCTTCACATAATGTATGACTTTGTGTGTCTGTGTATGTTTTCATGTGCTGTGGGACCAAGTTTCTCTTATAATGGCAGAGCAAGGCAGTGATCTATGACTGCAACAAAGTTTCATTAGGAATCATTTTATTACTTGCTCTGTTCTTTAATTCAAAATAGAATTTATCACATAATATATACTGATTACAATTTCCCCTTCATCTACATCTCCCAGTTTCTCCTAACCTTCCCTCCAATCAAAATTGGCTCCTTCAGTCTTTTATTAGAAAAAAGGCTTAAAGGAATAAGATTATAACATAATATAAAGGATAAAAAAATGGAATTGGAAAAGGCAAAGACAGAGAATGAAAAGAGCCAATGAGAAGTCACACAAATCAGAGACGCATTTGTTTGCACACTCAGGAATTCCATAAACACTCAACTGAATGTCATGATATATCTGCAGAAGACATGGTACAGTCTTGTAGGTCCTGTGCCTGCTGTGTCAGCCTCTGTGAATTCACATAGACATTGGTCACGGTGAGTTAGAGGGCATTGTTCTCAAAGTGTCCTTCTCTCCCTTGGGCTCTTATACTGTCTCTTCTTCTGCTGTATTGTCTGAGCCATGCAGGGAGGGATTTAATAGAGACATCTTATTTAGGAATGAGTATTCCACGGTCTCTCTTATCCATAATTATCTACACTATTTCCCTTTCCTAAGGAGATCTATCTTTTGTCCACCCTCACCCTTAATCTATATCTAACCTCTATTCTATAGTTCTGGAGATTGTAACTTGCTCATCAATGAAATGATAGCTTATTTCTACAGATAAGAGACTATATACCACATTTGTCTTTCCAGATGTGGGATACATCGTTCAAAATTAATTTTTTATAACTCTATCAATTTACCTACCAATTTCATGATTTTATTTTCTTTATCCACTATTATGTTGACAACCAGATTTTTTCCAACTTTTCACTGTCGTGAATAGAGAAGTAATGAACATGACTGAACAAGTGTCTCTGTAAACAAGACATTGAATTTTTTACTTATATGCCCGTGAGTAGTATAGGTATATCACAACATAGATCTACTAATATCTTCACGAGGATGCTGCACACTGATTTACAGATGGTTGCACAACTTTGCAATCTTGCGATCAATAAATTAGATGCCCCATACTCATGTTCTGGTCATCATAAGCAGTCACTTGTTTCATTGACCTTAAGTCATTCTGACAGGTATAGGATGAAACCTCAAAGTAGTTTTGCATTTCCCTGATGCTCAGGATAATGAACATTTCTTTAAGTGTTTCTCAGCCATCTGAGTTTCCTCTAATAAGAATTCTTTCTTTAGATCTGTACCCCATTTTAATTGGGCAATTTGTTTACTGTATATCCATTTTTTTATTCTTTATATGTTTGTTATTAGCCTCTATCAGATGTGTCATTTGTAAAAATCTATCACTATTCTTTAAGCTTCTGTTTTGTTGGAATGATGATGTCCTTTCCTACACAGATGATTTTTGCTTTGTGAGATCTAGTTTATTAATTTTTTATCTTAGAACCTGTACTAAGTGTACTCTGTTCTGAAATTCTTTTCCTGTGCCAATGCCAATATGTTTAAATATATTCCCCTACTCGTGTCCTTGTCAGCATAAGCAGTCACTTGTTTCTGGTTTTTTGTTGAGGTTTCTGATCCATTTGGACTTAAGTTTTGTGTGGGAGGATAAGTATGTATTTATTTGGATCCATTGTCATACATTCATCCAGATTGACCAGCACCAGTTTTTGCAGATTCTCTCTTCTTTCAGTGTGTATTTTTTTTACTTCTTGGTCAAAAATTAGTTGAAATTTTGGTGCATTTCATATTATGATATTAATATCAGAGTTTAGGTACAAGAAGTAAATGTTATATATTTTTAAATGATATGCTTTTGTAAAACAGACTAGTTGACACAGTCTTGAGTCATGTGGGAAGAGTATAATGAGAAAATGATAAGTCAGGTTGACCTGTGTACATCATTGGGAAATTCTCTTGATTATTAATTAATGTGATGGACAATAACATAGAATAATATATGGAATAAAAATGTCCTCAGCCAAGTGGGTTTCCTTTTGTTAGTGTATTTGCCACTCAACAGAATTGCCTCTTATTTTTCTATTCATATACCTTATTAAATTTAAAAAATTATATCAATCCAGAATCTACAATAAAATGATTGGTGAGTTTAATATTATGATGTGGAAAATGATAATTAATTTACAGATTATACATTTTTTAAAAAGTGTTCTTAGAAATATTTCTACTATTTCTTATTCCTTTAATAACTCTGGGTACAGTCTACATAACTGTCATTCAGACCATTAACTTCATTGTAAAGTTAGACAGTTTTTGAGATACAACAGATATACTACAATGAGAAACTATTCTGTTTTTTCCCTACAATATGAATAATGAATTATGAATTTTAAACTGGCCATGTAAGTTTGATTTTACATGATGTTTTTTAATTTCACACATTCACATCATTTTTGAAATATGTTGATTGCATTATCTATCGATTTCTGCAGCCTTTCTATATGCTTGTATATTTTATCCATTGTGTTGTCAGGGAAAGACTGTAATGCTTTTGTAGTTGCACAATTTTTTACAAGCATAATTTGCATTTTTTCAATTTCAATTGATAACTTAAGACCAGTGTTATTTAAATACTAGATAAGGGAATTTATCTGAAACAAATCTAATAGAAGCTACTAATAAGCTAACTATATTTAGTAATAATCAATTCATGTTCTATATATTAGCTACAACTACGTATTTTATTCAGAAAAACAATACATGCAGAATGTTTAGGCAAAAACAAATGTCATTATTTTCGTACACAAAAATTAAACAATGGGAAAAATTCCTTCACAGTTTTTCTGATTTTTAACTACTGATTGCCACATGAGGATTTTTTCTGGGTATGTGTATAAGTGTGTTTTCAAACTGGAGATTATGTTGCATGCAACATTTATTTCAGCCAATATTATATTCACTCAGTATCATTATTTCACCAAATATAGGATCAGTGAGAAATGTTAACTGAAACATTTCTCAGCAGTTGTATGATATTATGATTATGTTCTGACAAATAAACCTTGCTTTGAGTCACAAGGCAGACAGAGTCATTAGTTGACCAAAATTAACCATAGATGTTTGGAGGAATGTAGACAGATAGGAGAAAGGAAGTAGTAAGTCAGGGCTGAAAGAGGATCTTGGTTCTTTTTGTAGGAAGGAATGGAAGAGGTAGAAAGTTACTGGTGGCTGCTCTCCTGCTTCTCTGTTGGTTCAGGTTCTTACACCCACATCTGACTCCTGATTTTTATTGATAAAGGATAACTAGTAAAATTTTCATTCAGCACTTCACTTCTAATACCTGCATGATATTTTCTATACAGTAAATCTGGAGATGTCGTAATTCATTTCTTCAATGAGCAGTCATGTTTCTATTTTTTATTATAGCTATTACCACAATGAATATTATTAAGACCCAGGTATATTATTGCATTTACATTACATAGTGATATATATTGCACATGATTGCATTCATAGTGATATGTACTCTGTTGATGTTTTAAATAATTTTCCTTTAGAAGAGTTAAACTTTTCCCATAGGTATTTAATATGAGAAATATCATTAAGATGTAACATTTTTCATAAAAAAATAAATCTAAATAATTGAGATAATAAAGGTTTATGTGTATGGTAATATATTTGGTAGTTTACATAGAAAGGAGGGAAGTTGCATTAACTCATACACATAATTTGGTTGGTCTGAAAACACTAAACTTAAATACATGGCTTGGGTAAAAATTAGTTAATGTGCCTGACTGGTTCCTCTTCAGTCAAAAGAGGATTACAACTAGAGTTAATATCACTCTAAATTCAATACAGTGCTTTGTATTCACCTGATGCTTTTGACCCTCAGGTTTGTCAAAATAGTAAATCATTTCATTCTTGTTTTTATATTTTTTATTATTTTTGGTAATCTCTTAAAGCCATATTCTTTCAGTGTCTTTCAGCTATGGTTTCCCGTTCACAAACTCTTCCTGGAGCTTTCCCACATCCCTACCCAAAAACTAATATATATATGTATGTATAACGATAGCAGAAAAAGAAAAATCACAAAAACAAAAATAGAAACAGACAAGCTAAAGACAAATAAGACAAAGAATGCCAAAACAAAGAAAAAGAGAAAGTGATCCTTAAATGTATGACTGACTTATATACCGAGAGAGACTGCTGATTTTTCCTTTGTCTGTGGGTATCATTTGTAGATAGTTTATTGATGAACGCCATGATCCTGTGTCACTGACAATATCTCAATGCCTGGGCCTCGTCTGGTTTGAACCTGCTCAAGTCTTATGTGTACTGCCACAAAATATGCAAGTTCATATGAGTATCAATCCTGTTGTTTCTGGAGGATACTTTTTCCTGGGAGTCATCCATCACCTCTGGCTCTAACAATCTTGTGCTCCCTCTTCTGCCTAGATCATAGAGCCTTAGGGGGAGGGCTCAATGATGTCATTGTATTTCCTACTGAGAGCTTCATAGTCTCTGTCTCTTTTCACATCATTCAGTTGTCAGTTTCTGTGTTAACCATTCTTAACTTATGTACAGCATTTCATATTTCTCCTCAGAGATTAGCATTTGCCTTCATGTGTTCATTTGTATAATATAATTAAGAGAACAAATATCCATCAGCTTAATGCTGAGATAATTGCTAGAAAGTCTGAGTATGAAATACAAAATAAATGATATTAGCTAGAACTCCCTTTATCAAAAGAGTAGGAAGATGTGAGGGACTTTACCAACTTGGACTCTTTTTGAGGGAATAAAGAAAGCTAAGTATATAGAATTCATTTTCCTTCTAATCCTTATGATTTATGAGTATAATAAAAACAAATGATTCAAAATCACACATTGTTTCTAAGTGTGCTATGAATCACCTCAACATAGTCAAAAGTCTGGCCTTTGTAACAACAAAATGTTTCACAACCAGTGGTTTTATTTGTGCCATTATTTTTCCACAAAATAATATTTCTCACCCAAGTCCATTAGAAACATACATTATATTTTATACATACCAAACAAAGAAGCCTGGTACAGATACAGAAGAGTAATGAGAAGCCTGCAGGGTAACAGATCTTTTATCGAAAGCCATGTTCCTGGACATCACCACCATTCTGGAAACAAGGATATTTGGGGCCAGTTCTTTGCGTTTTATCATCTTATACATGAAGTTTCAGATGATTACATTAAATAACTTCAGGAATTGTCTTTCTAGAAAAGTTTTTTCATCCTCTGTAGTCATAATAAACAAATAAGCCAGAAAAGCAAAACCAAAAATTTAGAAATGTGAGAAGAAAGTAAAGTAGATGGAAGGTTTAAAAAATGACTTGTGAGCTGGGCGTTGGTGGCGCACGCCTTTAATCCCAGCACTCGGGAGGTGGAGGCAGGCTGATCTCTGTGAGTTCAAGGTCAGCATGGTCTACAGAGCGAGTTCCAGGACAGCCTCCAAAACAATACAGAGAAACCCTTGTTAAGTGTGACTTAAGTTAAATTAGATAATTCTTTGTTACCACCACCATGTGAGTGCTATCTATTGTACCATTCCAGTTATCTTCTATTGCTAATCATTGTCTGTGGTTCACAGATGCTGCAGAGGGTAGAACTATCCATTGTTTCCCTCTTGTGGTAGTGCTTTCAAATATCATAAATGCCAGAATACAAGAAAGATGCTTTCAGTTCCATCTAGGTAAACTCATCACATGCTGTGTCCTATGTGTGAGAGTTCTTGAGTATAATGATCTTTCTTGGACTATCCTTTTAAAAAAATAAATGAGGACACTACAGTGAACAAATAATTCTATGAAACACGAGTCAGTATCTACTTGGAAAACTTGAGTGGCAGACAGCAAAGTCAACCTAAAGCAGAATTTGGATAAAATAAGTAAGATGATGAAACTGAAGGACTATTAGATAATGGAAATACCAAAAATATTGCAAGAATATAATTTGTTATTTTGGTCTAAAAACATATTCCCTTATATTCAAATTTGTTTAAAAACAATAGAACTCATACAGAATTGTCTTCTGAGAAAAGATCCAACTTTTCATTCCAGCTCCTTAGTAAATGTCAATCCTGTTTAAGTAGAGTAGCAATTAGTAGGTGCCAAGTGCACATGTTTTCCCTCTCCTTGCCTTTAGGCCATCATTCCTTTTCAGACCTTTTGTCTTTGTTTACCTCATGGTTTCCACTGTATTTGAAAATTTAAATACCCAAAACAAACCAGATTTCAGATAGCAGGGATTGATAATAAAAATAGGCAACAGAAGTTTTAAGAATACCCCGATCTTCTCTTGACACCTGTCAATTCCTTTTATTTTTTCTGTTCCTAAGAAACACAGTTCTTCTCCATATGTTTCTCATGTGAATCACAGTAACAGAGGACAGAAGTAAAGATATATGACAAGTATTAATGGTGTTTTATTCCTAAACAAAAAAATAATTGCAGAATGCTTCCACCAATTTCTTGCAAAAAAAGTTTGATATCCCCAGTGTTAAATGATATGCTAACATTATGTTAACATGTTTTGGACCTTGTAATATACTATCACTCTCACAAAATTTATTCTTGCCTTAATCTGGAGTCCAAAAATCTAAACCTAGTTGTACTAGGACAGAATGAAGATGTTGCCAGATGCACGCAGTGTCCATTACTATAGAACAATCAATTTCATGATTCTTCCTATCTTCCTTGGTTAAAGGCCCCATAGGGTAATATGTGATTCTCAGAAAACATTTTCTACCTCTGAATCAGCAAAATCCCCTTTTACTCCAGACATGAAACTATCACTGAAGACTGAGTATTTATGCACACTTATCTTTATTCCACAGTATTATGTATGAGTGTATACATAACATGCTATTACTATATCCTATATGTCTTTGATCACAAGCACAGTTTTGAAATATAATAGCAATAAATAAAAGTGGATTTAAGGACTATTAACTATACTGTAACCAGCAAATAGACTATTTGAAATACTATGAAAAGAGTAAATGTTCTGCTTTAACTTTAATAAATCACTGCAAGTCATAAAATTATTAAACATATTTTCACTCTTTATTAATAAAATGGTTTTTATTAGTGAATAATCTCACATATAAATAATCTGAAAATAAGTGTAATTAGCTGCAAAATTATCCTTAAAATTTTAACAGGAAATTTGCTAAAAATAAAAACCCATGATAATTATTTTACCAAATATTTTAAATAATTGAATGTTTGCCAATCTACACTGTTATATAAAGTCACAAGAACACATTTTAATCAATATCTAGAGTATAAAATAGTAGCAGTAGATCTGAATAAGAAGAGTCATTGACTCTGAAATGTAACTTCCTTGCTAATGTTGGCATTAAGCCCAATTTAATTGAAAAGTATCTACAAGAAACTACTGAGATATATTCTTCACCTCAAGAGAAATAATTTTTCTGATTTCTTATTCTTTGATTCTTGTAAAGTAGAATAATTAAAAATCTTACAGAACTTTGAAATATACTTTTAATGTCTATGATGAGAGACTTATAAGGAATATCTTATTTTATAAGTTTGTATGAATTATCATTTTCTGTTTCAACTGAATACTGAAGGAAGGCAATGAAAGGTAATCACATTCTGTATCAACAGACATCACAATTTATAGTTAAGTAATAAATAAGTGCTGTTGAATATTAGAAAATTTGGATGACTGATTTTTTATGAATCACTACTTGTTTAATATGTGACTTTTTTATTTACCTTTTTACACCTTACTCTCAGTTCTCTCTCCTTCCCCTCCTCCCGTGGCCCCATTCCTCCAAATCCCCCACCAAACTCCATCCCGACTCTGCTCCCCAGGGAGGGTAAGAACTTCCATGAGGGATTTTCAGAGTCTGTCACATCATCCTGGACAGGGACTAGGTCCTCCCCCTGTGTCCAGGCTGAGAGAGCATCCCTTCATGTGGAATGGGCTCACAGACTATATTTTTATGCCAAGAATAAATACTGATCTACTCTTCAAGGTCCCACAGATTGCCTAGGCCTCTTCTCTGACATCCAGGTTTGGGAGGGGGAGTGTCTGGACCAGTCCCATGCTGGCATCTCAGGTATAAGTCTGGGGTACATATGTTCCCCCTTGTTTAGGTCAGCTTCCTCTGTGGGTTTCACCAGACTGGTCTTGATTCCTTTGGTCATTGTTGGGGAAGTCCTGTGTATATGTCAATAAAGCACTGCTGCTCAATAGGAATCTAGCTAGGTGGGACTAGGAGTCCAGAAGGACTCTGGGAAGGAGAAACACGGAGAGTCAAGATGTAACGCCATGGGGTAGGAAGCCTGGAACTATTCTCCGGTAAGAGAAATACTTAAATTAACAATTATGGGGTAATTACTTAAGTCAGAGCTAGCCAGTAAGAAATAAGCAAGGCCAACAGCTTCATAATTTTTATCTGGGGACTACAACGCGGCAGAGCCCAGGCGACTGGCGGGTGATAAACCAAAGCGGCTAACAAGGAAAAACCTTCTATTTACAAATGATGTCAGAGTGGGATTGAATTTCCATGTAGAATGACAAAAGCTATAAAGGAATTTTAGAAACAAAAGGACAGAGAGAAGCACGGCTTTTTGGTAGCAGCATTTTCTCAGGTGGGCTCTGTTTTGTTACTGGCAAGCAGAGACTCGCAGCTGGCTTAAGTTAGGCTTCCTGACTCAGCATTAAAAAAAAAAAACAGCAAGGTTCTTTTAAGAGGCTTTGCTAACAATTGAAAAGTTATATGTACAGCTGGAAGTGGCAGTGACCATATCTCCAAGCAAGCAGCTGGAGTCACGCTTACACACACCATCTTGGAAAAACAGAAGTTTAAAACAGCCGTGGTTTTACAGATAAGACACGTGGCCAGAAAAATGTACAGATTTACAGTAAAGTCAAATTTGGATGAAGAAAAACCTCTAATGGTTTACAGTGTGTTTAAAAATATACATAAGATTGAGAGAGAAAACGAAAAGGCATAGTGGTAAAATAGAGAAGCTGGATGTGGTGGTGCACGGCGGTAGGATTTGCTGCAGAGGCAGAGGCAGGCAGATTTCCAAAGAGAAACCCTGTCTCCGAGAAAAATAAATAAAATTAAAAGAAATAAAGTAATAATAGATAAATAAATAAGCCACACAAAGATGGAAAATACACAGAGAGTCTGGATACTGTATGCTATTGTGTTTTTAAGTTTTTTGATTGCTCAGGAAGGAACAACTGTTAAAGTACACTTGATTATTAATGCTGCTGAATTAATTCAACTTATATCTTTTGAAAATGCCTTGGCTTCAAAATTTAAGTATAAGGATATGTTACTTGGGAAAGGAGATTTTATTTATGTTTCTACAGAAAATGAAAAGCTGAGGATTCCTTCCAGGCTTCTGTGGTTTGATGAAGCAAGACCCCTGGAAGCAGTGGACCAGGTGTTCCAACAACTGAAACAGCTAAGATGATGCAGCTTTACAGACCCTGAAAATAAGGACTTATACAGGTTTCTGAGTTTTGTCGTGATCCCCATGGTATGAACAGCACCCTCTTCCAGCACGAAGCAGTTTGGAATGAGTGACGTCCTAATTCCCATCTTGTTTATAAATCTTTGTTTTCATTTAAATGGAATTGTTTATAATTAACTAGTGATCACAGCCAATCTCTTTTTAATGGTAAAAAGGGGAATTATGGTATGGATATTGTTTTTCATTTATTGATTCAAATTCAAGGTCAATTTTGTGATGTGTATATTTCTCCTCTTGATTAAGTATTGTGCTTAGACTGACCTTTTAAAATGTAATGCGTAATTAAATACAGATTATAGATAGTCATTTATAATAGAACTTATAGTTAGGTAAGTTAGGTTTTCTAGATAGATAGAGATGTATTTGAGACAGATAGATAGTCTTCAGACCTTTCAAAGACCTTCAGAAAATGGCATTTAAAATGGTTTAGGGTTTTTCTTGACAATGAAAAATGTCTACTCCTGGCAGCACCAATTACGTCTGAGAAAAAGATAGGCATCAAAGAAACTTGTTATGGAGTTTGCTTTCAACATGGAAAGATTAGACATTTGGGCAAGAAACTGCTCTTGCCTGTACTGCTTGACTGTTGTTGTATAATCCAGACTGCTGAACTCAGTCTTACAGGGTTCCTGCTTCATGGAAGAGTCTACGAGACTTTCTGCAGGATACAAAGAAATGACTGACAGACTGCCAACGCAGATGGACAGTTTGAAATTTCGTGCTTTGCAGAGAAATCTTCTGGACACATTGTGGCCTATGGGCTAAAGATGGATGCCCCAACATTACAGAGGAACTTTGGGTGGCTGTCCAGGTAGCAAGATGTCTCTGTCAATCCTAGTGTTTATATATTATCCTTCTGTGGTCTTTGATGGAGTTGAATACAGTTATAATTATAGTTTTCCTTAGTTATGATAAAAGATAAGCTACATATAGGACTTTGGACTCACAAGAATGGCATGGATGATATTTTCTTTAAATGTTGACAAAATATTGTAACTGTGTTCTTACTTGATAACTGTTCTGTTATATACAATTTGACTATGTTAAAGTTAAGACATTTCTTTTTGTTTAGACAGAAAATAGGAGATGATGGGGGAAGTCCTGTGTATATGTCAATAAAGCACTGGTGGCCAATAGGAATCTAGCTAGGTTGATCTAGGATTCCAGAAGGACTCTGGGAAAGAGAAACACAGAGAGTCAAGATGTAACGCCATGGGGTAGGAAGCCTGGAACTATTCTCCGGTAAGAGAAATACTTAGATTAATAATTATGGGCTAGCCAGTAAGAAACAAGCAAGGCCAACAGCTTCCTAATTAATATAGCCTCTTGTGTGTTTATTTGGGGACTACAACATGGCAGAGCCCAGGCGACTGGCGGGTGATAAACCAAAGTGGCTAACAAGGAAAAAGCTTGTCTTTACAGGTCATCACTCCTCTTTGCACCTGGGTTCCAGGAGTTGAGTTTGGTTTTTTGCTGTGGGTGTCTGCCTCAGCTTCCTGTACTAAATGAGGGTTCTAGGTTGGCATATAAGGTAGTGATCAATCTCACTATCAGAGGAGGGCATTTAAGGTAGCCTTAATGCCAGTTGGTGTTATTCTTGCAGATCTATGAAGATCTCACTATTGCCAGACCTCTCCTCCAACTTGTAATGGCTCCTACTACTATGGCATCCTTCTCTGTTTTCCTCTCTTATTGCTCTTCTATGTCCTCCTCTCTCCTCCTCTTCTACCCCTCTTTTCTCTGAACTCCCTCTCCCATCGCCTCCCCCCTGCTCCCAATACAATTAAGAATTTTCTTCCCATAACCCTTCTCTGGGTTACAATGCATATCTCTCTTATGGTTCTCCCTGCTTCCCAGACTCTCTGGCAGTGAGATTGTTGGCTAGCAATCCCCTGCTCCATGTCGAAAATCCATATATGAGTGAGTATATACCATGTTAGTCTTTGTGTGACTGGGTTACCTCACTCAGGATGGTTTCTTCTAGTGTCATCCATTTGCCTGCAAATTTCAGGATTCCACTATTTTTTTCTGCTGAGTAGTACTCCATTGTGTAATGTACCATATTTTCTCTATCCACTCTTCAGTTTAGGGGCATCTAGGTTGCTTCTAGGTTCTACCTATTACAAATAATGCTGCTATGAACATAGTTGAGCAGATGTCCTTACTGTATGAGTGTACATCTTTTGGGTATATGCCTAAGGGTGTAATTGATGGATCTTGTGGGAGACTGATTTCCATTTTCCTGAGGAATCTCCATGTCAATCTCTACAGTGGCTGCACAAGTTGGCATTCCCACCAGCAGTGGAGGAGTGTTCTCTTTCTACCCATCATTTACAGCATAAATTGTCTTTAATGGTTTTTATTTTAGCCATTCTGAAGGGAGTGAAATGGTAACTCCGTTGTTTTGATTTGCATTTCCCAGATGGCTAAGGATATTGAACACTTTCTCAAGTGTCTCTGAGCCATTTTACAGTCCTCTGTTGAGAATTCTCAAGCTGGGCATTGGTGGCGCAAGGCTTTAATTGTAGCACTCAGGAGGCAGAATTCCAGGACAGCCTCCAAAAGAATACAGAGAAAGCCTGTCTTGAAAGACAAAACAAAAAGAAAAAAAGAATTCTCTATTTATTCATTTTTTAATTGGATCCTTTGGTCTTTTAGAGACTTGCTTCTTGATTTCTTTGTAGAATTTGGAGATCAGCCCTCTATCAGATGTGGTGTTGGTGAATAACTTTTCCCATTCTGTGGGCAGTTGTAAAAAAACAGAAGTTCAGTTGCAAGTGACACATTTGTTCTTCTGTATACATATGATCAGGCATGATCTTATGCCCTCACCCTTACACCCTGTAGAGGTCAGTAGGAGAAACTAGCATCTTGATTTTAAGAAACATATTACCTCTAATAATATCCTTTATCTTCAAATTATATATAAAGAAGGGGTCGAAGAACTTGATCCCTGCTGTTACTTAATTGCACTAACTGGATTTTGTACATATAATTTTGATACTTTTAAAATAAAAAAAGTTGACAATTGTTACTAAATACTATGCAAAACAACATGAATGGAAAAACATAGAATCTCTAGCACAAAGTAACTGGAAAAGATACAGTTTCATAACACAGAGACTGAGATTCATGTTAATTTTAGAAAATAACATGAGTGCATTTAATGTGACTTCCACTTCCTTTGTAACTTTTGTGGTAAATTTTTAAACTCAAACATGCTGATTTTTGCTTCTTTATCATTCTCCTCCACTAATTCCAGTCATGTTAGCTACTTTCTATCTTTCATTTTCAGAAATCCACTATGATTTTCTTGAGTTGATCTTCTCTGAGACAACTGGCAAGCTTGTGGTCACAACTTACCCCAACCATAATCTATCAATCCATACTATTATAGAAATGTAAGATGATACATAATTAAACTTGTTGCTTAAGCTGAAGAAATTTCAGTTAACTGTTTCTAGCATAGTAGTCTGTGGGTATATATGAAATGAGAAAGATGAGTTAAGTAAAATGTATGGTCTCTAAGGAAAAGATCACAAAATCAGAGTATTTAAAATGGATTCAAAGAAATAAATGTGATGAGGTGATTTGCAACATGAATGAGGGGCACATGGTGTTGTATAAGGAAATAAAAAGAAAACTTATAGGATGCAAAATAAAATGCATAGGGATGGATAAAGACAGAACAAGTATCAATACATGATAGTCAAATACATCAGCAGTTACAAACAAAAGAAGAGAGTAATACCACTAGGACAAAGGTGTGCTCGCAGCATGATCTATTAGAGAGCAGAGTTAAAAGGTAAAAAACCAAAAGATTTGTATGTAATACACACAAAGACACAATGGCTTTCACTAAAATGGAAGGTTCTTTCTTCAATGTGAACAAAACAGGAAGCTATGGATATGGTGTTCTGTGCTATTTATTTAAATATCCATTCTGAATGATATTAGAATAATACAGAATGACTATAAGTTCTGTGATGAAACATAATTTTTAAAGTACTTTCAAGAATTTGTTTAGTGAGTAGTATATACAAACAGTTAACAGAACACATTGAGTTCCTGTAGACTCTTGTTTTGTGAAGATTCTTCTAAAGATTTCATTTGACTCACTATAAGTGTAAGCCAGACCTGAATAATCTTTCTCTTGGATTTCACAGACTAGTATATGTGGCAAATTAGTGACTTGGTGTGAGGAAGTAACTAAGGCAGGTGTATCATTTAAATTACTTAAGCTATTTCACATCTCCCTGAGTAACTACAAGGCTGAAAGTGAAAAGAACCATTCATAATACCATTCACACACAAGAGTTAAGAGCTAACGTTATGTTTTAAATATTACCATTTGAATGGATTTAGAATATTTTAAAATAGCCTCATGGCAGCTTATTTACAGATATGTTTTTCTTACTAGGATTTTGAATTAAATAATATATATTATACTCACTCAGTTACTTTGTCCCTCAGTCTAAAGTTTTAAATATACCAAGGCCAAAAGGACAAGGTATTTAGAAAAATCATGTGATCCATTTATAAACTAATCTAAAATATTATTTAATGTGCTGATATCTTGCTTGTACAAATAAAGATTGTATGAAAATAAGAGCCTGAACTTGCCATTAGCTAACCTTAGAGATCTGGTAGTCTGTTATACAAACAATATACTAACACATTTTAAAGCAATAAAAATGTAATTTTCCTTCAATTATCTGATTTTCAGTCATACTCCTTTTAAGTTAGAGAAATAAGGCAGTATAACATTCTCTATGACTACTCAACAAGGCAGAAGGCCTACACATAGACATCTGCATTTGTTCTTGATAATAGAATTATTTCTTTTAATATTTGTTCTCAAAATCTGGAATATTATGTCTGGGATATATTCAATTTATATCAGATATTGACATTACAATGTTTCATGGAAAAGTGGGCCACTTTCACAAATATTTCTTTAAATTATTTTACCTTATATGTGTAATAAACATTTATAGATAAAGCTCCCATTTCTGGTATAAAACTTTAAAATGTAAAACTTTCAGAACTTCAATACAATAGAAGACAAAATCTATGACAGATGATATAATAAAGACCTCAAATATGTACAGGTGTCCATCATGTGAAAATTACCTCAGCATCAATTGTGTCATGAAGAAACTCTAAAGTAAATCAAAGGGAAATCATTCCATAGCTACAATAACAAAACTCCATGAACTGACAAAGAGCCCTGAAGAATATATGTAAGAATACATACTCTTCATTTTCATGGATATGCAGCTTTGTCTCTGAATATCAATTTTAATAACATTGTTCTTGGTTTGTATGAATTTTTAGATTTTTTTTATATATGTAAAGAATGTTGTGATTATTTTGATTTGGATTGTACAAAATTTATAAATTACTTTTGGAAAAATGCCATTTTCACAATATTAACTCAATTAATCTGTGAACCTGGAATGCCTGTACATTTTCTATAGTGTTTCTCAATCTCTTTCTCCAGGTATTTTGAATTTTCATTGTAGAGATCGTTGACCCCATTGGTTAGGTTTATCACAAGTTGTTTTATTGTCTTTGATGATATTGTAAATTGAACTCTGCAGATGATATCTTTGTGTGTTCGATGTTGGTGAATAGAAAGGCCACTGATGGTTTTAAAGTAGACTTTATACCCTTCCACTGAACTGAAATTTTGAGTTGTTTCTGCAAGTTTTCTAATGCAATTTTGTGTTCTGCTATGTATTATATCAGACCATCTACAAATATGATTTAAATTATGTTTTTATTTTTTCCATTTGGATCCATTTAATTTCCTTCACTTTCTTTTTTGCTCTGCATAGTATTTCCAGTACTGCATCTATGACCTGCTAAAGTGTAAGAAGGGACTGGTTTTGTGGAACAATAACCACAGGATCTCCATGACTCAGGGCAGCAGCAGGATATATGTCAGGAGTTTTGGTGAAGGTTCAGTGATATGTTGTGACAGACTCCTTGAATTAGACCAGTGGCTCATTGCAATGAAAATCATGTGGATCAGAATTGTTGGATAAAAGCTTTGTGATATACTGAAGCTCCAGATGCCACTTGGATGAACAAAATGGTATTGGAAAGATAGAGGAGCAAGGTAGGTTTTTTGTCTTTTAGTTTTTTCTGTTAATTGACTTGTGGGTGTATGCTGCAGGGGTGAGTGGAGAATATGGAGGGACTGGGAGGTGAGAAGGATTGGGGTGCTTGAGCAAAACTCTCAAAGAATCAATAAATAATTACGCAATTATTTTGTTATAAATAAAATAGTATTGTGTGTTAATAGAAACATAGAAAAAGTTAATGTAAGTTACATGAAGCAATTGAGGTAAAAGGAATCTTAGTGGTAATTCAGTGTATTTCAGCAAAGAAAGGAATAAATCGTGTTGAACTCTATATCACAAAAGCAGTATAGTTCTCCAAGAATGATAAGTAGAGAACAAACTGTATTTTATGGAATGTCTGAAGTATTTTATGTAAATTAAAGCCATTATTTAAGAAAAATCCTTCTACTAGCACTCTCTGGGATCTCCTGGATTGGGAACTGCAGCAAACTCAGCTTGCCTCTGAAGGACCAATCTACCAGGAGCCTGCTGAGAGAGGCTGCCTGTGCCTGTCCACACTCAAGGCAGAGGGCAGAGGTGAGCTTGAGACCCTCTTCTGATTCCCACATCCTTCTGCTAGCCCTCTCCATGATCTCCTGGACTGGGAAATGCAGCAAGCTCGACTTGCCCCCTGGAGGACCCAGTGACCAGGAGCCTGTTAGGAGAGAGCCTGCCAATGCCCTTACTCTTTCAGGGCAGAGGGCAGAGTTCAGAGAACAGAGCTCCCACACACCAGGAGAGGAAGTGTCAGAGACACATCTACATCCACCAAAAGACCCGTCAGTGATCTGGAACTGCTTAAACCTACCAGTAGAGTACCTTGGAGACCCCATATGTCCCCACTGAAAGAAGGAATGGGAAGATGACACTACAAGAACAAATTCTATGAGAGAAAAAACAATATGACACCACCAGAGTCTAGGGACTCTACACCAGCAAGATCTGAACATCACAACACAGATGAAACATAAGAAGGTAAACTAAAAAGCTACTTCATGAAGATGATAGAAACCCTAAAGGAAGAAATAAGAAAATCTTTTAAAGAAATGGAAGAAAAGACAAACCAAAAATTACAAGATACAATTCAAAGAGTGCAAGGTTTGAAGGCTGAAATAGAGACAATTTAAAAAAAAACACCATCTGAAGGAATGCTGGAACTAGAAAAGGTGAGTAAACAATCTGGAACGACAGATGCAAGAATAACCAACAGAATATAAGAGTTAGAAGGGACAATCTCACACATTGAAAATTCACTAGGAGAAATGATTCCTTGACTAAATAAAATCTTAAGTCCAACAAATCCATAACACAAAATATCCAGGAAATATGGAACACCTTGAAAAGGCCAAATCTAAGAATAATAGGTATAGAAGAAGGTGAAGAAATGCCCCTCAAAGGTGCAGAAAACATATTCAACAAAATGAAGAAATCTCGCTCAAAGGTGCAGAAAACATATACAACAAAATCATAGAAGAAAACTTTCCCAACCTAAAGAAAGACATGCAAATGAAAGTACAAGAAGCCTACAGAACACCAAATAGAGTGGACCACAAAATGAAGTCCCTTCACCACATAATAGTAAGAACCCTGAACATACAGAATAAAGAAAGAATATCAAGAGCACCTAAGGAAAAAGGCTAAGTAACATGTGAAAGCAAAAATATCAGAATCACTCCTGACTTCTCCATGGAAACTCTAAAAGCCAGAAGGTCCTGGATAGATATTCTACAAACATTAGGAGACCACAGATGACAGCCCAAAAATACTATACCAAACAAAGATGCAATCATTATAGATGTAGAAAACTAGATATTACATGACAAAATCAAATTAAAACAGTACATATACACAAATCCTCGATGACAGAAAGTACTGGAAGGAAAACTTCAATCTAAGGAAAATAACCACGCTTGAGAAACATAAGCAATAGATATCCAACTTTACCAAAAGACAAAAGAAAAAGGTGGTAAATCCACAATTATACAGCCAACAACAAATCAAATACAAACAAGAATTAATACTCAATGGTCCTTAATATTAATGGTTTTTATTTGCCTATAAAAAGACTCAGGTTAACAGAATGAATATGAAGGCAGAATCCATCCTTCTGCTGCATACAAAAAACACACCTCAACTTCAAAGACAGACATTACCTCAGAGTAAAGGGCTGGGATAAGATTTTTCCAATCAAATGGATACAAGAATCAAGCTGGTGTAGCTATCCTAGTATTGAAAAAATTAGACTTCAAACAAACAAAAATCAATCAAAAGAGATGAAGAAGGTCATTTCATATTCATCATAGGAAAAAACTATCATGATGAAGTCTCAATTCTGAACATCTATGACACAAATGCAAGGGCGCCCACGTTCATAAAAAATTACTAAAACTCAAATCACAAATAAGACCTCAGATAGTTATAGTAGGAGACATCAACACCCCACTCTCACAACTAGTCAGGACTGCTAGACAGAAACTCAAAAAAAATGAACTAACAGAAGTTATGACCAAATTGGGTTTAACAAACATCTATATAACATTCCATCCACATACATGAGAATACACCTTCTTCTCAGTGCCACATGGGACCTTGTCTAATATCTACCACATACTTGCCAACATATCAAAACTCAAGAGGTACAAAATAACTGGAATAATCCCTTGTATCTTATCGAACCACCATGCTTTAAAGTTAGAATTCAACAACAACACACATTGCAAAAACCCTATAAACACATGGAATTTGAACAATGTGCAATTGTACCACTCCTGGATCCAGGAAGAAATAAAGAAAGAAATTAAACACTTCAATGAAAATGAAGATACAACATCCCCAAACTTGTGGGACATTTTGAAGGCAGTACTAAGGAAAAATTCATAGCACTAAGTCCACATATGAAAAAAACTGGAGAATATTCACACTAGAGAATTAACAGCACAACTGTAAGCTCTAGAACAAACAGAAGCAAACTCACCCAGGACGAATAGATGCCAGGAAGTAGTCAAATTGAGGGCTGAAATCAACAAAGCTGAAACAAAGAAAACAATATAAAGAATTAATGCAACAAAGAGTTGGTTCTTTGAGAAAATCATCAAGATAGACAAACCTCGGGACAAAATAACTAAAAGGCAGAGATAGAACATGCAAATCAACAAAATCAGGAATGTACAGGGGAACATAACAAGGGACATGGAGGAAATCCAGAGAATCTTCAGGTCATACTTTGAAAACCTGTACTCCACAAAATTCAAAAATTTAAAGGAAATAGACTATTTTCTGGGTAGAGAAATTAAATCAAGAGCAGATAAACAATATAAACAGACCTATAAACCCTAATGAAATAGAAGCAGTCATCAAAAGTCTCCCAAACAAAAAAAGCCCAGGTCCAGACGGCTTCAGCACAGAAATATACCAGAAATTTAAAGAAGACCTAATTCCTATACTTGACGAAGTGTTCTACACAATAGAAGCAGGAGGTTGGTTGCCAAACTCTTTTTACGAAGCTACAAATAACTTGATACCCAACAAACATGAAGTCACAACTAAGAAAGGCAACTACTGACCAATCTCCCTTATGAATGTTGATGCAAAACTACTCAATAAAATATTAGCAAATCGATTCCAAGAACATACCAGAAACATCATCTACCATGATCAAATAGGCTTCATCCCAAGGATGCATGGATGGTTCAACATACAAAAAATTCTGTCAATGTAATTCACCATATAAACAAACTGCAAAAGAAAAACCACCGATCATATTACTTGACGTTGAAAAAGCCTTTGACAAAATCTAACACCACTTCATGATAAAGGTATTTGAGTTATCAGGGATAACAGGAACATACGTGACCATAATCAAAGCAATATGAAGTAAACCAACAGCTAACATAAAACTAAACTGAGAGAAACTCAATGCAATCCTCTAAAACCAGGAAGAAGACAAGGCTGACCAGTCTCTCCATACCATTTCAATATTGTATTTGAAGTTCTAGCCAGAGCCATATGACAACAAAAGGATTTCAAGGGGATACAAATTGGAAAGGAAGAGGTCAAACTTTCACTATTTGCAGATGATATGATAGTTTACAGAAGTGACCTGAAAAACACTATAAGGGAACTCCTATAGCTGATAAACACGTTCAGCAAAGTGGCAGGATACAAGTTACCTCAAAAAAATCTGTAGCCCTAATATATACAGATGATAAGTGGCCTGAGAAAGAAATCAGAGAAACATCACCCTTTATAATAGCCCAAAAAAACATAAAATATTTGGGGATAACACTAACCAAACAATTGAAAGACCTGTACAGCATGAACTTTGAGTCTTTAAAGAAAGAAATTAAAAAGACACAAGAAAATGGAAAGATCTTTATGCTCTTGGGTTGGTAGGATCAACATAGTAAAAATGGCAATCTTGCCAAAGCAATCTAAGATTCAACACAATCCCCCAAAAAGTATTGGCACAATTTTTCAAAGAACTTGAAAGTACAATATTCAGGTTTATATGGATAAACAAAAGACCCAGAATAGCCAAAACAACCCTATACAATAAAGGAACTTACAGAGGCATCATCATTCCTGACTTCAAACTCTTTATAGAGCTATAGTCATGAAAACAGCTTGGTATTGGCACAAAAATAGACAGGTAGACCAATAGAATTGAAACTAAAACCCTAATACTAACACACACACACACACACACACACACACACACACACGCACCTATAAAGACTTGATTTTTGACAAAGCTGAAATTATACATTGGAAAAAAGACAGCATCTTTAAAACATGGTGCTGGCAAAACTGTATCCTGACATGTAGAAGAATGCGGATCGATCCATGTCTATTGCCATGTACAAAACTTAAGTGCAAATGGATCAAAGACCTCAACCTAAATCTAGCCACACTGAACCTCTTAGAAGAGAAAGTGGGTGGTACCCTTGAACAAATTGGTACAGGAGACAGCTTCCTGAACATAACACCAGTAGTACAGACACTGAGATCTATAATTAATAAATGGGACCTCCTGAAACTGAGAAGCTTCTGTAAGGCAAAGGACACAGTCAGCAAGACAAAAAGGCAGTCCACAGAATGGGAAAAGTTATTCACTATCTCCACATCTTACAGTGGGCTGCTCTCCAAAATTTCCAAACAACTCAAGAAGCAAGTCTCCAAAACACCAAAGGATACAATTAAAACGTGGGGCACAAAAATAAACAGAGAATTCTCAATAGAGGAGTTTAAAATGGCTCAGAGACATTTGAGAAAGTGCTCAACATCCTGAGACATCAGGGAAATACAAATCAAAACAACTCTTGAGATGTCATTTTATTCCTGTCAGAATGGCTAAAATAAAAAACACCAATGACAATTTATGCTGGAGAGCATGTGTAGAGAGGGGAACATTCCTCCACTTCTGGTAAGAGTGCCAACTGGTACAGCCACTTTGGACATGAATATGGAGTTTCCTCAGAAATATGGGAATCAGTCTACCACAAGATCCAGCAATTCCACTCTTAGGAATATACCCAAAACATGCACATTCATACAGCAAAGACATCTGTTCTACTATGTTCATAGCAGCATTGTTTGTAATAGCCTGAACGTGGACACAAGCTGTATGCCCCTCAACTGAATAGTGGATAGAGAAAATGTGGTACATTTACACAATGGTGTACTACTCAGTGAAAAAACAATGGAATCTTGAAATTTTCTAACAAATGGATGGCACTAAAAGAAGCCATCCTGAGTGAGGTAACCCAGTCACAAAAAGACAAGCATGGTATGTCCTCACCATATATGGATTTTATGCCTGAAATAGGAGAATGCCAGCCTATTATCCCCAGCCAGAGAATCTGGGAAATAGGGTTGAACCTAAGAGGGATATGCATGGTAACGTAGAGAAAGGGAACAGGACAGAATCTTCTGAGGGGATTGGGAGCACGGGATGGGGGAGAGTGTGAGGAAGCTGACAGAAAGAGAGGGGGAGAAGAGGAGGAGAGGAAAGACATGGGGTAGCATGATAGTTGAGTGGGGGGAAAAACAGAGAAGAGGCAGATGGAAGATATTATAATAAAAGGAGCTATTATAGGTTTGAAGAGAGATATGGTGCTAGTGAGGATGCCTACAAGGATGACACCAGCTGGCAATCTAACCAATAGTGGAGAGGGTACCTTAAATGCCTTTCCATGATAACATGATTAATTACTTCTTTGCATGCCATCCTATGCATGTGAAGGAAGCAGAGACAGACACCCTCAGCTAAACCATAAACTGAACTCCTGGAACCCAGCTGCAGAGAGGAAGGGTTATGACATTCCAGGTGAAACCCACATAAACAGCTGACCTGAACAAGAGGGACCTCATATACCCAGACTGAAAGTTGAGAGACTAGCCTGGGACTGGTCCAGATCCCCTGAACGTGGGTTTCAGTGAGGAGGCCTCAGCATCCTTTGGGGCCTAGACAATATATTAGCATTTAGCCCTGTCATCCAGATGGATTTTGGGATCCCATTCCACGTGGAGGGATGCTATATCTGCTTAGGCCCTGCCCCAGGTCATATGGCAGACTTTGGAGATCCCCATGGCCTCACCCTACTCGGAGTGGAGTAGGGATTGGAGGAGAGGTCATGGGAGGGTTGAAGGTGAGTGAGAGAGGAGGGGAGAGAGAACTGGGTCTGACATGTGAATCACATTTGTTTCTAATTTAAATTAAGTTTTAAAAAATAAGTAAAAATCACCACCTTAATTTTTCAAACACTAACCCAAATATAACACACAAGAAAACACATTGTTTCTGGCAGGAATATGTGAGGACTCATAATACCACTCCAGAGTAAGTAGTTCAGTTATGAATGACTTGTTAAAGATGCACTTGATAGTCAGTGACTGTTGACATAAGTACAGGACCTAAGTTCAAACCTTTGTTCTGACAAAAAAACATTGAACCAGCTCCCAAATTTCTCCTGTAAAGATGTGCCCATATCTATACATATAGTTGTAGTAAAATATTTAAATTCATAAAAATTTTCCAAGGAATAAATGGACACCTTTACCAAACAAATGTAATTATATTTAATAGTGCAACTGGTCATTTCAATACATTATTGGATTAAACATATAGAAGCTCCCCTATGTTAAATAATGAAATAATCATTGCCTACATAACCTCATTCAACCAGACATATGTGTCTGTATCCATCCATCTACTATCCCACCTAATTAACAATTAAATTTTTATTGAGTGCCTAATTATACAGATTTAACAGAAATGCATTAAAGTCTTGGAGGAAGAAATGATTAAATTTACAGATATTATACAGAACAAACTTAGGTATATGCTATTTAACTCAGAAAGTAATTTACACTTTGTAACCAAAATTATACTATCAAACTATTACTATTTTCTCAGGTCCTTCTATAACTGTTTAAAATTGTGATAGCAACAGCTGTCTCTTACAATAACTGAATTATCTCTCTTCTAACCTTTTACAAGTTTCTCTTTCAACATCCAACAAAGGCATGCTCTGCAAAGGAGACAAAAAAACAGGATTGAACTCTACTTATGTTGCTCTTCTAAGACATCCATTGTCTTTTCATTTTTCTTTCACTTAAAAAATACATAAGACGCTTTTCTACAGTTGATTTATTGATTGGGATCTTAGATATTACAATTTTTCTAGAGAGGGGGAGAAGACGAGGGTAGAAGAAGACATGGGGGAGCAGGAAGGTTGAGTCGGGGTAAGACTACAAGAGACCAAGGTGAGAGATACCATAATAGTAGGAGACATTGTAGCTTTGAGGAGACAGCTGACACTCGTGAGATTTCCAGAGATCTATAAGGATAACCAACTGGAAAACTAAGTAATAGTAGAGAGACCACATTAATAGTCACTACCTGATGATAAGGTTGTTCACTACCTTATATGATATGCTAGAACCTTCATCCAGTGACTGATGGAAGCAGAGACAGATAGTCACTGCTAAACACTAAACTGACCCCATGGAACCCAGTGACAGAGATGGAGGACTGATGAGCAAAGGGGTCAAGACCGTGCTGGTGAAACCCACAAAGACAGCTGACTGGACAAAGGGGAGCTTTTGAACCCCAGACTGATGGCTAAGAGGCCAACAGGTGACTGATCCAGACTCCATGAATGTAGTGTAAGTGAGGAGGCCTCAGAAATCTCTGGGGCCTTTGGTAGTAGATTAGTGTTTACCATGACATACAAATGAAATTTGGGAGCCCACTCCACATGCAGGGATGCTCTCTCAGCCTAAACACATGAGGAAGGGCCTAGATCCTGCCCTGTATGAAATGACAGACTCTGGAGAACCCCCAAAGGAGAACCTTACCCTCCCTGGAGAATGATGTGGGGATTGGGTTGGGAGTGGGGGTGGGCATGGGTCTGGTGGAGGGAGAAATGGGGGGAGTTGGGATTGATATTTGAAACTTGCATTTCTCTAATTTAAATATAAAAACCCATAAGACACTATTCTACAGTTGATTATTGATTGGGATCTTGGATCTTGCATTTTTTCTAAAGGAAATATCTTTGATTTACTTAGTAATATTTCTCAGCATCATTTTTTAATTGAACAAATGGAACATATATGGCTGGGCAGTGGTGGCACACTCCTTTAATCCCAGCACTCGGGAGGCAGAGGCAGGCGGATCTCCGTGAGTTCGAGCCAGGCTGGACCGACAGCCTCCAAAACAATACAGAGAAACCCTGTCTCGTAAAAACCAAACAAAGAAAAATGGAAAATATATGGATACTGTCATATTTTTTGACTCACAGATCTAAAACCATGTGCCAGGGTGAAAATGGGTGGAGAGAAAACTCTGATGTATGTTTGTAAGATATGGCTGAAAATATTAGGTATCTTCATGAATATTTGCATTAAGATGATATGAGCTATTTGTGACTCCTGAACAAATACATACACAGACACACATGTGCATTTTCACACACACACACACACACACACACACACACACACACACACACACATGCATACACACACAGGGAAGTCCTCCACTCAGGAAAAAATACACAAAAACAGAAAGTATATCTAATGACAAAGGCAAATAATATAACATTATGTTTGACACATATGACTGGGTAAAGAGGACATAAAAATAGGATTGAAGACATGGAAAAATATTTTCAGAAATGTGTAGTCAATGGTGTCAGATATGAAAGCATATCATTATGCTAAAACAAGCATATGTTGTAGGAGGAAAACAATGCCGCCATTAGCCATGTGACTTACTAGAGGCACATACAGATGAGGTAATAAAAGAGCGCTTTACCACACCGCTAACCACACCCACTTTAGGCATGACTAAAGATGTATACGGATGGACGTAAAGACGTATGCGGATGTAGGCAGTGAACTACATCACTAGCCAGGCCCACTTTTGGGCATGGCTAGGCACGTTATGGGGGAAGGTATAAAACACTGAACAACGGAAGTCTTGGTCTCTTTTTCCGGCTTTCAGCTTCCAGTTCGGCGGCGGAAAACTACTCGGCTCATGTGGGTTACTTGTTTGTTATCTTGTGATTAATTTCTACAGTAAATACTTAGTTTTACTTTCAGTAAGTGTGCCGTTTATCATTACAGCATCAATATGTACCTTGTGTTTTTTGTGGATATGACAACATGAAAACCAGCAGTGATTTGAGAGGAACACTGAAGCAGATTTCAGGAAAAGGAAGCATGTGGGTGAACAAAAGATAGGGAAGGTAATACTGTGTTAGAATATTTGATAGTGGGGTATGTAATTGTATTTAATGGAAAGGGAGATTATTGATGCTACAGTGTTCATATCACCCTTTGCTTGGAAAATATGAGTAGATGATAATTGACTAAGATATGCTATGTGCCAAATAAACAACCCAAAGTCTTAAAAGAAAGACAAACAGTACCATATGAATTTTAACTGTGTGGTATTTGCATTGGAATAAAAGCTTGCTTTTGCTTTGCTATTATTTACCTAAATTACTTATGATAAACCTGTTTATGGCAAAGTTTATTCATGTTCATATTTTTTCATTTTTAATTTCAAAAAAATGCAAGTATATTTTATTTATTTATTTTTCCTTTTGTTAAAAACATTTTTTCTAGTTTTCTTACATACTACATACTTACTGTGGGTTCCCACCCTCTAACTCTTCCCAGTTTCTATCCACATCTCCATCTATCTGGATCTACCTGTTCTGTTCTCATTGGAAAATAGTGTCTTCTCATGGATAACAATAAAATTTAAATAAGATGTAATGGGATAAAACAAAAACTAAAACTTGTGAATAGTGTAAAAACAAACAGAAGGGAAAGAGCACAAGAGAAGCTGCAAGAAACAAAGAACTGCTTGTTCACACACTAAGAAATTACATAAAAAACAACAGTGGAAGCCATAATATATAATAATAGAAGAGGAAAAAAAATAACAAAATATGAGATAATGGGATAAAGGAAAAACCCTGATATGCCATTATGAGATAAGAAATCTCCAATGATATCTTCAAGATCATTTTCTGTTGACCATCTACTACTAGGCATTCAGTCTACTCTTAAAATGTACTTTGTTTCCCTAGTGAGACTCTCCTAGAGAAAAGAACATTTAATGGAGGTTATCAGTCAGAAATTGCTTCTGGGACAGGGAAATGGGCATGTGTCCACTTCTCCTTCCAGTTCTGGGACTTGGTCTGGTGAAGATGGGTGCAGGGCTTCTGTATGCTCCCTCAGTCTCTTCAAGTTCATATTGGTTGAGAGGGTTTTACTTTCTTGGTGTCCTCCATTATCTTGTCATGTTTTCAAGTCTTCTTCACCAGGCCTCCCGGAGTCCAAGGAAAGGGATTTGATGGAGACCTTCCATTTTGTTCTCAATATTCCAAAAAGTCTCATTTCTGGCTCAGTGCATAATATCTAGCTGGGGAGTTTCTGTATCTGCTCCATCTGCTCCAGAAGGATGTTTTATCCAGACAGCTGAGCCAGGCACTGATCTGTGAGTATGACAGATAGTCCTTAAGAGTCAACTTTTTTGTTGTATTTATTAGGTTAGTTTAGTATAGAACAGTACTATTTGGTTTTACCCCAGGACCCTGGGTTCCCTAGTCTCAGCTTCTTGGTTACCCAAGCAGTTTACATTATTGTTTCAACCTATAGAGTGTTCATTAAGTCAAATCATACAGTGGTTGGTTAGTCACACAAGCTTTGAGTCACCATTGCCCTAGCATATGCTTTCATTGTTTTATTCAATACAGCACTGTAGATTAAAGATTTTTGAGGGTGAGTAGGTGTTTATAATCTCCATTAGTAGTGTTCAAAGTACCTTACAATACCACAGATACCTACACAGGGATTAAGATTCTATGAAGTCATAAGATTGAATTCTGTACCATAACATCTGGAATTAGAAGCAACCTAGATATCACTCAACACATGAAGGCATAAAGAAATGCAGCATATTTACACAATGAATTGTCATTCGGCTGTTTTAAAAATGAAATCACAAAACTGGAAAAAATATCATCCTGAGTTATGTAACCCAGACACAGAAAGACTAATGTATTTATTCACTTATATGTGGATGTTAGCTTTTAATTCATTTATAATGAAGGTACAATCCATAGAACAGCATAGGTTAAGTAAAGAGTAAAGAATGACTGGGGGGGACAGAGGGAAATTCTTAGAAAAGAGAAATAGAATGGATAGTTCTGGGTGGATTAGGGTTGACTGGAATAGGTAGTATAAAGTACAGAGACAGAGGGAAGAGAGGGAAAAAGAGGAAAGATGACTAAAGTTAAGGTCTATTTGAGAAGGTATTATGAAAACATAATACAGTAAAGACACCCTAAAATATATACATATATGAGGGCGATATAAATAAAATCAAAATTAATGCAGAGACAGTGCCACAACTAGTCATTTTTGGCATCAAATGAGGTTTCCACAGTAGTATTGGGTTAATATATTTGAGATGTTGACCAAAGACAACCTCCAAACAACTAAGGTTGTTGACAAACCTGTACGTTACTCTCCACAAAAAGACAGAATGTTCCCTTGCTAAAAACAACATGTTTATGTATATAAACATAAAATTTTATGTATATAAAAGCTTCCTTGGTCATCACATGCAATCTTAACTCCCTCACTATAAATTTCCCTTTCCTTAATATGCCAGCCATCTCCCTTAACACTTCAATGCATTTTTATAATCCAGTACATTTAATTATCTCTTCCTATATATACAAGAATATGGTATTGTCAATTGGGGTATAGGAAAAATACTAATGGCTGTCACTGTATCAATTAAAACTGACTTTGTCTCCTTAAATATTCTATGGCAGCCAATAGCTTCTCGTTGTTGGATCAAGCATCAGAAGCCCCAGTTCAATCTGAGCTGGGACTGTCAGTTCTCCTAAGTTGTTCAGGTCTTGGAAAGGTAACCACAGATTCTATAATTTCAGGTAATAGCTTAATCCTGTCTGAAGGCAAGCTTTATACAGTGCTTCTTCTTGTGTTCCTTCTCTTACATTACTTTCTTCCCAATTATGCGATATTTCTTGAGTAATATAGATGGTTCATCTATGGCTGATCACTCAAAGTCACTGCACACTTATTTTGAACATTTGGAAGTTATGAGTTGCTTTCGTGACCATTAAACTGTAATGAAAAGTTCTTCTGACAAAGATTTGAAATAGTATGAACCAATGCGTATACATGTAACTGTTTTAAAAGGAAGATTGATGACAAGGTTATGTATAACATGAAAATGTTTTCTAAGGTCTATGTTTTCCATAGCCATTAGCATTTTGGTGGTCTGAATGGAATGACCCAAAAGCTCATATTGTTGTAACTGTTTGGGAAGGATTAGGCGATAGGGCATTGTTAGAGGAAATGAATTACTGTGGGCCAATTTTGAGGTTGCAAAAGACTTGTGCCATTTCCAGTGGGTTCTTTGACTCCTAATTTTTGATTGATATATAAGCTCTCAACTTCTGCACCAGTCAACATTCCTGTTGTAATGCTTTATGTCATACTGCCATTCCATGATAAACTTTCATCCCTATGGAATCAGAAGCCCAAAATAAAACTTTCTATGAGTTGCATTGGATATGATACATTTTTTACATTAAATATTTTCCATATATTTTTATTTAACTTTTTAAGCATGTCACTTTCAGTTACATCTCCCTCCCCCCTCCCCCAACCCCCAATCCTCCCAACCCATCACTCCCACACCACTCCCCCCCTTCACTCCCCAGGGAGGGCAAGGGCCTCCATGAGGGATTTCCAGGGTCTGTCACATCATCCCGGGAAGGGCCCACGTTCCTTCTCATGTGTCCAGGCTGAGCAAGTATCCATCCATAGGGTATGGGTTCCCAGAGTCCTTCTGTATGCCAGGAATAAATAATGCTCCACTCTCCCAGGTCCCACAGATTGCCAAGGCCGCCTCTCTGTCACCCAGGTTCAGTGGGCATGTGTCTGGCCCCTCAGTCATCAGTCTTGGGTATATGTGTTCCCCCTTGTTTAGGTCAGCTGCCTCTGTGGGTTTGCAAGACCGATCTTGATTCCTTTGGTCATCACTCTTTTTGCAACTGAGTTCCAGGAGTTCAACTGGGTTCACAACTGTGGGTGGCAGCCTCTGCCTCAATCAGCCATTGCATGAGAGTTCTAGGATAGCATAAAAGGTTAGTCATCATTCCCATTATCATGGGAGGGCATTTAAGGTAGCCTTAATGCCAGTTTGTGTCATTCTTGTAGATCTGTGAAGATCTCACTAGTGCCAGATCTCTTCTCCAACTTATAATGGCTCCCTCTTTCCTCATCCTTTTCTCCTCTATCCTCACCCTGGCTCATCCTTCCTGCTCACCCATGTCCTCCTCTCCCCTCCTCTTTTCTCTCTCTCATTCTCCTATCTCTTTCTACCCTCTCTGCCCACACCCCAATCAAGTAAGGAGATTGCATCCCCTAACCCTTCTCTGGGTTACCATGCATATCTCTGTTAGGGTCCTCCCTGCACCCAAGACTCTCTGGAGGTGAGGTTGTGGGTTGGAAATTCCCTGCTCCATGTCTAAAATTCATATATGAGTGAGTACATACCATGCTTGTCTTTTTGTGACTGGGTTATCTCACTCAGGATGGTTTCTTCCAGTGCCATCTAAGGTTATGGAAAGCATATTCCTTAGAAAATATTTTCATGTTATATATAATTATGTCATCAATCTACCTTTTAAAACAGTTACATATATATGCATCGGATCATATTATTTCATGATACCATTTTTTTTTACTGAGTAGTACATTATTGTGTAAATGTACCACATTTTTCTCTATCTGCTCCTAAATTGAGTGGCATCTAGGTTCTTTCCAGGTTCTGGCAATAACAAATAATGATACTATGAACATTGAGTTGATGTCCTTATTGTATGAGGGTACATCTTTTGGGTATATGCCTAAGAGTGGAAATGATGGACCTTGTGGTAGACTGATTTCCATTTTCTAAGGAAACTCCACACTAATCTCCAAAGTGACTATACAAGTTGGCATTCTCATCAGCAGTGGAGAAGTGTGCCCCTTTCTCCACATCCTCTCTAGCATAAACTGTCATTAGTATTTTTGATTTTAGCCATTCTGATAGGAGTAAGATGGTATCTCAGAGTTGTTTTGATTTGCATTTCTCTAATGGCTAAAGAGATTGAGCAATTTCTCAAGTGTTTCTTGGCCATTTTGGACTGCTCTATTGAGAATTCTCTATTTAGTTCTGTACCCCAGTTTTTAATTGGATCCTTTGGTGTTCTGGAGTCTCGCTTCTTGAGTTCCTTGTAAATTTTGGAGATCAGCTGTCTGTCAGATGTGGGGTTTGTGAATATATTTTCCCATTCTTTGGACTTTTTTTTGTTTTGTTGACTGTGTCCTTTGCCTGCAGAAGCTCCTTAGTTTCAGGAGGTCCAATTTATTAATTGTCGATCTCATTGTCTGTGCTGCTGGTGTTGTGTTCAGGAAGCAGACTCTTGTACCAATTCGTTCAAGGGTACTTCTCACTTTCTCCTCTAAGAGATTCAGTATGGCTGATGTTGAGTTCTTTGATCCATTTGGATTTTGTCAAAGGCTTTTTCAGCATCTAGTGAGATGATCATATGCTTTTTGTATTTCAGCTTGTTTATATAGTGGATTGCATTGATGGATTTTCATATGTTGAACCATCTCTGTATCCTTGGGATGAAACCTACTTCATCGTGGTGAATGATTGTTTTGATGCGTTCTTGGATCCGATTTGCCAGTATTTTATTGATTATTATTGCATCAATGTTCATGAGGGATATTGGTCTGAAGTTCTCTTTCTCAGCTGTGTTTTTGTGTGGCTTGAGGATCAAGGTTATTGAAGCCTCATAGAAAGAGTTTGGCAAAGACCCTTCTACTTCTATTGTGTGGAATACTTTGGGAAGAATTGCTTTAAGCTGTTCTTTGAATGTCTGGTAGAATTCTGCACAGAGGCCATCTGCACCTGGGCTCCTTTTGGTTGGTAGATTTTTGATGAATGCTTTTATTTCCATAGGGGTTATAGGTCTATTTGAATTGCTTATCTGTCCTTGATATAATATTGACAAGTGATAGCTATCCAGGAAGGCATCCATTTCCTTTAAATTTTTGAATTTTGTGGAGTACAGGTTTTCAAAGTATGACCTGATGATTCTCTGAATTTCCTCAGAGTCTGTTGTTATGTCTCCTTTTCATTTCTGATTTTGCTAATTTGCATGTTCACGCTCTGCTGTTTGGTAAGTTTGGACAAAGTTTTGTATATCTTGTTGATTTTCTCAAAACCCAATTTTTCTCAACCTTTAACTCTCAGGTAATGACTGTCTTGAGGGTGAGGTGTGTTTCTTGTATGCTGCAGAAGGATGGGTTCTGTCTTCAAATCCATTCTGTTAGCCTGTGTCTTTTTATGGGTGAGTCAAGGCCATTAATGTTGAGAGATATTAATGACCATTGCTTGCTCATTCTTCTTTGATTTGGAATGGTTGTTGGTGGTGGAATTATGTGTGGAATTTCACCCCTTTGTTCTTTTGGCTGTTGGTAGAGAGGGATTCTCTAATGTCTATGTTTTTCTGGTTGTAGTTAACTTCCTTAGGTTTGAGTTTTCCTTCCTAAACTTTCTGTAGGGCTGGGTTAGTGGATACTTATTGCTTGAATTTAGTTTTGTCATGGAATATCTTGTTTACTCCATCTATAGTGATTGAGAGGTTTTCCAGATATAGTAATCTGGGCTGACAACGATGATCTCTTAGTATTGGTAGAATATCTATCCAGGACCTTCTGGATTTCAGAGTTTCCATGGAGAAATCAGGTGTAGTTCTGATAGGTTTGCCTTTAAATGTTACTTGGCATTTTTCCTTAGCTGCTCTTAATATTCTTTCTTTATTCTGTATATTTGGGGTCTTGATTATTATGTGACAAGGGGACTTTTTGTGATCCACTCTATTTGGTATTCTGGAAGCATCTTGTACCTTCATTAGCATGTTTCCTTTATTTTTGTTATTAATATGCTGTTTACTAATAGAAATATGATGACTAAATAATGTAAATAAGTTCTTGATATAAAGGTTTTACCTTATGATATCATAACCAGAAAATTCGAACACATCAACAGAAAAGATACCATTACAACAAAAAATTTAGTGAGATTGCAATATTTAAAATTAGCAAACAAAAATGGTCATTGTGCATTAAAAATGAAAAATAATAAGAATATGTAACAGAAGATCGTTATTTCTATTATTTGTCTGTTTAATCCTTTATGTTTGTTTTCCTGGGTTTTTGTTGGTTTTTTTTTGATTATTTTTTTTAATTTTATTTTCCAGTTTAAATTTAGATAAGAAACAAGGTTGCTTCACAAGTCAGTTCCAGGTCCCTCTCCCATTCCCTCCCTTCCTCCCGTGCCCTCCCCCCCAACCTCCCCCCCGTTATCCCCTCATTTCCCCAGGGAGGGTGAGGCCCTCCATGGGGGTGTGCATAGTCTGTCATTTCATATAGGGCAGGGCCTAGACCCTTCCCCAAGAGTTCAGGGTGAGAGTGCACCTCACATTGTTCTATGGGAGTCCAAAGTCCGTGTGTATACTTGGGATGGGTACTGATCTGCTGCCCAAGGCTCAATAGATTCCCTAGGCCACTTCACTGACACCCAGATTCGGGGGGGTCTTGATCAGTCCCATGCTGGATTCCCAGGCTGATGCCTAGGATTCAAGAGTTAATCTTTGTCTGGTCAGCTGTTTCTGGGGGTTAAACCAGCTCAGTCTTAATCCCTTTGATCATCAGTCCTCCCTCTCTGTTACTGGCTTTCTTGATTTCAGTTCAGTACTTAAACAAGGGAGTCTGCCTGTTCTTCGATCAGCCACTAAATGAAGTTTCTGTTTCCCAGACTCTCCGGCCATAGGATTGTAGGCTGGCACTCACCAGACCTATGTCTAAAATCCATATATGAGAGAGTACATGCCATGTTTCTCTTTTTGTGACTGGGTTACCTCACTCAGGATGGTTTCTCCTAGTGTCATCCATTTGCCTGCGAATCTCATGATTCCATAGTTTTTTTCTGCTGAATAGTACTCCATTGTGTAGATGTACCACAATTTCTCTATCCACCCTTTGGGTGAGGGACATCTAGGTTGCTTCCAAGTTCTGGTAATTACAAATAAAGCTGCTATGAACATAGTGGAACAGACATCTTTGTTGTATGAATGGGCATCTTTTGGATATATGCCTAAGAGTGCAGTTGCTGGGTCTTGTGGTAGGTTTATTCCCATTTTTCTGAGGAATCTCCATACTGATTTCCAAAGTGGCTGAACCAGTTGGCACTCCCACCAGCAATGGAGGAGTGTCCCCCTTTCACCACATTCTCTCCAGCATAAATTGTCATTGATGTTTTTGATTTTAGCCATTCTGACAGGAGTGAGATGGTATCTCAGAGTTGTTTTGATTTCCTTTTCCCCAATGTCTAAGGATGTTGAGCACTTTCTCAAGTGCCTCTCAGCCATTTTAGACTCCTCTATTGAAAACTCTCTATTTAGTTCTGCAGCCCACTTTTTACTAGGGTCCTTTGGTGTTTTGGAGACTTGCTTCTTGAGTTCTTTGTAAATTTTGGAGATCAACCCTCTGTCAGATGTGGGATTAGTGAATATTTTTCCCATTCTGTGGGCTGCCTTTTTGTCTTGCTGACTGTGTCCTTTGCCTTACAGAAGCTTCTCAGTTTCAGTAGGTCCCATTTATTAATTGTTGATCTCACTGTCTGTGCTACTGGTGTTATGTTCAGGAAGCTGTCTCCTGTACCAATTCATTCAAGGGTACCACCCACTTTCTCTTCTAAGAGGTTCAGTGTGGCTGGATTTATCTTGAGGTCTTTGATCCATTTGGAGTTAAGTTTTGTGCATGGCGATAAACATGGATCGATCTGCATTCTTCTACATGCCAGTCTCCAATTATGCCAGCACCATTTGTTGAAGATGCTTTCTTTATTCCATTGTATATTTTTAGCTTCTTTGTCAAAGATCAGATGTTCATACGTGTGTGGGTTAATACCCGGATTTTCAATTCGATTCCATTGGTCTACCTGTCTATTTTTGTGCCAATACCAAGCTGTTTTCAGGACTATAGCTCTATAATAGAGCTTGAGGTCAGGGATGGTGATGCCTCCGGACGTTGCCTTGTTGAACAGGGTTGTTTTGGCTATCCTGGGTCTTTTGTTTTTCCATACAAAATTGATTATTGTTCTTTCAAGGTCTGTGAAGAATTGTGCTGGGATTTTAATGGGGATTGCATTGAATCTGTAGATTGCTTTTGGCAGGATTGCCATTTTTACTACATTGATCCTACCTATCCAAGAGCATGGGAGATCTTTCCATTTTCTGAGGGCTTCTTTAATTTCTTTCTTTAAAGGTTCAAAGTTCTTACGATACAGGTCTTTCACTTGTTTGGTTAGCATTACCCCAAGGTATTTTATGTTGTTCGTGGCAATTGTAAAGGGTGATGTTTCTCTGATTTCTCTTTCAGCCCTTTTATCATCTGTATATAGTAGGGCTACTGATTTTCTTGAGTTGATCTTGTAGCCTGCCACTTTGCTGAAGGTGTTAATCAGCTGTAAGAGTTACCTGGTAGAGTTCTTTGGGTCATTGATGTAAACTATCATATCGTCTGCAAACAGTGAAAGTTTGACCTCTTCCTTCCCAATTTGTATCCCCTTGATCCCCCTTTGTTGTCATATGGCAATAGCTAGAACTTCAAGTACCATGTTGAAAAGGTATGAAGAGAGTGGACAGCCTTGTTTTGTTCCTGATTTTAGAGGACTTGTGTTGAGTTTCTGTCCATTTAGTTTGATGTTGGCTGTTGGTTTACTGTATATAGCTTTTATTATGTTTAAGTATGTCCCTGTTATCCCAGATCTCTCCAAGACCTTTATCATGAAGGGGTGTTGGATTTTGTCAAAGGCTTTTTCAGCATCTAGTGAGATGATCATGTGATTATTGTTTTTCAGCTTGTTTATATGGTGGATTACGTTGATGGATTTTCGTATGTTGAACCATCCCTGCATCCCTGGGATGAAACCTACTTCATCGTGGTGAATGATTGTTTTGATGTGTTCTTGGATCCGATTTGCCAGTATTTCATTGAGTATTTTTGCATCAATGTTCATGAGGGATATTGGTCTGAAGTTCTCTTTCTTGGTTGTATCTTTTTGTGGCTTGGGGATCAAGGTTATTGAAGCCTCATAGAAAGAGTTTGGCAAAAACCCTTCTGCTTCTATTGTGTGGAACACTTTGAGAAGAATTGGTATAAGCTGTTCTTTGAATTTCTGGTAGAATTCTGCACTGAGGCCATCTGGACCTGGGCTTTTTTTGGTTGGGAGACTTTTGATGACAGCTTCTATTTCCATAGGGGTTATGGGTCTATTTAAATTGCTTATCTGTTCTTGATTTAGTTTTGGCAATTGATAGCTGTCCAGGAAGTCATCCATTTCCTTTAAATTTTTGAATTTTTTGGAGTACAGGTTTTCAAAGTATGACCTAATGATTCTCTGGATTTCCTCAGAGTCTGTTGTTATGACCCCTTTTCATTTCTAATTTTGTTAATTTGCGTGTTCACTCTCTGCTATTTGGTAAGTTTGGACAAAGGTTTGTCTATCTTGTTGATTTTCTCAAAGAACCAACTCTTCGTTGCATTGATTCTTTGTATTGTTTTCCTGGTTTCTACTTTATTGATTTCAGCCCTCAATTTGATTATTTTCTGGCGTCTACTCCTCCTGGGGGAGTGTGCTTCTTTGTGTTCTAGAGCTTTCAGCTGTGATGTTAATTCTCTGGTATAACTGTTCTCCTGTTTCTTCATGTGAGCACTTAGCGCTATGAATTTCCCCCGTAGCACTGCTTTCAAAGTGTCCCATAGGTTTGGGTATGTTGTGCCTTCATTCTCATTGAATTCGAGGAAGTCTTTAATTTCTTTTTTTATTTCCTCTTTGACCCAGGGATGGTGCAGTTGAGCATTATTCAATTTCCATGGGTTTGTAGGTTTTCTGCAATTTGTGTTGTTGTTGAATTCTAATTTTAAAGCATGGTGGTCTGATAAGATGCATGGAGTTATTCCAATTTTTTTGTAGCTGCTGAGGGTTGATATGTTGCCAAGTATGTGGTCGATTTTTGAGAAGGTTCCATGTGGTGGTGAGAAGAAGGTATATTCTTTTTTATGTGGATGAAATGTTCTATAGATATCTGCTAATCCCAGTTGGGTCATTACTTCTATTAGACCTTTTGCTTCTTTGTTGAGTTTCTGTTTGGTATTCCTGTCTAGTGGTGAGAGTGGTGTGTTGAAATCTCCCACTATAACTGTGTGGGGCTTTAGATGAGAATTAAGTTCTAATAATGTTTCTTTAACGAATGTGGATGCCTTTGTATTTGGGGCATAGATGTTCAGGATAGACACTTCGTCTTGGTGGGTTTCACCTGTGATGAGTATGTAATGACCTCCTTCATCTCTTTTGATTGATTTTATTTTAAAGTCTAGTTTGTTAGATATTAGGATTGCTATCCCTGCTTGTTTCTTGGTTCCATTTGATTGAAAAATTTTTTCCCAACCTTTAACTCTCAGGTAATGTCTGTCTTTAAGGGTGAGGTGTGTTTCTTGTATGTAGCAGAAGGAAGGGTTCTGTCTTCGAATCCAATCTGCAAGTCTGTGTCTTTTTATGGGTGAGTTAAGGCCATTAACATTGAGGGATATTAATGACCAATGATTGCTCATCCTTCTTCGATTTGCGATGGTTGTTGTTGGTGGAATTATGTGTGGAATTTCACCCCTTTGTTCTTTTGGCTGTTGGTAGAGAGGGATTCTCTAATGCTTATGTTTTTCTGGTTGTAGTTAGCTTCCTTGGGTTGGAGTTTTCCTTCCAAAATATTCTGTAGGGCTGGGTTAGTGGACACATATTGCTTGAATCTAGTTTTGTCATGGAATATCTTGTTTTCTCTGTCTATAGTGATTGAGAGCTTTGCCGGGTATAGTAGTCTGGGCTGGCATCCATGGTCTCTTAGTGTAGGTAGAATATCTATCCAGGACCGTCTGGCTTTCAGCGTTTCCATGGAGAAATCAGGTGTAGTTCTGATAGGTCTGCCTTTATATGTTACTTGACCTTTTTCCTTAGCTGCTCTTAATATTCTTTCTTTATTCTGTATGTTTGGGGTCTTGATTATTATGTGGCGAGGGGATTTTTTTTTGTGGTCCACTCTATTTGGTGTTCTGTAGGCTTCTTGTACCTTCATTGGCATGTCTTTCTTAAGGTTGGGAAAGTTTTCTTCTATGATTTTGTTGAATATGCCTTCTGCCCCTTTGAGGTGGATTTCTTCTCCTTCTTCTATACCTATTATTCTTAGGTCGTTTCATGGTGTCCCATATTTCCTGGATGTTTTGTGTTAAGGATTTGTTGGATTTAAGGTTTTCTTTGGTTGATAAATCCATTTCTCCTAGCGTATCTTCAACACTTGAGATTCTCTCTTCCATCTCTTGTATTCTGTTGGTAATGCTTGTATTGGTAGTGCCTGACTGTTTGTCCAGCTTTTCTATTTTCTGCCTTTCTTCAGATTGTGTTTTTTTAAATGACTCTATTTCAGTTTTCAACCCTTGCAGTGTTTGCATTGCTTCTTGCAATTTTCTGTTTATCTGTTCGTCCGTTTGTTGCCTTTTATGAATATTTTGGTTTGTTCTTTCTTCCATTTCTTGCATTTTTTGGTTTGCTTTTTGTTCCATTTCTCGCATTTTGTGCTTTGTTTCTTCTTCCATTTCCTGCCTTTTTTGGTTTGTTTCTTCTTCCATTTTTTTCATTTTTTGGTTTGTTTTTTCTCCCATTTCTTGCATTTTTTGGTTTGTTTTTTCTTCCATTTCTTTGAGGGATTTTCCAATATCCTCTTTCAGGGCCTCTATCATTTTCATGAAAGTGCTTTGTCCGCATTGGAATGTTGGGGTCCTGCTGGTGTGGAGTCTCTAGAATCTGGCAGTGTCATATTTGTTTTTCTGTTGCTGACTGTGTTTTTATATTGTCTCTTTCCCATCTCTTCTAGTGGGTGCAGAAAGAGCCCCTTACTGGTCTGGGGACCAGAGTTCCTTTTTGGTGGGTGCTAGCAAGTCCAATAATCTGGTGGTTCTTCTATTCCTTGTGCGAATGCTGGTCCCGTGGGTGGAGAAGAACAGGAATCTGGGGTGCTTATCATCTTACCTGGTCCCCTGGACCCTATGCTGGGTCCTGTTGTACTTGATCCAGAACAGCTACTCCCCTGGTCTCCCTGGGTCCTCTGGTTTCCTGGTCTCGTTGGTGGGAGAGAAGACCTGGGGTCTGGGTGCTTGGCTCCCGCCAGGATTGGGAGCTCTGTGCAGGTCCCAGGCGATCTGCAGGCACTGAAGCACAAGCCGGGAAGCCGGCCTGTTTACCTGATGCTGCCCGAGGAACAGCTGCTTCCCTGGACTCCCAGCCTCCTCTCCTTTCCTGGTCTCGTTGGTGGGAGAGAAGTCTATCTGGAGTCTGGGGTGCTTGGCTCCCGCCGGGATTGGGTGCTCTGTGCAGGTCCCAGGCGATCTGCAGGCACTGGAGCACAGGCCAGGAAACCGGCCTGTTTACCTGATGCTGCCCGAGGAACAGCTGCTTCTCTGGACTCCCAGCCTCCTCTCCTTTCCTGGTCTGGTTGGTGGGAGCGAAGATCTGGAGTCTGGGGTGCTTGGCTCCCGCCGGGATTGGGAGCTCTGTGCAGGTCCCAGGCGATCTGCAGGCACCGGAGCACAGGCCTGGAAGCCGGCCTGTTTACCTGATGCTGCCCGAGGAACAGCTGCTTCCCTGGACTCCAGCATGTCTTTCTTAAGGTTGGGAATGTTTTCTTCTATGATTTTGTTGAATATGTTTTCTGCCCCTTTGAGGTGGTTTTCTTCTCCTTCTTCTATACCTAGTTTTCTTAGGTTTGGTCTTTTCATGGAGTCCCATATTTCCTGGATGTTTTGTGTTAAGGATTTGTTGGACTTAAGATTTTCTTTGGTTGATATATCCATTTCTCCTAGTGTATCTTCAACACCTGAGATTCTCTATTCCATCTCTTGTATTCTGTTGGTAATGCTTGTATCAGTAGTACCTGACCATTTGCCCAGCTTTTCTATTTCCAGCCATTCTTCAGATTGTGTTTTTTTTATTGTCTCTATTTCAGTTTCAACCTTTGCACTGCTTGCATTGTTTGTTGCAATTTTCGGTTTATTTTTTTTGTCCATTTGTTGCATTTTATGAATTTTTGGTTTGCTTTTTCTTCCATTTCTTGCATTTTTTGGTTTGCTTTTTCTTCCAGTTCTTGTATTTTTTGTTTGTTTTTGTTTCTTCCATTTCCTGTCTTATTTGGTTTGTTTCTTCTTCCATTTCTTTCATTTTTTGCTGTTTTTTTCTTCCATTTCTTGCGTTTTTTGTTTTGCTTTTTCTTCCATTTCTTGCATTTTTTGTTTGTTTCTTCATCCATTTCTTTGAGGGATTTTCCTATATCCTATTTTAGGGCCTTTATTATTTTCATTAAGGTGGTTTTAAGGTCATTCTTTTCTGCTTCATTTACATTGGAATGTTGGAGACTTGCTGGTGTGGAGTCTCTAGAATCTGGTGGTGTCATATTTGATTTTCTGTTGCTGAGTGTGTATTTGCATTGTCTCTTTCCCATCTTTTCTTCTGGTGGGTGCAGAAAGAGCCCCTTACTGGTCTGGTGGTCAGGGAACCAGAGTTTCATTTGGTGGATGCTAGCAAGTCCAATATTCTGGTAGTTCTTCTATTCCTCGTCCTCATTCTGGTCCCATGGGTGGAGAAGAAGACCAGGAATCTGGGGCGCTTAGCCTCCCACCTGGTCCCCTGGTCCCTTTGCTGGGTCTGCTGGTTTCCCGGTTTTGCTGGTGGAGGAGAAGACCTGGAATCTGGCGTGCCTGGTTCCTGCTGGGACTGGAAACTCTGTGCAGTTCCCAGGAGATCCCCAGGCACTGGAACACAGGCCCAGATGCAGGGCCTGTTTTACCTGGTCGTGCCAGAACAACTGTTACCCTTCACTTTCTTCTATACCTATTATTCTGAGATTTGGTCTTTTCACTGTGTCACATATTTCCTGGATATTTCGTGTTAAGAATTTGTTAGATTTAAGACTTTCTCTTGTCAATGAATCTATTTCCACTAGTTTATCTTCATTGCATGAGATTCTGTCTTCCATCTCTTGTATTCTGTTAGTTCTGCTTGCATCTGTACTTCTTGATTGCTTTTTCAGCCTTTTGAATTCCAGGATTACCCCAGTTTGTGTTTTTCTTATTGTCTCCATTTCAGTTTTCCAGTCTTGAACTGTTTGAGTTCTTTCCTTCATCTGTTTGATTGTTTTTTCTGTGGTTTCCTTGCTTTCTTTAGGAGACTTGTTTATTTCTTGCATTTTCTTGCATTGTGTTTTCTTCCATTTCTTTAATGGATTTTCTCATAACCTCTTTGAGGGACTCTATCACTTTCAGGAGGTTGTTGTAAAGGTCCTTCTTTTCTGTTTCATCTGTGTTGATATGTTCAGGTCTTGCTGGTGTACTGTTGCTAGACCCTGGTGGTGTCATACTGGCTCCTCTGTTGTTGGCTGTGTTTTTATATTGCCTTCTTTCCATTCTTTCTTTCAGTGGGAGCTCATGGGGTCTCTTCCTCTCCTTAAGCACTGGGAAAAGACAGGAAGACACCAGTGTGGGCAGACTCAGGATGATCCTTCCTGGAGGCACAGACAGAAAACTTCCAGGGAGATGGAGCCAGGGATATAGGGAGTTGTGGCTCAGAGCAGGGCCTCCACTCACCTTAATCACCAGGACAGGACCAGAAGGCACTAAAGACTGAGGTGTAGGCAGACTCAGGGTGGTCCTTCCTGGAGGGGCAGGTCTTCTGTAGGCACAGAAAATGCCCAAGGAGATGGAGCCAGGGATGTAGGGAGTTGGGGTTCAGAGCATAGCCCCCACTCACCTTAAGCACTGGAAAAACATGATACATTTTTCATACCAATAGAAAATTAGCTAGTGAAGAACTAGTTAACGGGCAGTAGGATATTGCTGTAGTAAGCCTGACTGTACTACTTTCTGAAATAATGTTGAAAATTGGAATTTTGGACCAGAAATATTGTTGAATACTGTATGCAGGACTTAGGAGCCCAAAAACAAGTGCAGAGAGCCATGGAAACAGCGAGACTCATTTCAAGCATTTGACACGGAGGCTATAATAGTAACAAGTATAGGGAATGTGACTGATTTCTGCCCTTGTCCCAAGAATTTGTCTGAGGCTAAGTAAAAAGTAATTAATTAATATCTGTGATGGATATTGTTAACACACCTCAAACCTAAAGAAGAAACTGATTTTTCACTACCATAAATAGTCTCAACTATTTATGTACACTGGCAGGTACATCTCAGGTGGTATGTAATTAGCACATAATTCCTTGTCCAGTTCTGGTCAAGACCACTATTGACTTTTCTGCTTGTGGTGGTTTGAGTGATAAATTTCCCCTGCTGACTTGAGTATTACAATACTTGTTTCTAAGATGGGGGAGAGGTGCTGTGTGAGGAGTTCAGGTAATTCATCACAGGAGGCAAGATTTTTTAGTTTACAACCTCATCCCAAATCAACTTTATTTTGCCTTTGCTTTTATTGTGGGTGAGTATGTGAACTCTCATCTTCCTTCTGTAACTACAATGCCTGAGGCTTGCTGCCAGATTTCCCAGTCATAATGGATTCTTACACTTTTGGAATCAAAGCCCAAATAAAATATCCTTCCCTAAGTCATTTTGATCATAATGTTTTATCGAGAAACAGAAAAGTCGATAAATATTCCCCAGCTTGACTAACATTTCCCAGATCCATAATAGCTGATAATATTTGATAGGATTTGGCAGGATGATACAAGAGAAAAAGTAGGAGTGGAATATTGATTTCTGTGGGGAGATAGTGGGTCAGAAACAGAACAGTAAAAATAAGCTGCCAGTTAAACCCCAAGTTTACACAAAACAAAATTCTTATCTTTAGGTTTCACTACTAAGTCATTGTTGCTCTCTCTCTGAGCTACAGTCCCAACCAGAACATCACTCTAGTTAGGGGGGATTTGTCTAGAATGCTATCACTTAACTTTTGGTATTAAGATAACTAAGTTGATAGCTGGCTATTTGAGACCTTGCATCACTTTTGATTAGATATTTAAAAACTAATAGTTAACAATCTCTGAAATCATTTGAAGAAGGGGAAACTCAGCATAGCAAACTGGGAATATTGCCTAAATGTGGGAATTAAGATGGCAGTGAAGTAAGTATGAGATTGATAGAATAATTTAGTTTTAAAAGAGAGGGGTAGAAGAGGAGGAGAGAGGAGGTCATGGGGAAGCCAGAAGGTTAAGTTGGATGTAGAATAGAGGAGAACACGATGAGAAATACCATAATAGAGGGAGTCATTATATGTTTGAGGAGAGATCTGGCACCATTGAGATCTCCAGAGATCTACAAGGATGACACCAACTGGCAAAATAAGCAATAGAGGAGAGACGACCTTAAATGCCCATCCTGGATAATGAGTTTGATGGCTACCTTACATGCAATCCTAGAACCTTCATCCAGTGACTGATGGAAGCAGAGGCAAACACCCACAACCAAACATTGTATTGAATCCCTGGAACCCAGTGACATAGAGGGAGAAGTGATGAGCAAAGGGGTAAAGAATGGGCTGGTGAAACCAGCAGAAACAGCTGACCTGAACAAGGGGGAGGTTCTTGGATCCAAGACCCAAAGCTTGGAGGCCAGACCCCCTGAATTTGGTTGTCAGTGAAGACACCTGGGCAACCTATGGGGCACTGGGCAGTAGATCAGTATTTATCCCTGCCATACAAATGGACTTTGTGTGTCCATACCACAAAGAGGGATGTTCTCTTAGCCTGGACTGTTGGGGGAGGGCCTAGGCCCTGCCCTAAATGAAATGACAGACTCTGGACATCCCCTCCAGGGAAGGGAGTGGGAATAGGGTGGGGAACTATGGTGGCTGGTGGGGGAATGCAAGAGGAGGGGAGAGAAAGGGAGCTGGGATTGACATGTGAAGCAGTATTGTTTCTAATTTTAAAAAATTTAATTAATAAAAAATAAAAAAGAGACAAATCAGTGCACTTCAAAAATAATTAAGCATTATCTTCTTGACATAGCAACATCACTTATGAACTCACAGTGGTAGGTGCAGTATACTGGAGAGTGGAGATTTTATTTTCAAATTGACATCAGTTAGAGTCATTTGGTGAGAGGTGAATCCCATTGAGAAAAAAATTCCAGAACATTGGAGTGTAGGCAAGTCAATAGAACATTTTCTTAAGGGAGGGATCATTTCACTGCGTACAAGTAATACTCCTGTATGGATGGTCCTGGGTTGTATGATATAGAAGAGTAAGCAAGTCAAGGAAAACAAACATATATGATGTGTTCCTCCATGGCCTCTGTTGTTTCATTTCCTGCCTACAGGTCCTGTCTTAAGTCCCTGCCCTGAATTCACTTCATAATGGATTATAAATTATAAGATGAAATTTCTTTTACATGTTGCTTTTGTTCATGAAGTTTTATCATAACAGTAGATATCTGATTAAGACACACAAGCACAAATCTTTGAAAAGTCCAACCTAGAGCAAATGAAAACATTGAAATAGGAGTTGTGTACATAAAACATAAATGAGCCCCAAAATGTGGACAATTTTTAATTGTTAGTTGCTGAAAAAAATCATGATTTTTTCTCTTGGAGTAAATACATCTCCAAAAGAAAATGACACAGCTAAGAACATTTCCACAACACAGATTAGTCTCAAAGGATATTTTTGTAAAGGCCAGAAAGTTGAATGAATAGGGAAAGGGTATTTAGAGAGAATACGATCGTAACATTTTGTACAAAAATTACCAAGTAACTAATAAAATTTTATAGTGAAGAAAAATAATCAAGCATAAACTGTTCATTGAAGGAGTACTAATTGTGCTGTTTAGTGGCAAGGCAATGAGTGCAGATGCTTTGCATGGAAAAGAGTCAAAGAACTAAAGTAAAAAATCTGGTTAAACTTATCAACTGACTGTTCTGATGCTATTAAAACATCCAAAGGGAATACTTATTGTAACATTTCATAGATGGTTAAAATACAGTTCTGGACTGTTTGATCAATTATTGGGTTAAGTTAATCGTGTTTCATGGTTATAAAATATAAATTTATTAATGTTTACTTTTTGTTTCTCCAAGAGGCAATAGTTGGTACCAGCAAACACAACACTTACTTGCCTTCAAGTTATGAGATAAATATATATGTATGTTGACCATTTAATCAAATAATTTTATGTTTACAGACACCACTTAAAATCCTTTCACAGAAGGAAAAATCATCAAATTAAATGTAGGAATTCTTATACTACTAAGGCTGCCTGGCATAGTGAATGCATATTTTGTTACATTTTGGGGATTAAAAAAATTGAATCTTTATAGAAAATATGATTTTCAGTGTATATCACATTATGGGAAAAAGAAACTTGAAAATAACAAAAAGAAAGTAAGAATTTTTCTTAAGATGTACTTTAGGTACGTAATTAAAAATGAAGCATAATCATGAGTCGTTTGAGAAATAGTGTGACACCATCTGTGAGAAAAACAAAAGAGGATGATTAACATGCATTATTTACTTGTTCAAGGGTTGCATTTCCTTGTGTGGTGTGATATACTGAGTACAGCAAAATGTTAAAACACATTTTATAAATATTTAAATATTAAATCCACTGAATCAAAACTTTTACATTACATGTCAATGCTGTTACAAGATAAAATTTAAAGAATAACTTATTAACATATGCAGACCCACACATACACATATTTTATGTATATCACATATACATATATTTTTGTCATGTATGCATACATATGTAATTATATATATATATATATTATTTCCAATATATATGATATAGTTCCAAAATGGCACAAAGTCCCTTTTTTCTAATGCACCAATGATATAGAGCAACATTGTAAGATATGTTCATTGAGAATATAGATTTTTTGTTTTAATTATTAATTTGAACTGATTTTGATGTTGGTGAGATGACATCTCAAAATGAAGACTCTGTGCCATAAATGATTGATTTGCAGGAAGACAGTCTTTCTTTCCTTACATTTATTTTGTATCTTGCCTAGAGGCTCTGAAATAATTATATATATATGTATATATATATAATTTACATCATTACACAGAAAAGCTTAAGTAGCTAAAGTTTTTAAGATGTAACTTGGTATATTATTCTTAATTAGAGCACAAAGTTTTCATCAGTAATTAGGTATTTTTGTTATAGTAAGTGATAAAAGGACATCAGGTTATTGATCAAATTGGGAAAACCTGTTGCAGTTGTTTTACAATAAGTCCGACTAACGTAAAGTAAACTGGAAGTTACCAACTCCCATTGTTCCAAAGATTGAGTCAACTGTGTAGATGACAGCTTGCTTTTTCTTCTTCAGAACTCCTTACTTAGTTTTCTATCAAATTAACTACAGATGGTAACAAAATCTGTGAACTATTGAAACAAATTCATTCTTTATATGAACTGTTAATTTTTGAGATAAATTAATCTTTATTTAAGACCTTGATGTAACATCACCTCTGCTGGTGTAACTGGATTTTTACACTTCTTCCTTGTCTTCAGTAATAATGAGTGTGCAAGTACATGAAATTTGCTTCCAATCAGTTTTAAAAGATTCAACTTGCTTTATGTGTGTGTTTGTGTTTGTTTATACAGTTTTGCTCATTTTCCTTAGTATTATAAGTTAAAATACATATCCAGAATATGTAGGTTAACTTATTCAAGCCACAAAATCTAACATTAATATTATAAAAAGAAAAATACACATTAGTCACATAAATAATGGCACAGGCTAGTATAGGAGCAAGGCAATCTTACTGGTGAACAACTGTCATGTCCAATATAAAACAAGATTTATTTTGTAAATTAATACCCGGATACTTACTGAGAACGAATAGTTGTACAAAAAAGTTGTCTTTCTCAGGGTTATAACAGTGATGTTAAAATAAATTAGTATGCCCTTAATAATGGGCCTCAAATTGATAGTCAAAATGATGCCTCCTCAAGGAATACTAGTCATTGTATTTTGTTACAGCAGAAAGAGAATTAACAATAATACATACTATGATATAGTAATGATGGTTTATAACTAACTACATTTCTATAGTTTAACACAAGGCTTTTCAATATATAGAACTACATGAAATTTGAAGAATATTCTGTAAAACACTTCTGTGTTTATAAGGAATTCAATGTTCTTGACAGTCCTTCCTTTCTTTTTGCTCCATGATTTATACAGATGCATATACATTCTACACTGTTTATTAAATTGCTAATATGATCTGACTATTTTGCTACAAGTTGTCAACTACATATGTACTATTAACAAAGTAAATGTTTGAATTTATTACTGAAAAATTTTATAAAGGAAATGGTTTCATTTGGTTAGACAAGAATTTTCAAAGATGGGAAGAAAAATTTAAATTTAATACAATAATATAGAGAGATGAAGAGAAATGAAAGGCAGCTTCTATGTAGAACAAACAAATCTCACCCCCAGCTGTGTAGCAGACCACCTGCTGTGGCCTCTCCTCACTCTGCCCCCATTCCCAGGGAACTAAGCAGATCTTGTTAGAACAACCTGCTTTCCTCTCTATTGTGTATCCAGAGGTGAGCTCCCAATTCATAGAACCACATTTTACCTTAACCTCAAGTGGCTAGTGTATCAGGATCAGAAAATAAATTTCCTACCAGGCAATAAACAGGCACCACATTCTCAAAAGAATGAGACGGAGACAGAAAGCAAAGAACAAAACTCCACCCAACCAAGACAAGGTCAGTTATCAGCAACTAAATTTAAAATCTTCCCAAACCTAGATTCCTAAATGCTACTGAAAAACACAATCAGTAACAGTCAAAATAATATGTCTCTATTAGAGTTCAGCAACACTACCTCAGCAAGTCCTGAGTATTCCAACTTAGCTGTAGCACAAGAAAAAGAACTTAAATAGCTTTATGTGTATTATAGTGGTTTTTAAGAGGAAATGAACAAATCTTTTAAAGAAATATGTGAAACACACACACACACATATACACACAGAGAGTGATAATAGAATCAATATAGAAAACCCAAACTTAGAAAAATGAAAACTGTTAACACTCAAACAGGAACTTCAGAAGCAAGCCTTACCAAAATAATACAAAAGGGAGAACAGAAAATCTCATGTATTCAATGCACAATAAGCAAAATACATTAAAATATAAAAAATTCTAACACAAAATATCCAGAAAATCTGAGGCACTATTAATAAACCAAATCTAATAATAATAGGAATGAAAAAAGGAGGAAAAAAGATCAAAGGCACAGAAAAATATTTCAATAAAATTATAACAGAAAATTTCCCCACCCTGAAGAAAAAGATGCCTATCAAGGTATAAAAAGCATATAGGACATTTTTATAGTTTGAAAAACAATAGCCCCCAAAGAGAGTGGCATTATTAGGAGGTGTGGCTTTATTTAAGTGGAGTGAACTTATTGGAGGAGCTGTCACTCTGGGAGTCATCTTACAAGTCTCATATGGTCAAGTCACACCCAGTATCTCACACCACATCCTGGTGTGTGAGTCAAGGTGTAAGAACTCTCAGCTCCTTTTCTAGATCCATGTCTGCCTGCATGCTGCCTTCCTTCCTACCATGATGATAATGAACTAAACTTCTGAACAGTAAAAGAGCAACAACAATTTTATATTTTCCTTTATAAGAGTTGCCAGGGTCATGTTGTTTCTTCACAGCAGTAGAGGGAGGAAAAAAATGTAATCAGGATATATTACCTAAGACAAAACTATTTTTCAATAAGAGGAAAATAGTATTTTAAGAAGCAGAAGAACAAAATTGCAGACATCATGTTTTGTTAGAAAACTAAAAGGAAAAAGGAAGCCTATCAACAGCCAAAGAATAGACAAAGGCCTGATGTAACAGGAAATGATAATTTAGAAAAATATTCATATTTTTCCAATTAGTTTACAGTAAAGCTATAAAGACATTCAATAGATAACAGTCTTTTTAATTAAAAATATTTAAGGAAAGAGTTATTTAATTAGAAAAAATAGCCTCTCACTTTATACTTGCACAATGCTCAAATGTTAGCTTAAGATATATCAAGGTCTTAAAAAAAACTTAAGATTTTCCTACCTCAAAGTTAAAATACGTGTAAAAACTTTTATGAACTTGAATTGGGAGGGAATATGTCTATTTATATTATTTATTTTTTCATTCATCTTATAATTCAGCACACAGAATAAGGTACTTTATTATAAAATTTAATGTTACCATTACATGTTACTCTTTTTCGCTCTTTTCTGCTCCTATCTCTCCTTTTTACCACTTGTTACTTCTCTTCCTGTTGTATATGATATTCCTTTCTACATTAAACAATGATATACTTACTGCATCCTATTTCTTTCCTCTAGTTCCACCCTTAAGTTGTCTTCTTACTCTCTAAGAAACTTAACCTTTCTAGTTTCATGAAGTGTAGAAGAACACACACACACACACACATCTTTAACTGCAACAATCAAACAAAACATCTAGGGATTAATACATAGCCATAAAATGGAAGGGAATGATACCTAAAACAACTTTAGGGAACTTCAAATAAATCATTTGTAACAACCATCACAACAAAAAAGGTATCTTCTGTGGCTAGAGAGGTAACTTAGCAGTTAAGAACACTGATGCTTTTGCAGATGACCTAGATTCAGTTCCCAGCACTCATATTATGGCTAAGAACCATCTGTCCCTCCAGTTTCAGAGGATCTGATAACCTCTTTTGGGAACCTCTGAAAATGCACATACCTGGTGTACAGATACACATGCTGACAAAACACCCACATACATGAAAACATAGCAAAACTCTTAAAAAAACATTCAAAGTGTGAAAATACAAAAGCATTCATACTTTATTTCAACTTGAAATGATGTTATACCATAGAAAATTGTGTTTATAATTTTATTAATTCTTTGAGAATTTTATATAATATGTTTGATCTTATACACTGCTTCCTATTTCTCAGATCCATGTCTAGTCACATACTGCTCATATATTCTTGGTTGTCTGTCTTCACCCAGAGCATAGTTTACTTACAAGGAGCTACACTCTAAAATAAGGAGGATGCAGTACATCAAGCTTGAAATCAACTCCAGTGTTCCAGCCATCAATTAACAACAGCACATTGGACTTCATGCCTTCTACCCTCTTCATTCTGGTGTATTGCCTTACAAGAAGTTGCCCAAGTTTTGTGCAGGCTTTCACAACCTCTATGACTCCATTCATGCAGCTATCTTGCTGTGCAATGTTTGGATCTTAATAGGGCATTTATGTAGCACCCTGATTTAAAGTCTTGAGTTCATTGCAGAAAAAGAAGCAGAAGATTTTAAGGTACAGAAAAATAGATGACTACGTGGAAACAGTATTTTCCAGAAAAAATGGGGTTATTGCTCATATGGACTCAGTGATTTCAACAGCATGGAATAGGCCAGGGAAAACTGTCACCAGACAAAATTCCATCACCAGGAACCACTGTGATTATATGGCCCTATACCTAGCTGAAGAACAATTAGCAACTCATAGCTTCTGTGGGAATGGGAGTCTGTGCTCTTTAGGGAAAAACTCTGGTAACTTGACTGTTTTGCTTGGTCCCATTGAGCACACGGGCTGGACCTAGTGGGTTCTAAAATAAAATGATGACATAGGTTGCACAGGTAGGAAACATAGAATGGATCTAAGAAGATTTGGGGAAAAGGATGAATATGATCAAAATGGTTTGTATGAAATGCTCAATATTTAATAAAAATAAAAAGAAATACAAGCACACACATACACAAAAAATGAAAATAGAGTACCCAAGTCATTAATTATACCAACGTGTATTATTTAACTAAAAAATAACTTTTTTACAGAGATCAATTTATAAAAAAATGAAGATTATCATTAAAATTCATGTTGTAGGTACAATATCTAATTTTGGGGGAAGGTCTAGGCCCTACCCTGCGTGAAATGATAGACTCTGGAAATCCTCCATGGAGGGCCTCACCCTCCCTGGGTATCAGAGTGGAGACTGGGTGGGGGACTAAGGGGTCTGGTGGGGGAGCAGGGGAGGTGGAGACATAGAGGGAGCTGGGATTGACATATGAAGTAAACTTGTTCCTAACTTAAATAAAACAGGAAGAAAAAAATAATTGTATATAAAATCAAGCTCATGTTTACTTTATTTCAGTATAGTTAATCTTACAGTGTTTAAAACATGAAGCATTATTTCTCTTTCATGTTTTTATTGGCTGTGTGTAATTTATGGGGAATTATACAAAATAAAATATTTTATTATTTTATTTTATTATACAAAATAAAATATTATACAAAATAAAATATTCTTTATCTATTTTCTGTTTTAATATTTAGGATTTTTCCAGACATCTTGTTTTCTTATGTTTCTCCTCTCAAATAGTAACCTGTGAGACTTACACTGACTTCAATTAACTATAACCAAAGTTGGCCTTGACATTTTATTCCAAATGGTGGAATTAGTATATGTATCATGCCATACCTGGTACCAGTAAGAAAAATTTTACCAAATTAGTTCACAGTGATCATGTTTAGATTTCACCGAGGTAAGTCAGTGATGCAAATATCAGATTTAATGTGTTGAGAATAATATACTTTTCCAGAGTATGGAAATCTATGAAATATGTTCTTTTTGTGCTTAGCTTTGGAAAATATTGAAAAACACTTCGTTGTATTTTACTTATTTGCAGTACTGGAGAAAAGAATTATATTTTTCTGCAACCTGGTATCAAATAAATTGTAGTCCATGTGCTAATAATAAGTTAATATTTTTCTACTAAGTTAATCTACGAAGTTAATATATTAAGTTAAATGTGTATTTTAATGCAGCCACGTTCATTGAAAGTAGCATTAACTTTATTCCTCAAGTCATTTATGCCTGAGGATATCATAATAAAAACCATAAGTCATTTCATAAAGAAATGAAGGTAAAGAAATATTTTGGCTTTTTGTCTCTTTCAAATTTATTAAGTATAATTGATACAAAAGCATTCTAGCAAAACAACGATGGATGTTTGGAAACTTGATAACATTGTTAGGTTTGTATGCAGCTCATAGGAATATTTTCATGGTTTATTTTGTAAAAAATTTAAAATGAAAACACACTTTCAAAACTGAAAAACTTGGATTCTTTTGGTAAGTGATCTCTTACTTTTCATTGTTTCTATTTTGAAACAAAATTCATACCTAAAAATTACTAGTACCAACTTTTCACTCTTGTGATTACCTTCCTACATATGTTAGTGTAAACACTGAGGATTTTTGTACTTTGCTGTTCACAATACAGACTTCATGTGAAAATCATTTCCCAGCACAGTCCTATGACTTAACCACCTGTGAAATATGTTTATTAGGAATATTGAGTGATTAAAGGTATAGTTAATGCAGTGCCTACAGTTTCTGTATAGAAAGTTTCTTAAATTGAAAAATCTATGAAATGGTAATCAAATAGTTTCTCTTTCAAATTTATTAAGCATTGTTGATAAAAAATATATTAATCAACAGTCGATGTATGTAAACTTGATAACATTTTCCATTTTGCATATAATTCAATACAAATGTAATGAACCTCCACAAAGGAAACACGAGGAAAAGTTACTTATTAAATGAAACTCATATCTCTGATTCATTTCAGACTTGAAAACCAGCATGTCTCCTCCACAGTTGTAGGAATTAATATCATTACCTCATTAACTCATTTAATGGTTATTCTATGAATTTCCTACGTAGCTTTATGGAAGAATATTCTTAAAGGAAATTCAAAATTTTCAAAATGTCTTCAGGTACTGTTTGTGTTTGGAGACAGGTTGTGGTAAATTGAAAAGAAAAACAGAATTAAAAGAAGCATCAGCACTTCCTCTTCTCTTTTGAAGTTCATCGCCATCAGAACAGGACATCTGTGTCTTTGACTTACTCCTTTATTCTGAAACTCCAGTTTCAGATACCCTATTCTAGCCTTCTAAGCACTGTAGGCACAAACACATGCATATGTGCAAGCAAAATAAAATAAAATGAACTCAACCATAAACTATAAAAAGCATTCATTATATATGTTTCTGCATATCATTTATTTATAACTTTTCCACCTTTTTTATTTTCTAATGAGGCACTCCTGTCTTAGGTCAAGTAGGGTCACCTTCCCTTACTCGTCCTTGGGGGCCTGGCGACCCATGTCTTAGGCAGGAAGTTTCTTCCCCACAGGTTGCCCGTCATCAGAGAACCTCATCCTTGAATCATCTGTAACCAAACATCATGACTACTGGGATTGTCATGGGCTAAGCTGAGCAATACTTGGTGACAGATCTGTTGCCTATGGAACAAGGCATGTTGGAACTCAGCATAAAGCCAGAATACCTACCACCACTGCCACCACTCTCAGGACCCCCCATTGATATAGTGCCTCCCCATTACTGTACCTATTCCCCGATCTGGTCCATAGCGTTCTACCAGCCTTCCTCTGTTACAAGGGTAACCCACTTATGATTTGCAGTTACAATTTGATGGCCAAAAGAGTGATAAAGATTACAAATAAATCATTCGAAGATCCACTCAAGACAGCATTTAGAAAGCACACTTGCATGGATATATTAGGTATACTCATTGATGTTACACATGTAGCATGATAAAATTACAAACAAGAGCTAATTTGTTCCTGTATTGATGTACTTTGTTGATTTAACGTCAGCAGCCCCAGCTGAATATGTGAATTGAGTGCATTCTGGGTGGACAGCACTTTGCTAAAACTACTAAGCAAGGATGTTAACAGTCTCTGCGTTGGCAATTCTGGCAACAGCAGCCACAGTGGCTGTGATGCCAAAGTCTCTATTTTGCTTCATTTGGACAAGTTGCATTTCTCCAGAAAAGTACACTGGCATAGGCACGATTCCAGAAACAGGAACCACCATGGCTGATATTTAAAGTGGCCGGGTCCTGTTCAAATACTGAAAAGGGGCTTTTGCCACTCATCATGGTTCATACCAGTGTCCAAATATTTTAAATGGGTCCTTTATTTTCCCAAAGGGAAAAACTGGCAAAATTAATTCTGTTCTTTCAAGGTGTGTCAAGGGCAAACTTGTAATCTTCCAGTTCTCTGTTGACTTCAGGGATGAAAACTCACAGGTCTGGGAGGTTGAAGCAGGCCTGTTGAGAAACTGGAAATCTGGAACAGACAGTTTTTCTTTTTCGGGCTGTAGATTCGATGACATCAAGGGTCAGGAACAATGATTTAAGAGATCTCACTCAATCTTGCTTGGGCAGTCTCCCACAGTCTCAGGTCCAGGTTTTCTCTGCACTATGCATCTCACCAAATGTTCTGACAGCTGCTGAGCTTTATTCTTTTCCTGCAAGACAATACAAACATGCCCTCGACCCCAAATTAGGGCAGAATCGGTTCTTCTCCACTGTCTAGTGCATGGATGTCTCCATTTGACCTGAGCAAAAGTCGCTCAAGTTCCATCATGCCAGAATCTGTCTGCAGCAGATTTCTCACTGACATTCATATTTTAAAATTTTTTAAATGAAGAGTGTATTATTTAATGAGTCATGTGGGGGCTGGGGACATTACTCCCCTTTTTATGGAGATGTGGTCACTGCTGCTGCCAGATGCTCATGCATAATATTCCATTGTTAGCAGAGCCTTTTAAAAGAATCTTGATTTTTTTCCACTTATGCTGAGTCAGGAAGATTCCCTTAAATGAGCCACGTGAGTATCTGCTTGTCTCTAGCTTAATTACAAATATCAGTGTATTCCAGGGGGATGTGGAGGAGACCAAATGACTTGCCTCCAAATGTTTTTGAACTAGCTGGTGAGCCACCCAAAGTTTTTCCAAAGGTAAGGGCCACTGTTCAACCCATACCATATTATCTGAGAGCCATGGCTATGGGGGCTGTCAGCACAACAGTGACGCTCACCAAAAATGGCCAAAACCCTTCCTATTCCCTGGGGCACTGTCATCCAAAGGAAGGTATGCCACCTGGCAAACCTCTCCCAGCTCTAGCATACCTAGTCCTCTCCCCTGTTCTCCAAGTAACTTTTTTACTTGATACTGTAATTTAAACTTCCCAGGACTATTCCTCATCGTTTCTTTTCCTATTTTCCCCAATACTTCCCTTGCCAGCAAAAGGGACAGCCCCATCCACTTACCTCACTTTCAGATCTAGGTGGGACCTCCTGTGCAGCCTGTGTCCTAGAATGTGCAGAGGGTGTCAGGATTGATGACACAGAGACCAGTCGGTGTTGCAAAGAAAGCTTCAAGAAGGCTGCCAGAAGACTCCCGGAAGGCCCCTCAGGAAGTCTCCACTTTATTCTTACCCTGGCTGGTTATTATATGCCTGACACCAGAGTCTCAGTGTGGGGGTCAGGAAGAGGCAGTGAGTTATTGGAAAAGGTCAAGGTCAGAGTGTTACTGTGGGCGAGCCCTTATCAGGAACTTATCACTCTGGTAAAGATTTCTTATGGGCACGGGATTATCTTTAGTAAACATGTTTTTAGTAAACATGTCTTCTCTGAGGTCAGTTACAGCTGCCTGCTCCCAGGCTGATGGGGAAGTGGGCCTCTGCCCAAGGTCTGTTGTTCTCACATATCTTGGTTCATGGCTTATCCTTTCCACACCTGTGTTTCACCTGGCTCATGGTAAATAGAGATGCTCAGTAAGTAAAAGTCTACCTAAAAACAAATATGTTCAAGTAAAAATATCTCTTTGAAATACACAATGAAAAATCTGTAGAAAATATATGAAGAATAAAATATTGCAACTATTTCTCTATAAAAGACCATTTGCATTCAATTCTTTCATCTTCTCCTTGCCTACATCTCAGTTAATAGTCCTTAAGTCAAAAACTGACCACTTCATATTCAGGTGACTGTTATAATATCAACACCTTTACAAACCAAAAGTATTGTATTATACGAAGTATATGAATTATCATAACAAAATTACATTTTCTTTCTTGTGGTAATGCAAAATCGAGATGATGCACATTCATTTAATGAAGATGAGTAAGTAATTTATTGAGATCAATTGTGAGTATGATAATAGTAAATTGAAATGGTTTATTTAATTTATCTGATTAGTAAGACTATAGTATTGATTTAAAGCATGGTGTCCTAGGCAAGAGAGTAGGCTCCATGGAAATGCATGAGGATTTGAATTTTAACCTCTAGAACACATGTAAAGAACAGAGCACTCACTATTCCCATTCCCAGTGAAACCCACAGATCTTCATGTTCAATCTTCCTCTACCTGATTGCTTTGCTTCAGCCTTCAATAACTGTGACTTACATTACCTAAAAATTCGCTGGCCAAGCCAAACTGGGAAGCAGGTAGGCAATCTTTTCTCCTCTTACTTTCCTCTAATTTCAAGCCTTTAATATTACCACCACCATTCCCAACATTGTAGTCAACCACTGGTTGTGAAAGAAAGCCGGAATAAGACAGACAGTAAAAACACAATTATGCATTTTTAGAATTGAATGAAAATAGAAACACACCGTATCCAATGAAGGCTTTTCTAAGAGGCAAGCTTGTACTACTAAGTGCCTACATTAAAAAAATCTCAAAAGATATAGACAGTAAATTAGTGACAAAATAAAAAGCTCTAGAATAAAAAGAAGAAATAATACCCCAAAGAAGTAGATAGCAAGAAATAATCAAGATGAGGACTGAAATGAATAAAATGGAAACAAATAAAACAATGCAAAGAATCAATGAAACAAAAGTTATTTCTTTGAGAACACCAGTAAGATTGACAAACCCTTAGCCAAATTATCTGAAAGGTAAAGAAAAAAGACCCAAATTAACAACATTATAGAAGAAAAGGTGGAAATAACAACAGACACTCAAGAAAACCAGAGAATCATAACCCTGTACTCCATCAAGTGAAAAATTTTAAAGAAATGGATAATATTCTCAGTACACACCACCTATTAAGGTTAAAGAGATAAACACTTTAAACTTTCCTATAATCCATAGTGAATTAGAAGTACTCATTAAAAGTTTCCTCCCCCAAAAAAGCAGAGCAAAAAATTCTACTAGATTTTCAAAAATTAATACAAATTTTCTTCAAATTATTTCACAAAAGTAGAAACAGAAGGAATCTTGCCTAATTCTTAGGAGACTGTATTGATGCTAACACCTAAAACATATAAAGACACACACAAAAGAATTACATATGAAATTCCCTTATGAACAGAGATATAAAATTTCTCTTTAAAATGCTTGCAAATCTAATACATAAACAGATCAAAAAATCATCCACCTTGATAAGTAAAATTCATCCCAGTAGTGCAGAGATGTTTAGACATACATAAATCAATGAATGTGAATTTATACAATCTGAAAGACAAACTGAAACACAAAAATTACAGGACGATCTCACAAGAGGCAGAAAAGTCATGGAAAACATCCTGAAGAGGCTAAGGATACAAAAGGCAAACTTCAACATGATAAAGGTGCTTTACAGCAAGCCCATAGTCAATGTTAACCTAAAAGCAATTCAACAAAATCAAGAACAACACAAGGCTATCCCCTCTTTCCATACCTACTCATTGTATTGACTAAATTAAGACAAAAGAAAGAGATTAAGAAAATACACATTGAAAAGTAAGAAGACAAAATTCCATCAATTTGAAGATGACATGATAGTATGGATAAGTGATGCTAATAATTCTACCAGAGAACTGATAATCACTTTCACCAAAGTAGCAGGACAACAAATTAACACATAAAACACACTAACATTTCTATATACAAATTACAAACAAATGGACTGAGAAAGAAATCAGGGAAACAATATATGTATATTTATTTGTAGTCTCCAAGAGAAAGAAAAAAGAAGAAAAAGAAATCATGTGGTTACACTAACCAAAAAAGCAAAAGACATGTATGATAAAAACTTTCAAGATATTGAAGAAAGAAATTGAAAAATGTATCAGAAAATGGAAAGATATCCCATGATCATGAATCATTAAATTTAATATATGAATGACCATTCTACTTAAAGAAATCTACACATTTAATGCAATCCACATCAAAATTCCAACACAAATTTTTCTCATATCTTGAAAGGATAATATTTAGCTTTATAAAACAAACAAACATAAAACAGTTGAGCAATCCTGAATAATGAAATAATTTCTGACAGTATCACCATTCTGAGCTCTATTGTACTACTGAGTCATAGTTATTAAAAATAGCATGATATTATGGTAAAATAACATATTGATCAATCAAATCAAATTGAAGTCCCAGAAACAGTCCATACAAATATGGATAACTGATTAAAGAAGGCAGGAACATACAGGGAACCATGAATCTTCAACAAATGGCAATGTTCAAATTGACTGGCCACATGTAGAGGAATGCAAATAGATATATGAATACCACCCTACACAAAACTCAACTTCAAATGTATCAAAGAATTCAGTAGAATGCCAGAGGATCTGGCCTTATGATACACTGAATCTGATAAAACAGAAAGTGTGAAATAACCTTGAAAATATCAGCACTTTCTTAAAAAAAACAGAGATAGTGTAAGCACTAAGAACAACAATTAATGAAATGAAACTGAAAAGCCTCTGTATGCCAAAGTTGGCCATCATTCCACCAAAGAGACAAGCTATGGAATAGGAAAAGACGTTGAAAAACTACTTATGAGAAAAATCACTAAATATAACATTTGTAAAGAATTCAAAACTGTACATCAAGAAAACAAAGAATTCATTTAAAAGGGTGAAATCTAAACAGAGAGTTCTCCAAATAGGAAACACAAACTGGCCCAAGATGGCAAGTTTGTAGAGTAATAGAAAACTCATCTATTGTGGCTGTGAATGCAAACTCATACAACCAGTGTGAAAATCAGTGTGATATTTCCTCATGAACACATCCATAAAAAAATCTAGCTATACCACACTTGGGCATATAGGCATAGTACTCTAAATAATATTGCAAAGACACTGCTCTATTCATAAGAGCCAGAATTTGCAAACAGCTTCAATGCCCTTTAATAAAAGAATGAATAAAGATAGTGTGGAATATTACACAGCCATTAAAAATGAAATTCACAGAAAAATAAATGGATGAAGCTTGAAAAAATATCCTGAGTGAGGTAACCCAGACATAAAGAGACAAATATACCATGTATCAACTTATTATATCTCATCTTTTAAAAGTAGGCTATAATCCACAGAGCCACAGAAGTAAGTATAGATTAAGGGTCTAGGGGGTAAATAATGGATATAGGAAGGAGAAATATAAAAGGTAGTTATGGATAGGTAATTTTAGGTTGGTGATTGGAATGAGAGGATCAAACAGAGAAGTGGAGGAAAGATGGGGATAATCTAGGGAATATGGGGAGTGTCAGCTAAAATTAAGGGCTATTTGAGGAGTAATATGGAAACATACTAGAATAGAAGCTTCTTAAAACATACAAATGTATAAAAAAACTGTAAACGAAATCACCAAATTGCATGGAGAATAATAGCCCCAACTAAACATTTCTGCTCACCAAGTGAATACTCCACTTCCCAGAATGTGTTAGATCTATACAAGTTGTTGTCCAAAGGGGCTCCTACCAGAAACCAAAACAACTCAGGCAATTGCCAAGGATATTGATTGCATTCAACAAACTCCAGGCCCTATTGCTGAAGATAATGTCTATACATCTCATAGGCCATGGAGAAGTGGAGCTGGTGTCTGCTTAGAGCATTTATTTGTCTCTACTGACTGGTCTTCATGGTCTGGAAAGTAATCTACATCCTACCAAATCAGAGAGATAAGCACCAACCCAGCTACAATCCCTTTCATCTATCATGTTTACCTGCCAACAAGATACATCCTTGGAATAGTGCTTCTTATTTTTGGGGGGGAGGGGATTTTTTTCTTCTGTTTCTTTTTTGTTGTTGTTCTGTTTTGTTTTGTATTGGTTCTGATCTTGCTGTCACTGTTTGATTTTGTTTTTTATTTTATTTTACAATTATAATTATATATCTATTTTCTAATGAGAGATATAAATGAATGTATGAGGATTTGGATTTGCAGTCCTATCCTCTTGGCCTTCTGTGGATTTAACGAGGCTGTGGACCAAGACATAGGCCCTGGCAGTAGCCCAGGCCCAGATGTCACCATGGCCCTGGGTGGCAACCAAACCACCTATCTCAGCACATTCCTCACAATGTTTACCCTTTTGAATCTTCTTTCTCCACAAAGCATGAACAATTCTGTCTCTGTCTCTGCCTCTCTCTCACCTCCTCTTCTTTCAATACTACACCATAGATTTGCTTATCATAAGAGAACCAAAATCACAACATTTTAATTGACTGAGCTTTTTAATGGTCTCTGTCTGTTGCAAAGAGAAATTCTCTTGATGAGAACGGGACTACATGTATCTATGGGTATAAGGACAAATAATGACAAATAATAAGAAAATAGCTAGAGGTTATGCTGTTTTAGTAAAGTGGTTGTTGTAAGTTCCCCTCCAAGATGCATGAATTACTTAGCAATGTTTCAGGAGCAGACATATTTTTTCTTATTCAGTAACTCTTAAGCAAAATTAGAGAGCTATTGATTACCACCGAGGTACACATGTCCCTAATGAGAATTATTGTGTGATGCTGGTCATTGTTGTAATTCATAAACATATCGGAATAGGAATGCTGATAGTTTCTCTCCTTTGGAAACTTGGTTTGTAGCTTGTGGTTTCCAGAAAACTAGTCTTTAGGAACAAGGCATTCAGAGCAGTTCCATTTCATGAGATTCTGGCCACTACATTTGAAGTACATGGTGTTTTCAACAATGCACTTCAGCCTCTTCCACCTCTGGGAAGTGTAATGTGTAGTCTTCCCTCCAGCTGCTTGGGTCTCACTGCTGTCTCAGGCCCCATATAACACACGAGACACTACATTAATTGTGAAGCTGTTGGTCATTTGCTTGGTTTCTTATCTATTATTTCTTACTTAATTATTAACCCATAACTGCTGATAATCTGAGCATTTCCACCTGGTGTTCTCTTACTGGAGAAAGGGTCCAGATCTCTTACTCCTCCAGTGTCATACATCAAGACAGACTGTGCCTCTCTTTTCCAGAATCCTCCTCCACTCCTACTCCCACCTATCTTGCTGCCCTATTGGTCAACTGTGCTTTATTAACAACTAATAAGAGAGACATATTTACAAAATGGCATCTCCCATCACCAAGCAAAAGGAAAATATTCATGACCTATGATGTTTAGGAGAGTTTCACAGACAATATTGATGAATGATTAAAAAGAAGTCTTATCATGAATGGTGTTTTGGGTTTTGTTAAATGTTCTTTGGCTAATGGAGAGAGCACTGATAGCCCAGAAAGAACATTTTATTTAAACTAGATCTACATATGTAGATATCCATATCCATATCTATATCTGTATATATTGCATAGATTTTCTGGAATTTAATTTTTTTGGTTTTTCGAGACAGGGTTTCTCTGTATTGTTTTGGAGGCTCTCCTGGAACTCGGGCTGTAGACCAGGATGGCCTTGAACTCAAAGAGATCTGCCTGCCTCTGCCTCCTGAGTGCTGGGATTAAAGGCATGTGCCACCAACGCCAGGCTTGATTTTCTGGAATTTTAAATGATTTGATCTTGTGCAAATCTTGAATATCTGTTTAAGTTCTTTCACAACTTAAAAGATTGCTATGCTACTACTTTCTCATTAAATATATAATTAATTTAATTTAGTTTTGTATCAAAATGATACAGCTCAGTATCATCTGCTTTGAAGTTATCTTTAGGTTATCTTGGGATACCTGAGTTTTCAATGTTTGCCACATTCAGAAATATTTTAAAACATAGTAGAAATTTTTATCTTGTGGGTATTTAATCATTGCTCTTCTCTGTCTTTCAGTTCTTAATGTTATTAAATCTTGGCTTTCCTCCAGCAGGCTGAATCTTCTTACTGGATGGAAGAATTTTCTTTTCTAAGTTTTCATATGACTCTTTTGATGAGATTATGTTCCTGTTACACAGTTTCTGCATCCAAAGTTTACCTTTTTTGCACATTTCTTATTTCCTTCTGACTCCATGCAGATCCATTTGTACATATTTTTTAACCATGTTCACTTCTAATGTATTGTATGCTGCTAAACTACCTAATAGGATGCTATTAATAAGCCCATATCGGCCATCTTTCATATCTTATTGAAACCAGGGTTTATGCCATATGGTAGAATGTCTTTCTCAACATCCATTCAGGGGGAAGTGTATTTGTCCTGCCTCAACTGAATGTTCCAGGCTTTGTTGACTCCCCATGGGAGGGTTTATCTTTTCTGTGGAAGGACCTGGGATGGGTTGAGAGAAGTTCAAGGGAAATAGGAAGAAGGAGAGGGAGAGGGAAATGTGGAAAATCAAAAAAATAAAAACTTAAAAAACGGGGCATGAAAATGACAGGTTTTATAATAGAGTGGAAGAAATATAAATATTGAAGCTGTAGATACATTTTTCTTTTAGGGTTGCCAGCTCACAAAAAAATGACATAGAGAATAATTATTTATTTTTAAAGCTTGGCCTTAGTTTAAGCTTGTTTCTAATAGTCTTATAACTTAATCCATATTTTAAAAAGTTTTAATCTACATTTCTCCATGCACTCATTACCTCATCTCCATTATGCCAACCCTGGTTATTCCATGACTTGCTGATGAGTCTGCCTTTCCTCCCTGAGCTCTGTCTGGAAGTCCTGACTATACCTCTTGCCTTGCCTTCAGCTATTCAGCTTTTTTATTAAACCAATCACAGTGATACATCTTCACACAGTGTAAAAGAATATTCTAAAATAGGAAGCACACAAGCACATGTTCCTATTTAGATAGTCAAATTTATGTGCATGGTACATGGAAGTATGTTACATGCTAGTAGAAAAATATTGCATGTATCTATCAGAATTGTGAGAGGGTGCATATAATTTTTTTGCTGTTTTTTTTCTAACTAACTGTTTTCTCTGTTTTCTCCTATTTTTAAATTTAAATTAGAAACAAGATTGTTTTACAGGTCAATTCCAGTTCTCTCTCTCCCCTCCTCTCCTACCTCTCACGGACTCCCTATCCCATCCCCTCTCGTCACCTCAGGGAGGGTGAGACTTTCCATGGAGTATCTTCAAAGGGAGACGGAGTGCTTCAAACCCACCTGCACCCACCATGAGACCCATCAGAGTGTCAGACATGCTTGCACACACCAGAACATAACCTTGGTTCCATACCCACAGGAGAGAAATTGACCCTACTTGCATCCACTAGAGGAAGGCATGAGAAGGTGACAATATAAGAACATATTCAAAAACTGAAAAAACAATATGAGGACACCAGAGTCTAGGGACTCTACACCAGCAAGACCTGAACATCCCAAAGCATAAGAGAATAACCTTAAAACAACTTCATGAAGATGATACAGACCCTAAAAGAGGAAAGGAAAAAATCCTTTAAAGAAATAGAAGAAAAGATGAATCAAAAACTGCAAGAAACAATTTGAATAGAGCAAGGGTGAATACAATTTTGTAACCTATCAGTTAACCAAACTAAAAACTGATTATGGAAAAACTATTCTTAGTGCATGATGTTATCAACATAAGAGCTGAAAAAGATTAGGCCACTTAAAATTCAGTATGGACAATGGAAGAGCTTCTGGCTCCAACCCCTAACTGATATGCTAGGGTATGATCAGAGAGGACATTCACTTTTCTTTGGGGATATGATCACTGGTAGATTGCCTCTACACCAATAGATAGTCCCACACCCTGTTCCCAGGTGATGTGTTAACTGGATTCTCTGTGTTATATTAAAATGGATAAAAAGGACATAAAGTAGGGATGGAGGTCTATATGAGTGACTTGGTAGAGTCAAAGGCTAACAGTGTGGGGTGGATATAAACAAGAAATATTCTATGCATACATCTTGTACACTTTTGCATTTCAAGTTGTATTATATATAAATTTATTATACTTTTCAATTAATAACACTTTAAGTGGGAAAGAACAGCAAGAATACACCTGGAAGTCAGAATGAAATCAATACATAAAAGATGTGCTAAGAAGAACGAGCAACATTTCTGCAAAATTTCCTTCCAAGTGAAAGTAACTATGAAGAAAGGGTATTTATGTCATTGGCTAGTTTACATGATTAATTAGCTATGTTATCACATTTCTAAGAAGTATAACTTTTGAATGTGGCAAGACCAGAAAGAATTCTGTCCAAGTTTTTGTTAGTGTAAGTACATTTTGTTTAAATAACAGAATGAACAGTTCCAGACAATACTCTTGTTATTGTCATATTCTGCACTCATATGAGCTCAATTCCATGAAGAAAAGTACATTAGGGGTCAACATTTTATGTCCAGCTCTGCATCTCTGAGGAGCTGCTTTTATCTCTAGAATCCTAGATACATAATTTTAGGAAAACTTGTGTTTTGACAGACAGCCAAGTATAGTCCTTAGCTTAGTAAGAGTGCAGACAAATTTATATAATTGGATAAACTTTCATAATTTTCTAGGCAGTCCTATTCCCTGGGGTGAGGATCTAGTTTCTCCAGACAGGCAGTCTGCACTCTCAAGGAAATCATGTTTGCATCACTGAAAAGATCCCTGTGACAATGAAGTTATGCAAGGGACATGAACTGCTTAAAGCAGAGGAAGGAGTAAGTAGAGGTGGGACCAAAAAGTCAAGGTTTGCACAGAGGTGGAACCAGACAAATGACAATAGCAAAAATGAAAGAAAACAAATCCTTAATGTTTGTATGAATGAATCTAAGCAATTTGGCATTATTTCTCATTAAAGAATATAATATTAACTATTACTTTGGTATTGAGTAAACCTATGGATCTGATTGCATTTTCTATGGTACCTGAAGAAGGAGGCAGAATATACAAATAAATAAAAATAAAGGATTTAATCCTGGTGAAACAAATTCAGACACATTTTTTTCTATTTCCTTCTTTTTTTAAAGTACAATGGTATTTTATATTCCTTAATTTAATTAGGTATGTTTTCTTAAATACAGCATTATTCAGTTTTGGAAAATACACTTTAGGCAACACACTGAAACAAAACAAGAAAGTCATTTTTTAGGGAAGCAATTAAAATCGCCTTAAATGATACATGCTAGAAGCATCAAAACATCCAGAAAGGGAATAAGTATGAAAACAAAAGTCCTATGAAACCAGGAATATTTCTAAACTTAATTGAAAGACTGAACTTTTTGTTTCATTGTCTTTTCTCTATACCCATTTTCTGAGACAGGATCTTTCTATGTTAATATAGGCTTCATTCAAAACCATGGTTAGCCGACTGTCTCTATCCTCCCTCACTCTCCCTACCCCACACACCTGGCTTCATAGGGCTGAGACTATATGAGTGTGTCACATGCTGTTGCAGGGGTTATGGTGACCTGGAAATATGAGGAACCAAGTGTGTCAAGGTCACACACTCAAAGATTTGGGTCGAGATATTGTTCTCAGAGTTATGTGAAAAACAATGAACTCACTGAAAATAAGTTCTGATCCCTTCCCCCTAACATTTTACACAGATGGATAAACAATCAGCCTTTTAATTATTTTCGTTAGCTGTAGAGTGAAGTCTTCCTGCCAGCCTGATTCCAGAGCAGCATCAGTCCTAAATGAACACACAGTAGGCTATATTAATTATGAAGCTTTTGGCCATTTGCTTATTTTCTTGCTAGATATCTCTGACTTAAGTATTTATCCCATAATTGTAAATCTAAGTATTTTCTCTTACCGGAGAAAGGGTCTGGACCTGTTACTTCTATGGCAGCTACGTGATATCTGACTCTGCCTCACTTTCCCAGAATCCTCCTTGACTCCTAGTCCCACCTATCTTGCTTCCCTATTGGCCAACAATGCTTTATTGACATATACACAGGACTTTCCCATCAGTTAGCTTTTCTGACCAAATCATATTGACTGGAAATTTTCTGCTTTTTACAACTCAATCCTAGAGAAAGAAGGGTGAGTCAACTGAACTTAGGAACCCAGGTAATTACTTCATTGCTTTCTATGCCCTACACAAATGAAGAAAGGGCTTTCCCAGACTGACGGACTATATGTTTCATTCAGAAAACAAACAAGTTAATTTAGGTATTTAATCAGAATTTATAGAATTATATTCAACAATTTAAATAACCATAAGTGGCATTTATTATGGGTGATATAAGTTTGTACATACTCAAATGTGTTTTCAGCTTTCCTTTTGCATATTTCCACAGTGTTTCACTGATGAAAAGAGAAGCATTGATTTTAACTATGTAGTTTGAAAAAAATTAAGCAAACATTCCCGTGTTGTCATCCAAGCACAGAAGTATTCATCATTTTCATAGGAGTTTCATGATATTTTCAATGCTCTACAAATCAGGATAAATGACAACTAGCCCTTTGTTCAGGGAATCTTCATTTTCAGTGGCTGGCACTGTCAAAATGCTTTCAGCTGCTCTTAGTCTCTAGAGGGTGTTCATAATAAGTTCATAATAAATAATAAAATCTGCTGGAAGTCTCTAATAGCTCTAAATGTTTCTACTAATGTGCCTATGCCATTTCAGAGGAGACTTTTAAAACATCCCTAAAATATGGGAATCACAAAACCTCCCTGGCGCTTAAAAGGGGCATAAGTTAATAAATTTTGGTCTTTCCCTTTAGATGAGATATCCGTTCACAGTTTCAATCACTGGGTTCTGACTACTGTCTGACATAGAAACAACTTGGACAGCTACTTTCCTATGGGAAGGGCCCCACCACTTATCAGATCAGCAATAGTCTTGATCTACATGATTGCAAGTTTGAGAAGCAGGTTCAAATGAGATCAGGGCCATAATTACAGGGAAATTGTCTGTTAAAGATAATGAGTTCACACAATGAAGATAGAAGTTAAACCACTGAGTAGAAGAATATCTCTAATAAGTACCAGTGATTCCTTGAAGATTCTGTGTACTGTAGCTCTGAGTGATTGATGCAACTCTCTCTTGTGCTTCCACACGTGTCTGCTGAGATTCTGTGGTGGGCTGGCCTTACTGGAACTTCTCTTTTTTGGTAGTCTGTCTCAATATTTGATGACTGGAGAATCTGAAATTGTAGCATGAATAATACAGTCCCAGAGATAGATATTAGGGTTCTGGGGAAAGATCAGAAAATCAAAGCATTCATCCAATGACTCTTACCTCTACCAAGGCTAAAATGCAGATCCTGTATTCCCTGTGACTGGAAACTAAATCTCACACAAGAACATTTATTCTTCTTTAAATACCACACTAGTGCTGGGAAAAGGGAAGACCTCTGTTTCTCTTCTAGATGGACTTGTTATTGTGGAGGTTTGGGTGGCCTAGAACTCACAGAGATCCATCTCTGGGATTAAAGCTGTGTGCCACCATTGCCCAGCTTCTCTGACTAATTAATGTGGCTGACTTTTCATTTTGATTCCTAGGCAAGCTTTACTAAATTATAAAAGATATATCACCACAATTATCTTTTTGTCTAATATAAAAAGTAAGGCTACAACTAACATAAGAACAAATATACACAATAAGATCAATAGCTATATGCAATGTATACAGGCAATAAGCACATCAACAATATCTAGTCCATTTGCATTGACAAATTCAGAGTAAATAATCCATTACTTAGTCTATCTTAATGACTCCAAAAGGTTGTAACTAATTCACTTTCTATTAAAATTTGCATTGTCAAATTATATTTTAATGTCCTTCAAAATTTACATGTTACAACTCCTTAGTGAGTTTCTTTTCTGAATCTGGTAAACAACAGAAACTATAAACATCATTATGTAGGCATAAACTCCATCAGAGGCTTCAGAAGGAAATACTAGCAACTGGGTAAGCAGGAATTATAAGAAAGCTATTTCAAAAAAATGTGAGAAATGACAAAAAAAATTATAGCTGCCTGGACAGTCACCCAAGGCTCTTTCATGTGTGCTGTTAAGTCTCTAGTGTGAATATTCTCCAGATTATTTTTTCTTGTTTTTCAAGACAGTGTTTCTCTGTATTGTTTTGGAGACTGTCCTGGAACTCGCTCTGTAGACCAAGCTGGCATCGAACTCACTGAGATCGACCTCCTTCTGCCTCCTGAGTGCTGGGATTAAAGGCATGCACCACCAATACCTGACTTCTGCAGATTCTTTATGTGGGAATTTAATGCTATGAACTTTCCTCTTGACCCTGTTTTCAAAGTATCCCATAAGATTGGGTATGGTGTGCCTTCATTTTCATAGAATTCCATGAAGTCTTTACTTTCTTTATTTCTTCCTTGACTTATTGGTGAGTCAGCTGAGCATTATTCAGGTTTCTTGAGACTGTAGGCTCTGTAATTTGTGTTGTTGCTGAATTCTAACTTTAAATCATAAACTACAGGGTTTTTTTCAAATTTGTGTATCTGTTGAGGTTTGCTTTGTTGCCTAGTATGTGCTTGATTTTAGAGAAGGTTCCATGTGGCTCTGAGAAGAAGGTATATTCTTTTGTGCTTGGATGGAATGTTCTATAAATGTCTATTGAATCCAACTTAGTCATAACTTCTGTTTCTTCCTTTATTTCTTTGCTAAGTTTCTGTCTTGTCATCCTGTTATATGATGAGAGTGAGTTACTGAAGTATCCCACTATAAGTATGTGTAGTTTTAACTGTGATTTCAGTTTTAGTATTGCTTCTTTAATGAGTATGGGTGCCTTTGGATTTGGGGTATAAGTGCTAAGAATAGCGACTTCATCTTGATGGATTTTTCCTGAGACAAATATGAAATAACCTTCTTCATCTTTTTTGATTAATTTTAGTTTGATGACTAATTTGCTAGATGTTAGGATAGCTACACCAGTTTGTTTTTTTAGGTCATTTGATTGGAAAACCTTTTCCCAACCCTTTATGCTAAGGTAATATCTGTCTTTGAAGTTGAGGTGTGTTTCTTATATGCAGTAAAAGGATGGATTCTTTCTTCATATTCATTCTGTTAGCCTGTGTTTTTATAGGTGTATTAAAGCTATTGATAGCAAGGTTTATTAATGACCATTGATTGTTTATTCTTGTTAGTTTTGGATTTGATGTAGGTGGTGGTGGTATTCTGTATATGTTTCCCTTTTCTGGGTTTGCTAATGTGGGATGATATGTTGTCTATGTTTTTGTGACTGTACCTAACTTCCTTGAGTTGGAATTTCTTTCTAATAATTACTGTAGGGCTGGATTTATGGGTATGTACTGTTTAAATCTGGTTTTACATGGAATATCTTGTTTTCTCATCTATAGTGATTGAGCGCTTTGCTGGATACATTAATCTGAGTCAGCATCTGTGGTCTCTTAGTGTTTAGAATATATTTCCAGGACCTTCTAGCTTTTAGAATTTCCATGGAGAATTCAGTTGTAATTCTAATAGGTCTGCCTTTATGTTACTTGGCCTTTTGCCTTTGCAGCTCTTAATAGTGTTTCTTTATTTTTGTTTATGTATTTGTTTTTTCAAGACAGGATTTCTCTGTAATGCTTTGGAGGCTGGCTTCGAACTCACAGAATTCTGCCTACCTCTGCCTCCCGAGCTCTGTGATTAAAGATATGAGCCACCAGAGTCTGGCAATATTCTTTTTTTATTATGTATGTTTGTTTGTTTGTTTGTTTTATTACTATGTGGTGAGGGGACTTTATGTTTTTTTGATCCAGTCTATTTGGTGTTCTGTAAGCTTCTTGTACTTTCATAGGCATGTCCTTCTTTAACATGGAAAAATTTTCTTTTATATGTTTTTTGAAGATACTTTCTGGTCTGTTGAGCTAGTTCTCTAAACTTCTTTTATACCTATTATTATTGGGTTTGGTTTTTTCATGGTGTCCCATATGTCCTGGATATTTTGTGTTAAGGATTTACATTTTCTTTGACCAATCAACCTATTCCCTCTATCCACTCTTAAGTTAAGGGGCATCTAGTTTGCTTCCAGACTCTGGCTATTACAAATAGTGCTGCTATAAACATAGTTGAGCAGATGTACTTTTTGTATGAGGGTACATCATTTGAGTATATGCCTAAGAGTGGAATTGCTGGCTCTAGGATCAGGCTGGCAGGAAGGCTTCTCTCAAGAAAAAGGCTTCCCTTTACAAAGATGGTATCTCATAGTTGTTTTGATTTGCATTTCTCTGATGGATAAGGATGTTGAGCACGTTCTCAAGTATCTCTTGGCCATTTTAGACCTCTCTATTGAGAATAGTCTAAGTCTGTACCCCACTTTTTAGTTGGATTCTTTGTTGTTCTGGAGACTTGCTTCTTGAGTTCTTTGTAAATTTTGGAGATCAGCCCTCTGTCAGATGTTAATATCTTTTCCCATTCTGTGGGCTGTTATTTTGTATAGTTGACTGTGTCCTTTGCCGTGCAGAAGCTTCTCAGTTTCAAGCGGTCCCATTTATTGATTGTTAATCTCAGTGTCTGTGCTACTGGTGTTATGTTCAGGAAGCAGACTCATGTACTAATTCATTCAAGGGTACTTCCCACTCTCTCTTCTAAAAGATTCAATGTGGCTGGCTTGATATTGAGGTCTTTGATCCATTTGGACTTAAGTTTTGTACATGGTGATACATACAGATCTATCTATTGTCTTTTACATGCCAACATCCAGTTACTCCAGCACCATTTGTTGAAGATGCTATTGTTTTCCATTGCATAGTTTTAGCTTCTTTGTCAAAGATCAGGTGTTCAAAGGTGTGTGGGTTGATATCAGGGTCTACCTGTCTGTTTTTGTGCCAATACCAAGCTGTTTTCAGGACTATAGCTCTATAATAGAGCTTGATGTCAGGGATGGTGATGCCTCTGGAAGTTCCTTTGTTGTACAGGGTTGCCTTGACTATCCTGGGTCTTTTGTTTCTCCATATAAAGATGAGGATTGTCCTTTCAAGTTCAGTGAAAAAATTGTGCTGGTATTTTGATAAGGATTGCATTGAATATTTAGATTGCTTTTGGTAAGATTGCCATTTTTATGTGGTTGCTCCTACCTATCCAAGATCATGGGAGACCTTTCTATTTTCCGGTATCTTCTTAATTTCTTTCTTTAAAGACTCAAGTTCTTGTTATATAGGTCTTTTACCTGTTTGGTTAGAATTATGCCAAGATATTTTATGGCATTTGTGGCTATTGTAAATGGTGATGCTTCTCCGATTTCTTTCTCATCCCCATTATTGTCTATGTATAGTAGGACTACTGATTTTGTGAGTCAGTTTTGTATCCTGCCACTTTGCTGAAGGTGTTTATCAGCTGTAGGAGTACCCTAGTAGAATTATTTGGGTCACTTAGGTAGACTATCATATCATCTGCAAATAGTGAAAATTTGACTTCTTCCTTTCCAATTTGTATCCCCTTGATCCCCTTTTGTTGTCTTATTGCTCTAGCAAAAACTTCAAGTACCATATTGCAGAGATATGGAGAGAGTGGACATCCTTGTCTTCTTCCTGATTTTAGAGGAATCACCTTTAGTTTCTCTCCATTTAGTTGATGATGTCTGTTTGTTTTATGTATATAGCTTTTATTAATTTTAGGTATGTTCCTGTTATCCCTAATCTCTCCAAGACCTTTATCATAAAGGGGTGTTGGATTTTGTCAAAGGAATTTTCAGCATCTCATGACATGATCATGTGGTTTTTCTTTTTCAGATTGTTTTTATGCTGGATTACATTGATGGATTTTCACATGTTGAACCATCCCTGCATCTCTGTGATGAAGCCTACTTGATCATGGTGTATGATTTCTCTGGTGTGTTATTGGATTCGATTTGCTAGTATTTTTTGAGCATTTTTACATCAATCTTCATGAGAGAGATTGATCTGTAATGCCCTACCTTGGTTGTGTATTTGTGTGATTTGGGTATTAAGGTAATTTTAACCTTGTGAAAAGAATTTGGCAGTGATCTTTCTGCTTCTATTTTGTGGAACAATTTGAAAAGTATTGGTATTCGCTCTTCCTTGAATTTTTGGTAGAATTCTACACTGAGACCATCTGCCCCGGACTTTTTTTTTGTTGTTGTTGGAAAACTTTCTATGGCTGCTTCTATTTCTTTTGGTGTTGTAGACCTGTTTAAATTGTTTATCTCTTTATCTGTAAGTGATATCTATTCAGAAAACCATCCATTTCCTTTAGATTTTCCAATTCAGTGGAGCACAGACTTTTAAAGTATGACCTGATGATTCTTTGGATTTCCCCAGTGTCTGTTGTTATGCCCCCTTTTTATTTTCTAATTTTGTTAATTAACATGTTCTCTGTCTTTTTGTTAAGTTTGATAAATGTTTGTCTATCTTATTGATTTTCACAAAAATTAGCTCTTTGTTTCATTGATTCTTTGTATTGTGATCTTTGTTTCCACTTTATTGGTTTTAGCTCTCAATTTGATTATTTCTTGGTGTCTATTCCTCCTAGGTGAGTTTGCTTCTTTTTGTTCTAGAGCTTTCAGATTTTCTGTTAATACTCTAGGGTGGCAATTCTCCAGTTTCTTCATATGGGTACTTAGTTCTATGAATTTTCCTCTTAGAACTGCTTTCAAAGTATCCAAAATGTTTTGGTATATTGTGCCTTCATTTTCATTGAATTCTAGGAAGTCTTTTATTATTTTTATTTCTTTCTTTACCCAGGGGTGATGCAATTGAGTATTTTTCAATTTCCATGAGTTTGTGAGGTTTCTGCAATCTGTGTTGATGTTGAATTCTAATTTTAAACCATGGTGGTCTGACAGGATACAGGGGGATACTACAATTTTTTTGTATCTGTTGAGGTTTGCTTTGTTGCCAAGTATGTGTTTTATTTTAGAGAACACTCTGTGTGGTGCTGACAAGAAGGTATATTCTTTTTTGTTTGGGTGCAATGTTCTATGGATGTCTATTAAACCCAATTGGGAGATAACTTTTGTTAATTCCATTGTTTCTTTGTTACGTTTCTGTCTGGTGGACCTCTCCAGTGGTGACAATGGGGTGTTTAAGTCTCTCACTATAAGTGTGTGGCATGTAATATGTGATTTGAGTTGTAGTAATATTTCTTTTATGAATGTGGATGCCTTTATATTTGGAGCATATATGTTCATAATTGAGATTTCTTCCTCATGGATTTTTCCTATGATGACTATGAAATGACCTTTTTCATCTCTTTTCATTAATTTTAGTTTGATATTAGGATAGCAATACCCTCTTTCTTTTTATGTCAATTTGATTGGATAATCTTTTCCCAACCCTTAAACCTTGAGGTGGCTTCGGTCTTTGAAATTGAGGTGTGTTTCTTGTATGCAGCAGAAAGCTGGATTCGGTCTTCGTATCCCTTATGTTAGCCTGTGTCTTTTTATAAGTTAAGCTATAACTTGTTTGCTTTGGATCCATTTTTGGTGGTTTTATGTGTGAGTTTTTCCCCTATTTAAAAATATGCAACGCTTCATGAATTTGCATGTCATCCTTGTGCAGAGGCCATGCTAATCTTCTCTGTATCATTCCAATTTTAGTTTATGTCCTGCCAAACACACAAACTTGATGCAATTTACATTTTTTGATAGAGATGGCACTAAACATTAGTAACATTAATGAAAAAGATAAAGAAAGAAAACACTATTTAAACAAAAATTGTATTCAATTCAGCTCACAGAAAATTTGTGTGCTTTGAAATTTCTGTATTTAGCCCGGCTTACTAATGGGCTTTGGGATACCATTCTACATGGAGGTATGCTCTGTCAGTCTAGACACATGGGGGAGGGCCTAGACCCTGCCTGGAATGATATGAAAGACTTTGAAGATTCCCCATGGAGGGCCTCACCCTTCCTGGGGAGCAGAGGAGGGATGGAGTGGGGATTGGAAGTGTTGGTGGAGGACATGGGAGGAGGGTAGGGTGAAGGAGCTGAGATTAGTCTGGCAATCAAGCTTGTTCCTAATTTAAATAAAGAAAAAAAATAAATTTTTATCATAATCACCTATACTTTTCAATTCTAAATATTTTGAAATAGAAATAACATCCAAATAATGCTCATTCATTTTTTTTTTTAGTATTCAAATGGTTTTCTGGTAAAAATGCAAGGCTCATGCCAAAGTTCAAATAGATCATGCAAATTAAATTTTATTGTAAATAACTTTGTGTGAGTTGAAATGATTAGAAATTAACATAAAATATTTTGTATAATTGATTTATGCATAACAGGGTAATGAGATTTATAATCTAATTTTAAATGTTTCTAATGTGCATGCCAATAACCTGACATTACCTCCTAGAAACACACTATGTTGCTGTTGGCTAGAAATTTTCTAATACAATTAGTGAATATGAATACAAATACTTAAAATAATGTGATAATCATAGATTTAATAGTGATTCAATAAAGTATTCCAGTGATTGAAAGAATACAGGGAACTGATAATAAAAAAATCAACACATTTTACCAAAAAAGGCTCTTGATATGTTAATCCTGAAGCCTGAAAATTGGAATATTTCAATTTCTAGGATATATATGTATATATGTATATGTATATCATGGATTTTTTCAAAATATGCCATTTTATAGGTCAGAGAGCCATATATAATATCTTTCATGTCTTCACATATGCACTGATTCTTTTTACTTCTCATGTTTGTAATAATCATTCTATGAATTTGCAGGAGTATTTCATTTTGGATATAATTTTAGAAGACAAAAAATTTTTATTTGAGCATTTTTCATGTGACTGTTAGCTTCTTCTTATATATTTTATTGGTTTTAACGTTTATTCATTTGCTGATACTTTTTATTGAAAATATTTTCCAAACAATATGATCTAATTATGTTTTCCACTTCCTTGCTCATCTCCTCACAGGTCCTCCAGACCTCTCTGTCCTTCTATCTACATCTCAATGCCTTCATTCTCTCTTTAGTAAAACAGCAGGTAAATAAAACAAAAAAATAATAATGAAGGCACAAGAAACATATATAAGAACACACACATACACACACACACATATACACAAACATAAAAAGTTAATGTCAGAAATGACATATATATGCAAAAGACCTGTCAGGTAAAAGTTATTATGCACAGGGTTCAATATGTGAATGTAATTTCACTCAGCTATAGGTGGGCATCCAGTTTTTCTGGCATCTTGTATTGAATAATTTGTCTCTTGTCTCTGTTATGTATTTTAGGCATAATTGATGGGAACTTCTTTTTTATTCCAGTGGTATACTTGTCTCTTTCTGTGCCTGCACCAAGTTGATTCAGTCTATAGCTTTAAATATTGAATTTAAATCCCACCAAAGTTCTTCATTTACCACATAATTTCATTTGCTATCCTGGCTCATTCATTGTTCCAAATGAACTTTAAGATGGATTTGCCTAATTTGAAAAATTGCATGGTGCTTTTATTGGAATTTCATTGATCCTATAAATTGATTTTGATAGCATAATCATTTTTACAATATTTGTACATGATCATGGGAGGTCTTTCCATTTTCTTATGTCTTCCCTCATCTCTTTCTTCTGGGAGTTTAATTTTCATTGTAGATGATTTTCACCTCCTTTCCTTGCTTAATCACAGTTTATTATATGCCAATAGGAGTGCTATTATGATTCTTTTCTCATTATGTATATTTTTAGTGTATAGAAAGTATCATAAGTTTATTTTAAATTTTGCTTCTGCTGAAAGTGATGATAATTTCTCTAAAATTTTATGTGGAAAATTTTTAGGATTCCTTATACATATCATTATCATGTACCAATAATTACACTTTTACTTCCTTTTCTTTTTGTTTTTTTGTTTTTGTTTTTTTTTTTGGTTTTTTTTATTTTGGTTTTTCGAGACAGGGTTTCTCTGTATTGTTTTGGAGGCTGTCCTGGAACTCGCTCGGTGGACCAGGCTGGCCTCGAAATCACAGAGATCCGCCTGCCTCTGCCTCCCGAGTGCTGGGATTAAAGGCGTGTGTCACCAATGCCTGGCATCCTTTTCTTCTAGAATCCCTTTATTTATACCTCTCATTTTGTTCATTGCTCTGATTAGTACTCCAAACACTGTATTAAAAAGGAGTGAGTACCAGGAAGCAGGGTGTACCCCTTTAATCCCAGTACTCAGGAAGCAGATGCAAGCAGATCTCTGTGAGTTCAACCCTGAATATGAGCCCTTGCAGTTTTACTTTTACCTTTTCTTTAAGGGAGATTCACAAAATGGTGCTGGCAGAACAGGTTGCTGGCATAGAGAAGAATGCAGATAAATCTATATCTATTGCCATGCAATAAAACTAAGTCCAAATGGATGAAAGACTGCAACATAAATCCAGCCACACTGAACCTCTTAGAAGAGAAAGTGGTAGGTATCCTTGAACGAACTGTTACAGGAAACCCCTTCCTGAACATAACAGCAGTATCACAGATACTGACACTGACATCTACAATTAATAAATGGAACTTCCTGAAACTGAGATGCTTCTGTAAGGCAAAAGTCATAGTCAACAAGTCAAAATGGCCACCCACAGAATGGGAAAAGATATTTACCCCATACCTGACAGAGGATTGATGTCCAAAATTTACAAGGAACTCAAGAAGATAGTCTCCAAAGCACCAAATAATCCAATTAAAAGGTGGGGTACAAAACTAAATAGAGAATTCTCAATAGAGGAGTTTAAAATGGCTGATAGACACTTAAGAAAGTATTCAACATCTGTAGCCATCAGGGAAATGCAAATCTAAACAACTCTGAGATACCATTTTACTCCTGTCAGAATTGCTAATGAAAAACACCAATGATGATTTATGATAGAGAGGAAGTGGAGAAAGGAGACTATTCTTCCACAGCTGGTGGGAGTGTCAACTTGTGCAGCCACTTTGGAAACCAGTATGGAGATTCCTCAGAAAAATGGAACTCAGGCTACCACAACACCCAGCAATTATACTCTTAGGCATATAACCATAGCTTCACATTCACATAACAAGGACATCTGTTCCACTATGTTCATAACAGCATTATTTGTAATAGCTGGAAACTGGAAGCAACCTAGATGCTACTCAATTGAAGACTGGATAGAGAAAATGTGATACATTTACACAATGGAGTACTACTCAGCCGAAAAAAACAATGGAATTTTGAAATTTGCAGGCAAATGAATGGCAGTAGAAGAAGCAACTGTGGGGTAACACAGTCACAAAAATACAAACATGGTATGAACTCACTCACATATGGATTTTACACATGGAGGAGGGTATTGCTAGCCTACAATCCCACCACCAGATAGTGTGGGAAACAGAGAAGACCCAAAGAGACATATGAATGGTACCCTGGAGAATGGGAGTGGGGAGGGATCTCCTGAGAGGATTGGGAGCATTGTGGGAGGGGAGAGGCATCTGGGAGAAAAAGAAGAGTAGAAGAGGCGGGGAGAGCAGGACAAGAAGAACAGGAAGGTTGAGTGGGGTTGGGGGGAATAGTGGGGAGCAGGTTGAGAGATAACATAATATAGTGAGCCAGTATAGGTCTGAGAACAGATATGGCACTAGCAAGATTTCCAGAGATCTACAAGGATGACACCAACTGGCAATCTAAGCAATAGTGGAGAGGCTACCTTAACTGCCCTTCTTCAATAATGAGATTGATAACTACCTTATATGCCATCTTAGAATCTATATCTAGTGGATGATGGAAACAGAAGCACTCACAACTAACACTGAACTGAACCCCTGGAACCGTGTTGTAGAGAGATAGGAGTGATGTGCAAGGGGGTACAGACTGGGCTGGTGAAATCCACAGAAACACAGAAACACCTGACCTGGACAATGGGGAATCATGTACCAGCATGAGACTGGTCCAGATCCCCTGAACATGGTGCTAGTGAGGAGGGCTAGGCAATCTATGGGCCCTCTTGTAGGGTAGTAGATAAGTATTTATCCCTAGATTACAAATGGACTTTGGAAGTCCATTCCACATGGAGGGACACATGATGGAGGGCCCTGCCCTGGATGGTATGACAGACTTTGGAGATTCTCCATGGAGGGTCTCACCCTCTCTGGGGAGCAGAGGGGCAATGGGGTGGGGGGTTAGGGAGGCTGGTAGGGGACATGGAGGAGGGGAGGGAGAGGGAGCTGGGATTGAGATGTGAAGTAAGTTTGTTTATAATTTAAATAAATAGATATAATAATTAATTAATAAAACAATGCTACCAGACTTTCAAAGTAGAGTTAATACCAGTACTCTTCAAATTATTCCATAAAATTGAAACAGAAGAACATTGTCAAATATATTTCGTGATCCCACAGTCACCCTGTTACCCAAACTGACAAAGAGTCTACAAAGAAAGAAATCTCCAGATCAATTACCCTTATGAACATTGATCCAGAAACAGTCAATAAAGCACTCACAAACTGAATCCAAGAACACTTAAAATGATCATCCACAATGATGAAGTAGTCTTCATCCCACAGATTCAGAGATGGTTCAATGTAAGTAAAGACTGCAATATAATTCACCATATCAACAAACTGGAAGAAAATTATAAAAAATAATTATCTCAATTAGATGCTGAGAAAGCCTTGGATAGTATCCAATACCCCCAATGGTAAAATCTTGGATAGATTAGCAATACAAGGAATATACCAAATATAATAAAAGCCATGTGCATCAAACCTATAGCCAACATCCAATTAAACAGAGAGAACGTCCAAGCAATTCTACAACAAATAGGTACCAGACAATCCTGTCCACTTTCCCCATATCTGTTCAATATTACCTGAAGTTCTAGCTAGAGCAACAAGCAACAAAAAAAGGTTAAGAAGGTAAAGTGTCTGTATTTGAAGATGATATGATAGTATACAAAACATAACCAAAAAATTTACCAGGCATTTTCCACAGCTGATAAACACCTTTAGCAAAGTGTTTGGATAAAATAAAGCAGTAGGACTTTTATACACAAATAATAAATGGGTTGGCAAAGAAATCACAGAATCAACATCCTTTATAATGACCTCAAAAAATATAAAATACCTTGGTGTAACTCTATCCAATCAAGTAAAAAAATGATTAACAAGAACTTTAATACTTTGAAGACAAAAATTGAAGCAGATATCAGAGGATCGATCATGCTCATGAATTGGTAGGATTGACACAGTAAAAATTGCTATGCTTAAAAAAAGCAATGTACAGACAATACAATCCTCATCAAAATTCCAACACAATTATCTACAGAATTTGAAATAATCATCTTCATATGAAAAAATAAGCAACAATCCAAGATAACTAAAACAATCCTGTCCAGTAATAGAATTTCTGGGGTTATCATCATCTAGGTATTTCAAACCATACTACAGAACAGTAGTAATAAAAACCACATTGTATTGACATAACAAGGCAGGTTAATCAATGGAACTGAATCAAAGACCTAGATGTAAATCTGCATAACTATGAACACCTGATATTTGATAAATAAGAGAGAAATATATACTGCAAAAAAAGCGTTTTCAACAAATTGTGCTGGTCTAAGTGAATGTCTGCTGGAGAAGAATACAAATGGAATAATGTCTATCACCAGGCACAAAACCCAAGCCCAAGTGGGTCAACGATCATGACAAAACCAGATACACTGAATATGATAGAAGAGAAAGTGGGGAACACCCTTGAAAGAATTGGCACAGGAGACAACTTCTGAATATAATACCAATCATGCTGGCACAGAAATATATCAACACTTAATAAATGGGACCTCATGAAGCTAAAATATTTCAGTAAGGCAAAGTACCAAGTCAATTGGACAAAATGGCAGCCTATCATCTTCATCAACCCCACATCTGACAAAGAGCTTATTTCAAAAATTTATAAAGAACTCAAGAAACTAGACGTAAAAGCCCAAGTAATCCAATTCAAAAAGTTCAATACAGACCTGAAAGGAGAATTCTCAACAGAGCAAGCTCAAATGACCAAGAAACACTTAAGTTCACCATCCTTAAACATCAGAGAAATATCAGTTTAATGGTCTCTGAGATTACATTTTACACCTGTCAGAATGACAAAGATGAAAAGCTTTTCTCATGCTGGAGGGGATGTGGAGCAAGGGGAACACTTTCCATTGCTGGTTGGTATGCAAAATTGTATAGACACTTTGGAAATCAATAAGGTGTCTTCTCAGAAAATTATGAATTGACCTACCTCAAGTCCCAGCTATATCACTCCTTAGCATATAGCCATATCACAAGGACACTTGGTAAACTATGTTCATAGAAGCTTTATTCATAATATCCAGAAATTGGAAACAACCTAGATGTTTATCAAACTAAGAATCAAAAAAGAAAATGTGGTAATTTTATACAATGGAGTACCCCTCATCCATTAAAAAAGTAACATCATGAAATTTTCCACCAAATGGATGGAGCAAGAAAAGATCATCTTGAGTTAGGTAGCCCAGACACAGAAAAACAAACATAGTATGTACTTACTACTTATAGGTGGATATTTGCAGTAAATGACGATCAGGCTTAAATCCACTGTCCCAAAGAACCAATGTAACAAGGAAAGATCAAGAGGGGACTAATGAATCTCCCTGTGAAGGGTAAATATAATAGACATCACAGGTGGACAGGTGAGGAAAAGGAGAGTCTGGATGAGTGGATGGGCATGGTAGCAGGAGGGATAAAATTAAGGGAGGAGAGAAGGAGAAAGTATTGAGAAAGACAACTCATATCAGAGGCATCTCTGGGATGAATAAGAAAACTAGTACAATGTAAACTCCAAGGAATGTATGTGGATAACCCTAGCTAACCCTCCTAGCAATGGGAGAATCAGAGTCTGAACCTGAACTAGGGAATACAGGGATATGACTGAAATCCTGTTGTATAACTTCTAACCAACAATTTGTTCTGCCTGCATGATATTCTGGGACAAAAATGGTGCAGAAATTATGGGAGTGTTCAACCAATGACTGCTACAGATTGAGACCCAGGTAGCCTACCCGTGACAATTCCTAGAGGACCAGTACCCAGAGGATAGATGGCCCAGAGACCTAGGATAGAATCAAACATGATTGGCAAAAAAAAATCAATGAAATTATTCCTGGTAATATTGTGCTATACTCAGATTGTTGCCTAACCCAATTGTCATCATCCTTCAGCAATTTGTAGGAACAGAGCAGACACTCAAGCCAAACTTTAGGTGGACCTTTGGAATCTTGTGAAAGAGGGAGAAAAAGTGTTGGGGACCCAGAGGAGTCAAAGACACCACGAAAATCCTTCAGAATCAACTAACCTGTGATCATGGGGACTCACAGAGTCTTAACTGCCAATCAGAGAACTTGCATAGGATTGGCCTAGGCCCTCTGCATGTAAGTGACATTTGTGTAGCTTGTTTTTCATGTGGGGCTCCTAAAAGAAGGAGCAGAAGATATCTTTGACCTTGTTACATGTTTTTGGGATCCTGTCCTGCTGCTAGGTTGCCTCATCCAGTCTTAATAGGAAAGGAGCTGCCTAGTCTTACTGTAACTTGATATTCCATGGCTGGCTGATGAACATTGGAGGACTGCACTTTTCTGAGGAGAAAGGAGGAGGACTCAATGGGGCTGGGGGAGATTGGAGGGAGGGACTGGGAGGATAGGAGAGAGGGAGAGGAAACTTATTGGACTGAGAAAAAGTAATTAATTAATTAATTAATTAATGCAAGCAACAGTAAAAAAGAAAATACTGATATGATACATTGAAAAGACCTCTCTTTTGCCAGAAAACAACAAAACATTTCCCAGACTATATGTTCTTTGATTTGATCTTCTTTTCAGAACAAATTATGATGTCTCGTTAATAATAATTAATTAGTGAAATTGCAAAATTCTCAATGGAACTTGATAGTATGCATCTATTTTTCTTATTTCCAATAATATATTGATGATTTTGCTCTGACAGATTATGATGTAAAATGTAAAACTAACTTTCTAAATTCCACCAGAGGCCAAACTTCAATATTTCCATAAGAATTGTTTTGAATAAATACACCAATTATGGGATATTATCTTATCATAGTATTGACTATTCTAAATCATGAATCCAGTTTAGACTTCCACTCTGTGTATAATTAATCTTCCCTAATACTGTTTTATATTTTAGATATTAATGCTAGTTTTTAGATTCTTTCTTTTTTTCCCAAACTTGGTAATTATCCTAAATATCACATTTTGGGAATCAAGCAAAGTGGATCAGCTGAAAGAGTGGCTGGTTAATAGTTTAATGAGCTCACTTTAATTCCTAGAAGAAATGCAATGCTGGAAACAAAGTCCTACAAGTCATCCACTGACCACCAGGTGTATATTATAACAATGGATGTAAGCACACATGCACAGAAATACACAGTACTTAAAAACTAAAGTTTATATTTGTCTTTTCTACATGTTTCTACAAGTTTACTAACTAATAAATAAAACTTATAATTTTTCTAAATTTTAAATTATTGGTACCTTTATAATAACTACTTTGTTAATGGGAAATGATCTGAGGTTTGATTTACTTCTTTTCTCATAAAAAGAGTCTTGGCAACTATTTTATTCTTTTAAAAGTATAATGCCGAATTTGGTAGTCATCTGTACTGTATAGTTCTCTCCTCTGCCCCAGTTGTGTTAGAACTTCCTGATTTAGATTTGGCTAGTTTCCATGCATTTTTTGTTGATCTTTTGGACTTTATTGGGAAAGCCAACTAAATTGTTGTTGCCAGGTCTCTTTTCTGCCTCATGCATAATTACTTCTCTCTCTCAATGATTTGAATCACAAGCCTCAAGACCAGACACTTTAGTTATAGTTTAGTTATAGTTCAAACCAAAATACTTCCCAGTTATCAGCTTTCCCTATTCCCCGACTCATTTAAAATTATGTTGTCTACCTTCCAAAAATGTGGAGATCTTTGCTTACTTCTTGAGACTTAGTTTTCTGTATTTTAGTAATGTGGTCAGAGAGCAGACACTACCCTCTAAAATGTCTTCAGCTTTCTTTATTTTCAGCATATGGCTCATTTTGGTTAATGTACTAAATGTACTTGAAAATGTGAAAATGCATTCATACTTTAGGTGCCGTGTTCTGTATCTGCCAAGAAGCTTAATTTAGTTAAACATAATGCCTTTTTTTAAAAAAAGCATTTCATGGAAAAATAAGTGAAAGAAAACTTACTTATTCTCAAATTATGCTTTCTAACTAGCTTTTCTCTCTGCGCTCATTTATTCAGATTCTGTTCTTTACAGACATACCTCAGATGCTGTGGTTTTCCTTTCTCCTGTTAAAAGAATGATTTTTCACTTTCTGATCTGAGAAGCACCTATCAATATCTTTATTCAGTGTCACCGACATGCATGTATGTTTTGCTCAGCTATTGGATTACAGCTTTGAGGAGCTAAAGAGTGAGGAAGAATCCATGTTTAATTCCCAGAAATCCTCCATGGGCATGCCTCAAAAAGCTTTTTATGGTTTAGTGAATGAATATAATTGCAGGGACTCTAGGTCTAAAATGGAAATCAATAACGCTACTTATACCCCTTAGTCCATTTTTATAGAATATCCTTTCCTTCCCATTCTTTTCCATAAGATATGAGACAAATTAACACATTCCTACAGTCAGTTATGTGAATGCAATAGAGATCAGTGAATAAGAGAAATGACATTTTCCCATAATTAGAGAGGATCTAAGAAAATCTTTTAGATTTAAAAGCTTCATCATCTACCTTTAGATAGAGTCGGTGCTTGAAAATGGAATCTATTACTAAAAATTCTAACATTAAAATCTGCCCTTTTCATTTTTTTCTGAATCATTAGGGAATACTAAATAAATACAGATTTGTATGCACATAAAGTTCACATTAGCTCTGTAATTCACTTCATAGCTACCTCATTGAAATGGTTTGGGATATTTAAGTCCTTAATTTACTTCATTATCCACTTGTGTTGTTCATAATTTGAACAAGAATACTGAGATGTTTAAGTGATTAGAAACGGAATCACGTGATTAGAAACTTCTAAAATATTATTAAGGCTTCAATACTGCTCCATACTGCATATTTCCATAAATTCTTCCACATAAATATACAAATTAATAAGTATTTTAATATTGAGAAGCATTTGTGATCAGAGTCTTAAGAGACTTGTTAAACTTCATCTTAGCAAAACTTAGGTATATTTCAATAGAACAAGGAAAATTTCAATTATGGTAGAGATGTTGAAACCTCAATTTCTCCCATCTGCTGATCCCCATCAGAAAACCTGTATACTGCTTCTGGAGGCATCATGATCCCTGACTTCTAGCACTTCTGTAGAGCTATGGTAATTAAAACAGATTGGTACTGGCACAGAAAAAGACAGGTAGGCCAATGGAATAGAATTGAAGACCCTAATACTAACCCACATACCTAGAAACAACTAATTTTTTACAAAGAAGCTAAAACAATACAATGGAAAAAGAAAACATCTTTAACAAATGGCACTAACAGAACTAGATGCAGACATATAGAAGATGGCAGATAGATCCATACCTAACACCATGCACAAACTTAAGTCCACATGGATCAATGACCTCAAGATTAACCCAGCCAATCTGAATCTCTTCGAAGAGAAAGTGAGAAATACCCTTGAATGAATTGCACAGGAGACCACTTGCTGAACATAACACCATTAGCACAGACACTGAGATTAACAATTAATAGGACCTTCTGAAACTGAGAAGATTCTGTAAGCCAAAGGAGACAGTCAAGAAGACAAAAAGCAGTCCACAGAATGGGAAAAGATATTCACCAACTTCACAAAAGACAGAGGGTAGAATTACAAAATGTATACAGAACTCAAGAAGCTAGTCACCAAAACACCAAATAATTCAATTAAAAAGTGGGGTACATAATTCTCAATAGAAGAATCTAAAATGACTGAAAGACACTTAAGAAATCATTCAACACCATTAACCATAAGGGAAATGCAAATCAAAACAACTCTGAGATACCATCTTACACTCATCAGAATAGCTAAAATAAAAAACACCAACTACTATTTTTGATGGAGAGGATGTGGAGAAAGGGAACCACTTCTCCATTGCTGGTGGGAGTGCAAACTTGTACAGCCACTTTGGAAACCAGCATGGTAGTTTCTCTCGAAAATGGGAGCAAGCCATGTCAAGATCCAGCAATTTGATTATTTGGCATATGCCCAAAGAATGCACATGCATACAACAAGGACATCTGTTAAACTATGTTCATAGAGGCATTATTTTTAATAATGAAAACCTGTAAGCAACCTACATGCCCCTCAACCAAAGAATGGATACAGAAAATGTGGTATATTTACCCAATGGATTACTACTCAGCAGAAAAAAAATGTAATCTTAAATTTTTAGGAGCAAAGGATTACCAGCCTACACTCCAAACCTCCAGCGAAGCTAGGAAACAAAGAGGACCATAATAGTGACATACAGAGTCTCCCAGTGCAGCCAAAAGATACAAGAGCCCCTGAACAAATTGTGAGCATGGGAGGAGGTGGAGGAAGGAAAAAGAGGAGGTGAGAAGAGGAGTGGGGAGAAGAACAATAGGGATGGGGAATATTGAGTAGGGAGATGAATAGAGGAGAGAAAGACATCAATAGAGGGAGCCACTATAGGTTTAAAAGAAATCTGGCAATAGAGAAATGTCCAGCTATCCACAAGGATGACTCCAGATAGGAATCTAACCAAGAGTGGATAGTCTACCTTTAATCACCTTCCCCTATAATGAGAAATATGACTACCTTAAATGCCATCCTAGAGCCTTCATCCAGTAGCTGATGGAATCAGAAGCAGAGATTGACAGACAATCACTGAGCCAGACTCCTGGAATCCAGTTTCAGATGAGGAGGAGTGTCCAATAAAGCAGTCAAGACCATGATGGGAAAACACAAAGAAACACCTGAGTTGAGCAAGTAAGAACTGACTGCTGGGGAACCAACATAGGACCAATCCAAGCCTCCTGAACCTGCCTGTCAGCTAGGAGCTCTGGGAAGTCTATGGGGCATCTGCCAGTGGAAACAGGATGTATCCCTAGTGCACAAATAGATTTCATGTGCCCATTTCCAATGGAGGGATACTCTCTTAGCCTACCTACTAGGGGAGAGCCTAGTTCCTGCCCCAAATGCCTTGACAGATTTTGATGATCCCTCATAGAAGTCCTCATTCTCCCTGTGAAGTGAATAGGGGAGTGGTTGGTGGGTCGGTGGGGGCATGGGAGGATGGGAAGGAGAAGAAACTGTGATTGATATGTAAAACAAGATTACTTGTAATTTAAATAAAATATATAAAAAGTTTTGACCAATGGAAAGATAACAATGAGAACAGAAGAGCTTAAGCACTCACAGGGGATGCACAGACACATTGCTTTGCAAAGACTAAATCAAAGGCATATCATGGGCCTTGCTGTTCTAAAATGACTTAGTTAAACAAAAAAAGGAAGATGATATCTGGTAATCAACTGATTCAACTATTGAGAAAAAATAGACATAAAATTAGTGGCTGTATGCTTTCACATGTGTGTAAGAGTGTTATTAAAATCTCTAGATTCCTGGTCAGGGAACCAATGTTGTTAAAATGTCTAGGTTTACCCAGTAACGAGACACAAACCATCTCAACGATCCCATGTGGAGTTTTATTGGTAGACAGGGAGGGAAAGGGGGGTGAGAGGTAACCAACCCATGCAGAGCTGAGAGAGATAAGATATGAGAGAGAGAGAGAGAGAGAGAGAGAGAGAGAGAGAGAGAGAGAGAGAGAGAGAGAGAAGAGAGAGAAGATTAAGAGAGGACATGAGATGGAGAGGAAGATGAGAGTAAAAGAGAGTGTAAGCAGGCAGGGGTCAGTCCTTCAAAGGGGTCCTTTGCACCTGCATGGTTCTCACAGAACTCTGGGCTGGCCAGAGTGTTGCCTGAGTACATCCTGCCAGGTAACAGGGCAGAACAGCCTAATGCCTGAACCTTTCAATGAGACCAATGTGTATAAGATTGTCTGCCACAATAGGGCTGACACACATATGAAATATAGAGATTGTGTAGCATACAGAATAGGACTTGCACAGGTTCAAGCCCTACAAAAGCCAACCATAAAGAAGTGGAAGTGGTTCCGTATGAGATTGATGACTACCTTACATGTCATCCTAGAGCCTTCATCAGTAGCTGATGGAAGCAGAAGCAGACACCCACAGCTAAACACTAAGCTGACCTTCTAGAATCCAGTTGCAGAAAGTGAAGAGTGATGAGAAGAGGGGTCAATAACAGGCTGGAGAAACCCACACAAACAGCTGACCTGAACAAAGGGTTGCTCATGGACCCCAGACTGATAGCTGGGAAATCAGCATAGGAATAAACCAGATCAGCTGAACATAAGTGCCAGTTAGGATGTCTGGGCAATCTATGGGGTCTCTGGCAGTGGTCAGTATTTAGCCCTGGTATTTGAATGGACTTTGGGAGCCCATTCCACATAGAGAGATACTCTGTCTCCCAGACACACTAGGAGGAGGGACTATGCCCTGCTAGACTTTGATAGACTTTAAAGATTCTCCCATGGAAAGCCTCACCCTCCCTGGGGAGCAAAAAGGAGACTGGATGGGGGTTGGTGTGGGGCAGGGGAGGAGGGGAGGGAGAGGGAACTGGGATTGACATGTAAAACAAGATTGCTTCTAATTTAAATAAAAGAAGGAGAATTAAATAGTGGAAGTGGGAGCTGCAGGAGTGGTTCAGCTGTTACAAGAAGTGTAAGTGGGAACAAAGTTCCACCTCTACACAAGGAGCTATTTGCTGTTGATACCTGATGAGAAAGCCAGAGGAAATTTACTCCAGTAGAGTGACACTGGTTATATAAACCACATGCCAGTGTAGAGCAGAGTGCACGCCAGGTGGAGTGGACTAAAACAAAATGGACTCCATGATTTTTGTTTGTTTGTTTTTGTTTTTTGTTTTCTTTTTGATTTGTGTGTATGTGTGTGTGTGAGTGTGTGTGCATTTTTTGTTGTTTTTGTTTGATTTTTTTCTTACTTTTTTTTTGGTTTTTATTTTTCAATTTATTTTGATTTTTTTATGAGAAAGAGACAAAGATGTCTCTTCTCCCAGGAAAAGCTGGGAGAAGAAAAAGTATATGATTAAAATATATTGCTTGAAAAAATAATGCTAAAAATTAAAGGATAGACCATCTGCTAATGCCTCCTCTGTAAACCTGGAATTATAACTTTTAGTAACCACATCTGGGTAAAGGCACAAAAAAATTGAGGTAAATTTATTAGTTTGATATGCATACATTAAATCTTTAAAAGTTACCCTTACATATTTATCTCAGTATAAAATCCTATTAAATCACATACTACATTTATATGATGAATTTTTAACTATAGACTCAGAGGACATGCTATTCAAATGTAACTGCTATGTTTTGTTTCAAAATGCTTCTGAATTATTGTTGACATCACTACTATATAAATAATTATCATGAGAATTTTAATTTATAATCTTGTTTTATAAAAATATTTCATTATACTTATATTCAAATTATTTCCTTCTAAAAGGAAATTGAGTCAGAGACATCCCTTAATGTTATGACACTGTAATTTTCCATTGATATAATATTTTTAAGGCAGCTTTCTTTCATATGTTAAAATTATTCTCATGTTTTGTAAGTATATATGTGCTATCTTTTAAGAAACAGCCACAATACCATCCAAGTTTTGTACCTGCACTTGAAGAAAGTACTTTGAGAGCTTAGGGTTAAGAGCAGTTTCTTTTTTCTCTTGGACTTCTAGACAGATGCTGTCAGAGAACAAATAAACATTGTCAAATGGATATAAAATATAAATATATAAATCATCACAAGATTATATTTACCTAGATTCTAATCACATAATTTTAAATGATTGAACCAAGACTAAACAGATTAGTTTCAGTAATTAAAAAGCTACAATATTAAGCTAAACCTACCCATGGTCATGCTTGTTCTAGATGGACACACCACTGAGACTTTCCTCGGAGTATCTCCAAAGTTAAAAACACATTTAAGAAATGGTATCTATTATAATGACTTCACATATTAGCAATTTATCTAATTTAATCTGAAACACCCATTTGAATGATAATAGCAGCAGAACTATTGAAAGAAAACAGTGGGGGTGATCTATCAAGTGTTCCTTACTTTAGTAATAACTCCCTGACTCAACACTCACACATCTATTCACCAATAAGAAAATATCTATAGCTTTAACAGGTCATGAACTTTGTCTGCCTCTTTTCACTAAAAATATCTTCAGATTTAAGACATTTGTTTTAGTCCATGACCTCTCTTTCTGCTTTGTTTCCTATTACTCTGTATTGTTAAACTTTATCACATCATTAGTGTCCTAGACAGTGGATACATGCTCGAAAATACTTAGTAAACTTTGGGAATATTAAGAGTATACTTTGTTCTATGAGGGAAAAAAACACTTCATTCTGTAAAATCTTCTGTGTGAACTATTAATATTCAAAGATAAGATATTTTTCTTTGGTTTCTGGGATATTTTAGAAAGTGCTAATTCTTCACAAGAGGACTATTATGCATTGCATATTCTGAAAATGTTAAGAATATCTGGTTCTTAAAAAGGCACAGAAGCTGGGAATAAATAGAAATTTTAAAATGAGAATGCTTATTACATTGCCTTGTAGCCACTGGGTACTTGTTAAATATTAGCTGGTGTTCAAATAATTAAGTGGAATGTAATTAATTTCTGTGCAAAGAGACTGCAAAGTAGAGCATTTGTTATGTCTAAAACTAAAATAGATCACAAAGATGAAGAATAAGTGACCATCCACATAAAATTAAAATCTTCCCAGGAGTAACATAAAATTCCATAGAGCATCACTGCAATTTTGATACAAAATAAGCTGAAATATTATCTATAAAAACTGAACATGGTGACAGAGTTATACAGTTAATGAATGAAAAATACTTTCCTGGGTTGGAAAGAGTACTTAATACTTAAAGCACTTATGCCCAAGAATGAGATCTGTATCATTGGAACCCAAGTAAAAGCTAGGTGGGTGCTGTGGCACTGCTGTAGTCTCAAGATGGGGGAGAAGGAGAAGGGCTATGCTATGTTGATATTTTGGGTAGGTAACCAGACCAGACAATCAGTGAGCTCTAGATTCAGTTCAAGACCCAGCATAAAGATTACACACACACACACACACACACAAGTGCAAACAAGGTGGGGATACCAAGTCTAGTGATTGGCAGAAACCTCAGTCTTTCCTCATTTGCCTACCCAAAACTGTCATTTCTCTTTTCATATTCCTACTCTAGCCATTCGATGTCATAATCTCCAACCTAAATACTGTGTGTGCCACTAAAAAAAAATCATCTCAACCCTCTCTCCTGTTCTCCCACCTAAATGACCAGGCCTCCCTCACTCTCTTTTACCCCAAAAGAAAAGGAAGTCTGTTCCTGACCTTTTTATCAGTTTTTTGTCTCTCAGAAATTCCTCTTAGCATGCCTACATGAAGCATTTACCTTTCAACATGATGCCACTTTTCCTGTATAGGCAGCTCCTCAGTGAAAAAATTAGTACTGTGAGGGATACTCCACCTTATAAAATGCTTTTTATCATTTTAAAGCACAAACTTTAAAATTTTATAACAACTTAATAAGAAAAAATGTGTGAGAAGTGTGGAAATGGGTCCTAAGGGTGATTTTCAGAAACATGAAAAATATAATTTTCATCATGCTGACTACGTCCATAGTCACCAAATCACTCGCCTGGCCAATTTTGTATGTATAATATGCTGCTTTTGGCAATTTAGATCAGCTCAAATACTTTGTTTATAAAATTAACATCAAATAAAAGTTACATTAGTCAGTGTATCCACAAGCAGTAATTACAAAGACAGTCATTACCTCAGAGTTAAGGGTGGGGATAAGATTTTCCAATCAAATGGACCCCAGAAACAAACTGTTGTAGCTATCCTAGTATCTAACAAATTAGACTTCAAACTAATTAAGCAAATTGTTTTAAAAATTGTTACTTCATAATGATACAATTTTTGTTTTGTCATTTGAAAGTATTGCTTATTCAGGCTAACCTAGCATACACTTCTCTTAATACATACTCAGTGTCTCCAGCCAACATGGATCATCTGAGTAGAACAGCCTTGAGAGTCCATTACAAAGACATTGCTATTCTTCTGCTTCACCCAAGCATTTCTCCTGGTATCCATGGCAGTATTCTAGTATCCCATGGATACCATTCAGAGCCATGCCTGAATTTGCATCTTCAAAATATTTACAATATTTTGTGGTAGCAAAAGTTATGATATATGGGATTGGGATGAAGTAGATTAATTTTAATGGGGATAAATCACTTACATGAAAAACTGATAACCCAGGGTCAGGGCTCTGAGCATCTGATCTCAGCTGCCCTCCAAGACCTGACCAGAACCCATAGAGAGACCGAAACTGTCCTTCCCTCCAGATCTAAATCTCACATGCTCATGTATGCACCTGTGGCCACACCCAGGTACTTAGTAAGATCTCTCATTACAATACTGGAGTGGAGTTTGGGCATGACAAAGATAAGATACACTGTGTTATTAGGTTAACAGGGATTATGAGCTATTTATTATATTGATTCTGAATATGTCATCTCTCTAACTTTGTGCCAACTGTACACTGTAGGAACATCTAATGTCTTATCATCCAAAGGGAGCTAGGTCCTGACACCAACAAGATCTCAATACTCTAGCTTCCTTCATTACATATATGTATAGTGAAGATTTGAAGAGAAAATAATAACAGTGAGGTACATGAGGAATAAAAGAAGACAGGAGAACAGCAGATTATGGGCAATCTATTGAACAAGAATAAGTTCCAGAGAGATATAAATAGTGGGACAGGAGAAGTGACCCCTTACCCCAAACCAGGGAATACTGGAAAAATAATGGAATTCAAAAATTAACAGTGAATATCCACTTTATAATAAATCAATTATGACCTAAACTGTTAGGTAAAACTATGATGAAAAGCAAATATGTATGACTTTCTTGTAATATACCTACATTTTACCACAGGAAATATAATAAAGAATTGGCCAAGTTACAATAAATTTAGTGGGAATCAAATGCCAACTGCAATAAATTCTACTAAAGCTTAGGATCTCACATCATCATTTTAAAAATCAGGAAAACATAAGGAATCTGAAAAATTGAAAATCCAGAAATAGGAAAAAATTACAAGAAAAATAAAGTTACAAAAATATTTAAATATATTGTGTTAAAATTGGAGAAGTTTCTAATTTTAACAATAATATTATAACAAGATAATTTTACTTTTATTGATACTTTTGCCTTGGTAAGGAAATATACTTGATGAGGATAATGTATAGAGAAATATTAAGCAATAAATGGTAACACAATTCTAAATTTCTTCAAACTTCTAAAATGAAAAAATTATATGCATATATTTATAAGGGGTTTCATAATGTACAGCCATGCATGCATGTAAGTATAAGAATTCATGTGTATAATAACTGAATATAAGCATTCATGATGTAATATATACACACATGCAAATGGAGAAAAATAATAAAGAAGTGTCAAAGGTAATAAATAACCTTTAGGGCTAGAGAGAAGGCTCAATCAGCAAAGCAGAGTCTTAAAAATATGAGGATCTTAGTTTTAGTACTCAGAACCCACAAGGTAGTGCATGGCTGTATCTGAACCAGTGATTCTATGGTGACATGGGCAGTAGAGAGGAAAGACTCTCCAGGAACCCATGAGCTGACTACCTTGGGATACACAGAGAAACACTGCCTCAGACATGGCAGAAGTCAACAGCAATGCTTCAGTTTGTCTTCTGACCTCCGCAGGAGTGTCATGACAAGCATGTGTATATGTGGATTCACAAACATAGATGTAGGTCTACAAACCATCAAACATGAGTTGATTAATAAATGAGTTAATTACTTAAAATTAAAGAGGTAATATTAGGGAAGTTTGACTATAAATGAAAGAATTCATGAGCTGGCTTTGCACCCATTTGTAATCCCCAAATCACTTCAGGACACAATGTTTATAAAATGTCAAAGGGATTCAAATCCTGTGGAAAGTTGCAGAATTTGACTTTTCATTTGAAGGCCTTCACTCTAAGCAACAGACGATTTGCTGCACATAATCACTCACAAAGAAGGGAGCACTTGATTCTGATTGATGCAAAGTAAGAATACCAAGTGATATAGTCATCTACAGGGGACAACAAAGGAACAGATGAGACCAATAAAAAAAGAAGTCATGAGGGAAAATGGACCATAATATCCATTCAGAAGTGTGATCTCCTGGTCTTTTTTTCTAGCTGATAAAATGTCCATAAATGTCCATTATTACATCCCATAAAACCTAAAAATTATTTACCATCTTTCAACTAACAGTGAAATATTAATTTTTCACTTGGAATTCTCCACCAATGTTGGTACTAATCCTTGAAATACCTGTGAATAAAAAAGTAATACTTTCCACTTGAAATACATACCATTAGGGAGAAGACCAATCAAAATGAAGTATTATAGAAAATTAGTTAATAATACAAGAATATGCATATTAAAATAGAGAGAAAGGGTGATCATTGAGATATGTGTTACAACATCTAGAGACACACAGTTATTGCAATAAAAAGCCAACTGATTAAACTTGTGATTGATAAGATGAAAGCTAATCCAAGTCTAGTATACCCAGGACACTCACTTTGACAACTTTTCTAGAAGGTACAGTCCCTTGATTTTTGCAGATTTATAAGTTGATATACCCTTGCATCAAGTAGCATACATTCTTCCCCTTTGCTCATCTAGAATGCCTTAGTGAGTTTGGAATTTCATATCTTTACAAATACATTGGAATTAGATTTTCAGATCTATCAATAAGTATTATATCCTGAAATATGAACCAGTGTTGCTTTTGAATTCAAGGTGGCAAACACAGCCTAAAAGAGATAAACATGCACACACACACACAGAGAGAGAGAGAGAGAGAGAGAGAGAGAGAGAGAGAGAGAGAGAGAGAGAGAGGCATCCTTCCCTTGCATGAATGACAGAGTCCGTACATATCTACTAACAAGAAAACAGAGAATTAAGGTTGAATGTGGGCTCAAACATTAGCAAGTAGTATGAGAAAACACATAACTTCATTTATCTGTAAAAATCACCAAGGCTCCTGAGTACTTCTTTTTCCTCTGTCCAATAGGAGGAACTGTCTGTGTATCTGTGACAAATGCTTGTGAACACATTCACTCATACGTTCCTCATCTTCCTTTGCTTCAACTTGCTCAGATGGATTCAGCTCCTGCTGTCTTTTCTGATGACTTGGTGCTTATCCTGTAACCTTGGGACTTAAATGGACTCATTAATTAATTTGGAGAAGGGACTCACCTTAATTTTTCCCTGGAATTTGAATCACTTCCTACTTGCATAGGGCATCATTACATTTGTATTCCAATTAAAGGGCAAATATAGTCTTGCATTATACAAGAATACAAAACTACTAATCACAATCTCTTATTATTTATCAAATATTACTGGATATAGTATGGGTGTCTGTTCATGGTGGGAGACTATTACACACATGTGTTCATTGACCTAATATTGTAATTTGCTTGCTTATAGGAAACTCGTGCACGAAATGATAATTAGATTTATCTACAATTTCTCAAGTCAGAACCACTCTGGATATTCTGCTATTTAACAATGCAAAAGGAGGAGATGTCAGGACACAGTTCAAGAATGGAGCCCTGTGAGGGGAATTCTGAGTGCTTCTAAGAACACTCCAAATAAACAAGACAAATCTTATGACATCAGTGTCTTCAAATATACTGAATTCTTCTTGAAATGTGTTTTAGAGTTTCTCCAGGTATAGTAACTTTACTTCAGAATATTCATTTCAACTGGCTATTATTATTTATTTATGGGCCTGTATGGAATACCATAATTTTGCCACATGCATCTTCTGGTGATAGTATACAGCTTGAACCCAAGAGAACTTTACTCAGGTGACATTTTAACCCTCAGACTATATATAAATTGTCTGATGCTCTCAATAATGCTGGCTATTGCATGAGACTTTCGGCTACCTCATTTTAGGTTACATTTTCCCAGGTTCCACTGCCTTTAGAGCAAACAGTAGTACTGTAGAAGATTGTGTGTGTATATATATATGTATTGTGTATATATAAAGTTCTGTAGTATATAGTTATACCTAACTTGTCTGGATTTGTTTGCTTCTTTAGGAGTTGTTAGCTTGTGAGTTCCTAAATACCCTGAGTCATTGCCTGCTATTGCCAATCCAATCGACTACTCTCTAGAACATAATGCTGAGAATACCCTATTGCTGAGTCACAGAACATGAAGAATTCAACGTGGTACTCATCTGGATGTTTCATTCCTGTCACTGCCTTTCATAATACTGGAATGTACTATGTAGGCTACTAGAGGAGAAAAGTAGTCAGCAGTCTTACCCTGTTAGTTACAGAAATCAATAGCCTTGTAAGACAATCTCATTGGTATAATAGTGGCATAACCATCATGAGAGTAGCCAGTGACATCAGAATGTATTTAAGCCCAGCCCTACCACTTGAATCCAATACACACTACCATGATGTGGTGAAGAACCTATGGTCATAGATTCTAAGTTAGAAGAGTTACTAAAATTATTGAGATAAATTGGTATACTATTGCATGAATTTGCGTCTTTTGGATATGTGCTTAAGAGTGGAGTTGCTGGGTCTTGTGAAAGATTGATTTCCATTTTCCTGAGGAATCTCCATACTGATTTCGAAAGTGGGTGAACGACTTAGCACTCCCATCAGTAGTGGAGGAATGTTCCCCTCTCTCCGCATCCTCTCTAGCATAAATTGTTGTTGGTGTTTTTTATTTTAGCCACTCTAACAGTAGTAAGATGGTATCTCAGAATTGTTTAGATTCGCATTTTCCTGATGGCTAAGGTTGTTCAACAGTTTCTCAAGTGTCTTTCAGTCATTTTATACTGCCCAATTGAGAATTCTCTATTAAATCTGTACCCCACTTTTTAATTTGATCCTTTGGTGTTTTGGAGACTTGCTTCTTGAGTTCTTTGTAAATTTTGGAGATCAGCCCTCTGTCAGATGTGGGGTTAGTGAATATCTTTTCCCATTTGTGGACTGCCTTTTTGTCTTGTTGACTGTGTCCTTTGCCTCACACAAGCTTCTTAGACTCAGGAGGTCCCATTTACTAATTGTTGCTCTCACTGTCTGTGCTACTGGTGTTATGTTCAGGAAGTGGTCTCCTGTACCAACTCGTTGAAGATTATCTCCCACTTTCTCTATAAAGAGTTTCAGTGTGGTTGGATTTATGTTGAGGTCTTTGATCCATTTGGACTTAAGTCTTGTGCAATGCAGTAGTGCTGGCATAACTGGATGCTGGCATGCAGAACACTGCAGACAGATCATGTTAATCCTACCAATCCAAGAGCATGGGAGATCTTTCCATTTTCTGGTATCCTCTTTGATTTCTTTCTTTAGAGACTCAATATATTCTGATTTTACTTTCTGCTCCGTCTATCCCTCCCAAATCCTCCCCACCACCTCTCCCTTCAGGATCTACTCCCTCTCTGTCTGTCATAGAAAATAACAGGCTTCTAAGACAAAATAACAAGTCTATAACAAAAATGAAATATCATGAATTAAAACAAAAACATTCCTATCACATCAGATTCAGAAAAATCTAACCAGCAGAAGGAAAAGAACCCACGGATATGAGATCCACTCATTCATATATTCAGGAGCCTCCCAAGAACACTAAACTGAAAGCCATGATATATACTCAGAGGACTTGGAGAGACTCATGCAGGGTCTGTGCTTACTTATTCAGTCTGTATGAGATCATATAAGCCTTTTTCAGGTGATATACAGGTCCTTTGTCTCCTGGTGTCCTCTTTCCCTGTAGGCTCTTACAGAATTCACATATTCCCTTCTGTAGGACTCCTTGAGCTCAGAAGGGAGGGATTTCACACAGACAACGGGTTTAGAGTCAAGTTCATAATGTCTATCTGTCTATCTTTGTATTTACTTCCCCTGATGAAAGAGAAAGTTTCTCTGATGATGGCTGAATAAGACAGGTATCTAAGTTATCTATGAGTTCAGGAGAATATCATTAGGAGTCATATAATAATTTTATTAAGACCAGTAGTATTTGGTTTTGACCCAGGTCTCTGATCTATCTAATTTCTGGTTCTTAGTTACTCAAACTGTGACAGATATGGGTCCTATCACATGGAGCTTACCTTACATCAAATCAGATATTGGGTGGTTTTTCCCAGAAGCTTTACACTTGAAAGGAAATTTTTAGATCAAAGAATGTTTAGTTGCAAACAATAGCTTTACACCACATGGAAACAGGAAGAATGTTTCCTAGCAAGAACACATTACTCAATGATAGTGAGAGGGCAATGAGAGAATAATGGGGTGAAATGACCAAGGCATCTTACATATATCTGAAGTAGTTGAATAATAAATTATAAATCCACAGACATAGATATGTTTGTTGGATGATCAAGAAAAATATGATGGGATATATAGTATTTAAGGTGGAAGGTGTGAGGGATGCTAAAGTTGATAAATGGTAAAAATAAAATAATGGAATTGGAAATATAAAACAGAGCACATGAATTTTTTTCTATCACAAAATTAGAAAAATTTGAATGTCTGTGAACAAACACTAGAATGTAACAGAATAACAAAAATATTGATTTAATCAATGGACAGAATTGTGGACAAAGTTTGCTATGGAATGTTCATGTTGGTTATTTTTCCAATAATGTTTTGGAAATGAAAAAATGATGCAAATTTGAGAGCGTAAGGAAGCATGTCTTTTACGGAGAACGATGAAGAAGGGAAATAAGGGGATCATAGTGGGGGATTGAGTGGGGGCTGGGGTAAGCTGGGGGGCTGGGGAAGAAGGAGAGGGAGAGGGAGCTGGCATTGATATGTGAAGCAAGCTTGTTTACAGTTTAAATAAAAACACTAGTATAAAAATTTTCAAAGAATTATTTGAAAAAAATATGAAAGTAAGTATTGTGAAATTCACAGCTTGATTGATTTCTCTACATTACACCAGGAGTCATGTGGCCAGCTAAATTCACTTATTAGCTTAGAAAATTTAGTTTCTTGCTCCTTAAGCCTTCCTCACAGGCAGTTGTGTTATGTCACACCAGTAACTATGTAACTATGAACAGTCATTAAGTGTTATCTATTCTTTTTTATTTTGGGGAGGCAATTTATTCATTTGACATAAGGGTTTAGGAAAACAATGAGTAAGTTTATAGAATTAAGTTATAGAAACTATTATTCCAATATATACATTGTATACTCCTTCTCTGGTTGTAAAACTCATTTGCTATTCAAATTGGGTTTATAATTTCCTAATACAAAAAAAATGGTGCTTTAGAATGCTAACAAGGCACCAAGAACACTGTTCACTCTTTCCTGAACTCCTTCTGTTCTTTTTTTTTTCTCAGTCATTTATGATGTGTGTCAGCCACAAAATATATTGTCTGTTGCTCAGGCTGCACAACGAAATTATTGATATAATTAAATAATGCACCCCCTTCATTGACATATTCAGTGTTCCCTAGTCTCACCTAAATTGGAAATGCTGGCAGAGCAGCTTTATTTCTGGGACTTAACATTTTTCCTCCGTGATGTAAGAAGTTCCATAAATAAATCACATTTTAAATATGCAACCAATGTTACTTTGGAAACTCCAATTACACTTTAAAGGTTACTTGAAGTTTACAGTTGGTTTGCAAACAGTGAAAATAACCAGATGTGTTTGCTACTTAGCAACTGGGAATATCAATGTAGGCAGGGAAGTGTAAAAGATATGATACTCCGTATTGTTTTCCTAGTTTCGACTTTATTAATTTCACCCCTCAATTTGATTATTTCCTGGCGTCGAGCAACCCAACAGCCAGCATCAAACTAAATGGACAGAAACTCAACACAATTCTGCTAAAATCAGGAACAAGACAAGGCTGTCCACTCTCTCCATACCTTTTCTTTTTTTATTCTTTTATCATCTTTTATTTTTATTTTAAATAGCTTGTTTTACATGTCAATCCCAGGTCCCTCTACCTCCCCTCCCGCACTCCCCTTCCCCCCCCAGCCTCTCCATACCTTTTCAATATTGTACTTGAAGTTCTAGCCAGAGCCACACAGAAACAAAAGTAGATCAAGGGGATACAAATTGGAAAGGAAGAGATCAAACTTCCTTTCACTTTTTGCAGATGATATGATAGTTTACATAAATGACCCAAAGAACTCTACCAGGGATCTCTTACATCTGATTAACACCTTCAGCAAAGTGGCAGGATGCAAGATCAACTCAAGAAAATCAGTAGCCCTACTATATAAAGATGATAAAAGGGCTGAGAAAGAAATCAGAAAAACATCACCCTTTACAATTGCCACAAACAACATAAAATACCTTGGGGTAACGCTAACAAAAAAGTGAAATACCTGTATCACAAGAACTTTGAGTCTTTAAAGAAAGAAATTAAAGAAGTCCTCAGGAAATGGAAAGATCTCCCATGCTCTTGGAGAGGTTGGATCAATGTAGTAAAAAATGGCACTCCTGACAAAAACAATCTACAGATTCAATGCAATCCCCATTAAAATACTAGCACAATTCTTCACAGACCTTGAAAGAACAATAATCAACTTAGTATGGAAAAACAAAAGACCGAGGATAGCCAAAACAACCCTGTTCAACGATGCAACGTCCGGAGGCATCACCATCCCTGACTCTAGCTCTATTATAGAGCTATAGTCCTGAAAATATCTTGGTATTGGCACAAAAATAGACAGGTAGACCAATGGAATCGAATTGAAAACCCTGATATTAACCCACACATGTATGAACATCTGATCTTTGACAAAGAATCTAAAAATATACAATGGAAAAAAGAAAGTATCTTCAACAAATGGTGCTGGCATTACTGGATGCTGGTATGTAGAAGAATGTGGATCGATCCATGTCTATCACCATGTACAAAACTTAAGTGCAAATGGATCAAAGACCTCAACATAAATCCTACCACACATGAACCACTTAGAAGGGAAAGTGGGTGGTACCCTTGAATGAATTGGTACAGGAGACAACTTCCTGAACATAACACCAGTAGCACAGACAGTGACATCAACAATTAATAAATGGGACCTCCTGAAACTGACAAGCTTCTGTAAGGCAAAGGACACAGTCAAAAAGACAAAAAGGCAGCCCACAGAATTGTAAAAGATATTCACTAACCGCACATCTGACAAAGGCCGATCTCTGAAATTTACAAAGACCTCAAGAAGCAAGTCTCCAAAACACCAAAGAATCCAATTAAAAAGTGGAGTACAGAACTAAAGAGAGAATTTTCAATAGAGGAGTCTAAAATGGCTGAGAGGCACTTGAGAAAGGGCTCAAAATCCTTAGCCATCCGGGAAATGCAAATCAAAACAACTCTGAGATACCATCTCACTCCTGTCAGAATGGCTAAAATCAAAAACACCAATGACAATTTATGCTGGAGAGGATGTGGAGAAAGCGGAACACTCCTCCACTGCTGGTGGGATTGCCAACCAGTACAGCCACTTTGGAAATCAGTATGGAGATTCCTCAGAAAAATGGGAATAAACCTACCACAAGACCCAGCAACTCCACTCTTAGGCATATATCCAAAAGATGCCCATTCATACAACAAGGATGTCTGTTCCACTATGTTCATAGCAGCATTATCTGTAATAGCCGGAACTTGGAAGCAACCTAGATGCCTCTCAACTGAAGATTGGATAGAGAAAATGTGGTACATTTACACAATGGAGTACTATTCAGCAGAAAAAAAAAACAATGGAATCCTGAAATTTGCAGGCAAATGGATGGCACTAGAAGAAACCATCCTGAGTGAGGTAACCCAGTCACAAGAAGAGAATCATGGCATGTGCTCTCTCACATAATGTTTTTAGACATAGATCTGGGGAGTGCCAGCCTACAGTTCCATGGCCAGAGATTCTGGGAAACAGAACCGTCATTCAGTGTCTGATGGAAGCAGAGGCAGACTCCCATGTGTAAGCACTGAGCTGAACTCAAGAAATCCAGTGACAAAGAGGGAGGACTGTTGCCCAAATTAAGATTGGGCTGGTTTAATCCCCAGATACAGCTGACATGACAAGGGTTAGGTTTTGATCCCAGACTGATGCCTGGGAATCCAGCATGGGACTGATCAAGATCTCCTGAATATGGTGTCAGTGAGGAGGCCTAGGTAATCAATTGAGCCTTGGGTAGTTGATCAGTATTTATTCCGGGTATACAAATGGACTTCGGACTCCCATACAACAATGAGAGATGCACTCTCACCCTGAACTCTTGGAGGAGGGTCTAGGTCCTGCCCTGGATGAAATGACAGACTATGGACACCCCCATGGAGTGCCTCACCCTCCATGGGGAAATGAGGGATATTGGGGTGGTTGGTGGGAGAGCATGGGAGGAGGGGAGGGAGAGTGACCTGGAATTGATATGTGAAGCAAACTTGTTTCTAATTTAAAGTTAAATTTAAAATTAAAATGTATATTAAAAAGATATGATTCTTAATTGGAGACTTTACTCAAACCACATTCCATTCCATTAAAAACTCATGTCACAAAGAATCTAACTTTTTAAATTTTTAGGCATTTCAAACATGGTTGTTTTTGCCTTGTTTTGTATTTTTCAAGACAGGTTTTCTCTGTAATCTTGCCTGTCCTGGACCTTCCTCTGTAGACCAAGCTGCCTCTGCCTCTAAATAGAGTGCTAGAATTAGAGGCATTTCAGATTACTTCAAAGAACAATTGTTTGTTCCTTAACAATTTTATTTGTAAAAGGAAAGGACATTGTGCTAATTATTTTCCTTTTAGTTTTAAGCAAGTATCAAAAATGCCTCTTCTACAGCCATTCTGTGAAATGTGATCACTGCCAAATTTACAAACAGCATATTTACTTAATCACTAGTGAGAAAAACAAGACATATAACTTCTAGTATACAAGGTAAACTTAAGAAACAAATATTGAAGTATCCTGTTCTCTGTTATGCACACTATTTTACATATTTGACCTGCATTTCAAATTCCTCCCATATACTCATATCTTCATGAATTTGAGTTTTACTGTTATTTGAATTGTTAATGAAATTACATGATCATTTTTTTCATGTCAATCAACAAGGCTTTGAATATTTCACAAGTATTTTATAATTCCTTAATATTTAATCTATTTGAAGAAACAAAAACTATACAATGGAAAAAAGGAAACATCTTCAACAAGTGTTGCTAGCATAACTTGATTCAAACATGTAGAAGATTACAGATAGATCCATATCTATCTCCATGCACAAAACTTAATTCTAAATGGATCAAAGACCTCAACATAAACCCAGCCATAGGGAACCTCTCAGAAGAGAAAGTGGGAGGTAACCTCGAACAAATTGGCACAGTAGTCCACTTGCTCAACATAGCGCCAGTAGCACAGACACTAAGATCAAAAATAATAAGGGGACCTCCTGAAATTGAGAAGCTTCTGTAAGGCAAAAGATACAGTTAACAAGACTAAAAGGTAGCCCACAGAATGGGAAAAAAATCTTCACCAACCCCACATCTGATTTCCAAAATATACAAAGAACTCAAGAAGTTAGTCAACAAAACACCAAATAATCTAATTAAAAAGTGGAGTACAGAACTAAACAGAGAATTCTCAATAGAGGAATCTAAAATGACTGAAAGACACTTAAGAAACTTCTCAAATTCCTTATCCATTATTGGAATGCAAATCAAAACAACTCTGATATACCATCTTGCTCCTGTCAGAATGGTTAAAATAAAAAACAACAGTGATAGCTTATGCTACAGAGGATGTGGTGAAAGGGGACACTCTTCCATTGCTGATGAGAGTGCAAACCTGTACAGTCACTTTGGAAAACAGTATAGTGGTTTCTCTGGAAAATGGAAACCAGTCTATTTGAAGACCCAGCAATTTCATGCTTAGGCAGATACCCAAAGGATGCACATTCATACAACAAGGACATATGTTCAACTATGTTCACAGCAGCACTATTTTAATAGCCAGAAACTAGATGCTCCTCAACTTAAGAATAGATGCAGAAACTGTGTTACATTTACACAATGGAATATTATTCAGTGGAAAAAAACACAACGGAATATTTAAATTTGCAGACAAATGAATAGAACTAGAAGAAACCATTCTAAGTGAGGTAATTAAGCCACAGAAAGACAAACATGGTATGTACTCATTCATATATGGATATTAGACTTAGAGCAAAGGAATACCACAGCCTAAAATCCACACCTCCAGAGAAGCAAGGAAACAAGGTGGACTGTAAGAAAAACATACAGGGTTCCCCAGTGAAGTGGAAAAGACAAGAGCCTCTGAACAAATTTGGAGCATGAGGAAAAAGGATGGAGGTAGAAAATAGATGAGGGAAGAAGAGGAGGTGGGGAGGAGAATGTGGGAGATCAGAAAGATTGAGTGGGGAGAGGAACAGAGGAGAACAAGAAAAAAGACACATTAATAGAGGGAGCCAGTATAGGTTTACAGAGAATTCTAGCGCCAGGGAATTGTACAGAGATCCACAAAGAAGACACCAACTAGGAATCCAGCTAATAGTGGAGAGACTACCGTAAATGCCCTTCCCCTATAAAGAGAATGATGACTACCTTAAACGTCATCCTAGAGTCTTCTTCCAGTAGCTGATGGAAGCAGAAACAGAGATCTACAGCTAAACACTGAGCCAAACTCTAGGAATCCAATGGCTGAGAGGGAGCAGTGACCAACAAAAGCATCAAGACCACACTGCGAAAACCTAAAGTAACAACTGAACTGAGAAAATGGGAACTCATGAACCCCAGTCAGACAGCTTGGGAACCAACACAGGACCAAATCAGACTCTCCAAATGTCAGCTAGGAATGGGCAATCTATGGGGCCTCTGTCAATGGAAACAAGACGCATCCCTAATGTAAAAATGGATTTTGGGAGCCCATTTCCCAGGGAGGGATACTCTCTTAGCCTAGATACACAGAGGGAATGGAGGCAGGCAGTGGAGAAGAGAGGAGAGGGAAGGTGGGGGAGGGAAGACTAAAGTAGGAAACTAAAGAAAAGGGAAGGGAGGGAATTGAAAAGGAAAGGGGAAGAATGCAGAAAAATGAACTTCCTTATGGAAACAAAATCATAAGCTTCTGTGTCAACAACAAAAAGAGTGTTTAAAATGTTGTCAGACTGTGGATATAATTCATTGACTACATACCATAGGCATTCATTGATAAAGACATTTTTTCCTGAATCTCTCTCATAAAAAGCAAACATCAGAATTCTCAGAGAAAATAACTTTTATCTACTTCCCAGACATCTATGGTGGTCAAATTCATCGCAAAAGTTTTCATAGAAATCCTCCTCATCTCAGTTGAATCAATCACACAGCATTCATTACCAAACATGCTTAAGTACCAGCTATTCTGATAGGTGAATGAAAGTAAGGAAGTCAGGGAAATGAGTATGAGGTTCCTCTCAAATATGTTAGAATAAACAATATACAATGTTTAATAAGTAGATTATAACTGGCAAAGATAGATGAGCTATATCAAATGCTCTCCATGGCACCCTAAAAAGTAGCCTATGTAGTAGGAAGATCCAGTACCCTTGGTGTTAACCTAGGGAAAAAGAAGTCCTTATGTCTGTTTCAACAAAATGCAGAAATTGACATTTTATCATATCTGACAATAAGGCATTAAAAGGGTTTATACTAGGGCTAGAGAGATGGATCAGTATTTAAGAGAATTTATTGCACTCTCAGGGGTGGAGTTTAGACCCCAGAACCAAAATACTGGGCACCTTTGCAACCTCTTATAATTCAGGCTCCAAGAGTCCAAGAGCCCTATTCTGGCTATTCATGTTAATCTCCCTACTGGTCTAATATTGTGTCTTAATATGCATCGCTTTAAGGTCTGTTAATATTCCACATCCCTTCTTCTACATAGTTGGTCAAATATTTATTGACTTCACTATTTTTGTTCAAACATACACATATTGAAAAACTTAGTCCATTATAGTTGAGTTACTCACTTCTAATGTAATGTTACAAGGGTAGTTTTTCATCTTATAAATATAAACATTCCCTAGGCTTTAGAACTCATCGTGTCATTGCCTGCAACGCCTTTCGTTCTCCTCCTCCACTGGTGATGGGGGATATTCTTCTGTAAATATGTTTCTCTTATTGGTTAATGAATGAAACACTGATTGTCCTGTAGTCAGGCAGAAAGTACAGTTGGGGCTAGGAGACAAGAAGAATTCTGGTGAGAGAGGCAGAGAGAGGTGGGAGGAGATGACATGTAGCTGACGAGGGAGCAAGATTCTCTGGTAAGATAAGAACACGTGGAAATGCTTAGACTAATAGAAATGGGTTAATAATTAATAAGCTAGCCAGTAAGAAGTCTGAGTTATTGACCAAACATTTTATAATTAAGATAAGTCTTTGTGCATTTATTTGCGGCTAAATGGCAGTGGGCGCTGGCAGCACATGATCATGGCATTATTGACATCTTTCCAGCCTCATCCCTGATTTTCTCTCATAGATATTTCCTATATTGATATCCTTGTTCGTTTAATCACCTTCATGCAGTTTTTTGTAATGGGCAGTTCCCCACACAACTGTATAACTGTATATTATGTACCTTCTAATCCCCTTTAGGTACAATATCCTCATACTTCTTTAACTACATAGTCTTGTGTGTTTATTGTTTCTCTCTGCCATCCCAGCATCTCCCCAAAGAGGACTGAAGAAAGTAATATTGCAATCATTTTTATTCTTGAACTCTTCATTGAAACCTTATTCTGTGATCTGATCTCTCATTTGATATTGATTCTAAGTTGGCCCATAGTGGCATTATTAGGATATGTGGTCTGGTTGTAGGAGGTGTGTTACTTGAGCCAACTTTGAGGTGTCAGAAGCTCAAATGAGGCTTAGAATCTTAGAGACTTTTTCTCCTGCTTGAGGACCCATATGTAGAAGCTCCTTCTCCAACACCATGTCTGACAGTAAACCGCCATGCTTCCATGCCCATGTTGATAATGGACAAAGCCTCTGAAACTGTAAGCCAGCTTTAGTTAAATGTTTTCCTTTATAAGAGTTGACATGGTCACAGCATTTCTTCACAGCAATAGCAACCCTAAGAAAATATGTAAATAAAATAAATATATAAACAAAATGTAAGAGCTAGATAAATGTCTCTATAGCCACTTACCACTCTGGCACTGAAATCCTGGCATCATTGCCACTGACAGAATTCTCATCCAACTGATTTACAAGTTATCCCCTAACATAAGTTCACCTTAGAGAGCCAGTGTGTGTAATTTTCATGGGTAGAAGAATCAATATCGTAACTCAGGGTGCCAAGGAAGATATTTTGTAGATGCATTTTCAGTAGCTATGATCCTGGGTTTAGGACATTTTGGAAGGGAAGCACTTGTCCACTGATACAAAAATTACATCTCTCTGGACATTGTAGAATAGTATTCATTTACCAGCTTTAACCCTTGACTGCTTTCTCCATTTTAAGCATAATCTTGACAGGTAAATTTTGGAAAAATCTTTCAAAGGATAATGTAAAATTGAAAGTTGGGAAGTAACTTCTTCAAGTTTTTATCAGAAAAATAAAATACTTTTTGTTTCTTAGTTTGCTGTTTCAATTTTTGTTGTTAGTATTTGAATCAAACTTCTTTCATACTAGACTACCACTCTACCTCCATACTATACTTGCACAGAACCCTGAAATAAAAATCTCTGGTTACAAACTGTTATCATTGCCTTTGTCCTTACTGTGCTTGTAAAAGTCATTCAGGCTTATTCCTGATCAGCACTCCATGACTGTCATGTCTGTGCAAAAGGACAGGAATTGATGACAAAGTTGTAGCATTTCTTGGTTAACAGGAGATTTTGTTGTTCTACAAACTTTCTAGATTATCTTGAATTCTCATTATGGAAGACAGTAAGACTCTCATAATTTAATTCCCAGATTAAAACATGTAAATAATGGCAACAACAAATAAAATGTTTTCAAGTTAAAAGAAAGAGTGGATGAAGAAATGATAGAAAAATTTTTAAATGATGAAGACATGAACATGCTACCACATCATGGAGAAATTTCAAGATCAAAATAGCAAAAAACCTGCCGTGGGTACAAGACAGAAAATAATCACTTTTAATGTGTGGGCATCAGTGGGTGACACATTTCAGTATATTCAGCCCAGAACTAGCATCATGGTAGTAATTGCTCACCAGTAATTTTCCTCCTGCATTGACTTTGTTCTGCCTCTTTTTTTGATGAAGACCATGTTTCTAAGTGTATTCTGTGGAGAAAGAAAGGTTTGTCAGCTTAGAAACCCAAATTTTCTTTCTGAAAATTGTCAGAATGTCTATCCTTTGAAAAGGATTCAAAGACACTGATAAAATTTCTATTTGTTCAATGAGTTCAATTATATTATATGGGTATAGAATCTAATCTGGATATTTTAGCTGGAAGGACATGTCTCATATCTGGATTTTTAGACAGGAAGATATACATTTAATTTAGGTCACATCCTCAGCTAGAAACTTATATAAGAATATAGAAGGAGGAATTTTTTGCTCTATGAGTGCTTGTTCTTACCCTGCTAGCAAGTCCATTTCTTTAGTGGCATTAGAGCTTACTTCTTCAGTATGTAAGCATCTACTGAAGACCTGCTGAGACCTCCAGCCTAATAGACTGAGAAACTTCAGGATTCATGTCCTTTCTGTTTGTATAAATTAGGCTTCCTATTTCTATGAAGAAACATTGTGACCATGGAAACTCTTACAAAGAAAAGCATTTAATTGAGTGGTTTACAGTTTCAGAGGTTGAGTTCATCATTGTCATGGTGGAAGATGGAGGCATACAAGAAACATGGTGAGAAAAAGAACTATTGATTTATTTTAAAATGTATAAGAAAGAAACTCAAATTATTTATAGTGTTGATTGATGAAGTCAGGATCTTATATGTATCTTTCCTGGAACATTTATAGCATGAGGAGAACTATGGAGATAAACTAATTAGTTATTTTATTTAGATATATTTTTAAAGGAGCCTTATATTTATACTTAAATGCTCTATAAGGAATAATTAGAATATGTAAGTTTTATTGAATTAAAAATTAGTAGTTAAAATGAACTTATTACATATTTGGAAAATATACTGAGAGACACCCATTGTTTTGAACTTTCCATAGAAAGAAAATATAAGATTAGGAAATTAATATTTAAGAAGCTAAGTATACATTTTAATAAATGTAAGAGTTGAAAATATCTAAGAAAAGTATCACATTTTCAGATGCCGTCTTATGAATTAACTGCATTTTAATTTTGGGGGTTTGTGTAAATATAATCAATGTTGAACTGATTTTTAGATTGAATGCCACAGGTACTCTAAGCTCCTTAGTATCTGGAACTAAGCATGGGTTTAACAGATATAGCTAATCTTACTTCCATTATTGTGCATAAGTAGGACTTAGGCAATAGAAGGATTATATAGGTGACCAAAATATGAAATTTATAAATATTTCTATGAATAAATCTGTGCATTGAAATTTAAGATCTTGACAGAAATGAAATATTGAACTTTATATCTATCTATCTCTCTATCTATCTATCTTCTATGTATTAATCATCTTTATCACTGGGTTCCGTGGGTTCAGGTCAGTGTTTAACTATGGGTGTTTGCCTCTGCTTCCATCAGTCACTGGATGAAGGCTCCAGGATGGTTATAGACATCAAGTTCATTATCAGGAATGGGCAATTCGAGGTGGTCTCTCCATTATTGCTTATCTTGCCAGTTGGTGTCATCCCTTTAGACCACTAGAGGTCTCACTGGTGCCTGATGTGTCTTCTAACCTATGATTCCCTCTTCCCCCTATTCTACCCCCCCACTCAACCTTCCTGTTCCCCCATGACCTACTCTCTTTTCCTCTTCTCCCCCTCTCTTCTTCCCAGATCCCACTCCCCCCCACCCCTGCCATGTTCCCCATCTGTTCAGAGGATCTTGCCTTATTCCTCTTCTCTTGGGTAGCATGCGTATCTCTTAGATTCTTTTATATTAATGGTTTTAACTCGCCTATAAAAACACACAGTCTAAAAGAATGGATGGGTAGACAGAATCCATCCTTCTGATGCATACAACAAATACACCTCAACTTCAAAGATAGATGTTACCTCAGAGTAAACCATTGGGAAAAGATTTTCCAATCACATGGACCCAAGTAACAAAATTGTGTAGGAATCCTAATATGTTACATGAAGTGTAATTTAGATTTCAAACCAAAATCAATCAAAACAGATGAAGAAGGCCATTTCATATTCATCACATGAAAAATCCATCACAATGAAGTCTCAATTCTGAACATCTATGCCCCACATACAAAGGCATTCACATTCATAAAAGAAACATTACTAAAACTGAAATCACACATAATGCCTCACACACTTATACTGGGAGATTTCAACACCCCACTCTCACCACTAGACAGGACCACTAGACAGAAACTTAACAAAGAAACAAAGGAACTAACAGAAGTTATGACCCAATCGGGTTTAACAAACATCTACAGAACATTCCACCTGAAAACAAAATAATATACTTTCTTCTCAGTGCCACATGGAACCTTCTCTAAAATCAACGACATACTCAGCAACATAGCAAACTTCAACAAATACAAAAAATTTTCAATAACTCCCTGTATCTTATTGGACTGCCATGCTTTAAATTTAGAATTCAAAAATTGAACCAACCTATAGGATATAAGATCTGTGTGACTATGTATTCCTGCTTATCTATTTTGTACCTGGTAGATTTATTGCCATCTAGGGTCTCTTATGGAAACTGGACTTATGAAAGAGATGAGAATGCAAGAGTTCATTACCCTTATTTAGCAGCAAATTCTGTGACAAAGCTATTAGCATAAGATGTATCCATGTCAACAGACAGAAAATTAAGTCACTAACAAAACAGAAAAATGTGACTCTCGCCAAAGAATAAATGATTACTCGGTATTCCACATTAGTTTTTACTTCATGAGAGAGAATTTATGTCTGAGAGTTTTCATAGAAATCCAATCACAAAATACCCTTCTTTAATAGAGATATAATGCTACAGTTGTCATCTAGCATGTCATTCTTGCTACATTGTGCAGCTAGAATGAAGAACAGATAGATGGAGTCTTCAAAGTGAATGCAGACGATTTCATGTGATGCTTCCTGCTGGATCTCCTATCTTGGGGTTTTCCCAGAGAATGGCAGAATTTATGTGTTTCCTTAAAGGAAGTTCTTAGCATTTTCTGTGCTGGAATTTCATACCTGTGCTTGCTCTGCTACTACCTCAGCCACCCGAGGGTATCTCTTGTCTGCTGTTGCTTCCTAGGGACTTCTCTTTTCTTCTTACTCTCTCTCTCTCTCTCTTTCTCTCTCTCTCCCTCTCTCACACTTTCTTGCTCCATCCACCCTTCCTTATGCAATACATTTCTTATGCATTGGTTGGTTCAATTTTGACATCCCTGATGGTTACTACCTTCAACTGTGTCATAGCTGGTGTGTTATACCCATGCGTTTAAACTACAAAGTCTGAATGTCTCTGTGAACAAAGAATGTGAAGTACAAAAAAAGTTAGAATTCAACAACACAAATTGCAGAAACCCAACAAAGTCATGGAAATTGAACAATACACAATTGCACCCATTCCTGGGCCAAGGAAGAAATAAAGAAATAAAGCTCTAGAACAAAAAGTAACAAACTCATCCCAGAGGAGTAGAGGCCAGGATACAATCAAATTGAGGACTAAAATCAATAAAATAGAAACAATGAAAACAATACAAAGAATCAATATAACAAAGAAAATCAACAAGATAGACAAACCTTTTTCCACACTCATCAAAAGGCACAGAGAAAACAGGCAAATTAACAAAATCAGAAATGAAAAGGAGAACATAACAATGGACACTGAGGAAATCCTGATACTCTTCAAGTTATACTTTGAAAACCTGTACTCCAAAAAACTTGAAAATTTAAATGAAATGGACAATTATTTGGATAGGTATCACTTACTGAAAGTAAATCAAGAACAGATACTCAATTTAAATAGATCAAAACCCCCAATGAAATAGAAGTAGTTATCAAAAGTCTCCCAACCAAAAAAAAAAAAAGCCCAGAGTCAGATGGTTTCAGCACAGAATTCTAAAAATAATTCAAAGAACAGCTAATATCAATACTCTTCAAAGTGCTCCACACAACAGAAGCAGAAGGGTCATTGCCAAACTCGTTTTATGAGAGTACAATTCCCTTCTTACCCAAGCCTAGCATATTTTTCAAGCAGGCCATGATTGGTAATTCAAGAGGGTGTGGTTGTATTTGTATATGTGTGTCTTTTGTTTGCATTCAGTTCTTGTTCCTGTACCAAAGACATTACAACATAAGGCAAACACTTTCTGTAGGCACAAGCTTGCCCTACCCAAGTTCAATGAGTTTCATAGCTATTATATTCAGTTATGAGGCCTTGCTCTAAGTTTTTAGAAAGCAGCCTGACAACTTCCAGCACAATTTGGGGAGTTCCTATGGGATCCCTTTTGTCACCAATTCAAGTAAATATAACTCAATCTTAGGACTGAAAGCTTCATTCAGAGATGAGGTATTCAGTTGGAGCTCTGTCTGCCCCCACCCCCACCCATTATTTGGTGATTTCCATTTTGACTAGTTTCATTTATGTATGTATTTTAGCAAAGTTCTGCTGTATTAGAATTCCATACTGCCCCTCAAATGGTCCTTAAATGTGGTTCTCTCTTCCAGTTTTCCTCCCTTATGTCCCTCCCTCACCCTACATGATCTTCCCCTTCAAGCTTCCCATCCATCCATAGATAACTTTTCTATTCCTTTTTCCTTGTGAGATCTATCTCCCCATTTCTTATTCTGTAATTCACTTCTGTACAGCTTGGTTCCTTTTGTTTATATCATATAAGCAATTATGATTGCTATCAGAAAACGTTTGTACATTTACCACCCCCAGATCTTGAAAACCTATCTTGATATTTGCTCTTGAAATTAATGTCATCATCTTTCACATATTGAAGTCATCACTGGCCATAGTAGACAACACGAATATCTACCACAAGATGGACAGAACCCTCTAGCAATGGTGAAAGCAGATGCACTCTTCATATCCAGAACACAACGACCCCTGGTCACCCACAATACACAGACATTGGACCCTTGACATAGCCACTAAAATTTAGTTAAAACTTACATAACAAAAATGTCATGCATAGGTCCAGGAAAGGAGAGGAGGCTGGGTGCACAGGGAAGTAGCTGTCCCTCTGGCATCATCAGGTAAACAGGCCAGCTTCCCGGCCTGTGTTCCAGAGCCTGCAGATCGCCTGGGAACTGCACAGAGCTCCCAATCCCGGCGGGAGCATCAGGTAAACAGGCCAGCTTCCCGGCCTGTGTTCCAGAGCCTGCAGATCGCCTGGGAACTGCACAGAGCTCCCAATCCCGGCGGGAGCCAAGCACCCCAGACTCCAGATCTTCTCTCCCACCAACGATTCCAGGAAAGGAGAGGAGGCTGGGAGTACAGGGAAGTAGCTGTCCCTCTGGCATCATCGGGTAAACAGGCCAGCTTCCCGGCCTGTGTTCCAGAGCCTGCAGATCGCCTGGGAACTGCACAGAGCTCCCAATCCCGGCGGGAGCCAAGCACCCCAGACTCCAGATCTTCTCTCCCACCAAAGAGACCAGGAAACTACAGGAGCCAGGGAGCCCAGGGGAGTAGCTGTTCCGGATCAGGTACAACAGGACCCAGCATAGGGTCCAGGGGACCAGGTAGGAGGCTAAGTGCCCCAGATTCCTGTTCTTCTTCTCTACCCACGGACCAGCATTTGGACAAGGCATAGAAGAATCACCAGATTACTGGACTTACTAGCACCCACCAAAAGGGAACTCTGGTCCCCAGACCAGGAAGGGGCTCTTTCTGCACCCACTAAAAGAAGAGATGGGAAAGAGACAATACAAAAACACAGTCAGCAACAGAAAAACAAATATGACACTGCCAGATTCTAGAGACTCCACACCAGCAAGACCCCAATATTCCAACGCGAAGGAAGCAGAAGAGAATGACCTTAAAAGCACCTTCAGGAAAATGATAGAGGCCCTAAAAGAGGATATTGGAAAATCCCTCAAAGAAATGGAAGAAAAAACAAACCAAAAAATGCAAGAAATGGAAGAAAAAACAAACCAAAAAATGCAAGAATTGGAAGAAAAAACAAACCAAAAAAGGCACGAAATGGAAGAAGAAATGAAGCAAAAAATGCAAGAAATGGAAGAAAAAGCAAAGCAAAAAATGCAAGAATTAGAAGAAGAAACATACCAAATAAGGCAGGAAATGGAAGAAGAAACAAAGCAACAAATGCAAGAAATGGTAGAAAAACAAAGCAAAAAATGAAAAAAATGGAGGAAGAAACAAACCAAAAAAGGCAGGAAATGGAAGAAGAAACAAAGCACAAAATCCAAGAAATGGAACAAAAAGCAAACCAAAAAATGCAAGAAATGGAAGAAAGAACAAACCAAAAAATTCATAAAAGGCAACAAACAGACGAACAGATAAACAGAAAATTGCAAGAAGTAATGCAAACGCTGCAAGGGTTGAAAACTGAAATAGAGACACTAAAAAAAACACAATCTGAAGAAAGGCAGAAAATAGAAATGCTGGACAAACAGTCAGGCACTACCAATACAAGCATTACCAACAGAATACAAGAGATGGAAGAGAGAATCTCAAGTGTTGAAGATACATTAGGAGAAATGGATTTATCAACCAAAGAAAACCTTAAATCCAACAAATCCTTAACACAAAACATCCAGGAATTATGGGACACCATGAAAAGACCAAACCTAAGAATAATAGGTATAGAAGAAGGAGAAGAAATCCACCTCAAAGGGGCAGAAGGCATATTCAACAAAATCATAGAAGAAAACTTTCCCAACCTTAAGAAAGACATGCCAATGAAGGTACAAGAAGCCTACAGAACACCAAATAGAGTGGACCACAAAAAAAATCCCCTCGCCACATAATAATCAAGACCCCAAACACACAGAATAAAGAAAGAATATTAAGAGCAGCTAAGGAAAAAGGTCAAGTAACATATAAAGGCAGACATATCAGAATTACACCTGATTTCTCCGTGGAAACTCTGAAAGCCAGAAGGTCCTGGATAGATATTCTACCTACACTAAGAGACCATGGATGCCAGCCCAGACTACTATACCCGGCAAAGCTCTCAATCACTATAGACGGAGAAAACAAGATATTCCATGACAAAACTAGATTCAACCAATATGTGTCCACTAACCCAGCCCTACAGAAAATTTTGGAAGGAAAACTCCAACCCAAGGAAGCTAACTACAACCAGAAAAACATAAGCATCAGAGAATCCCTCTCTACCAACAGCCAAAAGAACAAAGGGGCGAAATTCCACCCATAATTCCACCAACAACAACCATCGCAAATCGAAGAAGGATGAGCAATCAATGGTCATTAATATCCCTCAATACTAACGGCCTTAACTCACCCATAAAAAGACACAGACTAGCAGAATGGATTCGAAGACAGAACCCTTCCTTCTGCTGCACACAAGAAACACACCTCACCCTCAAAGACAGACATTACTTGAGAGTTAAAGGTTGGGAAAAAAATTTTCAATCAAATGGACCCAAGAAACAAGCAGGGGTAGCAATCCTAATATCTAACAAACTAGACTTTAAAATAAAATCAATCAAAAGAGATGAAGGAGGTCATTACATACTCATCACAGGTGAAACCCACCAAGACGAAGTGTCTATCCTGAGCATCTATGCCCCCAATACAAAGGCATCCACATTCGTTAAAGAAACATTATTAGAACTTAAATCTCATCTAAAGCCCCACACAGTTATAGTGGGAGATTTCAACACACCACTCTCACCACTAGACAAGAATACCAGACAGGAACTCAACAAAGAAGCAAAGGGTCTAATAGAAGTAATGACCCAACTGGGATTAACAGATATCTATAGAACATTTCATCCACATAAAAAAGAATATACCTTCTTCTCACCACCACATGGAACCTTCTCAAAAATCGACCACATACTTGGCAACATATCAAACCTCAGCAGCTACAAAAAAATTGCATCTTATCAGACCACCATGCCTTAAAATTAGAATTCAACAACAACACAAATTGCAGAACACCTACAAACTCATGGAAATTGGATAATGCTCAACTGCACCATCCCTGGGTCAAAGAGGAAAAAAAAAAGAAATTAAAGACTTCCTCGAATTCAATGAGAATGAAGACACAACATACCCAAACCTATGGGACACTTTGAAAGCAGTGCTACGGGGGAAGTTCATAGCACTAAGTGCTCACATGAAGAAACAGGAAAACAGTTATACCAGAGAATTAACATCACAGCTTAAAGCTCTAGAACACAAAGAAGCAAACTCCCCCAGGGGGAGTAGACGCCAGGAAATAATCAAATTGAGGGCTGAAATCAACAAAGTAGAAACCAGGAAAACAATACAAAGAATCAATGCAACGAAGAGTTGGTTCTTTGAGAAAATCAACAAGATAGACAAACCTTTGTCCAAACTTACCAAACAGCAGAGAGTGAACACACAAATTAACAAAATCAGAAACGAAAAGGGGGACATAACAACAGACTCTGAGGAAATCCAGAGAATCATTAGGTCATACTTTGAAAACCTGTACTCCACAAAATTCGAAAATTTAAAGGAAATGGATGACTTCCTGGACAGCTATCATTTGCCAAAACTAAATCAAGAACAGATAAGCAATTTAAATAGACCTATAACCCCTATGGAAATAGAAGCTGTCATCAAAAGTCTCCCAACCAAAAAAGTCCAGGTCCAGATGGCCTCAGTGCAGAATTCTACCACAAATTCAAAGAACAGCTTATACCAATTCTTCTCAAAGTGTTCCACACAATAGAAGCAGAAGGGTCTTTGCCAAACTCTTTCTATGAGGCTTCAATAACCTTGATCCCCAAGCCACACAAAGATACAACCAAGAAAGAGAAGTTCAGACCAATATCCCTCATGAACATTGATGCAAAAATACTCAATAAAATACTGGCAAATCGGATCCAAGAACACATCAAAACAATCATTCACCACGATCAAGTAGGTTTCATCCCAGGGATGCAGGGATGGTTCAACATACGAAAATCCATCAACGTAATCCACCATATAAACAAGCTGAAAAACAAAAATCACATGATCATCTCACTAGATGCTGAAAAAGCCTTTGACAAAATCCAACACCCCTTCATGATAAAGGTCTTGGAGAGATCTGGGATAACAGGGACATACTTAAACATAATAAAAGCCATATACAGTAAACCAACAGCCAACATCAAACTAAATGGACAGAAACTCAACTCAATTCCTCTAAAATCAGGAACAAAACAAGGCTGTCCACTCTCTCCATACCTTTTCAACATGGTACTTGAAGTTCTAGCTATAGCCATACGACAACAAAGGGGGATCAAGGGGATACAAATTGGGAAGGAAGAAGTCAAACTTTCACTGTTTGCAGACGATATGATAGTTTACATCAATGACCCAAAGAACTCTACCAGGGAACTCTTACAGCTGATTAACACCTTCAGCAAAGTGGCAGGTTACAAGATCAACTCAAGAAAGTCAGTAGCCCTACTATATACAGATGATAAAAGGGCTGAAAGAGAAATCAGAGAAACATCACCCTTTACAATTGCCACAAACAACATAAAATACCTTGGGGTAACGCTAACCAAACAAGTGAAAGACCTGTATCGTAAGAACTTTGAATCTTTAAAGAAAGAAATTAAAGAAACCCTCAGAAAATGGAAAGATCTCCCATGCTCTTGGATAGGTAGGATCAATGTAGTAAAAATGGCAATCCTGCCAAAAGCAATCTACAGATTCAATGCTATCCCCATTAAAATCCCAGCACAATTCTTCACAGACCTTGAAAGAACAATAATCAATTTTGTATGGAAAAACAAAAGACCCAGGATAGCCAAAACAACCCTGTTCAACAAGGCAACGTCCGGAGGTATCACTATCCCTGACCTCAAGCTCTATCATAGAGCTATAGTCCTGAAAACAGCTTGGTATTGGCACAAAAATAGACAGGCAGACCAATGGAATCGAATTGAAAATCCGGGTATTAACCCACACACGTACGAACATCTGATCTTTGACAAAGAAGCTAAAAATATACAATGGAATAAAGAAAGCATCTTCAACAAATGGTGCTGGCATAATTGGAGACTGGCATGTAGAAAAATGCGGATCGATCCATGTTTATCGCCATGCACAAAACTTAAGTCCAAATGGATCAAAGACCTCAACATAAATCCAGCCACACTGAACCTCTTAGAAGAGAAAGTGGGTGGTACCCTTGAAAGAATTGGTACAGGAGACAGCTTCCTGAACATAACACCAGTAGCACAGACAGTGAGATCAACAATTAATAAATGGGACCTACTGAAACTGAGAAGCTTCTGTAAGGCAAAGGACACAGTCAGCAATACAAAAAGGCAGCCCACAGAATGGGAAAAATATTCACTAATCCCACATCTGACAGAGGGTTGATCTCCAAAATTTACAAAGAACTCAAGAAGCAAGTCTCCAAAACAGCAAAGGACCCAATTAAGAAGTGGGCTGCAGAACTAAATAGAGATTTTTCAATAGAGGAGTCTAAAATGGCTGAGAGGCACTTGAGAAAGTGCTCAACATCCTTAGCCATCCGGGAAATGCAAATCAAAGCAACTCTGAGATACCATCTCACTCCTGTCAGAATGGCTAAAATCAAAAACACCAATGACAATTTATGCTGGAGAGGATGTGGTGAAAGGGGGACACTCCTCCATTGCTGGTGGGAGTGCCAACTGGTTCAGCCACTTTGGAAAGCAGTATGGAGATTCCTCAGAAAAATGGGAATAAACCTACCACAAGACCCAGCAACTGCACTCTTAGGCATATATCCAAAAGATGCCCATTCATATAACAAAGATGTCTGTTCCACTATGTTCATAGCAGCTTTATTTGTAATAGCCAGAACTTGGAAGCAACCTAGATGTCCCTCACCCGAAGAATGGATAGAGAAAATGTGGTACATCTACGCAATGGAGTACTATTCAGCAGAAAAAAATAATGGAATCATGAGATTCGCAGGCAAATGGATGACACTAGAAGAAACCATCCTGAGTGAGGTAACCCAGTCACAAAAAGAGAAACATGGCATGTACTCTCTCATATATGGATTTTAGACATAGATCTGGGGAGTGCCAGCCTACAATCCTATTGCCAGAGAGTCTGGGAAACAGAAACTTCATTTACTGGCTGGTTAAGTACTGAGCTGAACTCAAGAAAGCCAGTATGAGAGAGGGAGGACTGATGATCAAAGGGATTAAGACTGGGCTGGTTGAACCCCCAGAAACAGCTGACCAGACAAAGGTTAACTCTTGAATCCCAGGCATCAGACTGGGAATCCAGCATGGGACTGATCAAGACCCCCTGAATCTGGGTGTCAGTGAGGAGGCCTAGGTAATCTATTGAGCCTTGGACAGCAGATCAGTACCCATCCCAAGTATACACACGGTCTCTGGACTCCCATAGAACAATGTGAGGTGCACTCTCACCCTGAACTCTTGGGGAAGGGTCTAGGCCCTGCCCAGGAAGAAATGACAGACTATGGACACCCCCATGGAGGGCCTCACCCTCCCTGGGGGAATGAGGGGATAATGGGGGTGGGGATGGGGGGGGAGGGCACGGGAGGAGGGGAGGGAAAGGGAGAGGGACCTCGTACTGACTTGTGAAGCAACCTTGTTTCTTATCTAAATTTAAAATGGAAAATAAAAAAATATTAATAAAAATATGTCATGCATAATCACAGTATTTAATCAAGCAAACAGAGTAAAACCTTTACTACATAACTGCTGTTACTTGAACAAAGAAACTAATTGCAAAACTGGCAAATTATAAAATAAAATGGAGAAAACAGGTGCACCTAAGGAAAAGAAACTCTGAAAATATCATATTTTATAAGAGCACATTGGGACCCCCCAGTAGAAACGTATTGTAATTTCTTTTTTTTTTTTTTTTTGGTTTTTACTAGACAGGGTTTCTCTGTATTGTTTTGGAGGCTGTCGGTCCAGCCCGGAATCGAACTCACAGTGTTCCGCCTGTCTCTGCCTCCCGAGTGCTGGCATTAAAGGCATGCACCACCACCACCCGGCCTGTATTGTAATTTCTTAAACATATGCTTTCTCTTCTACCTGTGGGAAGAAACATGAAAAATTTGTGATCATAGCTCAGATGCACAGGAAATGGATATTTTGTTTTTATTATCTGGAAAATATAACTTTATTTACAATTCATGCTGACTTTGTGGACAGACACACAACATAAATTCCTCTAAAACTTCTTGATAATCTTATTTATGTTGCATATTCTACTACAGGATGTCTATTATTAAAATCCATTATTATAAATGTTAATATTTTATAACACAGAGGAAGTTTACATTTATCACTCAATACAACATGGCACTCTGAAATGGATTAGAAGATAGTAATGCATGGTCTCTTATTTTCTCCTCTCTTGTCTCTAGATTAATTTTCAAGTAGATATTGCCCCCAGGCCTGGGACCCACTTATTCTTATTAACTCACTGATTTGCATGTCAGCATATTGGACTGTGGACAGATTATATGACCCCTCATTTCAGTGTACCTCAACTACATAGCCCATAAATTCTTACTGATATTTACTTAAAGATCCCAAATTTTGAATGCTCAGACAGTCATTCCCCCCACAACAATATGAGGAAGTGTATTTGATATTTTCCTTTGGAATAATTCTCCTGAGTAAAATACCTAATATTCAAAATCTTGTCCATGACAGCAACCTAAAGTAAAACCAAGGGACCAAATAAAGTACCTCAGGAGAGGATTGGTGCGCCATGGGCACTGCAAAAAGGCCTTTCTCCAAACACTCTTAACACCTCTCCCCAGCTCAGATACAAGCTTACTTTATATGTAACAGATGAATCACTCTTGGTAAATAACTGATTATATCAATATAGTTTTATATTAACTGTGTTTTCTGTGGATTTGGATCTATTTATTACTTTCTTGTATATTTTTATTCAATTTACCATCCTAGAATGTTTAATATTTTTCAAACTTTTAGAAACAAGATATTCCTGTTATTTTCATTTTATTTCAAGAAAATTCATGTCCCTTGTTTGTGTCACATAAGGCCAGGCTCCGTATTCAGTAGCTGCCTTCCTTAAACCTGAACTAAAGTTTAAAGCAAGCATATCTTCTAAAGTTGACTTACCTCACACTGGCCCAACAAATGACTTCTCTCTGCATCTTGTTGCTATTGAACTTGGAAGAGATTTAGGAGTAAAACTTTATGCATCTTTGACTCATGTTTAGATAAACATTGATGCCCAGAGTCTCAGTATCCTAAGAAATGCCCTGATGGCACTGGCCAATTCCTTTCACCATCTCTAGTCTCACCCTCCCCCCCCCCGTTTTCTGAGAAAGAGGCAGAATTGGGATTACCTTCAGAATTGCTAGTCCCTGTGACCTGTCTTACATGGAGGTCTCTTCACCTCCTCAACCTACCTGTACAATCAAAGTCTCACTGCTGCTTAGAATAGCACCTGGTTCGTCTCAGATTTCTGGAGATACCACAGACCCTTACGGCCTGGGCTCATAGCGCAGAACAGTACTGCACTTCTCATATAGTCTGGAAAGGATTCTGTTTTTACTGATATTTTGATGCCTGGTGATTCCTCGAAGCTACTGTTATTTATTGGTAGAAAAAAAGTGATAAAAATTGATTTCATTTATTTTAACAAAGGAGGTGTTGTCTTTTGAGCACTGCTGTGACTTAACCTGCAGCAGAAATTCTTGCTCCCCATCCTTCCAAATGTTATTTTCAGTGTTCCTGACTCTATCATAATATTTCTGCCAACTTTCACTTCCTAATTGATTTTACCACTGAAGGACTCTGACATATAAAAACACCTGCAAGTAAATTAGTACAGAATTTCAATGAACTGATTTAATGACTTTATTTTAATAACTAAATAAGAATTTTTCATATTTTATTATTTATTTAAATTACTATTTAATTTCCTTTAACTTTTAGAATGTTTAATATCCTATATATTTTTCAATAAATGATGCCCTGGAGTTGTAGTTCACATTCACTGTGAAATTCTAGAATGTGAGGTCTACTGTTTCATTAAAATGTCAGTGAATTCTCTAGATGATACACTTTTTGGAATGCAGTTCCTTGGAGAATATTCTGTTTGTGAACAGTCAGTGTTTCAATGCATAGACAAAGATATTGACCTGAGTAAGACCATCTGATGGATGAATTATTGAGCATAATAAGGGAGTCAATGGGACCTCTTGTCCATCAAGTCCAGTTACTAAGGCCTCAGGATTTTTTTGGCTACTCTATGGCTACCATTTGTCTGTGTTTACTTTTACTCCATATATGATATCCCTAACTAAATCTAATTGGCAATATTTATGAATAGGTTTTGCTTTCATTTTCCCTCACAGCAGTAAAAGTATGACCAAATATATCCACAGATGTATAGAGGAAAGAACAATAAGATAAAGAGGAGCAGGGACTAGATGGTTTTGGAGTTACATTGTTTCTTGATCACACTCATGTTAGAAAACTCTTCAATTCCTTTAAGGCAGTCAACAGTCACTAAAAGTACTTTTAACTACTCTAACCTGGCTGTTGATAATTTCCAGTAGGAAACAATTATTCTTACACATTTTAGGTATCCTATCTTCATCTACTATGATAATGAAGAGGAACATCTCTATGTATGCCATAAGGGCACTTCAAGACTTGATTAAAGGAGGGTAAAGCTCTTGAATGAAGATGGTACCAACCAAAGGGCTGAGAGCCTGGACTGAATAGAGGAGGAAAAGAAGAAAACCAAGCATTCTCTTTTTTCTTTTTCCTGTATCTGTGATACCTCAATATATGCTAATCACTGTAAGATCTCAGAAGCCTTTATCATGTGTGAAGTAAGCCCTTAAAGGTGCATACTTGAGAATGCCTCCTTGTCATATAGCAGTGTGGCCACACATTCCACATAGAAAGGAGTCTGGTTTTCCATAGTGGAAAACACTCACACAAATTGAAGACTGTGCACTTTGATCCTCTGATTCCCACCTGGCCACCATCATCCTCATTCAAATACCGTGCTTCTTGACTCCTCCAACAGTCTTTACCTAGCATGTGAGGATCAAGGGAAATGAAAAGATAATATGAGATTCAGAACCATATTGCTGTAACGTCAGGATTAAGCATATTAGATTTCTGATAGTTCTTCATACAGCAATACTCTACAATTTATCAGTTTCTCCTGTTCTTTTCATATTGACTTCAGAAATGAGCTCCCTAGCATTAGAATATAAAGCACTACAACCACACAAAAGATCAACCTTCAAAAACTCTTCAAACAAGAATCCCTTATGACTGAAAAACGGGGACTAAAAGAATAAACTTATAGCAATAAAATTGCTAATCTTAATACTTAACATTTTGGTAAAATAATTCATTGTCTAAGCATTTTTGGTACATTAATGTACTCTTCACCCTAGCAACAGACAAATATAAATAGCAACCTGAACAGAAACACGTTGATCTTTTGGGGTGTATTACCTGAAAGATATGCTTGGACATTGGTGGCACAAGACTTGTGGGAATAATCAATCAATATCTTGTTTGGTTTAAGGTCCACTCTGTGACATGGAACCCATACCTGACACTGCTTGGGTGGCTGATAAACGGAGATTAGGTAGCCCATGGACCTAGGATAAAATGAAGTACTACACGTCTAAAAAACAAAAAGTGTAGGGATAAACTGACTCCTAATGGATAAATAGAGGGCTTTTCTCCATCTTTTCCAGTCCTGGTTTTCTCTCTGCCCAACAGGTCCTCACAGCTGCTTATGAGATAACCACTCTGAGACTTAATAACAGTTATAACTGTTTGGCCAATGGCTTAGGCTTCTTACTGGCTGGCTCTTTCTTAAAATATTAACCCATTTCTACTAATCTGCATACCATCCTGAGGTTGTGGTTGTAGCTTACCAGTGATGCCTTTGCGTCTTGCTTTCACTGAGACTACCTGGCCTCTCCTCTCCTCTCTATCTTTGGTTTACTCATCATCCAATAAGAGAAACACATAGTCACAGCATACAGAAGGATATCTTAAATCACTAGTGATCTAATATACTCAAAGATCAGTGTCATACTCAACATTATCAAAAAAGCCCCGCCCCCTGCATCAGACCAAGACAAATACAGGGACACACAGCCAGACATTATTCTGAGTGAGAGACCTTGGAAGACTCATCTCTAAACTGAATGTCTCTATAAAACCACCTTCCCTCAGTGTTTAAGGAAGCCAGCAGAAAAGGAGTCTGAAAGAGTGTAAGAGTCAGAGGGGATGAAGGACACCAGAAGGAGGTTCTCTAAATCAACATAAGCAAAGGACATATGAACTCACAGATGCTGAAGCAGTATACACAGGGCCTCCCTGGGTCTGTGCCTGGTCCCCTGCTTTATGGAAATTCTAAGTGTGTAAACAAGTGATCTCTGATTCAATTCTGCTCCTGATCACCATTTGTAAAGAGAAACCTTTTCCTTTGAGAGAAGCCTTTCCGCCAGCCTGGTTCTAGAGCCGCATCAGTCCCAAATAAACACACAGGAGGCTATATTAATTATGAAGCTGTTGGCTTTGCTTGTTTCTTACTGGCTAGCTCTGACTTAAGTATTTATCCCATAATTGCTAATCTAAGTGTTTCTCTTACCGGAGAACTTTCCTTGCTTCCTACCCCATGGCGTTACATCTTGACTCTCTGTCTTTTCTCTTACCTAAAGTCCTGCTGGACTCCTAGTCCCACCTATCTAACTTCCCTATTGGCCAACAGTGCTTTGTTGACATAATAACATGACTTCCTCCATTATCTCCTCTTTTCTGTCTAAACAAAAGAAAGGTCTTAACTTTAACATAGTCAAATTATATATAACAGAACAGTTATCAAGTAAGAACATAGTTACAATATTTTGTCTATCAACATTCAGCAAGATTTAAAGAAAATATCATCCATCCCATCCTTGTGAGTCCAAAGTTCTATATGTAGCTTATCTTTTATCATAACTAAGGAAACTATAATTAGAACTATCTGCCTTCAAATCTATCAAAGACCACAGAAGGATAATATATAAACACTAGAATTGACAGAGACATCTTTCTACCTGGACAGTCACCTGAAGTTTCTCTGTAATGTTGGGGCATCCATCTTCAGCCCATAGGCCACAGTGTGTCCAGAAGATTTATCAGCGAAGTAGGAAATTTCAAAATGTCCATCTGTATCAGCAGTCTGTCAGTCATTTTTCTGTGTCCTCAGAAAGTCTCGTAGACTCTTCCATGAATCAGGAACCCTGAAGGTCTGTTTGAGTTTAGTCGTCACTTTCCTGTGGGTCCTGCATGTCCAGTTTATATAGCAACAGTCAAGCAGTCTAGGCAAGAGCAGTTTCTTGCCCAAATGGCTAATCTTGCTATGTTGAAAGCAAACTCCATAACAAGTTTCTTCAATGCCCATCTTCCTCTCAGACGTAATTGGTGATGCCAGGAACAGACATTTCTCATTGTCAAAAAAAAAACCCTAAACCATTTGAAATGCCATTTTCTGACGGTCTTTGAAAGTTTTGAAGACTATCTGTCTCAAATATATCTCTATATATCTAGAAAACCTAACTTACCTAACTATAAATTCTGACTATTATAACTATCTATAGTCTGTATTTAATTATGCATTATGCTTTAAAGGATCAGTATCAGCACAATACTTAATCAAGAGGAGAAATATACACATCACAAAATTGACCTTGAATTTGTATCAATAAATGAAAAACAATACCCATACCATAATTCCCCTTTTTACCATTAAAAGGATACTGGTTGTGATCATTAACCAATTATAAACAATCCCATTTAAATGAAAACAAAGATTTATAAACAAGATGGGAATTAGGACGTCACTCATTCCAAACTGCTTCGTGCTGGAAGGGGGCGCTGCTCATACCATGGGGATCATGACAAAACTCAGAAACCTGTATAAGTCCTTATTTTCAGGGTTGTAAGACTGCATCATCTTAGCTGTTTCGATTGTTGGAACACCAGGCTCACTGCTTCTGGGGGTCTTGGTTCATCAAACCACAGAAGCCTGGAAGGAATCCTCAGCTTTTCATTTTCTGTAGAAACATAAATAAAATCTCCTTTCCCAAATAACATATCCTTATGCTTAAATTTTGAAGCCAAGGCATTTTCAAAAGATATAAGTTGAATTAATTCAGCAGCATTTATAATTAAGTGTACTTTAGCAGTTGTTCCTTCCTGATCAATTAAAAAACTGAAAAACACAATAGCGTACAGTATCCAGACTTTCTGTGTATTTTTCATCTTTACGTGGCTTATTTATTTATCAATTATTATTACTCTATTTCTTTTACTTTGATTTATTTATTTTTCTCCGAGACAGGGTTTCTCTTTGGAAATCTTCCTGCCTCTGCCTGTGGAGTAAATCTTACCGGCGTGTGCCACAAGGCCGGCTTTTCTATTTATTTACCACTTTGTCGTTTCATTTTCTCTCTAATGTCACGTATATTTTTAAACACACTGTAAACCTTTAGAGGTTTTGTTTATCCAAGTCTAACTTTACTGTAAATCTTTACGTTTTTCTGGCCACGTGTCTTATCTGTAAAACTGCAGCTGTTTTAAACTAACGTTTTTTTTTTTTCCAAGATGGCGGGCATAAGCGTGACTCCAGCTGCTGGCTTGGAGAAGTGGTCACTGCCACTTCCAGCTGTGCTTACAACTGTAAATCGTTAGCAAAGCCTCTTGAAAGAACCTTGCTGGTTTTTTTTTCTTTTTATGCTGAGTCAGGAAGACTCCTGTAAGCGAGTCGCATGAATCTCAGCTTGTCGCTAGCAAATCAGAGCCCACCTGAGAAAAATGCTGCTACCAAAAATCTGTGCTTCTCTCCATTCTTCTGTTTCTAAAATTACTTTAAAGCTTTTGTCACACTATGTGGAAATTCAATTCTGCTCCTGATCACCATTTGTAAAGAGAAACCTTTTCCTTTGAGAGAAGCCTTCCCGCCAGCCTGGTTCTAGAGCCGCATCAGTCCCAAATAAACACACAGTAGGCTATATTAATTATGAAGCTGTTGGCCTTGCTTGTTTCTTACTGGCTAGCTCTGACTTAAGTATTTATCCCATAATTGCTAATCTAAGTGTTTCTCTTACTGGAGAACTTTCCTTACTTCCTACCCCATGGCGTTACATCTTGACTCTCTGTCTTTTCTCTTACCTAAAGTCCTGCTGGACTCCTAGTCCCACCTATCTAACTTCCCTATTGGCCAACAGTGCTTTATTGACATAATCACAGGACTTCCTCCATCAGGAGGGGAACTATCATCAAGATATATTATGTAAGAAAATCTCTTTTCTTTTTGTTTCTTGTTCATTGAAAACAGAGTCCTCACCCATCAACTAAAGAATGGATAAAGAGAATGTGGTACATTTACACAATGGAGTATTAATCAGTAGTGAAACAGAAAATATATATTGAAATTTGCAGACAAATGGATGGCACTAGAAAAAATCAAAACATCCTTAGTGAGGTAACACAGACCCAAAGATACAAACACTGTATGTATTCACTCATAAGTGGATAATGTATGTAAAGCAAAGGACAACAAGGCTACAATCCACAACCCCAGAGAAGTTAGGTAAAAAGGGGGACTCTAAGAGGAACACACATGGAGAGCCCCAGGAAGGGAAAAATAGATAAGATCCCCTGGGTAAACTGGGATGGGTTAGAAAGGAGGGATTGTGGGATGGGAACATAAGCTATGAAGAGCTTAAGTTGGGGGAGGATGGAGGGAGAGAGTGATGAACGAGATATTTTAATAGAGTTAGCCATCATGGGCTTAGGGAGAAAACTGGTGCTAGGGAAATTCAAAGGAATCCACAAGGAAGATCCAGGGAAGACTCCTAGCAATAGCAAAAAGGGTGTTTGAAAGGTCCTTCCCCTTTAATCAGATTCTTGACTACCCTAATTATCATCACAGAAACTATATCTAGTAACTGATGGAAGCAGTAGTAGTGACCTTCACTGAAGTACTGGGCTGAGTTCTTGGAGTTCAGTTGAAGGGAGATATAGGAGGGATCATATGAACAGGGGAGGGTCCAGAGCTTGATGGGGAAAAAAACCACTGAGAAAGCTGACCCAAGCTAGTGGGTGCTCATAGAATATGTATTGAGAGCTGGGAACCTTCTGAACGTGGTTGCCAATTATGTGTCTTGATCTATTGGGAGTGGCACAAGGACCCATACTGGTGCATGAACTGGATTTTTGGAGTCCATTCCCCGTGGCGGGATACCTAGCTCAGCTTTTAAAAGATGGTAGAGGCTTAGTCCTGCTTCAACTTGGTATGCCAGACTTTGATAACTCCTAAAGAAGTCCCTACCCCCTCTAAGGAGTGGATGGGGAGTGGGAAGGGGAAAGAGGGCCTGAGAAGGGGAGGAAGGGGGGAACAGTGGTTGATATATGAAAAGAAAAATAATTTTTAAATGAAAATGTGCTGCAGGAAAGTTAGCAGTATTCCCTCCTTATCTGAATGTTTGCTAGGTCTATAGTTTAAAAAAATGGTTATATCCAAGCCAAGGTATGATAGACAGCCTCTCTACAAAACATCCCAAACGGGAGCTCAGTGTTGCTGTGTTAGAAATATGTACCAATTAAGCTTTCATTGCCTTGTGCTAACTTTCCTAGGGACATCCCATGGCAGCCACTCAGTACTCCATGACCCGAAACTTTCTTCTTTGGCTGGTGTTAACATGTGGAATGGTCTGATCACCAGTGTCTTTCATTACATGCATAATTATTCAAATTATTCATTTTCTTTCAGTTATTTAACAGGAATTCACTTACTGTCCCCAATGTTTATAGAGTGAAAGGACGGTGGTAGAAAGAATATGAATGAGTGAAAACTAAATATAGGCAGAGAAAATGCTTCCCTAGAAATCCAGAAATGTTTTGACACAAGAGAAAATTTATCTTGCATGATCCAGTCCTACTGTGGTAGCTAGCTGACTTCCTAAAATGGTTTTTGTTCATACATGATTTCCTGTTCAGCCTTCTCTTGTCTGAGCTGAACAGATTTTCTTACAAAATTATCTCTGGTTGCACAGGATTCAAAACATGCAATAAGCCATGCATAAACCTTAATATAGCTCTTAAAACTTGAGGCCTAAATTCAGCAATGTCATTAATTTATCAGACACATTTTGAGCCCCACGTACAAGCTATGTGGCTCACCCTCAGTGCTTTCTACAGATGTGTAATTTCATTAGGAAAGAAGGGCCAGCAAAAAACAAAAACAAAACAAAACAGTTACCGAGTCCACTGGATGCCAGAAACCTAACTGAATCTTCACATGATGCTTTCCTTGAGTCCCACAACATGGTTTGTGGTAGCAGTGATTTAACATCACAGACAATGAGACAGAAGTAGAATTTAACACATCCACAAATAAGCCACCACTTAAGCTATGTAGCCAATTGTCTCTGACTTACACCTCAGTCTTCTTAAGCTTATCATAGCGCTAATAGGAACAGAGTAGCATATCAATTAATGTCCAAAGACTGAGTGAGTGACTTTGTCTGACCACCATTCAAAGGACCATAGTCTCTTAGAAAAGGTGACCTCCCCATCTTTTGTGGTGACATCAGTGGCTCCCTCTTCAAAGAAGCCTATATTAACCAGCTTGGTTGTATGAATGTCTCACAGCATGAAATTATATGCAAATGGGTTTCTTTTACAGTATAATACATTGCACAAATTATTTTGACTGGGCCTCCACACATTAGTAAATATTTCCAGGTTTGAAAAGCTTTTACTCAATTACTAATGGCACATTTTCATCACCCAGCACAGTCTGGAGCTTCTCCCCTTGCCAGTCAATCCTGGAATAGTTGTCAAACATCTCCTCTTTCTATATAATAGCTAAGTATATAAGCCTATTAATCCACATTCTTGATTGCTATTACCTTAGGCAGGGGATATATATTTTCCCTTTACCTATACCAAAGACTAGAATGCCTGGTATATATTTGTGCTTTGATATGTGCTACAATTTTAATGTTTGTATCTATTCAAGCCATGTGACATTTTCACTAAACTACAAGTTAAACATAAACATTATTTATAAAAATTCTCCTTGTGTCACATTTTTTGCTTCCTCTGAGTATGTTCATCTACTACCTTGTTATTGATATCCACTACATACCTCAGCAAAATATTCTAGACTTCTAAGCAGCATGTCCTGCCTACCACAGAGGAGCATAACAACAATGTCAGTGTTAGCGGTAAAGCTGGACAGCTGTGAGAGGCCATTTTAAAGAACAAATATATTTAAGTCATATGTGTAACAAAAAGGTATTGAAATTAACCAAATGCCATATATATGTGTGTGTATATGTGTGTATAAACAACATATGATATATAATAACCATTCAAATATATATTCATGATTGAATGAACTGTCCCAGGACAGTATAATGGAACAGCAAAATATGCCTGTCACTTCGTGACATTACTGCCATCTTAACATCGTGTCACATTTCTCAGGTATTTGGGGAGAGTAGCACACCTAGTGTGCTGTCTTCTGTATAAACGTTGAGAAATAAAAGTCATAAATAGAGCTTAATATTTGATAACAATAGTAAACATCTGTGTATCTGGTTTACATATAACCATATTACATGGTCAGAGTAAGAGGTCACTAAACACACATTTTAAAGGTTTTGTCCCAGCTTATCTCTGCCAGGAGGTAGTGAAGCTTTTAGTGACAGCACATAGAAGAGGTCTGCACTCTGTGTAGAAATATCCCCAAAAGAATTTGCAGGGGTTGTGGAGGTGATTTAGTGGTAGATTACTTGTCTACTATGCAAATAGCTCCGGGTGTCATCACCCAAATTATGAACGAATAAATAGGTAAACTAATAAATAAATGAAATATCAGGCATTGATTTCTTCTGTGTATAAATAAAAATTGTCCATTTGGTTTTCACTATGAGTCCTGGACAGGCCCCAAGGCAAGAGATTTACCCAACCACAGACTGAATTCTCAATCTGTGAGCTAAAATCAACCATTCCTCATGTTGAAGATGGTTGTCTGATGTATTCAGTTATGGTGATGGATAGCTGACAAACACACTATAATATATTTTTAACCATGATGTTAGACTAGGGTCCCTTCACTTCCTTAGAAAGTACTATTTGCTATAAAACAATATGCCATATTATGACAGCAGCAGCCTCATACATCTTTTGCTTATTGGATCATTAGATTGCATAATGTTCATTAGTTTTATTCTCAAATGTAATGTTGTTTTCTTTAGTGCATCACGGCCTTAGGAGCAGTAGTGTATATGTGTGGATCTCCTTTCATTTAGAATGCTAAGTAAGCTACACTATCTAGGATTGCCTAGTAGTATTTTATGACATTCACACAAAATCATCCAGTGGTGCATCTCTGAATGTATCCTTAAGCATGCATGTATGGGGTTTTTCTTATAATGCATACACAGGAAGGCAGATTAATAGAAAGTTATCTGTTTGATTACCATCAGATTAGTTTTGTAAGAATTAAAGGAAAGAAGCAATGAAGCAGAAGCAAGTTTATTGCCATGCCAGACAAACCTGGCATTGTGTGAATTTTGACTTTTTTTTCTTGACTCTCTGAGCAGATAACAGGTTAGTTTCACTTTTACTTTTAGTAGAAACCACTTCCTTTTGATTATTAGTCCAGTGTGCCAAGACCTAGTGAAAGAGTTTAGTGAAAAATCACGACAGACTGTAACTTTTAGTTAATACAATGGAATGAGAGACAAATTACTTGAAAAATAATAAACTTAGTAACCCCTGGGTTTTATTTATTTTATTTCCACATGTTACTCCAGGATATATTTCTGTTACAGTTGTAACCAAGTCTCTCAGAATCATGGCAGAGCAGAGTGTCCCTTATAAGGTGTTCAGCAAACATGCAGTTCATCTATAACTTCTCTTTCAGCCTATGAGATTTGTCAATCTGAAATTAGATCTCTGGACAACACACAGTGGATCTGAAGATTTCCATATGCCAGTGTCTTTGGAGAGTGGTGATGAGTTATTTTAGGTGTAAAGTGGTCACTGATAGAGGACTTACCATTACCTTTTTGCCATTTACCATTGCTATTTGTCCTTGTGTATTTTCTTGAGTCCTTGCAACCTTGGTATCTTTCTCAGTGTGTCACTGGTATTTTCCACTGGCCCTTTTTTTCCTCACTGCTTATGATTAATAGGGACTTAAAAAGTCATAGAGAGGCTTCCTCAAAATCAGTATCAGCATTTGTATAAACTTCCCTGATCAACAATGGGATGTCTGTCCATCCACTCTTTGGAAGTGCGATATTTATGCTATAGGACTGGTGCGGGCTTATCTTTGTTGTTTAAAGTAAAGAAACATACAGAGTTTGTTTCTAAGGAAATGTCTAAGAACATTTTACAAAACTATTATAAATGTTGGTATTATACAAATGGAGTCGTGCACAACTGCCCATATTATATATCCCATTTATAGTCTTTGGTCTATTTATGATAGATATATTTTGATCCACAAATATTTCATCTATTGTTTCAGGACGTTTCTTCTTTCAGGTAATGCCATGCTTTCAATCTTGCCATTGACTCAAGATAGACCATCACCCACATAACCTTTCTTTGAACTGGATTTCTCCCACACTGCTTAAGCACATTCCCTGTGTATTTAGACAGTTCAACCTGTGATTTATCTCAGGCCTGATCTTAACACTCTTCTTCCTTAGTTTGGGATTCATGAAGAAGCATAATCAGCTGGTATCAAACGCTCTTCAAATCTTGGATTTCTTCTGAAAATTCATAAGCATCCACAAATGTATTTATTCCTCCTTCAAAAAATTAATTCTATCTTATGAATGTAAACACACTATGAAAATAAAATCTGAGCAACCAAAAGGAAGGAAGCGAAATTACTAAAGAGTCTATACATAAAAGGAAGGGTGATCCAATAAGAAGCAGCATGACCCAAGGACCTCCATACATAATCATAGAGAAAACTTGCCACTTACCCTAATCCGTCTCTCTTTATCTCCCTCCCATTAGAAACCATCAAAATTATTCCATTTCTATAGTTCTTGTTTCTCTACCTCAAACTTTTTTCCTTTGGAAGGGGAGAGTAACCAAGTCAGTTCCCTCACAGTCAACCTTCTGTAGATCCCCACAAGCTCTACCATTCTGATTAAGCCTGCCCAAGTCTCATGGGGCCTCAACCTTTCATCAGTCCTAGGCAGACTCGTTCTCCCCAGAGTGATATCCTACCACTTTACTATTTCTTTAAATTATTCACAGATAAGTATCGTGGGCTTGAAAATAGCAGTCAGTCATTTTTCCATCTCTTTTGCCTCTGTTTATAGGATTTGTGTAGAATCTGGTACCACCATATACCTTTCTCAGAAAGGATCCACAGCCCAAGAAACTGTCTCACTGAGCACACAGGTCACTCTGACCTGTTCTCACATTCGATTTCTTTTTTTTCCTTTAGTCAAGAACTATTTTCCCGTGTATTTGATACAAGCCTGTGAACTGGGATAGTTTGACATCACTGCTGCTCTGTTGGGGTTCCTATTGGAGGCCTTGCACATGGTACTGCTTCTCTGTCTACATTTCTTAAAAAACATAACACCTCATTTGTCACCAACCCACTCACCACACACTCTTTTTCATCTCAACTCACAAAATGTAGAAAGCAGAATTCTACATGGATCATCACCCAAAGTTGTATTACCTTAAGTATTTTTATTTCATCAGTCATCCAAAAGGGGTGTGAGTGGCAGTGACAATTAATGAAACGGGGCTATGAATTTGAGAGGGCAGGGGTTATATGGGAATGGTTGGTGGGAGACAAAGGAAAGAAGAAAATGATACATTTATATTATAATTTCAAAAATATATTATAAATGTCTAAATAGGAGATGTCAAGTTACCTTTCTGGTACTCATACTACCTGGGTAAAATAAGCACTAAGATTGGGGGCCTCTAAACCATAACTCCTGTTTACAGTATTGGCTTTCAAGTATCTACTGTTTAACAGTCACAAACACAATTTTCTTTCCTCCCGGATGTATTATGTTCTAGTTTGCATTTCTGTTGTTATTATAAACACTATGACCAAAAGCAACTTGATTTGAAAATTATGAATTTTACCTTATTTTTCCAGGTAATACTTCACCATTGAGAGAGTCAAGACAGGGTATCAAGGCAAGAAACTGAAGGCAGGAAACTGAAGCAGACATTATGGAGGAACACTGCTTGCTGACTTGCTTCCTCAGGGTTACTCAGATAACTTTTTTTATATAACAGGCTCATCTACCTAGAGACTGCTCTCAGTGAGCTCGGAGTTCCTGAGTCACTTACCAATTAAGAAAATTCCCAGAATAATGCCCATAGGCCTAGAAGAAATTCTTCAATTGATGTTGCCTCTTTTCAGGTAACCTTAGTTTAGGTCAAGTTGACAATAACTAACCAGAACATATTACATTCCATTTTCTCTGATTGAATCAATTCAGGAGCAATCAGGCATCATCATTTCACATAAAAGGTTTTGAAGTAGAAGGCAAGTCTGCCTTTCATTTAGCATATATTGTTTCTTGACAAGTTCTGCATCCTATATATCATGGTGGGTTACAGGCATTGAGGATGGAAATGTTTCTCATTATCAGGAGTTTCAGTGATATCATAGCGCTATTTCAGTAGACCTGAGTACCTGTATTCTAGGCTTTTACCCTTCTGATATGGGTGCTAAAATCTAAATCACCTTCTAGCTTTAATGAAATTTCTGTGAATTAACAAGGTGTTTTCTATGAATTACTGGGTCTAGAGAATTACTTGATTTATTTCACTCAACTTCTGAGGTCAAGTGTTATGGGCTTTTGTAAGTTGTGGATCCTTCTGCTTTCATTGCCTTTCCTACAAAATATACCCACAGCAGAAGTTGACTAAATAATTGATGGGCAATATATCTGAGTGTAAAGTTTAAAGAGTAGAAAAGATGAAGTGATTTGATATAAAAAGGTAAAGTGGGAAGATTTGCTTCAACAGACATGGTTCCAGTAAAATCAGATCACAGGAAAGCAGAGCTCGCCCTAGCCTCTGGGGTGTCTCATGTACATTTGTTTCCCTTACATGTTTCTGATATCTCATTGTTGACTGCCTCCAATGACTGAATTTCACCAAACTTATTTCACTGTGGAGTTTATAAAATACAGAGTGAACAAAGAAAGAGAATTTTAGAACCTAGAAAGTAAATGATTATTTCTGACACTGGAAACAAGAGCAGTAGCTCACAAGCATGGTGTCCTGTGAACTGTGTGGTTATTTGTAAAAGTCCTGTTCCTTTGTTCATCTCTACCACTTGCCTTCATAGTGGAGCCTGAGGATGACAATATACTTAACTTCATCACATTCTGCCTCCTTCAAAGTCACTTCAGATATACCCTAATGTTCTTATCTAGCATGTCTTAGATATCCTCAGAATTATTTATTGTATCTTTTTTTTGCTTTGATTTTTTATTATTATTATTTATTTTTAAGTTTAAATTTAGATTAGAAACAAGGTTGCTTCACAAGTCAGTTCCAGGTCCCTCTCCCTTTCCCTCCCATGTCCTCCCCCCATCCCCCCCATTATCCCCTCATTTCCCCAGGGAGGGTGAGGCCCTCCATGGGGGTGTCCATAGTCTGTCATTTCTTCCTGGGCAGGGCCTAGACCCTCCCCCAAGAGTTCAGGGTGAGAGTGCATCTGACATTATTGTATCTTAAATTGATAAATTTCACATTTATGCCCTAGTTACTGGTTCTGAACATTTCATATGAAATGATAAAATTATCTCTAAGACATTTCATCAAAAACTGAATTGCAGAAAATGGCATGGAAAGAAACATCTACCTAGACATAAAAATAAACATAGATTAAATTGGGGTAAGCTGGCAAAGCAGACAGACACAAAACTACAAAGCTCATTTTGTGACATCATGAAGGAATTTTAACTCGATATTTCAGATAGCCTGTAAGACAGTGATACTCAACCTTCTAACACTATGGAACTTTAATACAATTCATCATGTTGTGGTGACCTCCAACCCTTGTTGGGGAAGTCCTGTGCATTTGTCAATAAAGCACTGTCTGGCCTATAGGGAATCTAGATAGGAGGGACTAGGAGTCCAGAAGGACTCTGGGAAGGAGAAACACAAGGAGTCGACATGTAACTGCCATGGGGTAGGAAGCCCGGAACTATTCTCCGGTAAGAGAAATACTTAGATTAACAATTATGGGGTAATTACTTAAGTCAGAGGTAGCCAGTAAGAAACAAGCAAGGCCAACAGCTTCATAATTAATATAGCCTCCTGTGTGTTTATTTGGTACTGATGCGGCTCTAGAACCAGGCTTGCGGGAAGGCTTTCTCTCAAGGAAATAGCTTCTCTTTAGAAACCCTAAGATTATCTTTGTTGCTTCTTCATAACTGTATTTTTACTACTTTTATGGATCATATTTCAAATGTTATTGGAGAGAAAGGCTTGCTAAAGGGGTCATGACATACAGGTTGAGAACCACTGCTATAGGAGATAAGAACGGTGTAACACTGGGTAGGAAACATAATTATATGGATGGAATTTTTTCATACAATTATTTTTTAATGTATGAAATACTTGTGCAAACAATAAATGGACTGAACTTAAAAAACATTCTACTTCCTCATAATGTTGTTTTTTTAACTATCCCTGTTAGTTACTTATTGCCTGTGGAGATAATAGCTGCCTATTATATAGTAGGTAATTAAATTCAGACAAGTACCCTGAATATGGACATAATATTCCCATTTGTTGATTGCTTTTGCTGTTATGCACAAAATGTCTGATTTTAATTTGAGTAAAAAGGGATAATGTATGTTAACATGTCTTTTAATTCTTGTCTTTAGTGTTATACATATTTTGAATCAGCAAGGGTCTCACATCTTAAAAATTCCTCCATTGTAAGCTTTTAATTTTGTTTGAAGTTTAGACCAAATGAAATCTTCATGTACTTTTTAACCATGGGCTTCATAGCCCATGTGCAATATTCGTCTGAATTATTGCTACATTTTCTGTCTTATTCTGTCTCCTCTTCAAATGGATGATGGAAAAAGACAAAAAAATTAAGTCCTAGCCATCACATTTATAAATCCTTTCAAGTAGTTGCTGTGGCATGCCAAACATCTTTTCACTAAGCTAATAGTCTCTCTCTAATTTCCCTCATCAGATTTTAGTTATATGTCCCTTAAATTTTATGGTTAAATTTTGCAGAATAATTTTTGATTTATTTGAATGTTTCATGAAAATCAATTATCAGAATCATAAGTACATTACTGTATCTACTTTATATTCAAATACAATCCTATTGATACTACAAATGTCAAGACAGTCTCAAATTGAGAGTTGTGGAATATAGTTAATTTCTGTGATATGCATGAATCAATAGGTTTTTTTATCAAAAATTATTAAAATTACCTGTATGTCAAATGATATGAATTTATAATTCCATTCTAGGGCATAAGAGGCTCTGAAGTAAAGTGTTTTCTACAGCATGAAGCTGCCAGGAGAGTTATATCTGTAATGCCTTAGCTGTTGAAATAATAAAGCCCCTCAGCCTGTCACAGTGAGGCACAGAACAGGTAAAGATATGCATAGCATCACAAATACCCCTTTAAAATTAAAGAGATTTAGAAACCAATAGTTAGGTAAATGATGAGGACAGATATCTAAAACAAAAGGCACAATAACATACTGGACAGGACTGAGCTACTAGAAATAAGACCAGCATATCTGAGGCTGACACTTTCTAGCTGAAGACAAAGAGTCAAAATAAGCTTTAGAATTAATCCAATAGCAATGACAGCCTGCTACACTTTCTCAAATGTGGAGAATTAACTAATGACTGCTAACTTAGGGAAATATATGCATTTTAATCAGAGTATTGCTTATTTAATTGACTTAGACCTATATAAAATATTGTGCATCAAACAAAACAATTACAGTTTTAAATAGTTATATATGTGTCTGATTTGTCCTAGTAATTTGTATTTTAGCTGAAGCACTAAAGTCATCTAACCACCTTCTTTAAAACCAGTTTTAAACTTGCTGACTTCATTATTTATAATGAGGAAAACTCAGATTCAAATGTCCCTAAAATAAAAGGGAAAAAATACCAGTAATAATGGGAATGGATTTGCTACTGGTTGTTGAACACTGGATAAAGAGTACCCACCTAACAAGTGATATCTTAACTTAAATTTCCAATCTTATAATGATGTGGGATTGATGCATTCTCATTGGAAACCATACTACAAACTCAGTGAGTTCTCACCATTCAGCAATCAATGCCTCCAGAGCTACATTAGTCTCACTCACTAATGTTCATGGTCCTTCCCTACTCAGTACTATCCTTGGTTGAGCAACCTTTCCTGAAAATGTTCCCTGCTGAGCTTATAATTATCCACAGGTGAACAGTTAGTACACTAACTTTGGGCTCATTTTTATTCTTTATTGAATCTTTCTTCTCTGTCCATTTCATTGCATAGTATCTCTAGTTTCCTGAAAATGTACTGGATAGTAATCTTATTTATTATCACCAATTACAACTGCATAAATAAACAACAGATCCAGCTCATAAGCCCTAAATTTAATTCTAAATTCTCAGAAACTAAGTATTCCCCAACTCTATTTGTCTCTCCGTGCAAACTACAATATCTGAAGGTGATATGTCTCTTCCCCATCTCTCACTGCAGGAAATAAGCTCCTTTTGATTAATTATTATGTATCACAGTTATACTCATGTAGGTTTAAAATGTCAGACTGTCTTAATGTTTCCCTCTTCTTCATCTCTCTAATAGAAACTAAAGATTCTTTTTGATATTCTAAAATTCAGGATATCCCTTCTTATTAGTTTGTTTCTAATTACTAGTTAAGGCTGGCTGGCCTGGAAATCATTATTCTTCTGCCTCAATCCAGCGTTCATATATTCAGTTTTGTTTTCCCAGGTAACCAGGTACACATTACCCATTTCCACCCTTCCCACCTTACCTTGAATTCTGTGATTCTTATATATACCTCATAGAAATCTTCTCCAGCTGTGTTACTTTGTTCGCTGCTGTGACAGAGTACCTCTGCCATGGATTTATTGTAGTCAAGTTTTCAAGGAGGTAGGTTGACCATGCTTAGAAGGCAGGTAATTGCTGCTGGATCTGTGGTAGTGAAAGTGGCATTATTTATTCCTAACTTGGTGATTCAGGTAACAAAGATTTCACAGGAAATGGAACCTACGGTAACACTGATGAGCATCACTAGTGTCCTGTATATGCCAGACCTTGCATCCCTAAACTTCCAAGAATTTCCCAAACAGTACCAACAACTGAACCAAGAGATACTATGGGAACAGCTCACAACAAACTGTACCAAACCTAGTGTGGGCAACTTCATTGTAGATGTTTTCATAAGAATTGTGTTTTAAGTAGAGTATTTCTGTATATATGCATAATAAGACAGATGGGAGCACTTGAATTATGGAAAGAGTTATCTATAAACATAATTGTTACCTAATTCCTATGACTTTCTAAATATACTGTTAGTTGTTTTCAATGTTAGGATAGTACTAGTAATTAATAATCAATTGTTAATTATTTACATTTGTCATAGAAAGATAACAAACCCATCCCAAAATATACACTAAAGAGCCTGATTCAGAAATGGCTAAGAAAACAACGCTTCTTTTGGAGTGACAATAAAGTAAAAATTTCACAGATATATGATTTTATTCATGAAACTATTCATTTGTGGGTATAACTTTTACACCTCTAACTACTAATAAGCTGTCTGGCATGTATTGTCTGTATGAAAGCTATAATTTTATGTCAGTAATAATTTCTTAAAAACTCTTAACATGTTTATTAATATACTATATCTTTTTATGTGTATAATCATGTATCCATAGTAAATAAAATTGAGTGCTATCCTCAGTGTTTGAGGAACCCACAATGTTTCAGCGCTGTGTGAATACTAAGAGTCTAGATCTTCCTTTCCACTCAACAATTTACCATTAGTGAATTGCCTAAGCCAATCCTGTAGGGTTTGTATATTAATTTCTTACAATTACTGAATAAAAAAATGTGTGTACTTTTAGAAACTTCCAAGTAATATTTATTTATTTACATTTAAATTGAACCATAATGTCATTACAATCTGTTTCTATTTGGGGGCACCATCTCATGCATATGAAGAAAATTCAACCATATACTGAAGGCAGCAGATCAAAGTATTAAAGACAAGGCTGGAGAGACGTCTCAGAAGCTAACACTACTTGCTGCTCTTCCAGAAGACCTGGGCTCATATCCCAGGAATGACATGGAAACTCACAGAAGTTTGTAACTTTAGTTCCACGAGAGCCAACACCCTCTTCTGTCCTTTGTCAGCATTGTGTGCACATGTTTAATATGCATGCATGCAGGCAAAACAGCATAGACATGTTCACACACACACACACACACACACACACAAAGAAAAAGCTAATAAATGTTTTCTAAAAGGAAAGTTTAAAGGTCAATTTTGAGTCTTTATGACCTGGTAACTCTTGTAATTCCTTCATCACTTACTGAAAATATTTTTTGGACTTATTGTCCATTGTAAACAGTTTTCATTCTTTAATGTTTAAGCCATTTTTAATTAATTTTCTGTTTCTAATGCCCAAAAATAATGGGCTAGATCATTCTACACGTGACTCCACACATTTTCCTTTGGAAGAAAAAGAAAAGCCAAGGACAGAAGAATGGTAGAGAAGACAAAATAACATACCATTTATACAATCAAGGAATTCTACCGGCTCTGATTCCATCAACTGTGGCCTGGCAGAAACTGAGACACATGTCCTAGTGCTCATATGTACGAGTGTTTGTATCCATACCAAGTGATTTACATGCCTGCAGCTTCATTATGACATCATGACAATCCCAAATTATAGTGACAAAGAAATAAGTGTGTATAATTAATATTTAGAAAAGCAATGACAAATAGTATGTGTGTGTGTTGCACATATTTACTCTATGTCTAAATTATTTCTGTTTGCTACAAATTTGGCTAATTCCTGTTGGGGAAGTCCTGTTATTTGCCTGTGCATTTGTAAATAAAGCACTGTCTGGCCAATAGGGAATCTAGATGGGAGGGACTAGGAGTCCAGGAGGATTCTGGGAAGGAGAAACACAGAGAGTCGAGATGTAACGCCATGGAGTAGGATCCCGGAACTATTCTCCGGTAATAGACATACTTAGATTAACAATTATCGGGTAATTACTTAAGTCAGAGCTAGCCAGTAAGAAACAAGCAAGGCCAACAGCTTCATAATTAATACAGCGTCTTGTGTGTTTATTTGGGGACTACAATGTGGCAGAGCCCAGGCGGCTGGCGGGGGATAAACCAAAGCGGCTAGCAAAGAAAAAGCTTCTCTTAACAATTTCCAAGACAAACCTTTACATGAAGAGCGACATGTCAAAAATAAGCTCCACTTTTTCATGTGAGGCTATCTACAAGTCACCAAGAAATTTGCTGCATTTTGCAGACATTTTTAGTTTTCACAAGTGATATGATCAAATGGACTATACACTGATCTAGAATATACATTAAAAAATGATCTTGAGTGCTGGAGAGATGACTCAGCAGTTAACAGCACTGTCTGCTCTACCAGAAGTCCTGGATTCAATTCCATGCACCCACACAGCAACTCATAACTGTCTGAAACTCCAGTTTAGATAACCAATTGGCATGTTCTTCCCTGAAGAAGATTACTCCTCCTACTGATAGCATTCCCTGGTTACATGTAGTTCTCTGCATAGATTTGAAGTCTTCCAAGCTTTCCATGGTCCAGTTAATATGCTTATTGGAGTCATCATTGTTCATGTCTTCTTTAAGCTGTTGAGATGCCATGGGTGTGCCTCCTCTGAAATCAGCTTCCCTTTGAAATAAAGTTATTAATCCCATTCCCATAAAGACACGGTTGAAGCTGAGTTCAGTTTTAATGACATTTTTTGATACATCTCCTATCTTTTTCTATACATTTTCAAATTATTCTCACTAGCTTTGTTTCTTTGTAATAGTCTACTTTTTCTAATTCTTACCTGTTTATCTTGACAGATTCATGAAGAGGTAGCATTTAGTCAACCATCTGACCCAATAGAAAAAAATTTCTGACATGACATTATCACACAAAATACCTCCAAAGATGCCATAGAGACCATTTTGTGTTAACCTTCAACTGCTGAGCATAGGGCCTTCCTTTAAGAGTAGACTTCTTGAAGAAAAATAATCTTTACTGTGTAAGGAGTTACCAATGGGAGATAGCTTCTAGGTTAGGGATAGAGTCATGTGATCACTTGTTTCATCTTTAAGGTCCCATCTTGTGCAGACCATTGTAGAACAGGTGCATGATGCTTCAGTCTCTGTGAGTTCCCATGTGTTTCTGTCCTGCTATTCTAAGAAGGCCTTGTTTACTTGTGCCTTCTATCGCCTGTGCCTCTTACACCTTTTTTGCCTCCTCCTCTGCGGGGTTCCCTGAGCATTGAGAGAATTGAAGGAGAAATCCCCTTTAGGGCTCAGTGTTCCAAAGTCTCTCATTCTCTGCATACTGTCTGCGGGCCTCTATTTTTACTTACATCTGCTATAGGAGGAAGCTTCTCTAATGATTGATGAGCAATGTATTAATCTATAAGTATAGCAGTATGTCACTGGGAGTCATTTTATAGGCATGTGCCTTTGTAGAATAGCAGTATTTGGTAATTCTCTAGGTCCCTGGGCTATGTTGTCTCTCAGGTTCTTAATCACTAAAACAGCATCAGATATACATTCCATCTCTTGAAGTGGTCCTTAAGTCAAATCAGTTATTGATTGTTTATTCCCACATGCTTTCTGACACTTTTGTACCCGCATGTCTTGCAGCGAGGTCCCCATTGTGGATGGGAGAATTTGTAGCTGTGTTGATGTTTATGTTTCAGTTTTGGTTCATGAACATTAGTAGGGTAAAGGAACCAGCTCAACTTCTCCACGTTTAATGAATTCTGTAGATGTCATCTTCAGAAATAGAGCTATAGGGTCAATTTGTAGGGAGTAGTGTATGTATACTGTTTGCAATAGGCTTGGTTGTTTGGAGGATTCCCCTAGGACTCTTTTGGACAACAATTCGATTAGAAATAACCCATTCCTGCAATTGAAGCTTCATTTAATGATAAGACGTAACCTTTGTGACTTGGTCTTTCCCACTAATTTGCAATTTCATTTAGATCACATTCGTGTATGTATATAATTTCAGAAGCTTCTACTATATTGGGTTTCCATACTACACCCCCAAGTGGCCTATTATTTTTACATTTCCCTCTCTGTATTTCCTCCTTTGTCTCACTTCCCTCCACCTCACAATTTGATCCTATCTTGAAGATCCCTGCCCCCTGCTGTCCATATGTTTCCATTTTCTAGGGCAATCTGTTGTGCCCCCACCCAGTCTCTTACTCTATACTTAACCATTATGTCTCTATAGACTGTAGTTTGCTTAATCTTTGACTAAACAGCCAGCAGATACGTACAATATTTGTATTTTTGGTTCTAAAGAACCTCAGTCAGGATGTTTTTTCTAGTTCTATCCATTTACTTACAAATTTCATGAGTTTATATTTTCATAACTAAGTAAAATTATAGTGTGCAAATGCACCACATTTTCTTTATCCATTCATCTCCTGAGGGACATCTAGGTTTTTTCCTTTACTGGTTGGGATGAATAGAGCAGCAATGAATATCACAAGTATCCCTGCAAGAGGATGAATCATCCTTTGGATATATCTAAGAGTGATACCACTGGACCTTGAGGTAGATCCTTTCCCATCTTCCAGATGAACCACCACACTGATTTAAATAGTAGCTCTATGAAAATTTACAAAAAAAGATGCCTGTCCCAAATTAGGTACAATTTGTTTGTAAAATACATCCAATAAAGCACTATTTGTATAGATTTTATAAAATGTTTTAATATTGAAGTAAATAAAATTGTCAGTGTTGATAGACTTTACTTATGATATTTCTTCATTTTTTTTTTTTGTTTTTTTGAGACAGGGTTTCTCTGTATTGTTTTGGAGGCTGTCCTGGAACTTGCTCTGTAGACCAGGCTGGCCTTGAAATCACAGAGATCCACCTGCTTCTGTCTCCCCAGTGCTGGGATTAAAGGCATGTGCCACTAATGCCTGGCTACTTATTTTTCATAGCATGTTTGTATTACAGATATTCAGATGAGCTACTGAGCCTTTGAAATTATTATAACAAACCACAATGAAAATTAACCTAATTTATTATTTATCAAAAGAATATGTAATATTTTCTGGCTATCCTGGAACTCACTCTGTAGACCAGGCTGGACTCGAACTCATTGAGATCCACCTGCCTCTGCCTCCTGAGAAGTGGAACTGAAGGCATGCTCCATGACCACCCAGCTTATTTCCACATTTTTGAAAAGATATTTGTTAGATTAGTACCATGTAGGAACTTTTCTCATCTGTGTTGCCTGTCAAGGATAAATTTTGAGACTATGAAAGAGCATAATGTGTATAGTGTTTATCCTAAGTGTGAACACTGTAGCCAAACAAACTTATGTGAAATGTGGGTAATAGAAAATTCTCTCTGCATTCTGAGGACTTCCAAGTGTTATGAGTAGCCTCCTTTACACTGGACTATGTAAAAGGTATACTTGATGAGTACTGAATACCCTGTGTATTAATCTATTAATGTATTTCACTAGAAGTTAAAGGGATTGCCTTCTCTTTTTCAGGGATGCATTTTAGGAAGAATTAATAAAAAACTGGACAAGTACCAAAATTTATTCTCTCTCCCTTCTTTTCTCCCTCCCTCCCTCTCACCCCTCCTTTCTCCTTTTTTTCTCCAAGCATACATACAAAAACAAAAAAGGAAGAGGAGAATCATGATTGAAATATATTGACTATATTTCATTAAAATAAGTAAATATTATACATCAAATATTAAAACACCTGTTTCCAATAGGTTGGATACTATTATGCATCTTTCCTGTAAATATTCTGAATATCTTGTCTAACATTGCATCTGATTTGGCAGGATCATTGAATAATGTGAATCACCCTATACAGAAGTAAAATGGAGTTAGTCCTCATCAGAAATAGGAGAAAAGAACATTAAACAATAAAAAATACATTGCAATTTCACAGTGAATTGAACTGATAATGAGCAAAACTAGCATAATAGACTTTGAATTGCTGAAATCAGTGAAAAATCATGAGATTGAGCTGAATTATAAGAGAGTTTATTAATTCGCTAGAAAAAAGGAGTTCAAAATACCTTGATTCAGAAGACCCACTAAAGCATTCTTGTGGCAGCAATGAATAGAAAGTCACAATGGACCAACTATGTTTGTTATAGGTTAGCACAGTTTGGGGAAAGCAATATAGTACAGTTAAATAAATGAAGGATTTATAATTACATGCAGTATCAATTTTTAATTGAATGTACTATATATAACAAATATATATATGTATATTAACTACATTTACTCTAATGTGATAGAGAATTCCAATTTATTACTGTTATCTAACAGAAACATCAAAACCATTAACCAATCTCACCATCTACTCAATACCCACTTCTAGGAAGATAGATAATCCATTTATAATGTACTACTAATAAGGAATCTTCAATTAATGAAAACAAAGAAGTTAGAGAAAAAACTTTCTACATGAATTTTCAGAGTTGTATTGAGCATAATAGCTCCAAACTAGACAATAACTGTGAATCAATTGGACGTTTAAATAAAATGTGTTGCAAATAAACAGAAACACATTTTATACTCTATCAATCTCAGCAAAATGCATTTCTGAACTTGTAACAAAAAAGTTCTTTTACAATGATTTAGTCACTTCTTTTAGATGAAAATATATTTAGTTTATAATGGTACATTTGAAATGGGACACAAGTATAAATGAACATATTGTAAAGTACTAAGAACGTTGGGTAATTGCTCCATGAAATTTGGAATAATTCCATAAACCTGTACAATAATTCATGGTTAAAACTCTCAGCCATCTACCAGTATAAGGGGATTACCTCAGTGCTAGCAAGTGTATCTATACAAATTGACTACAAACGGGCTACTTCATCATGAAATGTCGAATACTCTTCCAGAGTAGAAAAGGAACAAGTCAAAAATTATAATTTTTTTCTATTCAGCCTTTTACAACTGAGCCAGTCAGTACATTAATCTGGAAGCAGAGACAGGAATATCTCTGGGAGTTAAAGGCCAGCCTGACCTAATGAGAGAGTTCCAGGAGAGCCTCTAGAGCTACAGAGAATCCCCATCTCAAAACACCAAACAAAAATTAATAAGTAAGCAGCAAATAGGAAGTATCCACTCAAAAGTCTCATTTGTGGAAGGCATGAGTCTCAGGTGGTGGTACTATTGAAGAGTGATTTGATCATTAGTACCAACTTCACTGACGGGTTATCCATTCATAGTTCTATATTGAAAAGGCCCATAGGAGACATGACTATTGGAAGTATTAGTTAATGGGGTATGACTCTAAAGATATGTATTGCCTCTTACCCTTTTCTGTCCCTTTTTCTGCCTCCAGTCATATATGATATGAATCACTGATTCCATCTTGATGTTCTGCCTCACCATTCATGAAAGCTAATGAAAAGAGGCCAGGAAATGTTCTGAAACATCTTGTTTTAGTTTGCTTTTCCCTTTCATGCTTCGTTATTTTTATATACATTCCAGGACAACCCTTCTAGGAATGCAATTACCTACTCACAGTGGTCTGGACCATCCTATATAAATCATTATTCAAGTAAATGCCTTGTGGATATTTACAACCTAATGTGATAGACAGGCATATTTTCATTTGATTTACCTTCTTTCCCTATGACCAAAATGTGTTAAAGTTAACCAAAACTCTACTCAGTACAATTGACAACTTGTCAACTTGATATACAAACACAATAGTATTAACTGTTCCTTATGATACTCTCCCAAGAACCATAATAACATCACAGTATAAAACACAGTATAACTTTAAAAGTTCTCAGTCTTTAAAAAATTTATAAATCATGTAAAAGTCCAATTTCTCTTTTAAAAACTTGGTGATTCTTTAAATGCACAAAGTGTCTAAATGTTGCATGAAAAAATAGCTTAATACTTCTTATTTCAAAAGGGAAAATCCAGGACACAAATAAAATTCGATCATCATCGAAAATTTCTTAAATGTATTTTAAGCTCTAGTATCCACATTAAGTATTTTTTGCATTGTTAGTTTGTACAATAATATGTTCATGATGTTACTTTTGTAAATGTTAAGTTCAACAACATTTAAAATAGTTGAAGAGTTTTTGTCATAAAAATTTTAAAATACAATTTTTTTGATGCCTAGCCATGTTTGCACTTGAGGAACACCTTGAAACCCTTTCTCTAAATAGCATACTTTGGATATATGTAGGGAAGTATTTTTGTAGGAAATTGAAGCCATAAACAGTCCAATAACAGTAGCTATAAATCATTAATGATCTGTCCGTACTAATAAGAAACTCAGAAACAAGAATAAAACATTATCAAGATAGGTATCATGAACTAAGGAGGATTCAGGAATCAAGACATAGTTAACAACAGATTCCAAATATTATTTAATATTACAATGTCTGAAATTTTTGCATGAACTTGAATTATGGGATTATGACACATAACAAGTGTAACAAGTCTTCTAGAATGCTGTGTCCTGAAAAATATTTTACTATTCATATTAATAGAAAATGTCAGCAAGTCATTGTCAGAATGGGTCCCAACAGTTGATAAATAAAAATGTTTGTATTAATTACGTATAAATTATATATATACATTAAGTATATATATGTGTGTATATATATGCATACATTGTGAAATGGCTAGATATAACTAGCATCTGAATTGCCTCTAGATAAAAATGTGATTAAATGTACAAAATCTATTCTCCTGGTAATTTTAAAATACAGTATTTTTGTTAACTCTAGATTATCATGATGAAGATATATCTATTGACATTATTCCCTATACCTATTGAGATTATAACTTAAATATTTCATCTTTTGACTAATATTTATACAAAGTTCCATCTTATGATATGTAATTATAAGTGTAATATATATATATATATATATATTTCAGCCACTGGAAGCCACTATTTTACTATGTACTTCTGTAATTTCAAGTACATGAGACTCCATGTTTGAGCAAGATCATGCATGGTAGTATTGGTTTGCTTACCTTATTTTATCTTTTAAAATTCCTGGTCATTCATAGAATAGAGAAATATGTAGAAATAATGTTTTCTAATATCCATCTGGCATTTATTCTACAAACACATATGGAAATTCATAGTCACAAGAAATTATTGTAAGAAGTTGTTGAAGTACTTGCCATTTGCTAGTAGTGGCTGTTGTATCATCATCATGAGTATTCTGTTCCATGAAATATTGAAGAGGCACCAGGTGTTAAATTCAGATGGATTATTGCAGCAACATACAGCAATAGAAGCATTTCATCACAGACCATCCAATCTGGAATCAAATAAAATGGTGAAGGAGTTCTATCTTTGACTGACTGACAAAAAGAGATACATGGAATAACATGTATTGCTTGAATCAGCAAAGAGGAGAGTTTGTTAACTTTATGAAACATACTAGAACATATTCACATGTGGCTCTCACTTTAGCTTAAAGAAAATTAGAATCCTTCAATGTGTTAAATGAATGATAGATAAATTGAATGAAAATAATTTTGGAATTATAGAAGCTAAAGAACCTAAGTGCACAAAATGAATTTATTTCCACCCCCACTTTCCATATATCATTGTGCCTCTAGGTCAACCATACAAGCAGAGGTAAAATATTATTTCTACAAGCTCTAAACTTTTTTCTCCATTACAAAAATACTAAAAGCTAGTTTAGAATGGTATCAACATAAAATAGCACCAAGTTGTTGAATACAAGTTTTAAAACATAAGGTATTTTCATGGGCTCCATAATTGTTATGAACCTAGGCACTGTGTTTGCTATGTTTACAGATCTGTAAAGCCTAGAATCACTTCCTGGTAGAAATCCTTTGGACTGAGCAATACCAATGTCAGCAACTACAGTTCCTTCCTTAGATAACTTCAGTTCATTACTAGGGGGAAATTTTGCTCAATTCTAATAGAGTGAGAAGCTTTTGGTACCTCAATATATTCAGACTTAAATGTTAATAAGTAAAAGGGGAAGATAGCTTTATGGATAAATATTAGTCAACTGTAAGTGAAATTTACTTGCATAAGCGTTTCAGGCCTTTTCAACAAAATCACCCTTCCCTTTTTGTTTATAGTTTAGATGGTGTTTTAATTACATTTCTCCTTCCCTTTCCTCCCTTCTAGTCATCCTGTGTATCTCTCCCCATTCTCTTTCAAAATCATTGCCTTTTCTCATCAGTTGTTATTACATGCATATATGTATTTGCATACACATATTTTTCCAAAATACTGTGTCTATATGATGTTACTTGTATGGATGTTTTTCAGGTGTGGCCATTTGTAACTGGACAACCAATTGGTGTACTCCACCCTGGGGAGGGCCATCTTTTCTGCTCCCAGCTTTCTTTGCTCATTGGCCTGCAGTCTTTTTTTGTGTAGGTTTGAGATCTCATGGACTTTCCTCCATGAAGCTTGTTGTGTTCATTAGTGTCCTTGTTCAGCTCACATTTGGGTAGTCACATTGGTTAGACTTTATGATGTTACTAGGAGACACATTCTCATAGCAAAGACTCGGATCTTCTGGCTTTTACAATCTTTCCACATCTTCTGCAATGCTCCCTGAGCCAAAGGTGTGCGAGTGTTTTATAGATAAATCCACTGGAACCTGTCTCCATAACACTACATAGAGTTGTTGTGGTTTCCTATAGCTGTCTGTGTGTATTGCAAAGAGCTATTTCCTTTATGAGGAGTGAATACTTCACTTATCTGTAGGTATAAGGACAAATGTTTATTAGGGAAGAATCCACAACCAATAATTTACTAAACCAGCACAATCCCTAACAAAAGTCAACTGTTTTTAAAGATTTAGAGTACTTCAGTATTTGCTAATATGAATTTACTAGCACCAAAATCACAGTATTTTGAAATAAACGTTATGCTAACCTGAGTCTCAGACATCATCCATATATAAAGGTCATTATGTTCTTGTAGTGGACTTGTAGTAGTGGCATCATTCTAGGTGCATGGCTTCAGGCATGCAGATGTAACTCATTATAAGCAAGAAGAGGGGTTGGCTCATTCTCTTGAGCAGCAAGCAGTCAGAACTCTGAGAGGGAGAGACTGCATCTTCAGGAGTAGGAAGAACTCAGTGGTTATTTACTGTTAATTGTGTGAGTGCTTCCCTAATGAATGCCTTAGCCACTTATCTTAGGTCTTATGGACCTAATTAAACCCTGCCTTCATGTTCAGTTGAATGTTGCAAATGGAATAAGGGAATAAATGTGACCTTAAATTAAGATTTTAAAAGTTAAACTGATTTTAAAACAACTGACCTTATATTTTCCCAAGAGTTTATTTGTTCATATCAATGTTGAACATAGCAAAAATAAGGTTTTAATTATATAAAACAATTCATTAATATGGAAAAAAATGATCATTTGACTTCTTTGGAGATTATAACTGTTGATGTTTGATATAAACAATGGGAGTTCTATTATAGTCATTTGTATGTTTTACTGCAGTGACAAAACATTTCCTTAAAAAAACATTGAATGTCAAAACTTGCTTCTTAAGCATTTCTAGTCACTAAGTGGTATTTATTGGTTAGTATAGATAGACGTATCTAAGCTACCTTTTTTTATTTAGGTTAGAAACAACCTTGTTTCACATATCAATCCCAGCTCCCTCTTCCTCCTCTCCTCCCCTGTCCTCCCAACCAGGTCCCCCAGTCCCCCACCCAATCTCCACTCCTATCCCCAGGGAGGGTGAGGCCCTCCATGATGGATCTCCAGTGACTGTCATTTCATCCAGGCCAGGGCCTAGTTCCTCCCCCAAGAGTCCCGGCTGAGAGAGCTTCCCATTTTATGGCATGGGCAGTCAAAGTCTATTTGTACACTAGGGATAAATACTACCCAAGGCCCCATAGATTACTTAGGCCTCCTCATTGACACCCACATTCAGGGGGTCTGCATCAGTCCCATGCTTTCCACACAACCGTCAATCTGGGGTTCAGAAGTTCCCCATTGTTCAGTTCACCTGTTTCTGTGAATTAAACTACTCCAGTCTTAACTCCTTTACCTATTAGTTTTCCCTTTCTGACACTGGATTCCAGGAGTTCAGTTCAGGGTTGGTGGGTATCTGCCTCTGTTTTCATCAGTCGATGGATAAAGATTCTGTGTCCCAGACTATCTGGCAGTGGGAATGTATGCTGACACTCCACTGATTCATGTCTAAAATCCATATATGAGACAGAACATACCATGTTTCTCTTTTTTTGACTGGGTTACCTCACTCAGGATGGTTTCTTCTAGTGCCATCCATTTGCCTGCAAATTTCAAGATTTTATTTCAAGTACTCCATTGTGTAAATGTACCACATTTTCTCTATCCCCTCTTCAGTTGAAGGGCATCTAGGTTACTTCCAGGTTCTGGCTATTAAAAATAATGCTGCTATGGATATAGTGGAAGAGATGATCTTGTTGTATAAATGTGCATCTTTTGGATATATGTCTAAGAGTGGAATTTCTGGGTCTAATGATAGACTGATTCCCATTTTCCTGAGGAATCTCCATACTGATTTCCAAAGTGGTTGTATAAGTTGGCACTCCCACCAGCATTTGAGGAGTGTTCCCATTTCTCCACATCCTGTCCAGCATAAACAGTCATTGGAGTTTTTGATTTTAGCCATTCTGACAGGAGTGAGAGGGTATCTCAGAGTAGTTTTGATTTGCATTTCCCGGATGGCTAGGGATGTTGAGCACTTTCTTAAGTGTCTCTCTGCCATTTTAGACTACTCTAGCAACAATTCTCTATTTAGTTCTGTACCTCACTTTTTAATTGTATTCTTTGGTGTTTTGCAGACTTGCTTCTTGATTTCTTTGTAAATTTTGGAGATCAGCACTCTGTCAGATGTGGGATTAGTACATATCTTTTCCCAATCTGTGGGTTGCGTTTTTGTCCTGCTGGCTCTGTCCTTTGCCTTACAGAAGATTTTCATTTTCAGGGGGTCCCATTTATTAATTCTCTATTTTGGTGTCTATGCTAGTAGAGTTATGTTCAGGAAGCAGTTTCCTGTATCAATTCATTCAGGGTGCCTCCCACATTTTCTTCTATCAGGTTCATTGTGGCTGAATTTATGTTGATGTCTTTCATCCATTTGTTCATGGTGATAGACATGGATCTATCTACAGTCTTTTACATGTCAGGCTCCAGTTATGCCAGTACCATTTGTTGAAGATGCTTTCTCTTTTCCATTGTATAATTTCAGCTTCATTGTCAAAGATCGGGTGTTCATACGTGTATGGATAATGTCTGGGTGTTCAATTTGATTCCATTGATCTATATGTATATTTTCGTTCCAATATCAAGCTGTTTTCAGGACTACAGCTCTGTAATAGAGCTTAAAGTCTGGGATGGTGATACCTCCGGACGTTGCCTTGTTGAACAGGGTGGTTTTAGCAAGCCTGGGTCTTTTGTTTTTCCACATAAAGTTGATTATTTTTCTTTCAAGGTCTGTGAAGAATTGTGCTGGGATATTAATGGGGATTGCGTTAAATCGCTATACTGCTTTCAGTAAGACTGCCATTTTTACCATGTTGATCTTACCTTTCTAAGAGCATGGGAGATCGTTCCATTTTCTGGTGTCTTCTTTAATTTATTTCTTTAAAAACTCAAATTATTTGTGATACAGGTCTATCACTTATTTGGTTAGCGTTACCCCAAAGTGTTTTATGTTGCTTGTGGCTATCGTAAAGGGTGATGCTTCTCTGATTTCTTCTCTGATAAATTTCAGCCCATTTATGATCTGTATATAGTATGACTAATGATTTCCTTGAGATGATCTTGTGACCTGCCACTTTACTGAAGGTATTTATCAGCTCTAGGAGTTCCCTTGTAGTGTTTCTTGGGTCAATTATTTAAACTATCATACCATCTGCAAATAGTGAAAGTTTGACCTCTTCCTTTCCAGTTTGTATCCCTTGATCTCCTTTTGTTTTTGTATTGCTTTAACTACAATTTCAAGAACAATATTGAAGAAGCATAGAGAGAGTGGACAAACTTGTCTTTTTCCTGATCTTAGAGGAATCATGTTGAGTTTCTGTCCATTTAGTTTGATGTTGGCTGTTGGTTTGCTGTATATAGCTTTTATTATGTTAAGGTAAGTTCCTGTTTTCCCAGATCTCTCCAAGCCTTTATCATGAAGGGGTGTTGGATTTTTTGTCAAAGGCATTTTCAGCATCCAATGAGATAACCATGTGATTTTTGTTTCTCAGGTTGTTTATATAATGGATTACATTGATGGATTTTTGTATGTTGAGCCAACCTTGCATGCCTGGGATGAAGCCTACTTGATTATGGTGGATGAGTTTCTGATGTGTTCTTGTATCTGATTTGCCAGTATTTTATTGAGTATTTGCATGAATGTTCATGAGGGATATTGGTCTGAAGTTCTCTTTCTTAGTTGTGTCTTTGTGTGGCTTGTATATCAAGTTTATTGAAGCCTCATTGAAAGAGTTTTGCAAAAACCCTTCTGCTTCTATTGCATGGATAATTTGGGAAGAATTGGTATAAATTTTTCTTTGAATTTCTGTCCTTTGTCTTTAGATTTACATAAATATGAGTGCATTTCTACAAATAAGGGTATATATGTAAATGTCAATTTCTTCTGTAGGTTTTTAACTTGTTACTTTTATGCTAAAATATTTTGTGTAACTTAATAGCCTTTTCAAATATGATACAGCATACAATTCTCTGTGGAGGCATTTTATTTTGGCTTCTACTTTTGTGGTAGCATCATCAACTCTTTCCAGTAGTCTGTCTTGTAGGTAGCTCTCTGTCATGTACAGAAAAGAGTATCTCTCAGAAGATGCCCTGGCACTCTACCTTTTTACAATTTTCCCTCTCTCTCTTCCTCAATATTTTATGAATCTTAAGTTAAGGGATTGTATTGTTTCATCATCACCCCATGATTAGTTATTCTTTGTCCCTCATCAGTTGTGAATTTCTGCAGTAGTTTCCATCTATTATGGAAAGAAACGTCTTTGATGAGGGGTGAGACTAATACTGGATTTAAAAATAGATATTTAGACTGCAGTTTGGAATTATACTAGTTTAGGAAAGTAGTTGTGCTATTCCTGCTCTAGAGTCAATAGCCTCACTATCCATAGTCTGGGTTTATGCTGTGAAGCATGTATTACCTCCATAAGTGGTTCTTCCATACAATGAAAGAATGCTGGGTATCCATAAAATAAAAATGCTAAATAATGTATCCTTGGGGATATCTTGCCATGATGATCTCAGTCATGGTTCAGCTTACGTTCTAGAAAAAAATGATTGAATAATTTATCCCTTGGCAGCTTCCTAGTACCTTCATCTACTATGAGAGCTACTTCTCATAGAGAAGGAGGCTTATAGGGAAGTTCCAGCTAAATTCCTGTAAGACCTGTGTGCAAATTATGCAATGTCTTTAGCAATATATTTTTATGTTCAAGTTATTGAAGGTAACCAAAGGCAATGGCAATGGCCTATATTGTTTTAGGTATCTCTTAGACTCACAAACAACTCCAGAGGAATTTTCTCATATATAACACTAGGATATTGTAGATCGTCATGATTCTTGGAGAGACTATTATAATCCCAATCGATAGAACTTCATTTAAATTATATATAAATGTCTATATTATCTAATATATTTACACATATTATACATAATTTCAGTTGAATAGTCATAATGGAGAAAACAAAAATCACTAAAACGTGAAATTTTCATGCATTTAAAAGGTTTTAGTTCAGAATTACTCATCACAGAAAATTGGTAGGAAAGGATATCAGTATTTAACATTGAAAAGAGATAACAATTAAAGCATGCAGAAATGTTTTACACATGCATATGGGAAACATATGAACCAATAAACAAAGAAATTCATTCTCAGTTATGTTTCTGCAATTTAGATTCCCTTTGACTTGAGAACAATTCTACATGTAAATTAATAACTTGTATTTAGTGCCCAAAACAGTGCTATAAATGATGACAGCAATTGAATTCTTTGCTCTAACAAAGTAATTATGTAGGTTGTTCTAACATTTTTAGAAGAACCACTCTATGAATTATTTGTCTAGATGTCTACCATATATTGTGTCTTAATGACATATTGATTCCTGCTTCACATGTTAATTTTACAGTCTCTGCATTACATGCTTCTATTGTTCCTTTTTCTGCCCCAGTTCAGAGGACAAAATAACTCTGAACTCATGTGCAATATATTTATTAAATGCAATAAAATTTTGTGAGATGACCATATGTTTGGTTAAGCTATGGAAATACTTTAGTGGAATTTGAAAGACTATGACTTAGTGAACAAAATCTGTGATAATACTCTATAATAATTAAATACTTTAAAGAGCATGTTAATAAAAGTGTGTGTTTATGCTAATTTAACTGATATTTGTTCCATTGAAAAATAACTATCACAGGTTCACTTATCATGAACTCAAAGCACACAGAAATGGAAGTACACCAGGGATATCCAAGAAAGATTAATTCAGTTTAATTCTTATAAGCCACACATCCAAATCATGGCATTTTCCATGGCATTTCCACATTACAAAACTTGATAACCAATTCCTTCATTTCTTCATTTAAATGTTTGCGAATAATACATTTTAGGGATAATACTGTAGTATTTTACTTTTAGAAAGAAAAAGGAGACTATATGACAGCAACATATGAAAACAATATATCCCTGGATAAAGCAAAAAGAACTACAGTCTTAGTTACTGTTCTATTGCTATGTAGACACCCCATGACTAAGGCAACTTTTATAAAAGACAGCACTTAATCTATCACTTGCTTACATTTCAAAGGGTTAGTCCATTATCATCATAGCAGGAAGCATCTTGGCAGGAGGGCAGACAGGCATAGTGATGGAGAAGTGGCTCAGCCTTGCATCCTGAGTCACAGGCAGCAATCAGAGTACCTGAGAGTTGTACATCTTGATCCACAGGTACTAGCCAGAGAGACATCATGTCTTCCATGACTTTTGAAACCTAGAGACACATGTTCAACAAGGCCACACCCACTTCAACAAGGGTGTACCACATAATCATTCACAAAGAGTTTATCAGCTGGGGAATAAGCATGTAAATATGCATCTATGGGGACAATTCTCATTGAAATGACCAAGAACTTAAAGTTGCTTAAGACCAGAAAGGATCTAAGATCCTGATACCCATTTGTTCATTCAATATGTTATGGATATTTGTCATTGTTTAAGGGGATTGGTTAAAAGTTCTTATTGGTAATTGTCAGGAAAAAACAAAAACTAGCACAGGAGATTAGATTAAGGAATTTTTCTTTGGAAAGAAAAATGGACAATACAGATATTATATGATAAAAGAATAGATTATTAATTCTACTCTGAAAATAAGAAGGAAGATATAGATATGATAAGATAAAAAGGCAGATTACTGGAATTTTAGTGGGGATTGCATTAAACCTGTATATTGCTTTAGGTAAGATTGCCATTTTTACTATGTTGATCCTACCTATCCAAGAGAATTGGAGATCTTTCCATTTTCTGATGTCTTCTTTAATTTCTTTCTTTAAAGACTCTTTTGGTACAGGTCTTTCACTTGTTTGGTTAGTGTTACTCCAAGGTATTTTATGTTGTTTGTGGCTATTGTAAAGGGCAATGTTTCTCTGATTTCTTTCTCATCCCTTTTATCTTCTGAATATAATAGGGCTACTGATATTCTTGAGTTGATCTTGTATCCTGCCACTTTGCTGACGGTATTTATCAGCTGTAGGAGTTCCCTTGTAGAGTTTTTTGGGTCACTTATGTAAACTATCATATCATTTGCAAATAGAGAAAGTTTGACCTCTTCATTTCCAATTTTTATCCTCTTGATCTCTTTTGTTGCCATATTGCTCTAGCTAGAACTTCAAGGAAAATATTGAAAAGGTATGAAGACAGTGGACAGCCTTGTCTTGTTCCTGATTTTAGAGGAAACACATTGAGTTTCTCTTCATCTAGTTTGATGTTGGTTTGCTGTATATTGCTTTTACTATGTTAAGTGATTTCCTGTAATCCCAGATCTCTCCAAGATTTTTTTTGTTATCACATTTTATTTTAATTTTAAATAGCTTGTTTTACATGTCAATCCCAGTTCCCTCTCCCTCCCCTCCTCCTTCACTCCCCATTCCCCCCCCCAGCCTCCCACACTATTGCCAATTCCTTCCACATAGGGGATATCTAGAGTCTGACATTTCCCTCAGGGTAGGGTCCAAGCACTCCCCTAAGAGTCCAGGCTGAGAGAGCATCCCTCTTTGTGCTATGGGAACATGATGACTGTTTGGATTCCAGGGATAGACACTGATCCACTGCTCAGGGCCCCATAGGTTGCCCAGCCCTTCTCACTGACACTCACATTCAGGGGGTCCAGATCAGTCCCATGCTGGCCTTCCCGCTGTTGGTCTGGGGTCCAAGAGCTCTCCCCTGTTCATATCAGTTGTCTCTGCTGGTTTTGCCAGCCCATTCTTTGCCAATTTGCTCATCACTCCTTTCTGTCTGTCACTGAGTTTCTTGGGTTCAGTTCAGTGCTTAATTGTGCATGTTTGTCTCTGCTTCCATCAGTCACTGGATGAAGGCTCCCGGATGATTATAGACATCAAGTTAATTATCATAAATGGGCTATTGCTTAGCTTGTCAATTGGTGTTATCCCTTTAGATCACTAGAGGTCACTCTGGTGCCTGATCTGTCTTCTCACCTATGATTCCCTCTTCCCCCTATTCTACCCCTACCCACTCAGACTTCTTGTTCCCCCATGACCATGAAGGGGTGTTGGATTTTGTCAAAGGTGCTTCAGCATCTAGTGAGATGATCATGTGAGTTTTGTTTCTCAGCTTGTTTAAATGGTGGATTAAATTGATAGATTTTCGTGTGTGGAATCATCCCCCTGCATCACTGAAATGAAGCTTATTTGATCATGGTGGATGAGTTTTCTGATGTGTTCTTGGACCTTGAAACAACAATTCTCAACTTTATATGGAAAAACAAAAGACCCAGGATAGCCAGAGCAACATTGTTCAACACGGCAATATCCACAGGCATTACCATCCCTGATTTCAATCTCCATTACAGCTCTATAGTCCTGAAAACAACTGGGTATTTGGCACAAATATAGACAGACAAATGGAATCAAATTGAACACCCCCACATTAACCCGTACACTTATGAACACTTGATCTTTGACAAAGATGCTAAAATTATACAATAGAAAAAAGAAAGCATACTCAACAAATGTTGCTGGCATTACTGGAGGCTGACATGTAGAAGACTGCAGATAGATCAATGTCTATCACCATGCACAAAACTTAAATCCAAATGGATCAAAGACCTCAACATAAATCCAGCCACAGTGAACCTCTCAAAAGAGAAAGTGGGAAGTACCTTTGAATGAATTGGTACAGGAGACCACTTCCTGAACATAACCCCAGTAGCACAGATTATAAGATCAACAATTAATAAATGGCACCTCCTGAAACTGAGAAGCATCTGTAAGGCAAAGGACACAGTCAGCAACACAAAAAGGCAATCCACAGATTTGGAAAAGATATTCACTAAGCCCATATCTGACAGAGGGCTGATCTCCAAAATTTACAAAGAAATCAAGAAACAAGTCTCCAAAACACCAAAGGATCCAATCAAAAAGTGGGGTACAGAACTAAATAGAGAATTGTCAGTAGAAGAGTCTAAAATGGCTGAGACACTTATGAAATCACTCAACATCCCTATCCATCTGGGAAATACAAATCAAAAAAACTCTTATTCTTCTCAGAATGGCTAAAATAAAAAGCACCAATGACAGTTTGTGCTGGAGAGGATGTGGAGAAATGGGAACACTCCTTCACTGCTGGCAGAAGTGCTGACTCGTACAGTCACTTTCAAAATCAGTATGGAGATTCCTCAGGAAAATGGGAATCAGTCTACCACAAGACCCAGCACTTCCACTCTTAGGTATATATCCAAAAGATGCACATTTGTACAACAAGAACATCTGTTCCACTATGTTCATAACAGCATTATTAGTAATAGCTAGATCTTGGAAGCAACTTGGATGCCCCTCAACTGAAGAGTGGATAGAGAAAATGTAGTACATTTACACTGTGGAATACTATTCAGCAGAAAAAAATGGAATCTTGAAATTCACAGACAAATGAACGGCACTAGAGGAAACCATCCTGAGTGAGGTAACCCCGTCACAAAAAGAGAAACATGGATTTTGCCCACTCATATATGGATTTTAAACATGAATCAGGGTAGTGCCAGCATACAATCCCACAGCCAGAGATTCTGGGAAACTAAACCTTCATCCAGCGACTGATGGAAGCAGAGTCAGACACCCACAGCTAAACACTGAACTGAACTCTTACAATCCAGTAACAGAAAGGGGGAACTGATAAGCAAAGAGTTTAAGACAGGGCTGGTTTCACCCACAGAAACAGGTGACGTGAACAAGGGGGAGTTCTTGGACCCCAGAATGATGGCTGTATGGACTGATCCAGACCCCTTGAATGCGGGTTTCAGTGATATAGCCTAGGTAATCTATGGGAGCTTGGGCAGTATATATCCCTAGCATATACATGGAGTTTGGCTGCCCATCCCAATATGAGGGATGCTCTCTCAGCCTGGATTCTTCATGGAAGGCCTAGGCCATGCCCTGGATGAAATTTCAGACTCTGGAGATCCTCCATGGAGAGCATCACCTTTCCTGGGGATCCGAGTGGAGATTGGGTGGGAAACTGAGGGATCTGGTTGGAGGGGTTGGGGGAGGAGGGGTGGGTGAGGGAGCTGCGATTGACATGTGAAGCAAGCTTGTTTCTAATCAAAATAAAATGAAGAAACAAACAAAAAATAAGAAAAAATACATTACTGAATCTGCTTCCAAAAAGCAACTTCTAGTTGTAAATATCTTATATTGGATTGAACTATTGTCTATTGAATATAAATTTTTCATATTGATACAATGTTGAGATTGATTTTAAATTAATACTGTACATACATTTCTTCTTAAAAGTACTGTACCTCTACAGCTCATTTAACAATGTAAAGCATATTTCTAGTCCTTGAAATTTATTATTACCATCTATATACGATAATAATGAAACTCAGGTTAGTAATAAGTTACCTGTTATAATTGAACTTATAATCATGTTAGGTATGCTTTAAAGGTCAAACAGAGGTATATTTTCGATAGACAGATCATCTTCAAACACTTCAGAGATCTACAGAATTTGGCAGTTGGGATGTTTTAATAACATACATTCTTAATATTTTTATGACATTGAGACATGTCTGTTACTGGCAGCACCAACTTACCTCAGAGAAGATGATGGGCATCAGAGACACTCCACATGGAATTTATGTTCTTTTTGGCAAAAGTAAGTCACTGGGCAAATAAGTGTCCTTGCCTTAACTGCTGACACTATGCTGTCCAAATAAGACAAACAGGATGCAAAGAAAATGACTGCCAACCTTTCCAAAAGAAGGCATGGCAGTCTCTCAATAATCCTGCATCACAGAAAAGTCTGTCAGATATGCTAGGCCTCTACTCAGAAGATGGGTGCCCCAAAGTTACAAAGGAAATGAGTGACTATCCCGTCAGCCAGCTCTTCTTGCCTTGTCTCACGTTTTTTGGAAGTTGCTCTCTTTTTTTTTTTTTTTTTTTTTGGTTTTTTGAGACAGGGTTTCTCTGTGGCTTTGGAGGCTGTCCTGGAACTAGCTCTTGTAGACCAGGCTGGCCTCGAACTCACAGAGATCCGCCTGCCTCTGCCTCCCAAGTGCTGGGATTAAAGGTGTGCACCACCAACGCCCGGCGGAAGTTGCTCTCTTATACTTCCTGTTTACTTAGTTAGCATTATTTCTTTCTTGTGTCTCTGAGGGAGTTGAAGACTAGATATAGTTTTTCCTGTTTACCATATTCAGTAAAGAACCCCTCTAAAGAGGTGTGAAGTATAAAAATTTGAGAGACCTCAAAAGATAATTCGATAATTCAAATTAAAATATAAATTTAAATCAGGTACAAGACTTAAACTCACCAATGTAGGATAGATAATGGAGTATTTTCTCAAAATTTGTCAAGTGCAAATGGGCTAGATATTGTTGATATATTTATTGTCTTATATATTGTATATACTTACAGTACTTATTTACATGGTTTTCTTATTTTAGTTATAGCCTTCTTTTTATTAGACAAGAAAGGGGAATTGTGGTGATATATTACTTATGATTTAAATAAACCTTGCCTAAAGAATCAGAATGCAAAGCTATCTACAATGATAAGTAGACAGTGGAGGCATGTACCTTTAATCCCAAGAATCTGGAGACAGAGGCAGATCGGTCTTTATCAGTCCAAGGCCACCCAGGACTACACAAGAATAAATCAGTCAAAAGCATAACATTGTTCATACCTTTAATCCCCAGACTAGAGAGGTATCTAAGGAAGAAGAAAAGGGTCTCATGTGATATTATTTTCCACATAGTGAAGAGAAGATCTCCATTTCAATCTTGGTGAGAGGTAAGAGCTACTGAATGGATGCTTTGCTTTTCTAATCTTCAGCTTGACCGCCAATATCTGTTTCTGGGTTTTTATTATTCTTGCTACAGGATTGGAAAAAAATAAAGTTGAAATTTCACTATTAATGTGAGTCCCAAGGAAAAAAGCAATTAACTCCTCTGTGATTAGTGCCTACTTTGCTAAATGAATCTACGGAGAAAAAGAAAAAAATACTCAGAAAATGGGAGATTTCGACTACTTCTTAACAACGGAATATAAGTGATAACTCATTGCAGTATTTATCACATCTCTGACACAGAATTCCTTGAATATTAAAAATTTCCTGTAGCAAAAGCATATAGTTCTTGAGAATTCTGTGTCAGAGATTTTTCACTATGAATTTGATACTGTGTTAATTATAGAATTATTTTAAATTTTCTTTTTTACCTTGATTAAAAGTTATCTTTAATTTGTATATATTGAAAATTTGTGTCTTCAAACTTCTCAAGTTCTTTTCTTACCACAAATTATTCAGACACGTCTATTGCCTTTTTTAAATGGCTGCCAAATCATGGCTATCTTAAAATATATTACAATGAGTATGAACATGCAAATCTCTGTTTACTTCCTTTGTTAAAATACTTTGAAGTGGGATTCCTGGATTATAGGTAGCCCATGAAATACTCCAAATAGCCAAATTGCCCTTCCACAGGAGGACAACTAGGTTTATTATACAACTTGATTTCAAAATGCTCAGTGAAGCACTAGTAAGGAATTGATAAGGTTTTGATATGGAAACATGTCAATGTCCAAACTGATGAGAATAAAATATCAAGAAACAAATCTATAAAATTGTACTCAACAGAACTTTAACAAAGGAGCCAAACACAGTACAATAAATGGTGTTGAAAAGTCCATGCAGAAGAATAAAATGGGACCTAGCACAGATACAAAATTCAACTAGAATGGACTAAAAACCTAAGCAAAATGTATAAAATCAGTTGGAAGAAAACATGAAGTGAAATATTCATGGCATTAGCAATGATATAGATATGGACACAAAGCTCAGACAAGAAAACCAAAGCAGAAATTTTTTGCTTTAAATAAAATGTAGTGTGGGTAGCATAGAAAATGAAGAACCATTATACTGAATGGTGCCCCACTATATACCTGACAAATATTAATATCTAACTCAATATAAAAAGACTGAAAGTAATTACCAAACTAGAAAATGATAAAATGACCCCAAATATACTTTTCTCCAAAAAGGACATGCAGATAGTTATTGGGTAGACAAAAAATGATATCAAGATCACTATTATCAAATCCAAAGAAAGATATCATTTTATAACTAATAGAATAATTACCATGAATCATCAATAGTTATTATCTCGTCATTGAAGATGTGAAGAAAAGGAAATCCTCATAAACTTTTAGTGGGAAATTGAACCTGTGAAATCATTATAAAAACAGGAAAACACCAGGAAATGAAAATTAAAATCAGAAACAATTTTAAGGAGAATTTGACTATTTTGTTTTGGTTTTGGTTTCAATAATTTCTATTTTTCTCTTCATTATTACTCTACTTTTCCTATCCATAGACTTATTCCTGCTTTTCTCATTTTATTTTCTTGATATAGGAACTTTGAGTAATATTATTTTAGGCATTGGAGCTATAAATCTTATCATCAAGACTGATTTCACTATCTCCCTCATGTATGGTATGCTGTGTCATTATTTCCATTCAGTTTTGTGGGCACATTAGATAATTTAAGACATCCTTAGGGTCCTATGGAATATTTTAAATTGTGTTTGTAAATATTCCAATGCTAGGACATATTCTTGTTATTTTGAGATTGATTTCTGGGTTTGCTTTTCTTATTTTCAGGGAGTATATTTTGATTCTTTCATTTATTTTAGATTGTTATGATTTCTGTTTTTATCCTTTTCCTGACCCAGAATATTGGTTTCTGGAGAATTACTTTTTTTGTGGTGTGGTTGTATACCTGTTAATTTGCCTAAACAGGGAATGAAGGCTGACTGTTTTTCAAAAAGATTCATTCTTCTTTTAATGTTACATGGGGAGAGCATGATGGGAATTTAAGCAAATCCAAAGGTCACTCAAAACAGCAGAATAAAAGGCTGGTTTGGCATGTCTGTCTTGGGCTTACTGAGAAGAAGTAGAAAAGTTAGTAAGCTCCCTGGAATCACGGGGCCTGACTGTTACAGTGATTTCCCTGCCCAATTTTAGGGTTTCCCTTTTCCTTCAGTTTCTGGTTTGATCAGCAGGAACCTTGTATAGATTATTTAAGAACATTCTGTTTGAAATTGTTTTATGTTTTCTAATGTGTAAATTTGTTCTATTTCATTTTTAATGAAATTTGGTTCATTTCCAGCCACTGTTTTAATAACTTCACAATCTCAATTCCTTGTTTTGCTCTGGGTATGTAGTAATACCATTGATACAATTGCTAGTTCTTTTATTATTATCTCAGAGGTCTCTTGGGAGCTGTTCACTTAGAAATATTTTTTTTCCTCCTGATTTGAAGTTGCTATCAACGTAAGTTTCAAGAAGCTTAAGAACTGAAGTCTTCTCTTGTCTTTGAAATGTTTTCATTGAGAGAGACTGAAATTTCCACCCAGACCTAAGCCTATCATTGTCTTCATTTGTTGTTTTATTTTCAGATTCTTTTGAAAACTTGATACTGCCCCGTGTAAACCCAGGTAATATGGTATGGGGTGGGGGAGGGGGATGTTAACTAACATCATTGTGATTTTTCTGTCAGCTCAGTGAGAGAGACAGGGTATATATCTCACATGATTTCCCATGGACATAGGAATAACCTTGGTAAATATAATCTGTTTTTATTCACAGAGGAAAACACTAAAAATGATAATTTTCATTCTTTAATGTGTTAGGAGTATGGGGCTAAAGTGAATATTTGAACTTTCAGACCTTTCCTTGTGACTGCAAAGCATGAGTCCTTTCTGTTGCTCATGTGAAGCACTTCTCAAGCTAAATTCCTGGAGCACCCCTGAAGGAATGCCTTTATCCTCCACATCTTTAAAGCTTCTCTCTGACATGCAGGCTAACTCGACTGCTTACTTTGTAATCCAGTCAAATACAGCAGCAGTTTTATATTCTAGCCTTTGAATCTCAGATCCAAGGAGCTGGCAGCAGCATGAATTCCTCCGTGTAACGGAGCTGTTGTGATCTGTCAGTTGGTTGATGCCACACTCTGTTCATGACAATGGACTTTTTGGTTGTCAGAAATGAAAATCACTGCAGCAAGTGAATTTGAGGAATAACATAAGAACCATTTAGCTTAAACAAAATTTGTTATTGAAAAGATTTCAATAAAAAAGTTTTACTTTCCATGCCAGTAAGCAACTACCACCAAAAACTAAAAAGAAAAACACAACACAATGTTGCAACACAGACACACACACAAACTCTGGGTTTGCTGGTACCACCATTCTTCCCCTTTCTCTATAAGCATGCTCTGCAGGAGCTCACCATCTTCTCTAGACTGTTCTGTTTCCAACCTCAAATTCTGAGTAAACACCAAACAAAAGCTTCCCTGTGAACAACTGGATTGTTCTGAGCAAAGAATGGAGTACCTCAATCACTTAAAACTTCCACAGGTGATAGGGCTGATCCCTCCACCAGCTAATGTTACAATAGCGTGCTGGAGAACCTGATAGATGCTGTTTCTCAGTTCCTGTGACAGCCAAGGTCAAGTAATTCTATGCTGATAACATAAAAATACACCTTAGTACACTTCCTCTCACTATCTGCATATCAGATGCTTTCTTCTAACATATGACCCTCCCTCCTGAACCTCAGTCATAACCTCCATGCAATGACTATTGTTCGTTTTTATTCTTCAAAGCAGCAAAATGGTGAATTCAATTTGACAGCTCTTGGAATTTTCCTGTTGTTTAGCTTTAAATCACACCGAATAAAGTTCCTAATTACCACTTCCGGAGATTTAAAAAAACTAGTTTATTTTGCCTCTCCAGTCCTCTGTCTACATCTCCCAGTCATACTAACTAAGCCATTATAATACCCCTAAGGGAGTGGTCATCACTGATGTTACCAGCCGGTTAAAGGCCAGAGCAGTACTATTCAAGGTTATCTTTCATCCCTTAATTAATTTTCTTTTATGACCGAATATATTTTTGCCAGAACCCTTCCTAGTCAGTTAATTTAAATGTTTACCTTTCACTCCCTACTATTTCATATCTCTTGGGAGGGCTGTCTTCAAAATGTCCTTAACTACAGCTCTTGACACGTACTGTTCTTCATTATCTGCCATCTTTGCTAGGCTGTGTCTTGATGATGAGACTGTGCAGCATGTATACTACTATAAATAATAACTTACAAGTGGGCAGGCACTGTGAATAGTGTTAGTAAAGGTCATCTCCCTACCCCTTTGTCTGTTGTAGTGTGGCTCCCAGATGACATTTCCTTGAACTGCCAGTGTGTTCGTGCCTAATACAAATGACTTATTTTTGAACCTCTGTGCGGTTTTTTTGTTAATTCTTGCCAGGCCACATTCTACATGTTTGAACTTGAACAATGAAGTCCAATTAAATTGGATCCAGCATGTATGAAGAGATGGCTCAGCAGTTAAACACACACTTCTTACTCTTGCAAAAGATAAGATTCATATCAGGAAGAACAAAATTTCCTGTGACATTGACGCTAAGGTATCCAAAGCTCCCTTCTTCCTCCAGAGGTACAAAGACACACATGTACCTCTACACTCATGAAATGAAAGTAAAATAAATATTTTAAAATCATAAAAATCCTTATTTAAAACAGTTATATCAAGCATTAAATTAATATCCCTTAAATTAACTGGTATTAAGTGATTTTTTGGTTTGTTTTGAGTTAATGTCATTTAAATATACTACTATTGTAGGCTTTTGTTATTTACTGAAATGGCATCACATCCCCTTTGCTCAGCAGCTTGTAATGGCATTTATAACAATTAAACACAACTAGGTCTTGATAAGGGATTTGAAATTAGAGCATAAACAATTTTTTATATTCAATACATCAAAAATTAAAGTCATGAGTAAATCAAGTAAATTATACATAATTGGAATTAAAATAAAATGACAACACATGTAAAAGTAATTAAAATATGAACTTTTCATGATTCTTTAAAAATGTCACTTCTCCACAAATTTTGAATTTTTGGACATTGTACACCTTCTTTCTCAAGTGTCCTGAGCCAGGGTATAAGCTATGAAATAAATTCTGTATGGAAAATGTAAGGACTTGTGGTGAGTTGGTCTGTAGGGACATTGAGATGAAGAGACATCACAAAGACTATATCAGAGATTACCTAGTCTCTTGAGAGTCTAGGAAGTCTCTAGCACACTTGGAGCAGCACTCATACATTATTTCTCAATTTGTTCTGTGCTTTCGTGTGTATTGTAATTCTATACTGCTTAGTAGTATACACTTCTGTTTTGTGCATTTTGTCTGTTTGTGAGTGGTTGAATTCCTAGAAATTGTCAGGAACAGGCACTAAGTATGCATTTTAAACACTAAAGAGCTGTTATGTTGCAATTCAGTATGGTATCAATTTACTAGAATGTATCTTTTATATTTAAAATGTGATGTACTTGAGGATCATAGTACAAATATCATATGGCAAATAACTGAAATAAATATAATAAATGTAACTATGACAACTGCCTTATGAAAACTTTGGCATATAAAGTAACTGAAAGAAGAATGCCCCAAATAATAATGAAGCCTAGACAACTGATTTCTGTGTTGGGTTTATATGGAATACACATTTTAAGCTGGGATCTGTAAATCAAAGCTTTTCCTCCCATACAGAAACTAAATTGCAAGTCATGGTATTAGAGGTAGAAAAACAGCTGACAAATAAGAGATCCTGACAGAAATCCAGGACAGTGGCAAACATCTGTAAACCCAGGAATTCCAAGAAGAGATGAGATGCATGGACAGGAAAAACATCCTTAAATTCAAAGTGCAGATCATGTGAAATAAACAGAATAAACAATAGATCCACTGACCCTACAAAATAGAAGGAGAAAGAAGACTGCAAATGTTGCCCTGTGACATTCATGTGAGTGTCATGATATGCATGCTCCTGCACTCATACCATCATCTATGCATGCACAAAACACCTTAATATATCTTTATTGAAAACTAAGTTTTTAATTCAATATATTCTGATCATGATTTTCCCTCTGCAACTCCTCCCAGATCCTCTCTTTGAAGCCAACCAAACCCATGCCCGGATCCCCCCCTCCCTCCCTCCCTCCCTCCCTCCTCTCTCTCTCTCTCTCTCTCTCTCTCTCTCTCTCTCTCTCTCTCTCTCCCCCAAGGAGGAAAAAAAGAATTAAAAACACAAAGAAACATACAACACATACACACAATAAAACAGAAGGTCTAAAACAATAATACACAAGCACAAATCAGTAAGAAAAATTATTCAAACAATGCAATATGCGATGAAATTTTACATAAATATTCTGTAGTTCATATTTTGTTGGCCACCTATTACTGGACATGGGGCCCACTCTCAAATGTGGTCTATACAACCATAAGATAACTTCGAAGAAAACTAATGTTTGGTGTGCAAATCCTGTCAATCACAGATAGCTATTCTGTAGGGATGAAAGCTTATACCCATTTTCCATTTCTCAGTAGTGGGACACAACCAGCTTGAACCTACATGTTCTCATATCTCTATTAGTTCATACATGTAGCAGTGCAGTTAATATCAACTTTTTTAAGAATGAGGTTAACATGAAAGGAAATTTCATTTGAAGAAAAGCTTTGGAAAAAATCCAAACAATTTCAGTAAAAAGGAGTCATAGCATCTTAAGAGAAATGAGCAAGAATTAGACATATTTTGAACACACAGGGATGCAGTAAGATTGTAACTTGAGTGTCTCTGTAGAGAGTATTATGGTTCAGATCATAAATGCCCTCCTCAACCATAATGCAAGGTTCTCACTACCAGCTAAGGGACTATTCTCAAGAGACAGTGAGATATTTAGGGTATGGGAACAAGATAGGTAGGCTTTGAGAACCTGCCTTATTCTCTCTCTCCTTTTGATTTCCTTTCTCCATGAGGCAAAGAGATTCCCTGTACCACACACGCTATAATAATGTTCTGCTTTACCACAGGCACAAACACTCAGACACTGTGACACACAGGGAAACTTTCCTCCTTGTAACTTACATTTTGGAAGCATTTAGCATATATAGGGGAAGCTGACCAATCTGCACTTTTTTTTTGGTGTTACTAGACAGGGTTTCTCTGTTTTGGAGGCTGTCGGTCCAGCCTGGCCTCGAACTCACAGAGATCCGCCTGCCTCTGCCGCCCGAGTGCTGGGACTAAAGGTGTGCGTCACCAACGCCCGGCCCCCACACTGCACTTTTAATAGTCATAAAGTTGGGAAAAACTCAGGAGATAACCAGTTTGTTAGCTGAAAATCAGAGTTCCTTTTAGGATATACTGCTTGATGTATCTATGAGTCACGATTTGGAAATGTCAACAAGCCTAGTATCTATATGATTCTAAAGGTCAAAGGAGAACCGAACAGAAATAAAGATATTATGAGTCATTGTTATTGATACAAAGTATGTCTTCAATTCTGCCTGCTTCTTGGGACAAGGCTTCAGAAGCCAAACCTGAAATGCATGAATTATTATGTGCTGGCTGAGGAAAAGTCTGAATGAGTAAGCAGCACTCTTTAGATGCTCACAATGAATTCTCCTCTGACATTATATGCTGTACAAGTTCCCAAATTATAAGAGAAACCAGGTTGAATAGCTCAGTGATCCTGAACAATGGCAGAGTATGTGGGATGTAGTTACTAACAGCCAGTATATAAATAGACTACTCAAAATAGCAGTTTTAGCTTTGGAAAAAGACAAACTGAAGGCTAAACTCATATACCTTTGGTCAACTCCTCAAATACAATAAAAGTAATAATAAAACTTACAATATACCTCTTAGTTTTGTGACTCTTAAATGCAAATGTCATTTCTATAATTAAATAGTTTTTATCACAATGAAAATAGGACTATTTGTTTTTTTAGGATACCGGTTACTCTTTCATTTGAGGCATACTGTCTTTCTATGTGTTTGTCTTTGGGTGATGCTACACATGTGCATTGAGGTGCCCAGGGATGTCAAAAGATCCCCTAAAAAAAAAGATCCCCTAAAGTTAGAGTTACAAAGGCTGCGAGCCACAGATGTCGGTGCTGGGAATTGAACTTTGTATAAACAGCAGGTATTCTTAACTATCACACAAAATACCCTCTAAGTGTTCTAAGTCTCAAAACCTTGTTTGCTATTTAATAAAATGATATAAAAATCTGGAGAGATGGTTAAGTCGGTAAAGGAACTTTTTCCAAGCCTCCCAAGTTTTATTCCTTCCAAACACACATGGAAGGAGAGAACTGATTCTAGCAAGTTGTCTAAAATAAATAAATATATTTAATATTTTTAAATCATGTAAAATATCACTCGTGGATGATTGTTTCTTAAATTAATGTATGCAAAAACAAGTTAAACAGTATCCAAATATAGTGTCTATGAGTTTTGTGGGTTTTAAGTTATCTTTGACTTTTGAAATCCATTGTTGATTATACATCTTTCCACCCCATCCTCTATCCACTCAATCATCCCTCTCACCACCTAGACCTCCCTTTCCACTATTTTTTGGGCTACTTTCTTTTCATCTGCATTTTAGTAACTCCTATCTATTAAGATCTTTCTTTTCCTTCCTCAGCAATGACCCTTTCCCAGTTTCTTGAACTATTGCAAGTACTCCAAGTGAATCACACATACCTATTGATCCAATACTAAATTTTATATAAGTGAGAACATGACCACCCCCTAATCAGGTTTTCTCACTCAGTATATTTTCCAGTTGCATAGATTTACCTAAAAATTTCGTAACTCCATTTTATTTTTGAAATGAATAAAACTCTATTATGTATATGTACTACACTTTTAATGTCCATTCATCTGCTGATAAATAAATATCTAGACTTGGTTGGTGTTATAGATATTTTGATCAAACTATAGACAGTAAGCATCTGGTCTTAAACATACTTTGGACATGAAGATGACCTTAGACTCCTGATCCATTTTCATCTACTTCCTAAGTGCTAGGGTTACACATATCTGACTTTAATGAACATTGGATTAGTTTTAGAAGATGAAATACAATATTATCTCAGAATTTTAGACATAGAAATCAAGTTTTTATTTTTTGCATGTGTGTGCTTTGCATGTATATGTGTATGTTTCTATTTAGCTGAGCATGAGGCTGACATCAGGAATTTACTCCCATCATTCCCTAAAACCTAGTCTCTCAGCTGACCTCAGATATCTCCAGTTTGGGCAATTAGTCTTGCAAGCTTGTAGTTTCATATGCAATATCATATGAAAGAGTATGATTGGAGTCACCAAGTGTAGGGGAATTTGCTTACTGTGAGTGACAGCTTGACAAATTAAAAAGCTACATGGCATGTGCAGTAAATCCTGTCAATGAGATCCCTAAATAACACATGCTATTTGTTCTATACACTACATACTTTGGTTACTGTTCAGCAAGCTTTCTACTGGATAACTTCCTTGGATAATATGAGAAGGTGCTAAAACAGGCTGCTGCAGAGTGTGGGAGAAGAGGTTTCAATACCCTTATCCAGTTCTGAATGCTATAAATGACAATAATAAAATAGTGGCATGAATATTCTGGGGATAGCCAAATTACTTTATGACTGAATTTAAGACGTGTTCCACAGGAAGAAATACCAGTCTAGTATTTTATATCTAACAGGAATCCATGCTTTAGGAGCTAAACTGCTCAGAGGTTAATTACCTACTATTGTTCTGACAAATAACATAGTATCATGTTGTTTCTGTATCTGCTTACACATAGATTAGTTTCAGCTTTCAGAACTTCATCACAGAAGTTTCTTTGGGCAGTGCATTTTTATCAATGCAGAAATTCACAAGTGGCCATAGAACAGAGAATAAGTGTATATAGGATTAGGGAACATTGCAGCAGATGAGGTAGAAAGATTACAATAAACAGAGGTCAGGGAGGATTAGAATGGGGCTAAAACAGTGTCTTCTGGACATAACAAAACCAGGGCACTCAAAAACTCACAGCTACTGTGGTTATCTACAAAAACATGTACAGGGCCAAATCAATCAACAATCCAGCATAAAAGCACAAAGAGTTCATGAGCACACACTTAGAAATGAGTAGATATGGGAAGTCAATGCTTTTTGAGTGACAGCCAGTTTTGTTTAAGGATGCAACCCCTGGTAGATCAAAAAAAAATTAGCAGATAGATCCACATCCATAATTTTAAAGTGAGGACAAATTGAACATGGTTAGTCCAATATGAAAAAGAAGAACAACAAAAGAGAACGTGAAATTTTTAGGGGTCAATCTGAGAGTTGTTGCTGAGGAATGAGAGATGAATATGATCAAAATTGATTGTATGAATTACTTTTTTTTCTTTTTTTTAATTTTTTTTATTTTAAATAGCTTGTTTTACATGTCAATCCCAGTTCCCTCTCCCTCCCCTCCTCCCCCACTCCCCTTTCCCCCCACCCTCCCACCCTATTGCCAAATCCTTCCACATAGGGGATATCAGAGTCTGTCATTTTACTCTGGGTAGGGTCCAGGCACTCCCCTAAGAGTCCAGGCTGAGAGAGCATCACTCTTTGTGCTATAGGCACACGAAGACTGTTTGTATATCAGGGATAGACACTGATCCACAGCTCAGGGCCCCATAGGTTGCCCAGGCCTTCTCGCTGACACTCACATTTGGGGGGGTCCAGATCAGTCCCATACTGGCCTCCTCACTGTCAGTCTGGGATCCAAGAGCTCTCCCCTGTTCAGATCAGCTGTCTCTGCTGGTTTTGCCAGCCCATTCTTTGCCAATTTGCTCATCACTCCTCTCTCTCTGTCACTGGGTTCCTTGGGTTCAGTTCAGTGATTAATTGTGTGTTTGCCTCTGCTTCCATCAGTCACAGGATGAAGGCTCCCGGATGGTTATAGACAACAAGTTCATTATCAGGAATGGGCATTAGAGGTGGTCTCTCCACTATTGCTTAGCTTGCCAATTGGTGTTATCCCTTTATTTAGATCACTCGAGGTCGCTCTGGTGCCTGATCTGTATTCGATCCTATGATTCCCTGTTCCCCCTATTCTACCCCCACCCCCTCAACTTCCTTTTCCCCAATGACCAACTCTCTTCCTTTTCACCCCCTCTCTTCTCCCCAGGTCCCACTTCCCCCCGCTCCTCGCCTTGTTCCCCATCCATTCAGAGGATCTTGTCTCCATCCTCTTCTCTTGGGTACTATGCATATATGCATATCTTATAGGTTCTTTCCTGTTTCCCAGACTCTCTATCAGTGGAAGTGCAAACTGGCACTATCCTGATCCATGTCTAAAATCCATATATGAGTGAGTACATACCATGTTTGTCTTTTTGCGACTGGGTTACCTCACTCAGGATGGTTTCTTCCAGTGCTATCCATTTCCCTGCGAATTCCAAGATTCCATTATTTTTTTCTGCTGAGTAATACTCCATTGTGTAAATGTACCACATTTTCTCTATCCACTCTTCAGTTGAGGGGCATCTCGGATGCTTCCAGGTTCTGGCTATTAAAAATAATGCTGCTATGAACATAGTGGAGCAGATGCCCTTGTTGTATGAACTTGCCTCATTTGGATATATGCCTAAGAGTGGAATTGCTGGGTCTTGTGGTAGATTGATTCCCATTTTCCTGAGGAATCTCCATACTGATTTCCAAAGAGGTTGTATGACTCGGCACTCCCACCAGCAGTGGAGGAGTGTCCCTCTCTCTCCACATCCTCTCCAGCATAAATTGTCTTCGGTGTTTTTGATTTTAGCCATTCTGACAGGAGTAAGTTGGTATCTCAGAGTTGTTTTGATTTGCATTTCCCTGATGGCTAAGGATGTTGAGCACTTTTTTAAGTGTCTCTTGGCCATTTTAGCCTTCTCTACTGAGAATTCTCTATTTAGCTCTGTACCCCACCTTTTAATTGGATCCTTTAGTGTTTTGGAGACTTGTTTCTTGAGTTCTTTGTAAATTTTGGAGATTAGCCCTCTGTCAGATGTAGGGTTAGTGAATATCTTTTCCCATTCTGTGGCCTGCCTTTTTGTCTTTTTGACTGTGTCCTTTGCCTTACAGAAGCTTTTTAGTTTCAGAAGGTCCCATTTGTTAATTGTCGATCTCAGTGCCTGTGCCACTGGTGTTATGTTTAGGAAGTGGTCTCCTGTACCAACTCGTTGAAGAGTATCTCCCACTTTCTCTTCTAAAAGTTTCAGTGTGGCTGGATTTATGTTGAGATCTTTGATCCATTTTGACTTAACTTTTGTACAAGGCGATAAACATGGATCTATCTGCAGTCTTCTGCATACCAGTACCCAGTTATGCCAGCACCATTTGTTGACGATGCTTTCTTTTTTCCATTGTACAGTTTTAGCTTCTTTGTCAAAAATCAAGTGTTCATAGGTGTGTGGGTTAAGATTAGAGCTTTCAATTCGGTTCCATTGGTCTACCTGCCTATTTTTGTGCCAATACCAAGCTGTTTTCAGGACTATAGCTCTATAATAGAGCTTGAAGTCAGGTATGGTGATGCCTCCTGAAGTTCCTTTATTGTATAGGGATGTTTTAGCTATCCTGGGCCTTTTGTTTTTCCATATAAAGTTGATTAATGTTCTTTCCAGGTCCTTGAAGAATTGTGATGGAATTTTGATAGGGATTGCATTGAATCTATAGACTGCTGTTGGCAAGATTGCCATTTTTATTATGTTGATCCTACCAATCCAAGAGCATGGGAGATCTTTCCATTTTCTGGTATCTTCTTTGATTTCTTTCTTTAAAGACACAAAGTTCTTGATATACAGGTCTTTAATTTCCTTGGTTAACATTATCCCCAGATATTTGATGCTGTTTTTGGCTATTGTAAAGGGTGATGTTTCTCTGATTTCTTTCTCAGTCACTTCATCATCTGTATATAATAGAGCCACTGAATTTTTGAGTTTACCTTGTATCCTGCCACATTGCTGAAGGTGTTTATCAGCTCTAGGAGTAACCTTGCGGAGTTTTTTGGGTCACTTATGTAAACTATCATATCATCTGCAAATAGTGAAAGTTTGACTTCTTCTTTTCCTATTTGTATCCCCTTTATCTCCTTTTGTTGACTTATTGCTGTAGCTAGAACTTCAAGTACAATATTGAAAAGATATGGAGAGAGTGGGCAGCCTTGTCTTGTTCCTGATTTTAGAGGAATTGCTTTGAGTTTCTCTCCATTTAGTTTGATGTTAGCTGTTGGTTTACTGTACATTGCTTTTATTATATTCAGGTACATTCCTGTTATCCCTGATCTCTCTAGGACCTTTATCATGAAGGGGTGCTGGATTTTGTCAAAGGCATTTTCAGCATCTAGTGAGATGATCATGTGGTTTTTCTTTCGCAGATTGTTAATATGGTGGATTACAATGATAGATTTTCTAATGTTGAACCATCCCTGCATTCCTGGGATGAAGCCTACTTGATCATGGTGGATGATTTTTCTGATGTCTTCTTGAATCCGGTTTGCTAGTATTTTATTGAGTATTTTTGCATCAATGTTCATGAGGGAAATTGGTCATTAGTTCTCTTTCTCAGTTGTGTCTTTGTGTGGCTTGGGTATCAAGGTAATTGTAGCCTCGTAGAAAGAGTTTGGCAGTGAGCCTCCTGCTTCTATTGTGTGGAATACTTTGAGGAGTATTGGAATTAGCTCTTCTTTGAATTTCTGGTAGAATTCTGCACTGAAGCCATCTGGGCCTGGGCTTTTTTTTATTTGGGAGACTTTTGATGACTGCTTCTATTTCATTAGGGGTTATAGGTCTGTTTAGATTGTTTATCTGTTCTTGATTTAGTTTTGGCAAGTGATATCTATCCAGGAAATTGTCCATTTCCTTTAAATTTTCAAATGTTGTGGAGTACAGATTTTAAAAGTATGCCTTGATGATTCTCTGGATTTCCTCTGAGTCTGTTGTTATGTCCCCTTTTTCATCCCTGATTTTGTTAATTAGCATGCTCTCCCTCTGTCTTTTGGTTAGTTTGGACAGAGGTTTATCTATTTTGCTGATTTTCTCAAAGAACCAACTCTTTGTTTCATTGATTCTTCTCAGTGTTTTTCTGGTTTCTACTTGATTGATTTCAGCCCTCAATTTGATTATTTCCTGGCGTCTGCTCTTCCTGGGAGAGTTTGCTTCTTTTTGTTCTAGAACATTCAGCTGTGCTATTAATTCTGTAGTATGACTGTTCTCCAGTTTTTCATGTGGGCACTTAGTGCTATAAACTTTCCTCTCAGCACTGCTTTCAAAGTGTCCCATAAGTTTGTGTATGTTGTGTCTTCATTCTCATTGAAGTCGAGGAAGTCTTTAATTTCTTTTTTTATTTGTTCCTTTACCCAGGGATGGTGCAATTGTGCATTGTTCAATCTGCATGAGTTTGTAGGGATTCTGCGATTTGTGTTACTGTTGAATTCTAATGTTAATGCATGGTGGTCTGATAAGATACAGGGGGTTATTCCAATTTTTTTGTATCTGTGGAGATTTTCTATGTTTCCTATTATGTGGTCAATTTTAGAGAAGGTTCCATGTGGTGCCGAGAAGAAGGTATATCCCTTTGTATTTGGGTGGAATGTTCTATAGATGTCTGTTAAACCCAGTTGGGTCATAACTTCTATTAGTTCTTTTGTTTCTTTGTTAAGTTTCCGTCTGGAGGTCCTGTCTAGCGGTGAGAGTGGAGTGTTGAAGTCTCCTACTATTAGTGTGTGAGATTTTATGTGCACTTTGAGCTTTAGTAATGTTTCTTTCACGAATGTAGGTGCCTTTGTATTTCGGGTGTAGATGTTTATAATTGAGACTTCGTCTCGATGTATTTTTCCTTTGATGGATATGAAGTGTCCTTCTTCATCTCTTTTGATTGATTTTAATTTGAAGTCTAATTTGTTAGATATTAGGATTGCTACACCCGCTTGTTTCTTGGGACCATTTGATTGGAAGATCTTTTCCCAACCCTTTACTATGAGATAACATCTGTCTTTGATGTTGAGATGTGTTTCTTGTATGCAACAGAAGGAAGGGTTCTGTCTTCGTATCCATTCTGCTAGTCTGTGTCTTTTTATAGGCAAGTTAAGGCCGTTGACCTTGAGAGATATTAATGACCATTGATTGGTGATCCTTGCTTGTGCTTGATTTATTGTTAGTGAAGTTATTTTGTGTAGCTTCTCCTCCCTTTTTCTTTTGGTGTTTTGTAAAGTGTCATTATATATTGCCTGTGTCTTTGTGAATGTAGTTATCTTCCTTGGCTCTAGGTTTTCCTTCTAGCATTTTCTGTAGAGCTGGATTCATGGATACATATTGTTTAAATCAGGCTTTGTCATGGAATATTTTGTTTTCTCCATCTATGGTAATTGAGAGCTTTGCTGGATATAGTAGTCTGGGCTGGCATCCTTGTTCCCTTAGCGTTTGTAGGACATCTGTCCAGGATCTTCTGGCTTTCATCGTTTCCATTGAGAAGTCAGTTGTAATTCGGATAGGTCTGCCTTTGTATGTTACTTGGCCTTTTTCTTTAGCTGCTCTTAATATTTTCTCTTTACTCTGTAGGTTTGATGTTTTGATTATTATATGGCGAGGTGACTTCTTTTTCTGGTCGAGCCTATTTGGTGTTCTGTAAGATTCTTGTACTTTCATAGGCATATCTTTCTTTAGGTTAGGGAAGTTTTCTTCTATGATTTTGTTGAATATGTTTTCTGTACTTTTAAGTTGAATTTCTTCACCTTCTTCTATAGCTATTATTCTCAGGTTTGGCTTCTTCACGGTGTCCCATATTTCCTGGATATTTTGTGTTAAGGATTTGTTGGTTTTGAGATTTTCTTAGGTTGACGACTCTATATACTCTAATGAGTCTTCAATACCTGAGATTCTCTCTTCTATCTCTTGTATTCTGTTGGTGATACTTGCATCTGTAGTTCCTGATCGTTTACCCAGCTTTTCTATTTCCAGCATCCCTTCATTCTGTGTTTTCTTTATCGTTTCTATTTCAGCTTTCAATCCTTCAACTGTTTGAGTTGTTTCCTTCATTTTTTTGGTTGTTCTTTCTTGGTGCTCTTTAGATTCTTTGAGAGATTTGTTTATTTCTTGAATTTTTCCCCCATTTCATGGATTTTTTGTTTGTTTTTTCTTCTATTTCTTTAAGGGATTTCCTTGTTTCTTCTTTGAGGGTCTCCATCATCTTCATGAAATAATTTTTAAGGTCTGTCTCCTCTTCTTCGTCTATGTAGTGCTTTTTGGGTCTTGCTGGTGTTGGATCCCTGGATTCTGGTGGGGTCATGTTGGTGTTTATATTGCTGAGTGATCTCTTATTCTGTCTTCTTCCCATCTCTTCTTTCAGTGGGTGCTGGTGGGGTATTTCCGTCTCCACTGGTCTCCTTCCTTCCTGCAGCTGAAGCTGGGGATGCTGAAGCTGGACTCGCTGCGGTTGCGGTTTCTCAAAACAAGAAAATTACAATATAATGACATTTTAATATATATATAATCAATTTCATACAGTTCTACATTACATTGTCACAAAATCATTTCTTATAAAAATATGTGGTCAATATATACTCTTTACCACAAACTCTGGTCAACCACTGGTTTATTTGTCATCTTATTATTTAATCTTTCTCTTCTTTTCTTGTATTTTCTTTTTTCTTTTTTTTTCAAGACAGGGATTCTCTGTGTAGCTTTTGTAGTCTGTCCGGAAACTCACTCCGTAGACTAGCCTGGTCTCAAACTCATAAAGATCTGCCTCACTCTGCCTCCCAAATTCTGAGATTAAAGGTTTGCTTAATGGAAAAAAAACCTCATTTAAATAAATTTATACAAGGTACAGTATTTTCTGACTGGCCTTTAACACTTGGAATCATAAACTTAGCACTTAGGTGAAACAAATTAATGTTTGTTTAGTACTGTATTGCTTTCCAATGCTGAGAAGCATTCCATTATGTACACTCTTTCAGATTATATTGAGTATATTATTTGCATTTATCACTTAATAGTTGGTGGTCATTTAAATTGATGGAATGTTTGACTGTCATGACTGAAGTTGGTATCAATGGTGTTTGCACATGTTAGTAAGCATACATTTAGTTTTTCCTTATGGAGTGAGTTGGGATTAAAATGTTTGTTAAATGTTTGATATGTGTATGATGTGTATGTGTGTGTTTGTAAAAATAATAATCAAATACAAAGATGCTATCAATTCTGGAGACATGGAAGTGGTTACAGGGAGGAAACTTGAGTAGAGGTGGGAGTGGTAAAGAAGGGGAGAAAGGTATAATTGAATTTTAATACAAATCAATAAGTAAAATAAGCAAGTAAAGTTAAAATTTAATCTAACAACATTTTTACAGTACCTAAAAGAGATTGAAGGACAGAAACGGTCCCTTAATGTGTAGTTTTCTCCTTCCAAATCATGTCCCCCCTTTTTTAGCTTATGTAACAAATTTTCATGTTTTCTTTGTTTGGTATATAATTGACACTTTGATTCCTGTCTTTAGTCTCTACTTAATTTTTTTGGCTTGTTTCTTCTATTTCATTTTTTACCATTTTTTAAATTTAGGTTAGAAACCATCTTGTTTCCTAGGTCAATCCCAGCTCCCTCTCCATCCCCTCCTCCCCTGCTCTCCCCACCAGGTCCCCCAGTCCCCCACCCAATCTCCACTCCAATCTACAGGGAGGGTGAGGCCCTCCATGGTGGATATCCAGTAACTGTTATTTCATCCAGGGCAGGACCTAGGCCCTCCCCCAAGAGTCCCAGCTGAGAGAGGCTCCCATATTGTGGCATGGACACTTAAAGACTATTTGTACACCAGGGGTAAATGCTACCCAAGGTACCATAGATTACCTAGGCCTCCTCACTGACACCCACATTCAGGGGGTCTGGGTCAGTCCCATGCTTTCAATCTGGAGTCCAAGAGCTCCTCCTTCTTAAGGTCAACTGTTTCTCTGGGTTAAACCAAACCATTCTTAACTCCTTTGCCCATCAGTTCTCTCTTTCTGACACTGGATTCCTGGAGTTCAGTTCAGTGTTTGTCTGTGGGTATCTGTCTCTGCTTTCAGTCACTGGATTAAGGTTCTGTTTCCTATACTCTCAGGCAGGATTGTATGCTGGCACTACCCTGATTCATGTTTAAAATCCATAAATGAGTGAGTACATACCATGTTTCTCTTTTTGTGACTGGGTTACCTCACTCAGTATGGTTTCTTCTAGTGCCATCCATTTGCCTGCAAATTTCAGGATTCCATTGTTTTTTTTTCCTCTGAATAGTACTCCATTGTATAAATGTACCACATTTACTCTATCCACTCTTCAGTTGAGGAACATCTAGGTTGCTTCCAGGTTCTGGCTATTACAAATAATGCTGCTATAAATATAGTGGAAAAGACAGCCTTGTTGTAGGAATGTGCATCTTTTGGGTATATGACTAAGAGTGGAATTTCTGGGTCTTGTGGTAGACTGATTCCCAATTTCCTGAGAAATCTCTATACTGATTTCCAAAGTGTGTACAAGTCAGCACTCCCACCAGCAGTGTAGGAGTGTTCCCCTTTCTCCACATCCTATCCAACATAAACTGTCATTAGAGTTTTTGATTTTAGCCATTCTGACAGGAGTGAGATGGTATCTCAGAGTTCTTTTGATTTGCATTTCCTTGATGGCTAGGGATGTTGAGCACTTTCTCTACTGTCTCTCAGTCATTTTAATGTTTTCTATTGAGAATTCTCTATTTAGTTCTGTACCCCATTTTTTGATTGGATCTTTTGGTGTTTTGGAGACTTCTTGAGTTTTTTAAATTTTGGAGATCAGCTCTCTGTCAGATGTGGGGTTAGGGAAAATCTTTTCCCAATCTGTGGGTTGCCTTTTTTTCTTGCTGATGTGTCCTTTGTCTTTCAGAAGCTTCTACTTCCTATCTAACAGTCTCTAGGAGGAGATTCATCTTTGTAGGCAGTTTTCCTGTGCTGGCAGCTGCACTCAAGTAACCATTTAGAGTCTTATTATGAATTATAATTGCTTGGAAAATTGTTTGGGCTTGTTTCTAGCCATCTCTTACATTTAAATTAACTCATTTTCTTTCTTTACTTTACCATGTGGCTTGGTACCTTTTCTCAGTATGGCCTACCCATCTTGCTTTACTCTCAGTCATCAGGTAACTACAGATTTCACACTTCTCCTTCCCAGTATTCTCAGTTCGGCTCTCCCACCTAACCATATACTGTTGAATTATTGGCCAGCCAACTTCTTTACTAAGCCAACCACAGTGACATATATTCACACAGTCTCCAGGGATGATCCACACAACTTTATTCCCATAATTTCTCTCACTATTCTGGGCAGAACTTCATTTAACTTAGTGATAGTTTTATAATAACAGGTTTTAATATTTCACTAAATTTGATGTTCAAATGACTCAAATTTTATATTGATTTGCTATTTTTCTCTTGAACTAAAATATCATTTTTATGTATTTGAATTATCATATTTTAACATATAATTTTGGGTGTGTCATAGAAACTATTATTAAAAATGTTTTTGAGGGAACTTGCTTTTAACATAACTTGCCTACCCTTATACCATATATTCTGACTCCCAACCCCTGAAAGCAACCCCTACCATGACTTTACAGGGTTTTCAGTTATATTGTATTTTTAACTTTGCTTTGTCCAAGGTGTATACAAAAGGATCATTCTATTTAAAGATGAGTCAAGTTTCAAAAGTCATGTTTTTTTATTTGTTTTGTTTCATTTTTTGATTTCCACTTTTTCACATGTAGATTTTCCCAGACAGACAACGTTGCCATCATCTGACCATTTCAGGACATATTGTTTCTTTTGGTTTTTTGAAATAGGATTTCTCTGTGAAGGTTTCGAGCATGTCATGGAAATAGAACTGTAGACCAGGCTGGCCTCAAATTTATAGAACTCTGATGGCCTCTGTCTTCAGAGTGTTGTGATTAAAGGCATGTGTCACTCCCACTTTTTTTGAAGAATTCATTAAAAACCTGGCAGTCCAATCTTTAGGCTTGCCAGGATCACTGTGGAAGGCTTCAAATCTGTCATCATTTTGGACTTGCTTTAATTTTCTCTGCAAATTTTTATATTTTTATTTTGGAAATTCTATTATTTACACATCCACCCCCCATTCCCATCCTTCCATGCTTCCAACTGACCTCCTAACCCACCCCCCATCTACTTCCCAGGGATAGTGAAACACTCCACGAGGGATCATCAAAGTCCATCACATCATTTGGGGGAGGGCCCAGGCCCTCCTTTCCATATGTGGACTGCAATAGAATTCCTCCATAGGGAATGAGCTCTCAAAGTCATTTTTTGACCTAGGAATAAACACTGAGTCCACTGTTAGAGGTTCCATAGACTGCCTCGGTCTCCTAGCTGACACCCACATTCAGAGGGCTTCGTTCAGTCCAGTGCTGGATCCCCTGCTTTACGACTAGTGTCTGCATGCTCTCATGAGGTCAGGCCAACTGTTTCTGTGGGTATCTGCAACACCATCTTGGTTCATTTGTTCATCTCTCCTCCCTCTCCACAACTGCATTCCAGGAATATGCACAGTGTGCCTGTGGATGCCTGTTTCTGCTTGAATCAGCTACTGGGTCAAGGCTCTAGGAATGGTAACCAAGGTAGTCATCAATCTCATTACAGGGGAAGGGCATCAAAGGCAGCCTCTCTGCCACTTCCTAGATTCTTAGTTGAGGTTATTCCTGTGGATCCCTTACCATTTCCTCTGTGCCAGACCTCTCTCCAAACCTGTACTGACTCCTTTTATCAAGGCATATCCTTTCTTACCCTCCTTTATTCCTCCCCTGTCACTGTCCTCCTGCCCCTTTTTCTACTCTCCTCTTTACATCTCCTTTCTCTCTCCCCATCCCCACTTTGCTCCCAATATGCTCAGGGATCCTTGTCCCCTTCCCCTTCAAGGGACCATGCATTCTTCTCTTGGGGGTCCTCCTTGTTTACTCGTTCCTCTGGCAGTGTGAATTGCATGCTGGTAGTCCTTTGTTCTCTGTTTAAAAATGATATATGAGTGAATAGACCCCATGTTTGTCATTCTGTGACTGGGTTACCTCACTCAAGATGGTTTCTTTTAATTCCATCTATTTGCCTGACAATTTCAAGACTCCATTGTTTTTTTCCTACTGAGTATTAATCCATTGTGTAAATACACCACATTTCCCACAGAATGGGAAAAGATCTTCATCAACCCCACATGTGACAGAGGTCTGATTTCAAAAATATATAATGAAATCAAGAAAACACCAAACAATCCAATTATAAAGTGGAGTGCAGAACTAAATAGAAATTCTCAATAGAGGAATCTAAAATGGCTGAAAGATACTTAAGAAAGTGCTCAACATTCTTAGCCATCAGGGAATTGCAACTCAAAACAACTCTGAGATATCATCTTACACAACCCAGAATGACTAAAATCAAAAACACAAATGGCAGTCTATGCTGGAGTGGATGTGGAGACAGAGGAACACTTCTTCATTGCTGGTATGAGTACAAACTTGTACAACCACTTTGGAAATCAGTATGGCATTTTCTCAGGAAAATTGGAATGAGTCTATTTCAAGATCCAGCAATCCCTCTCTTGGGAATCATTCTACCACAAGACCCAGCAATTCCACTCAGGCATATACCCAAAATATGTACATTCAAACAACAAGGACATATGTTCAACTATATACATAGCAGAGTTGTAATAGCCAGAACCCAGAAGCAACCTAGATGTCCTTCATCTCTGCAAATTTTTGTGATTTCAAATTAGAGAGAGAGGAGAGAGAGAGGAAGGAGAGTGAGGGTAGAGAGGGCTATCCCCTCTAGTAACAAAGTTACAGGATACAGGATGTAGTAAACCTCATACTAAGATGGGAATGTGTCAGAAATATTGGTTTTTGTTTCATTTTTTTCAGAATTTATCTAATGTCTTATTGGGAGTAGGGGCATTCTTGTGTGTATACACAGATTATTACCACCTAGCTCTTATACAACTAGACTCTCTTTTTCACTAGTAGGTATTTTTAATGCTCCATATAAAATCTTTACATAGAAAATTCAGTGAACCTCTATACTAAATGCTTCATTAGCACAAGGTTTTAAATTGCACAGCAGGTAAGCTAACATTCTTCTGAGGATAAATGCTGCATGTTTTGATCAATTTAGCAAAACCCTAAACAGATTTGCCCTTGTGTCACTTGACATCATATTTCTAGTTGATCTTTCTAGTCAGTGCTGTTAAAAACAGCTACTAAATTTTTATCTATCCAGACAGTTTTCCATAGTTGCAGAGTTATTATTCATTCTCTCAGACAATAGGATTTAAATGGATTAAATTTGCTTTCACATAAAAGGTCAGCATTTGACAATTTCAAACTACATTAAAACCTCATTAATTATAATTCTACTAATTCTGTGTTCAAGATTTTTTGAAACAAATGGAAAATCACCTTAAAATTTTTTAATTGAAAAAAAAACATTTAACTCCAGGAAAATATTTTATTTGAGCAGAATGAATACCTTCAAAGTAGCCAATGACATGTATTTCATATGCTCATTGTGCATTACTCTTAATGGTTTGTTAAAGGATTTCCTAAGACATTTACAAGTATACACTGTTAACTTAACATATAATTCCTGGTAATTGAATGCAAAGCTGCCCTGTTTCCTGTTAGTTTTGTCAGAAGAAGAACATGGAAGAGAATGAAGATGAGGCTTAAGGTAGAAATGAAGAGAGAAAAAAAAATACTTAGTTGATTGCAAATATGTGTAATATATAAGAAAGGAAGTCATTGAGTGAACAAAACACTATCATGCCACACCCACTGTTCTTAAAGACAAAGTGTGGTATACATTCTATGTTTTCTGGCCTATTAACATCATGCAATTCTCCTATTCTTTAAATACCTAACATTGCCAAAACTCTAGGTAGCAACTAATAGATAAAACTCTTTGGATTTCTGTTCATCTATTTTCAAATGGACATCATATTATTTCTAACTGCTTAATGCAGTTGTTCTTGGTATATCAGTGTCAGCAATAAGGATGCATGTTATTACATTTATATAGATGTGTGGTAAGCACATTGGAATGGAGATTAACTATAATAACTTGTTGAGCTTTATAATAATTGCATTGGGCATCTGTTACTATACTTTTTATACTGAATGTCTTTGTATTTGCACTGGGAACAAAGATGACATCTACCAAAGACAGAATTCTGAATCAGTTTTCTAAACCCCAAGGTCTGTGAACTGTGAGCATTGCTCCCACCATAGAAAAGTACATAAAAAATGGCATAACAAATTTAATCACTACTCCAATTTAATTTACTGACACTTGAAAGAATTGTGAATTTTATATAACAAACAAAAAATCATGAAATATGAACCATATTATGATCTTATTTTCTGTTTTAATAAAATTTCACTAATGTGACCAAATATTTAGACAATTAAATACAGTACTTACACATCTTAATGTTATTAAATATTGTTTAGGTAATATAACTAGGTGAATTCACAAATATCTTAATAATTAAACATATTACTAAACTGTAGGGAGCAACAATCTCCTGAGTAAATGTACATTGTTTGATATGGGCAGGGCCATGTCAGGATCTCAGTAGCTCAACTTCACATGGAATATAAAAACCCTTCTTCCTGGTCTGAATAAGATGAAGATAATATGAGAAGGGAAAAGGGACAAGATCTACCGAGTAAATTGTGAGCATGGGGGAAGCAGAGAGAGAGGTACAAGAAAGAGGAGGTGAAAGGGGAGGGGGTGGAGAATATGAGGGATCAGAAGGTTGAGATGGGGGAAGAACAAAGAAGGAAAGTAAGGAAAGAGATACCTTGATAGAGGGAGTCATTAGGGGCTTAATGAGAAAACCAGCACTAGTGACATTCCCAGAAATCCACAAGGATGACCCCAACTAAGAATGTAAACAATAGTGGAGAGGCTACCTTAAATGACCTTTCCCTATAATGAGATTGATGACTACAACAAATGCCATCCTAGAGCCTTCATCCATTAGATGATAGAAGCAGAAGTAGGGATTCACAGCCAAGCACTGAGCCGAACTCCTGGAATTCAGTTGTAGAGAGGGAGGAGTGATGAGCAAAGGGGTCAAGACGGTGCTGAGGAAACCCACAGAAACAGCTGACCTGAGAAAGTGGAAACTCAAGGATTTCAGACTGACAGATGGGAAGCCTGCATAAGACCAATCCAGGCTCCCTGAACGTGGGTGTCAGTTTGGGAACTTATGCAGTCTATAGGCCCACTGGCAGTGGAACCAGTATTTATCCCTAGAGCATAAACAGGCTTAATGGAGTCCATTCCCTATGGAGGGATACTCTCTCAACCTAGATACAGGGGGGATAGTCTTGTTCCTGTCCCAAGTGATGTGACAGACTTTGATGATTCCCTGTGTGAGGCCACACTCTCCCTGAGGAGTGGATGAGGGTTGGGATGGGGAGATGATTGGGGTAATGGGAGGAAAGGACTGAGAGGGAACTGGGATTAGTATTAAAAATAGCAACATCTGGAGGCATCACATCCTCGACCTCAAGATCTGTTATAGAGCTGTAGTCCTGAAAACAGTTTGGTATTGGTACATAAAAACAGGTAGAAAATGGAATCAAATTGAGCACCCTGATATTAACCCATGCATGTATGAACATTTAATCTTCGGCAACGAATCTAAAAATATACAATGGAAAAAAGAAAGTATCTTTAACAAATGGTGCTGGCATAACTAGATGCTGGCATGTAGAAGAATGCGGATTGATCCATGTCTATCACCATGCACAAAACTTAAGTCCAAGTGGATTAATGACTTCAACATAAATCCAGCCACACTGAACCTCTTAGAAGAGAAAGTGGATTGAACCCTTGAAGGAATTGTTACAGGAGACAGCTTCCTGAACATAACACCAGTAGCACAGACAGTGACATCAACAATTAATACATGGGACCTCCTGAAACTGACAAGCTTCTGTAAGGCAAAGGACACAGTCAGCAAGACAAAATGATAGACCACAGAATGGGAAAAGATATTCACTAACCTCACATTTGACAGAGGGCTGTTCTCCAAAATTTACAAAGAACTCAAGAAGCAAGTCTCCAAAACACCAAAGGAAGCAACTAAAAAGTGGGGTACAGAACTAAATAAAGAATTCTCAATAGAGGAGTCTATGATGGCTGAGAGACACTTGAGAAAGTGCTCAACATACTTAGTCATCTGGGAAATGCAAATCAAAACAACTCTGAGATACCATCTCACTCCTGTCAGAATGGCTAAAATCAAAATTAAATATATAATAAAAAAGTGTTTAGAAACCAACAAAGAATCATAAAATTTAAAAAAGTGTCACATTCAGATTATTACTGGTTTATGATCTCATAGGAAAATATCACATGAAACAAAAGATTTACAGATTTTTTTCAGAAACAAGATGAAAACCCACCCAAAGAAGTTAATTGCATTGCTCTACTAAATACTAAAAACAGATGAGAAAAGATAAGAGAAATGCTATAATGTACATGTTTAATATACATTTATTATAAGCAATAGAAACTATAAACAAAATAGAAACAGTCAATCATAAAACCACCCAGTGGATGCTGCCAAACATCTATCTGATGATATGCCACATTTATTCATCAATCTTAGAACAATGCAACAGAGAAGAATATTTAATTTAAATACCAAGTTAACATGAAATTATACCAATTATTTCAAAATACTACCTTTTGGAGCAGAAGGAAAACCATTTCCTCTCATCAGTAGGTAAGTTTATGATTCTAGTTCTGTGAGTATGGAGAGGTAATGAAAATGTGAAAGGTATAAAGATTATAAACACTGTCATCAATATATGTAAAGAAAAGATAATTAAAAATAATACAGAGTTCAGTATTAATGCTCACAAGACAATTTTTGTTTTAATGAGTTCTACATTTTTAAATAATTTTACTAGTGCATAAGCATTGCTTACGTAGGATGCATAATTAAATTAAACTCCTCATAAAGTGCTTATCACTAGCACTAAAAGAGGGAAGATGGCATTATCCTGCATGAAGTATGAAGTAATAAAATAATTTTTTTAAAATACATATGTTTGCTAAAAAAAACATAATCAATTACATGTGAAAAAATGCATCAATTTTTTAAAATTTGAACTGCAAAGAAAAACATTTTAGTAAAAATTAGTAAGTGGAATTATATACTATTATCCCTGAAAATAATATTGCCTGGATATAAATTGTTGCCACAGTGTCAGAGTAATGTAAAAGAATTCTGATCCAAAATGCCATCATGGTTATACTTATTTTAATTTTTCTTTGTTAATCTTTTGTATCACTGAAAATCTATTTATAATCATAAGAGGCTAAATGAGCCAAAAAAACTGCAGAGGAGTTCCTGTTTCATTGCAAAGTTGTGGTAATTAGGATATATATATATATATAAGCTATATAGTGATAACTGTGTTGGAGGCTGACAAAACCACAATACTGGCTATGGAAATAGACATCTTAAATAAAATTATAACCAGAATACTAAAATATACCTAACAATGTTTATGAAAATTTATAATAACATTTGGACAGCATATAACCTACAGATAAGACATTATTTTAATCTATCACAAAAGTTAGAATATAAGAAAAATAATTCCCGAACCTTTTTAATTAAGAATTTCTATACCCAGTGTAGTGACACATGCCTTTAATCCCAGAACTCAGGAGGCAGTGGCAGGAGGATTTTTGTGAGTTCAAGGCCATCCTGGTCTGTAGGATATCCAGGGCTGTTAAACAGAGAAGCCAGGTCTCAAAAATAAAATTCCAAATCAAAATAATAACAATAATAATTTCTCTTGTGAAACATGATAAATGTATTGAGAGCAGATGTAGTATGTCATGATAAATGCTATGATAAAGTGTTTACAATTCATTAATTGATATGTAATAATATTGAAAACAATAAAAGGTTCTTAAATAACAAAACTACAAACAGCTATGTAGAAAGCTCAGTGAGGGCAAGACATATATAAATATATCCACACACATACAAAAATAACCTTCAAAATGCTCAACTATATGAGTGGTAATAGAAACATAAACTACAGCTGTGCTGTCATAATATAAATTGTGCATCTATCAAATTGGCATAGATTTGGAAAGAGCAAGTCCCATTGTGTATATGAAAGAGTTAGCACCTGTGTCATGATGGAAGTACAAATTAGCTGTAGCACCATTTTGGTAAACAATTATTTTTCTTTCCTTAAAAGAACTAAAAATTCCCTTCTGATATATCATTTCATACTGGAGTACATATTCTAAAGAAATTATACTATATAAATAACAAATGTATTTATGGTTGAACCCTCACACGTGCCCAGCAACAGTACTTTTGGGAACATTCATACTACGATTTTCTATTGAGAAACAGACAAATGTATATCTGGAAAACACTGGGTAAAGAAACCAGAAGCACATGTTAAATGTAAATATGTTATAATATAAGATTATATTCTAAGTAATTCTAATAATATATGTTTTTAAATGTGAAGGCAAATCATACATTATTGGGGATTATAATCAATCAAGTGAATAAATTGCAGATCAAGAATAGCACTTACCCAGGTATAGCGCCGGGCGGTGGTGGCGCACGCCTTTAATCCCAGCACTCGGGAAGCAGAGGCAGGCGGATCTCTGTGAGTTCGAGGCTGGGCTGGACCAATAGCCTCCAAAACAATACAGAGAAACCCTGTCTCGAACAACCAAAAATAAAATAAAATAAAATAAAGAATGCATAGCCATTTCACAGGAACTGTATATTCTATTTGCTGCTAGTACAAAGATATTCATTTAATTTGTTTTTTTTATTTTTGGTTTTTGTTATAAATGTTGTTTTATTTCACTATGTATTGAAATTATTTTCAAAGAAAAACAATAATTATAGGATTTCTACCCAAGAAATAGGCAAAAAACATAATTTATTTTATCTTAAAACATAAATTATGGATTATGAGTTTCTTATGTCAATGATAAGATAACAACAACATAAAGGACATACTGTCAATTTTCATTCCAGCATTTCAAAAATGAAGAGACTATCAAATAATAATTTCCTGAATTCTGTAACTCATTCTGTGAATTCATGGAAGCTAGATATGTCTATCATTTCAGGCAACTGCAGCAGTATTGATCTCCAGGCCATTAGATGAGACAAAAATAATGTATTGGAAGACCTAAAGTGGGCAGTAATAAGTGTGGTGATTTCTTGTGCAATAAAATATCGGTTAAAAAAGACACATTTTAAACTTAGTAGCCATAATAAAAAGCTTCTTGTCACCAAAGTCTCAAGAACCATTATAGAACTTTGGACAATCATGACTCTAAAGAAATGAAGTAAAGACAGGAGAGAGGACAGTGACCTTGAGAAGTCACAATAACCCAAAGAAGCATGCACATTGTGTATGTGTGTGTGTGTGTGTGTGTGTGTGTGTGTGTGTGTGTGTGAATACACATACAGTATAATGATACCAAAACAATTGGTTTCAATTTTCTTGATGATCTCAGATTGTATTTATTATAGCTAAATCATTACATTCACTTTTACCATACAAAAGTTTAACTTACAATTTTATATTATTCAAAACCCTGTGTTCCCATAAGCTAGCTTCAACAAGGCCAAAGTACAATTATAGCTTTTCCATAAACTCACATTTCCCTCCTTTTTACATCATTTTAACACAAATTCCAGTCACCATAATTTCATCTACAATCACTTTTATCTTGTACAACTGTAGCTAACTACCTACCTGTCCTAGTTTGCTTTCATTGATGTGATAAAAAAACACTTGACCATAACCAATTTAGAGAGGAAAGTGTTTATTTGCCCTCTACCATGATCTTTAAAAGTCAGAGTGCATCATGAAGACAGCCAGAGCAGGCAGAAAGCAGCAGGTGAGAATTGGCAGAGATCACAGAGGAAGGCTGCTTACTTGCTTGCTTGCTGGCTCCTGCTGCCTTCAGCTCCAAAGCTTATAAAGTCCAGGATTACCTGTTTAAAAATCAGTATCATCCATAATGGGATAGCTCTTCAACATCAATTCATAATCAAGACAATGGCCCCACAGACATGCCCTCAGAACAGTCTAGTGAAGCAATTGGTTAGCTGAGGTCCCTTCTTTCCATGGTATCAACATGAAAACCACGATAAGTAACCACAGGACATTTTGAAAGATTACTGGAAAATATTTATTGCACCCTGTAAAGCTTCACAAATAAACTTTCAGTGTGTGAAAATAGTTTTTCATTATGAAATACTTTCGTGCTAACTGAGAGTTAAGTGAGCATCTCATAACTTAATTAGAAATTTGTCTTTTAATTTAATTATCACTATCTCTGTGAATAGTCCATTTTGAATAATTAGAGTGTTCTTTACCCTAAAGATTTCTCAGTTTGACTACAAGACTTGCCTTCTTGACATCATTTAACATGGCCTTCTCTTTCCCATGTTTTCTACAAAGTATTAATTAGCAGTAGTGTTTGCAAGACCATATGGTAAAGGTATTTTGTACCTTCTTTAAGAGGTTTCTAAAATCATGGAGGAGTCTTTTTTGTTGTCTCATCAAATGCTTGTGATTTTCATTTCGATATTCATTTACTGGGGATTGTATGAGAGTTTATATTATCACTGTTGTTACATTTATACATGTAAACACATACTAAAGAGTCAAGATTCATGTGGCATACCAGAAATCTCAACACTCTGGAAGAGAAAAGGACCAACTTTTCAGAAAAAAATAGGGGTTTATAGATTACCTCAAAAATAAAGAAAAATAAGAAAGCTGAGGGGTTGGAAAGATTTCTCAGTAGGTAAAATTCTTGTTTAGTAGGCATAACGATCTGAATGCAAATACCTAGAATTCACCTAAAAAGTTGGGCATGACCTCATGTGTCTGTAATCCCAGGACAGGTCACAGACAGTTAAATCCCAAGGCTTGCTGGTCCTTCACTGTACCTGTAAAATTTATGAGACCAAGGTTCATAAAGTGACTGTCTTTCAAAGAAGATACTGGACATCAGTATCTCATTTCCACACCCCACCCTGGCAAGTACCCACCATCAAACACAATCAGGACAATCAGGACACAAAGACACACACACACACACACACACACACACACACACACAAAGATCAAAAGAAGAGGAAGGTAGAGAGAAAGAAGAGAATGAAGTAAGTAGTAAAAATAAATTTAAATACATCTTATTCAAATCTACTTCTCTTAACTTATTTGTCTCTTAATTTATACTATCTTTAAGAAAGGTAGAATAAATACATGATCCTTTTCATTTAAATGAAGTTTCTAAAAAGCACCAATAAATAGCTTATCAAATTTTTAAGAGTTTTAAGTAGGCTGTCTTCATTAACCAGAGTCAGTTACTATTTTCTTGTGTCATAGTAGATGTGAATACTTCTTAAATAATATTTTTATTGATTATTTGGGAATCTTACTTCATAGTCTTCCCAGGTCAACCCTGTAACCTTGTGACCTCTAGGCTCCCACCCCCCAAAAGGAAGAATAAAATATCCAATTCTTCCTACCCATATACTCAATGTAGCTTGCTCAAACACCCAAAAGCCATGTCCTTCCACACCTGGACGTACCAGAAACCCTCAGTTGTGGTATGTTACACTTTAGCATCCTTATTACAAATTTTAAGAGTTCTCTCTGAAGGCATTCTGTCCAGGCTGTTACTGGAGCATCATAATTTTGATGTGTTTTGTGTTTTGTTCTGTTCTGCAACAAAATTTTTTATAGATGCTAAAATTTGTTGATCTTGAACTAGCCGAACTCCCCTTTAAATTATTCAAAAGAATTATACCTTTACCTCCTTTCAGATAACCAGTTATTTTCAATTTTACATACCACCTCAGTACCCCCTCCCTCGCATTCTCCTTCCCACCCAGCTCCCCCACTTCCCATCCCCTTTCCAGTCCTCAGAGGGGGTAAGGTCTTCCTTAGGCAGTCAACAAAGGCTGTCCTTCCTACCTATATCAAGGTGGAGCAGGGTGTCCCCCATTTGGTAATGGACTCCAAAAGTGCCAGTTCATACACCTAGGGTAGATCCTGGTGCCACTGCCACACACCCTCACCAACAAATCCAGCCACATAATTGTCACCCATATTCAGATGGTCTCTTTAGGTCCCATGCAGGTCCCTCAGTTGTCAGTCCACACTCCCTGAGCTTCAACTAGCTTGGGTCAGCTCTATCTGCAGTTTCACCCATCATGTTCTTGAATCCCCTTGTTCTTATGATCCCTTCCTCCTCTCTTCAGCTGAACTCCAGGAGCTCAGCCCAATGCGTGGCTGTGGGTCACTGAATCTGTTTCCATCAATTATTGTATGTAGGTTCTATGATGACAATTATGCTAGTCACTAATATAATTAAAAGTGGACGCCTTTTCAGACACCCTCTCTACTATTGGTAGGCGTCTTAGCTCTAGTTATCTTATGGATTTTTGAGAATTTCTCTAGCACCAGGTTTCTCCCTAATCCCATAATGGATCTCTTTATAAAGACATCTCTTTCATTGCTCTCCACCCCCATCCCTCAACCAACTCGATCTTCTTGATCCCCCATGTTCTCATCCCACATCCCTTTCCTTCTACCCTCTCTCCCAGTTTACCCAGGGGATCATATCCATTTTGCTTTCATGGGGTCCTCCATGTGTGTCCCTCTTAGAGTCGCTCTTGTTACCTAGCTCCTCTGGAGTTGCAGGTTGTAGCCTGGTGATCCTGTGTTTTACAGGTAATAAACACTTTTGAGTGAGTACATGCCATAGTTGTCTTTCTGGGTCTGAGTTACCTCACTCAGGATGGTTTTATCTATTTGCATCCATTTGCCTACAAATTTCAAGATGTCATTGTCTTTTTACGGCTAATACTCCATTGTGTAAGTGTACCACATTTTTTCTATCCATTCTTCAGTTGATGGTTTATTACAAATAATGTTGTCATTAATATAGTTGAGCAAATGTACTTGTGGTATGATTGTACCTCTTTTAGGTATCAGATAACCAGCTATTAAATATTTAGTAACACACTGCTGGAATAACATACAATGTGCCATCAACTGTAGAGTGAAGCCTTCCTGCCGGCCTGTTTCCAGAGCCACATCAGTCCCAAATGAACACATAGTACACTGTATTAATTATAAAGCTGTTGTCTGTTTGCTTGTTTCTTACTGGCTATCTTTTTTATCATTATTTATTTTAATTTTAAATAGCTTGTTTTACATGTCAATCCCAGTTCCCTCTCCCTCCCTCCCTCCTCCCGCACTCCCCTTCCTCCCCTCCCTCCCACCCTATTGCCAAATCCTTCCACATAGGGGATATCTAGAGTCTGTCATTTTACTCTTGGTAGGGTCAAGGCACTCCCCTAAGAGTCCAGGCTGAGAGAGCATCTCTCTTTGTGCTATAGGCACATGAAGACAGTTTGTATACCAGGGATAGACACTGATCCACAGCTCAGGGCCCCATAGGTTGCCCAGGCCTTCTCACTGACACTCACATTTGGGGGGTCCAGATCAGTCCCATGCTGGCCTCCCCACTGTCGGTCTGGGGTCCAAGAGCACTCCCCTGTTCAGATCAGCTGTCTCTGCTGGTTTTGCCAGCCCATTCTTTGCCAATTTGCTCATCACTCCTCTCTCTCTGTCACTGGGTTCCTTGGGTTCAGTTCAGTGCTTAATTGTGTGTTTGCCTCTGCTTCCATCAGTCACAGGATGAAGGCTCCCGGATGGTTATAGACATCAAGTTCATTATCAGGAATGGGCATTTGAGGTGGTCCCTCCACTATTGCTTAGCTTGCCAATTGATGTTATACCTTTAGATCACTCGAGGTCACTATTTAACCCATCTAAGATTTTCTCTTACCGGAGAAAGGGGTCCGGACATCTTACATCTCTGCCGGGCTATATCGTGACTCCTTGTGTTTCTCTGTCCCAGAATCCTCCTCAGCTCCTAGTCCTACCTATCTTGCTTCCCTTTTGGACAACAGTGCTTTAGTCAACAACCAATAAAAGACATATTTTACAGAATGGCATCTCCCATCAATCAACTTTTAGTTCTGTGAACAAATATATAATAATGCTCACTTCTAAACCTCATGTTGATTCTTTTCAGTCATGTTGGTCTGAGAGGCGTTATATATTATGATAATTAGGAAATTCTAAGGGAAGTTCTCACCTGTTCATAATAATTTCTACTCTTTAAGTAATAAAATTCACATTTGCAAGTGGGTCTGGTGCTATGGATAAGTGGTTTAAGCAACTTCCATACCCAAGCATGAAGCCTAGAATTTGTATCTCCAAAACCCAAGTAAATACTTGTTAGGTATTGCAGCTAGCCTGTAACTCTCAGGTTGGTAAGGCAGAAACAGTACCTCAAGGGCAAGCTGGCAACCCAGACTATCTGTAGTGGGGAACTCAGGCTTCAAATGGGAGACCTTTTTCAATGAATGAGGAAAATGATGGAGGATGACTCCTGATGTTATTCTCATGCCTCACATGTGTGCATTCGTGCACACCTCACATGTACTTTTGAGAACAACAGATTTTATCTGGAGACAAAATCCTAATACAATGATTTATTTATCTAAATATATTTTTCTCAAACTCATACAGTTTTTGTTTTGCTTTGTGTGCTATATTTTATAGGGTTTTTTTTTGTAATCTGTGCCTTGAACTCGTAGAACTAGGCCGGGCTCTGCGTCCCCATTGCTGGAATTAAATGTATGAGCCATTCAGTATTGCTTATGCTTGATTTTATACTGGGATGAACATGCTCAATCAATAGTTCAAGCAGTTAGGAAATAGAGGCAGAAGGACCAAGCATTCAAGGACATCATTACCAACATGGTCAGTATGAAGTCATCTCATGTTCCTGGTGTTGTAAAAAGTCAGTAGAATTTGTATATTTTCTCCTACCCTTTATTTCCCACTCTCCACTGGAAGATTTCCTCGTGTAGGAGAGCAAGGCTACTTTCCTTTTGCCTTTATTTCAGCTTTGAGTGAGGACTCCTGTGGCCTGGAGCTCCTGCTGTAGGTTTAGGAACCTGCTTCCTGAGGATGGGGTTGAAAATCATGCCTTGTTATGTACTAATCTCCCATACCAAGTCATCCACTGCTGAGGTCAGTTTCAGATTGACTGTGACTGGTGGGAGGCAGCATAAGATCTGGGCACTTCATTTTCCTCTAGTGTTTGACTGGAGATGCAGGGTCCTTTAACAGAATGGGAAAAAATATTCACTAACCCCACATCTAACAGAGGGTTGATCTCTAAAATTTACAAAGAACTCAAGAAGCAAGTCTCCAAAACAAGAAAGAATCCAATTAAAAAGTGGGCTGCAGAACTAAATAGAGGAGTCTAAAATGGCTGAGAGGCACTTGAGAAAGTGCTCAACATCCTTAGCCATCCAGGAAATGCAAATCAAAACAACTCTGAGATACCATCTCACTCTGTCAGAATGGCTAAAATCAAAAACACCAACGACAATTTATTCTGGAGAGGATGTGGTGAAAGGGCGACACTCCTCCATTGCTGGTGGGATTGTCAACTGGTTCAGCCACTTTGGAAATCAGTATGGAGATTCCTCAGAAAAATGGGAATAAACCTACCAAAAGACCCAGCAACTCCACTCTTAGGCATATATCCAAAAGATGCCCATTCATACAACAAAGATGTCTGTTCCACTATGTTCATAGCAGCATTATTTTTAATAGCCAGAACGTGGAAGCAACCTATATGCCACTCAACTGAAGAGTGGATAGAGAAAATGTGGTACATTTACACAATGGAATACTATTCAGCGGAAAAAAACAATGGAATCCTGAGATTTGCAGGCAAATGGATGACACTAGAAGAAACCATCCTGAGTGAGGTAATGCAGTCACAAAAAGAGAAACATGGCATGTACTCTCTCATATATTGATTTTAGACATAGATCTCGGGAGTGCCAGCCTACAATCCCATGGCCAGAGTGTCTGGGAAACAGAAACTTCATTCAGTGGCTGATGGAAGAAGAGGTAGACTCCCATGGCTAAGTCCTGAGCTGAACTCAAGAAAGCCAGTAACAGAGAGGGAGGACTGACGACCAAAGGAGTTAAGACTGGGCTGATGCCTGGGAATCCAACATGGGACTGATCAAGACCCCCTGAACAGGGGTGTCAGTGAAGAGGCCTAGGTAATCTATTGAGCCTTGGGCAGTAGATCAGTATTCATCCCAAGTATACACATGGACTTTGGACTCCCATCCAACAATGTGAGATGAACTCTCACCCTGAACTCTTGGGGGGAGTGTCTAGGCCCTGCCCTGGATGAAATGACAGTCTATGGACAACCCCATGGAGGGTGGATAGGAGGGGTTTATTTTGGGGGGAGGTGTATGTATATCAATATATCAAGCGCCCAGGCACAGAAAGTCCATAGAAGCCGAAGTCTAGTGGGGCCCATTTAGCATTGGAGTCTCTGGAACACGTCAACAACATCCATGTGATGTTGCTTATTCATCAATGCAAACAGCTTGACCTGTGTGACAAATAATGTTCCAAAGAAGATGGCAGCGATAAGTATTCAAAACAGGCCATGTGTCGCAGGATATCCCCTCATGATGTACCTAAGAGTCATGTGTGAATATGTTGTGAATATGAAGCCTAAGCTAAAATGGAAACTTCAAAATGTGAAAGTGATGGCTAGTGTCACATGTTAATAACAACAACCTACAATTTCCAGGAAGATTGTCTTAGGAATTCTTTAGATGAGACTGACCTGTGGGCATATCTTTGGAGGATTGTCTTGATTTTTAGTTGATATAAGAATCTACAACTCATGACTTAGGCTGGGGTTCCTGAGTTGTATTGTACAAGATTTTAAAAAAAAGCAGTAAACAAAGCATGGGTGCTTTTATTTCTCTTTGCTCTGAACTGAGAATAACTAGTTGTTTGTATGCACATTTTAGCTCCTCTTGAATGATGAATTGTAACATAGAATTATAATGAAAGCAAACTTTCTTATTTTGCTTTTGTCTGGGATGATTTATAATAGTAACAGAAATGAAATTAGGAGAGTTAGTGATATTGATAATAGAGAATATTTGCCAAAAATATACTCAGGAAATGAGTGACACCAGACAAGAGGGCAGGCCCCCGTGCTTGAATAAACAATTCCATGGAGTGGAGATTCCATATACATTAGAACTCACATCATGAATAATGTGCCCCAGATATTGAACATGGAACTCTAAGATTTAAGTCAAGTTCTGACTGATTATTTCTTGCTTTGAGAGGTTTTTTTTGTTGTTGTTAAATGCATTTTTAATATTTTTATTTTAGAAACAATCTCATTTTACATATTAATCCCATCATTCCCTTGCCCTCCCATCCTCTCATGCTTCCCACCTACTCCCCCAATCTACCCCACACACACTCCCCAAGGATAGTGAGGACATCCACGAGGGGCCATGAAAGAGCATCACATCATTTGGGGAAGGGCCTAGGCCCTCTTTCATGTATCTGGGCTGAAATAATATCCCTCCACAAGGAATGGGCTCCCAAAGTCCATTTGTGCACTAGGGATAAACACTGGTTTTACAGTTAGAGGTCCCATAGACTGCCAAGGCCTCCCAGCTGGCACCCACATTCAGAATACTTGGATGGATCCAATGCTGGTGCTCCAGCTTTATGACTATGGTCTATGTGGTCTCACTATGTCAGATCAACTGTTTCTGCAGGCTTTTCCCGCAGACTTGGATCCTTTGCTTATCCCTCTTTCTCCCCAACTAGATTCCAGGAGTATGGCTAGTGTTTAGCTGTGGGTGCCTGCTTCTGCTTTGATCAGGTACTGAATAAAGGCTCTAGGAATGGCAACCAAGGTAGTAATCAGTCTCGTTATAGGGGAAGGGCATCAAAGGCAGCCTCTCCACCATGGCTTAAATTCTTAGTTGGGGTCATCCCTGCAGTTTCCTGAACATTTCTCCAGTGCCAGACCTCTCTCCAAACCTATACTGGCTCCCTCTATCAGGGCATCTCCTTTCATGACCTCCTCTGTTCCTCCCCTGTCTCAGTCCTCTTGATCCTTCCTGTTCTTTCTCTACCCCACTCTACTTCTCCTCCTCTCCCCTTTACACATCCCTTCTATCCCTCCCCCGCTCCCAATTTTTTCAGGGTGTCTTGTATACTCACCTTCTTCGGGGAACCATGACTTTTTCTCTTGGAGTGCTCTTGTTCCCTAGGTTCTCTGATGGTGTGGATTGTAGGCTGGCAGTCCTTTGCTCCATGTCTAATATCCATATATGAGTAAATACATACCCTGCTTGTATTTCTGTGATTGGGTTACCTCACTCAGGGTGTTTTCTTCCAGTTCCATCCGTTTTTCTGTGCATTTCAAGATTTCATTATTTTTTCCCACAGAGTAATATTCCATTGTGTAAATGTACCACATTAACTCAATGAGTTCTTCGATTGAAGGGCAGCTAGGTTGCTTCCAGGTTCTGGCTATTAAAAACAATGATGCTATGAACATAGTTGAACACATGTCCTTATTGTATGAATGTGCATTCTTTGGGTATATGTCCAAGAGTGGAATTGCTGTATCTTGAAGTAGATTGATTACAATTTTCTTGAAACCACCATATTGATTTCCAAACTGGTTGTTCAAGTTTTCACTCTCACCAGCAATGGACTACTATTCCTCTTTCCCCACATCCACTCCAGTATAGACTGTCATTTGTGTATTTGATTTTACCATTCTTGCTGGTGTAACATGGAATTTCAGAGTTGTTTACAGTTGCATTTACCTGATGGCTAAAGATGTTGAGCACGTCCTTAAGAGTCTTTCAGCCATTTTAGATTCCTTTATTGCAAATAATCTCTTTAGTTCTGTACTTCACAACTTTAAATTGGATTGTTTGGTATTTTGGTGGATAGCTTCTTGAGTTCATTGTATGTTTTGGAAATTAGCCCTATGTCAGATGCCATTTGTCTTATTAACAGTGTCCTTTGCCTTACAGATGCTTCTAAGCTTCAGGAGGTTCCATTTATTGTTGATCTCAGGGTCTGTGCTGCTGATGTTATGTTCAGGAAGCAGTCTCCTGAACCAATATGTTCAAGGTTACCTCATAATTTCTTTTCAAAGAGATTTATGTTGAGGACTTTGATCCATTTGGACTTAAGATTTGTGCATTTCAATATATATGAATATATCTGCAATTTTCTACCTGCCAGCATCATGTTATGCCAGCACCATGTTTTGAAGATGCGCTTTTAGCCATTGTATAACTTCGTCTCTTTGTCAAAAATCTGGTGTTCATAGGTGTGTGGGTTATATCAGGATTTTCAGTTTAATTCCATTGGTATACCTGTCTATTTTTGTGCTAATACCAAGCTGTTTTCTAGGACTATAGCTCTATAATAGAGCTTGAAGTCAGGGATAGTGATGTAACTGGAAGTTCCTTTATTATACAGGGTTGTTTTATATACCCTGGGTTTTTTTATTTTTCCATATAAAGTTGAGTATTGTTGTTTCAAGCTCTGTAAAGAATTGTTTTGGGCTTTTGATGGGGATTTCATTGAATCAGTAGATTGCTTTTGAGAAGATTGCCATTATTACCATGTATCCAAGAGCATGAGAGATCATTACATTTTCTGGTATCTTCTTGAATTTCTTTCTTTGAAGACTCAAAGTTCTTGATATACAGATCTTTCACGTGTTTGGTTAGCATTACCCCCAAGATATTTTAAGTTGTTTGTGGGTATTGTACAGGCTGATTTTTTTCTGATTTCTTTCTCAGCTCATTTATCATCTATATATAATAGGCCTACTGATTTTTTTGAGTTAATTTTGTATTCTGCCACATGCTGAAGGTGTTTATCAGCTGTAGGAGTTTCCTGGTAGAGTTTTTCAGGTCACTTATATAAACTATCATATCATCTGTGAATAGTGAAAGTTTGACTTCTTCCTTTCCAGTTTGTATCTCCCTGATCTCCTTTTGTTGTCTTATTTCTCTAACTAGAACTTCCAGTAGAATATTGAAGAGATAGAGAGAGAGTGGCCAGCCTTTCCTGTTCCTTATTTTAGAGGAATTGGGTTGAATTCCTCTCCATTTAGTTTGATGTTAGTTGTTGGTTTGCTGTATATTACTTTTATTATGTTAGGTATGTTCCTGTTATTCCTAATCTCTCCAAGACCTTTATCATGAAGGGGTGTTGGATTTTTTCAAAGGCTTCTTCAGCATCTAGTGAAATGATCATGTGGTTGTTCTTTTTCAGTTTGTTTACATGGTAGATTGCATTGATGGATTTTCACAAGTAGAACCATCCCTGCATCCCATGGTGAATGATTTTCCTTATGTGTTCTTGGACATGATTTACCAGTATTTTATTGAGCATTTTTGCATCAATGTTCATGTCTTTAGTTCTCTTTCTTAGATGTATCTTTGTGTTGTATAAGTACCAAGGTAATTGTAGCCTGGTACAAAGAGTTTGGCAATGACCCTTCTACTTCTATTTTTTGGAACACTTTGAGGAGTACTGGTATTAGCTCTTCTTTGAATTTCTGGTAGAATGCTTCATTGAAGACATCTGGGTCTGGGCTTTTTTTGGTTGGGAGACTTTTGATGACTGCTTCTAACACATTAGGTGTTATAGGTCTATTTAAATTGCTTATTTGTTCCTGATTTGTTTTTAATAAGTAATATCTATCCAGAAAATTGTCTATTTCCTTCAAATTTTTGAATTTTGTGGAGTACAGGTTTTCAAAGTATGACCTGATTCAAAATATGACCTCTGTATTTCCTCAGTGTTCATTATTATGTCCCACTTTTCATTTCTGATTTTATTTATTAGCATGTTCTCTCTCTGTCTTTTGGTTAGTTTGAATAAAAGTTTGTCTATCTTGTTCTCAAGAACCAACTGTTTTTTATTGATTCTTTGTAATGTTTTCTTGGTTTCTCCTTTTTGATTTCAGCCCTCAATTTGATTATTTCCTGGCATCTACATCTCAGTGTGTCTTGGCTTCTTTTTGTTCTAGAACTTTCTATTATGCTGTTAATTCTCTAGAGTGACTGTTCTCTAGTTGCTTCATGTGAGTACTTCATGCTATAAACTTTCCTCTTAGCACTGCTTTCAAAATGTCTAATAAGTTTGGATGCAATGTGTCTTTGTTCTTCTTGAATTCTAGAAATTCTTTAATTTCTTTTTTTTATTTCTTCCTTGACCCAGAAATTTTTGAATTACCCATTGTTCAATTTCAATGAGTTTGTAGGGTTTCTGCAATTAGTGTTGTTGTTGAATTATGTCTTTAAACCACGGTGATCCAATAGGATACAGGAGGTTTTTCCAATGTTTTTCTACCTCTTGAGTTTTGCCATGTTGCCAAGTATGTGGTTAATGTTAGAGAAAGTTTCATGTGGTTTTGAGAAGAACATATATTCATCTGTGTTTGGATGCAATGTTTTATAAGATGTCTGCTAATTCCAGTTATGTCATAACTTCTTTTAATTCCTTTGTTTCTTTGTTAAATTTCTGTCTGGTGGTCCTGTCTAGGGGTGAAAGTGAGTTGCTGAAGTCTCCCACTATAAATGTGTGAAGTCTTATGTGTGATTTGAGTTTTAATAATGTTTCTCTTAGGAATGTGTGTACCTTTGCATTTGGGGCACAGATGTTGAGAATTCATACTTCATCTTGATGGACTTTTCCTATGATGAATATGAAGTGACCTTCTTAATCTCTTTTGATTGATTTTCATTTGAAATCTAATTGATTAAATCTTAGGATTGATAAACCAGCTTGTTTCTTGGGTCCATTTGATTGGAAAATCTTTTCCCAACCCTTTACTCTGAGGTTATGTCTGTCTTTGACATTGAGATGTGTTTCTTGTATACAGCAGAAGGATGGATTCTGTCTTTGTAGCCGTTCTGTTAGTCTGTGTCTTTTTATAGGCAAGTTAAGCCCATTGACATTGAGGGATATTAGTGACCATCGATTGCTAATTCTTCATTGGTTGGGATTTGTTGTTGTTAGTGGGATTTTGTGTGGATTCCCCTTCCCCTTTTTTCTTTTGGTGTTTGGTAATGTGGGATTATCTACTGTCTGTATTTTTGTGAGTCTGGTTATCTTCCTAGGGTTGTTGTTTTCATTCTAGTATTTTCTAGAGGGGTTGGATTTGTCGATATGTATTATTTAAATCTGGTTTTGTCAAGGAATATCTTGTTTTCTCCATCTCTATTGACTTAAACCTTTGCTGGGTATAGTTGTTTAGATTGGCATCCATGTTTCTTTAATGTTTATAAAACATCTATCTTGGAATTTCTGGTTTTCAGAGTTTCCATTGAGAATTTGGGTTTAATTCTGAAAGGACTGCCTTTATATGTTACTTGGTCTTTTTCCTTTGCTACTCTTAATATTTTTTCTTTATTTTGTAAGTTTGGTGTTTTGATTATTATGTAGCGAGGGGACTTTTTTTTGTGGTCCAGTCTATTTGGTGTTCTCTGAGCTTCTTGTACTTTCATAAGCATATCCTTCCTTAGGATGGGGAAGTTTTCTTCAGTGATTTTGTTGAATATCCTTTCTGTACCCTTGAGCCGTATTTCTTCACCTACTTCTATACCTATTATTCACATTATTCTCAGGTTTGCTTTTTTATGGTGTCCCATATGTCTTGGAAATTTTGTGTTAGTGATTTGTTGAACTTGAGATTTTCTTAGATCACTGGCTGTACTTCCTCCAGTGAGTCTTCAACAGCTGAGATTCTTTCTTCTATCTCTTGTATTCTGTTGGTTATACTTACATCTGTAGTTCCTGATCATTTACCCAGTTTTTCTATTTCTAGCATCCCCTCATTCTGTGTTTTCTTTATTGTTTGTTTTTTGTCAGCTTTCAAGACTTGAATTGTTCCAATTATTTCTTTCACTTGTTTGGTTGTTTTTTCTTGGCTTTCTTTGCATTCTTTAAGGGATTTGTTTATTTCTTGAATGTTTTGTTTGTCTTTTCCTCTATTTCCTGTATTACTTTTTTTGTTTGTTTTTTCTTTCATTTCTTTAAGGGATTTTCTAATCTCCTCTTTGATGATCTCTGATTTCTTCATAAAATACTTTTTAAGGTCCTTCTCTTCTGCTTCATCTTCATTGGCCTTTTCAGTTCTTGCTGGTGTGGAGTACCTTGATTCCTGTGGTGTCATATTGGTTTCTGTTTTTGAGTGTCTTCCCATTCGTTTTTTGAGGAAGTGCAAGTGGCAACTCTCCCTCTCCTTTCCTTTCCCAGTGGTTTACATGGGCCAAAACTTCAGTGTCTATAACTCTGAATGGTTTGACCTTCTCTAATGTTCCTCACTACTCAAGTGGGGGGCATAGGGGATTCAAGATTCAAGTGGAGAGCAGAGGGCAGAGGGTGGAGGGTAAATGGCAGAGGGCCCTTTATGCAATGATGGATGTTCATATCTGAAAACATGGCAGAAAATCAATGAGTATTCACTGAAATTGCCAGATGTTTGAGCACAGTAATTGAAAGGGTATAAATACAAATATAGAATCAGTTTTTTTATTTTATGGGAAAATGCAGTATTTCATTATTACACTAAAGTAACTGGAAGTGTACATGAGAGGGGCAAAACTAAGTCTCTTCAGTACTTTCCTCTCTGTTTCAAATTTTAATTACTTTTTTAATGCTAGGTCAATAATGTAAGCAGTTTATTACATTAAGTTATAGTCCATGACTTAGTTCATCACTCTTTTTGTTTTTAGAAATACAGAGATATTGTTGTTTCATAATTTGCCTGGGGTTTTAGGTTTTAGATGAAGGAAAATATATGGTGATACTATAATTAACTTGATTGTAATGTGATATAGTTCCCATTAGTCTTCATCTATGTGTAGAAGTCGGGAACAACTACTTAATTGTGGATGGGACCAATTCAGAATATATAATATTGATCAACAAATGCTGTGATATAGGGACAGAGCAGTTTTTATTTTAAATAATTATATTATTTTAAATCGAAGTTTTGTACTATTGTAAATTAAAATATAATTATACCATGTGTCTTTTCACTTTTCTTCCCCAACCTCCCCCCACATTTACTCCCCTTGCTCCTTCTAAGATCTAGAGTTTCTATGTCTTTATTTGCCATATCTACATGCATATAGACATATACACCCATATATGCTTTCAGAAGTTACTTTCACCACTCTCCTTTAAGGAAGAATATATATCTTGCTTGCAACATTACTTAGTTGTCTGTAGTTATTTTTGTCTGGTCCAATGAGATTCTCCCTTCCATATTAACATGTCTATTCATGCCCTCCTTCTTCAGCTGTTGCTTAGACAACCATGTTGATGAGAATTCATGGGTATAGCTTCTCCCATATCTCTAAGAAGTTCAATCTTACTTCAAACTTTCAATCTCTCTGTCTCCTCTGCCAGTCGGTTGCCTGATCCTTAGCAGGATTTGTGTTGTAGATGGTTTTGTTTGGACTAGGAAACACAGGATTATTTATTCTTTGCATTATGATCAGTTGTGGCTTTCTGTAGTGGTCTCCACCTATTGCAAACACATGTTCAGCAACATATATATTTACTGAAACAGAACATTTTTTCATTTTTTACAAATTGTATTTTAATTATTCATTTTACTTTCTGGCACTATGTGTTAATTACATGATTTTGCCCATTACTTCCTTCCTCTACACATCCCCATATATCCCTACTTTTTAAAAAATTCATGAAGTGCTTTATCATTAACTGTTACTAATTTTTAATCATCTTGCTTAAGTGAGATTCCATCTAGATTTCAAAGGGAAGCCTAGGAAAGCAGAAATGTATAATGAGATTGGAATTGATACCGGAAGATCCAGAGAAGGTGATAAATATGACTGAAGGAATGAAGCCTAAACATCTCTGGGAATCTCAGTTTCTTTGAAGATGCTGGAGCACAGATGCTTTGCCCAGGAAAACCAGGGACAAACCTGAAGATTCAGGACAGAGAAATCCTGGAATGCTTTAAAAATGATTGTTTTAGGTGTCTCAGCATATAAGGAATAGACAGTCTTTCAGTTCTTTTCATATTTGAATCCAGATTTTACAGTGCTGCTTACCCATGGGACACCAGTGCATGTTCTAAGTCTTTGACAATCAACATGTTGCATTAGTGCTGAATTCATCCTAATACATTCTGTGATCTTGTGACTTAAAGTCTGTGGAATTCAAAACACTTCAACAAATATTGGAAATGTCCAAGTTTGCTTGTCTCTGTCTCTTTTTCTCATTTTTGGAGATAATGCGACATGTTCTTCTAATTCATCATTTGTCTTACTTCTAAGTCCATTTCAATGTGTTTTTTCCCCCATCTCTTCTCTCTGTGTGTATAATGTGTAGTTAGACATGTGTGTGGAGGTCAGAGGACAATTTTGTGGAATTGGTCCTCTCTATCTGCCTTGTGTAACTCCTGGGGGAATCAAATCCAAGTTGTAGTCTGGTTTAGTGAGATCCTCCACCTGCTCAGATGTGTCAGCATTTCTCTCCTTACTGCTTCTTTATTCTGCATCTCTTATAAATACTTTTCTACCATGTTGTCTAATTGCATGAATTATTTTCCTCCTTTTTCCATGAAGCCCCAAGAAGTCTTCTAAAATCATTCAAGCCTTTCCAGTAAGTTTTCTCTGCAGTCCTTTATTACTCTCTTCATTAATCCCACTCTGCAGGGCTGAAGACTGCATGTGCTTCAGCAACAGTGAATGACCCAGCTCATCATTTAGCTCATATTAGGGTGTATATCAACTGCTTATCGTATTTAATTAAATATCTGGTGGGTATATGTGCCCTTAATGAGCTAAATGTTGCACAGGTGAACATGACTGATGCAATGAGGTTTGTTTGAGAGTAACAATAAAACTCAGCATGTTCATTTCATAAGCATAGATATCCATGGTGATAATTTGCACTGTTTAATAATATTGATGCTATAAATGGACTTTGTGTGTCCATAATACAAAGAGAGATGCTCTCTCATGCATGGTCCTTCCTGCAGATAGAGTGGGGGAAGGCCGGTACAGTTTGTCTCTTCCCTGGGGCTCAGAGGGATGGTGAGGGTCAATGACTCAGACCTTCCCCCCATTAGTTACTGGGGAGAAAATACACACACTGAGTTGGGAGTCTGTCTGTTGAAGCAGGATCTCAATTTATTCCAACAGGCAGGAACTTATATAGGGCTGAGGTAGGGGATGGGAATCTTAGGATAGGGTAAGGTCACGTGAGGACTTAAGGGCCAATAGTATTCCACCAAGCAGGCAGGTAGCTAGGCAGGGGGCAATGTCACATCAGGTCTGGCTGAGGCAACCCCGAGTAGAGACAGGTTGCCAAACTCTAACCAGGCTCAGGAGGTTACACTGAGTATCACATCTGAGCCTAAACTCAAGTCAGGCTCAGGAGCTTACACACTGCCTCATATCTTCTTCTTTCTTAGACCCAACACTCTCAGCCTGAACTCTTGGGGGATGATCTGGACCCTGCCCTGAATGAAACGACAGACTCTGAATATCCCCTATGTGAAAGGGAGTAGGGATAGGTTGGGAGGCTGGGGGGAATGGTGCAGGGTCAAGAAGAGGGGAGGGAGAGAGAGTTGGGATTGACATGTGAAGCAAGCTTTTTCTAAATAATGTAATAAAAATAATGGAAAAAATAATATTAATTCTACTTTACATCTAAAAGTTCTGTTTTCAACTATTGAATGTTTTACTTATGGACTAATACATTGGTTGAATCCATAAAAAAGATGGCTGTCAGCCACAATTTCTGATTATATTTTATATGTATATACACATACACACATAAATATAATTCACATTTTTCCTGTGTTCTGCAATATTGTCCTATAGTACCAGAGTTAATGTCTTTCCCTCATTACTACCTTGACATTCTTGTGATGTACAAGCTAATGAGTATTTTCTATAAGAGTACAGTTTGATTTATATTGATTCCTTGCCTAGAAACCTTATATAACCTTTTTACAAGCTACACTATAAAATAATAACATTAAGATAACATGATGCTACCAAAAGGTGACCACATTAGAAAAGAACAGATAGCTGGGCTATTAAAATGTCTTCTGGTGACCAAAGTTCAATTCTCAGACATACATGGTGGAAGGAAAGAGTTGACTCTCACAAGTTATCTTCTGACATCTCCATGTGTCGTGATGCATGCCTATTGGATGCAAGTACATTCACACATGCAGATGCACACACACGTACATGCAAACATGCACACAAAGGATGACTGCCAAGGAAAGAATCAATGCATATGCATCAATTATAGTTTGACTAAGTTTCCAAGAATTTGTGATAGAAAATATAATTCTCTTCAATAATATTTCTATAAAAAATAAATGTTCATATGGAAAGAAATAAAGCTTGATTCAGTCTGTTGGAATGTGGACCAGGAAAGGATTCATGTGAGAAAAATTCTGAGTGTTGTGGGAACACTTCAGGAAAATAAGTCAAGTGTCTTGTGACTTCATTTTCTCCCAAAACACCAAATTGTCCACGGTGTGTGTGTTTTTATGCTCCTCCCAAGTGTAGCATATAGGAGTGAGGTTACTTCAGATCACTCACTCTTGCTTAGTGATTTTACTCAGACATATAGCCTTTATATGTCTCTATGGAAAGACATGTTTTGGCCACATACAGCTTGTCCTTGTAACTGTATACAACTTGAGAACTTTACTCATGTGACCTTTGTTAACCCTCAGAATATAAATTGTCTGAGGTTCCAAATAAAGTTGGCTTTTGCATGAGACTTAAGTCCTCTATTTTTTTTTCTTAGGTTCATTTTCCTAGTTCCCACTGCTTCTAAAGTGGTGATACTAGTATTAAATAACACAAAGGTATCAACCAATATGGGTTAAAGAATTAGGCAAAACTCCTTCAACTATATAATCTCTAAATATTAAAAAGTAGAGGGGAAAATAACATAAGTTTATTTTATTGAACATTTTTAGATATAGCTCTAAATGTCAGATCAACATAGCAAATATTATAGCAAATGAAATGTTTCTGTACAGTAAAAGAAACAACAGATTAAAGAGACAGTGTGTGAACTGGAGAAATATTTCCAAACCATAAAAGTGGTAAGTAATATGTTATTATCCAAGCTATATAAATAATCTCTTTGCAGAAAGAAAACAGTCTGATACAGGAACAGATGACAAATCTGAAGGTTTTAAATAATGGTCAGATAAATCTAAGGCTCAAACTTACTAAATATTTTGAATATATAAATAAAACTACAGCATAATTGCCACTTCACACTTGTTAGGTGGATGAGATAGAAAGTATAATGGATGATGGCAAGGATGTCAAGAGAAGGGCCCCCTTGAACAATATTGGTGGCAAACAGTTGCAAATGCCTACAAAACTTATAGAACAGAGTGTGAAGTTTCTTCCAAAACCTGAAATTAAAGCTACTATATGATCCAGCAATCCTGCCTCAGGGTGTCTCCTTGTAAAAGCTAAAATTAATGTGTAAAGAGGTGTCCACCCTTCCTTATTGATTTCAATAGACGGTTACAGAATCAACTAAGTTCCCATCAGTAGAAAAATTAATAAATTGCATGTGGTAATTTATAACAATAAAATTCAACCGAAGAAATTCTGTCACTTGAAATAACATGGGTTGAATTGTAGCATACCTTCAAATTGCAAAAATAAAACAGGAAAATACATAGTTTGTGTTCTTCCTTAAACACTGAAATCTGAAAAAGCAGAACATGCAGAAACTGGGCATGGGGAAATAAGGCTGATCATGAAGGGGGAAATCAACAAACAAACTTGATATGTGTAAAACGAGCAAATTCATTTCTTTAGATATTTCTTACATAATGTGTAATGTAGCTAATAATTGAGTACTGTCTATTTCAATATCACTAACAGAATGAATTTCAAGTGTGTTCATTAAAAAATGAAACTGTTTAAAGTCATGTTGTTCCCAAATAAATATATAAAAGCACCCAAATATTTTAGTATAAGAAATTTTAATAAAATAGTAATCAAATTAAATTACAAACATAAGAAATATCTCATTCTAGATAAAATCTTAAATTATCTTGAATTTTCCTTATCAATAGCAATGTCCTAAACATGTATAGGAAATTACTGACCATTTCATGTTAGTGAGGAAAATCAGTCCTACCTGACTCAAACAGTTCCTGAGTGATCTTTCCATCTTAATCATAAATTTTATGGACGTGTGAAAGCTGCATTCCCCAGTTTGGTCTATCACATCCAGAAATGTTAATTTCCATTTTTAAATTTTAATTACCTGGATATACTTGGAGCCATACTTTGATATTCAATTCATATGTTATTTCTCTGAACTTTGTGGTACACTAGATTTAAAGCATAGATACCACCCAAATGAATTCTGAGAAGAAGTAAAACGAATAAAACATAGTATTAAAAAATAGTCATCTTAGATTCCCAACTCAGGAATGCATTATGGCCTCAATCAACAGCAGCATCAGAAGAAATTTTATTACATAATAAAAGAAATCAACCACATGTAATCTTAACATAAAAGAATAAAAAACTGGGGCCTATTACATATTTTAACATTTGGTGACAACAGCAAGTGATGGAGTTCTAGTAGTGAAATCAGAAGGTCACCTCTGTCCTAAAGTATCAAATATTCAATTCATCTGCAGATGGTTAAAAGAAGAGAGTTCAATGAAATGATATAAGGTACATAGAAGGTAGAATAAAACCCCAGTGTATGATGGAAACATGTCAGACCCCAGAACTTTAAAGCTGTTTTTCATTGTTCAAGGAAACTTCTCCTTGCAGCAAACTGGGAAAACTACAGCCAATAAAATTGCAGTTGTGAAGCTCTGTCCCAATGGATACATCTTCAACACATACTGCAAGGAAAACTCAGAGAATATTAAGAAGAGGGGATTGAATGATTGTTGAATGATTGTAAGAAACAGAGAATCTAAGAGTTTTCTGTGACATTCATTGTGCCTTCTTCTAATATCACAAGATATGCCATAAAGTCTCATCCACATGACTACCAAAACATAGCTAAAGAATGAGGACATCAATGGACATGCCAAAGCAGATAGGTTAATGCTTACAAGGCCTCAACTCTATGCAAATAGCTATAGAAAACTGAGGAGCAGGTTTTATACAGGTAGTCCAGTATAAAACAGTCAGTTATGAAAATCAACACACAGGTAACATTATATGGACTAGACAGGTTACACTGAGGAATATATGTCAATATACGTTTATGAATACAACATAAATTACTTAAAATAAGAAGTGATGAATATAAATAAGAGGTAAGGGGATATAGAAAGGTCTGGGGGGAAGAAAAAGGATGGAGAAATATTATGATTATATTCTAATGTGAAAAATAAAACAGTAAAAAATGTAATTTCATACTTATAATAAGCTGAAAGAGATTGAGAAATTATGGCAAAGAGTAAAAGTAGATGGCTGGATATTCAGTAGGTAAACGCACTCAGCACCAGGAATTCAGGCTTTCATACCTGAAATCCACACAATAGAAAAAAAGTACTGACTGCTACAAGTTGTCCTCTGAAACCATACGAATGCTATGAACATGAACACTCTCACATATACATGTATACATCTGTATGTGTACACAAACTAAATAAATAGAAATGTAATGCTAATTGAAGCATTAAGAGGTTAATGAGAGTGTTTTACAATAGGTAAAGTCAAAATTACTAAAATAAAACCTTAAAATGAATGTCCTTAATACCTGAAATGATGCTGTATCTTAACACTACAGACATTTCTAGGGAAGAATATTAAGCCCAAATAAAAATTTGTTTGCAATTTCCAAGTTTCACTTCAGGCCAATATTCTCCTACAACATTCCTTTCTAGTCTCAACTCTTTGTCTCACCTGCCATCACCCCGGGTAGTCTCTGACTGGAAACTAGCCATGCTGACCAGAGAATCAGAGAAGTAAATCTCACTTTGATTCTAACCCTGAAATTCCAATTCCCCAATCTCGTAATGAGCCTTGTTGCACCACATGTTATGGCCTCTCCTCATCTTCTACCTACCTTCCAAAGGAACTTACTAGATGAATCTTTTCCTACAGCCTCCACCTATTACCTCATCCCTTTGTTATAGCCTTCAATACCTAAGTTACCACCTCCCAGAAACCCACTGGTCACTCTGACCAGTGGATCAAACCCTCAGGGCAGACCCAGCTTTCCTCCCACCTGAGAACCCTCTCAGCCCCCTGCCCTTCTAACCACTACATATTCCAGCATGTCAGCTCTTAGTACTAGAAACAAATTCAGTGGCCACACTTGGCAGGGATTCAAAACTTCTCCCTACCAGGCAATCCAAAGCCACAGACTTCTAAGACAGAGGGTGCAGCAGAAGCCAACGAAGAAAAAAATCTAGCTACCTAAAAGAAAATAAGATATCAATATCCAGAATTACAATAATCCCAAACCAAGATGCATAGATACCAACATAAAAACAATCTGTAACAGCCAGGACAATGTCTCCAATACCTTAACTGTAGTAGGTCCTGAGAAACGAATATATCTGAAGCATAAGTTAAGAACTTCAAAGTAGCTATACCTGTTCACAAATGAATATGATGAAATAAATGAAAAAGAATATGAATATATCCATTAATGAAATCTATAAAAAGAATAAATTTATTAAAAACTGTTTAATATATGAAAATGTAAATAGAATCACTAAATAAAAACTAAATTGAGGAAAAGCTGGAAATAAAAAATTAAGAACTTTAATAAGAATATCAGAGGCAAACCTCACAAACAGAATACAATAGATAGAAAGAACTCAGGCATTGAAGACAAGATAGAAGAAATAGATAACTTGGCAAAAAATCCAAGTTCAAAGTATCAAGGTCTGGGAGCCCTCTGAAAGAAGAAACAGAAAGAGTGTAAATGCCAGCGTGGATGGAAGCCACCAAGGAAACAAAGAACCAATGATGCCCTTATGAACTCACAGGTACTGTGGCAGCATGCACAGGGTCTGCACAGGTCTGTGCCAGATGGAGTCCCAGTGCTGAGAGAGAAAGGAGACACAAGCCTTCATACCCAACCCAGCTGTTCACAAATGAAAAATTAGTGTTCTCTAACAGGCTCTTACTCTGCATGCAAACCACTCTTAAGAACAGGCCCCATACCCCGCGAAAGAGAGCCAACACAAAACCAACTCAATGGTATTCTTGGAGGTTCTTTGTCTCACAGTGTTTTTTGTCAGTTTTTGTTGTTGGGTGGTGTTGTTTGATGGGTTGCTTGGTTGGTTTTCTTCTTTTATTCCCTACCCTATATTATGGTTACCAATTTTGAGTTTATGTGATTTCGGTATTTGCCAATGTGTGTCTGCGTGTCTTTATGTGTTCCTTGTGCCTTTTCTTTGACTCATTATTTTTTGTTTGTTTGTTTTGCCTTGTTCAGACTTATTTGTTTTTATTTTATCTAATTCATTTTTCATTGCCTTTAAAAAATGTTTGTTTTCTAATGAAAGTGAGAAAAATGGCTACGGATTGGGGTGTATCTGGAGTTGGTAAGGATGTTGGAGGAGTTAGGGGAGGGAAATGGTTATGATAACATTAGTATGAAAAAATCTATTTTCAATAAAAAGTGCAACAATTAAAAAAGAAAATAATACAAAAAGTAGGTTTTACTTTATTTTATACTATTACATTTAAATAAAAATAAATGCAATACTACATAATGACAATTCACTCACTGCCTGATACAATGTTTGCTTCCTGGGCCACTAAAAGAAAGGTAAGAAGACAATGAGTGTAGTTGAATCCTTTTAGTGGTAATTGTAGCTACAGAGAAAGGGATTTGCAACTTTGAATTTATTGGACCAGAATCCTGAAACTGCAAACTTGGACATCCTTAACCACTCAGCTTCCACTACTCTAACTGGAGGACATTACTGCTATTTCCAGAAGATATTTGTGATGATTGAATGACAAGACAGATTTAACACTGCTCTCTCTCTCTCTCTCTCTCTCTCTCTCTCTCTCTCTCTCTCTCTCTGTCTCTCTCTCTCTTCTCTCTCTCTCTCTCACTTTCTCTCTCTCTGACAAAAATGTACCATTTACTCAGTCACTATTAATTCTTTCCTCTCTTCTGCTGTACTCATTATAACTTGATTAAAGTCAAACACCCTCAAGATTGGGAATAGCTTCTATTTAACATGGATTAATGTTAAGAAAAGAGATATTTTATTTTATGTGATCCTTTGTCATTAAAAATATCTGAGACCTCAAATGCACAGACTGATGGGTTATGAATTACCATTCACTTCTTACTTCATGGTTGAGAAACTGCTCAGGCTTACCTGGGGTGATTTTCTTCTTGGGAAAACTTGCAAATCCCTAATGTTGGTGAATACGATGTAAAATGAGTTGGAGACACTACAGGCAAAAGCTCCCAATATTTGCTCTTCTCCAGTGGACATTAGGCAGTTGGCAAGAATGAGCATAACAATTTATCTGCTTCTCACACCCAGTCAGGCCCCATCTGGTTTGTAGAGGAAGACAGAACATTTGTCTGCCTTTTCTACCCCCAAATGTTTTCACCATATGAATACAATAGAAAGGAAAACTCTAAATCAAATTTAAAAGATCATAGATCATTAGGAGAACTTAGATGAAATTTTCTCTCAGGAGACAGGGTTAAAATAAGCAAAACTGTTGCCAACATGAGTGGCAAGCCTATTGCAAAATCCTGTGACTGGGAAAATATTGAAGGAAGACCAGGTAACTATAAAATACAAGCTATCAGTGAAGGAGCCCTGCCTACATAGTGACTGTATCCTGGGCAGAACTACTCTATCCTTCTTACCAGCAAACCACCCATGCAGCAGTTGACAAGTCAACACTGTGGACGATTCTATTACAATGTGTGTTTTCATAAAGCTAGCGTACCAGACTCAATGATGTACACATTATTTTTCTGTTGCTGTAAAAATCTTACAGTACCAAAAGATATACAGACCAGCATGGCAGAGAAGACAAGGAAACAGGAGTAGGAAGCAGGAGTGGCAGTCAAAAGCAGAAATAATAAACACAATGTGGGGCCAGGTTATGATGCTTCAAAGCTCCCTCCAGTGATATTCTTCCCCTGGTAACTCTCCACAGTCAAGAATCTTTCCAAACACTCTACCATTTGAGGACCAAGTGTTCAAATATATAAGCCTAAGGGGATCACTTCTCACTGAAGCCAACACAATGAGTTTATAAGAAATTTAAGCAACAGTATAAATTGTATTTTAGGGACCGGAGCAAGGACCAAGTTGCAAAAGGGTGCATGACTTGCTGCTCTCATAAATCCTGGCTTGGTTCCTCACAACTGCCTATAACTCTTATTCCAGGGTAGCTGACAGCTCCTTCTAGCCTATGTATTCACATGGTACACAGATATACATGTAGGCATGCACAGGCACATTAAACAAGTAAATATTTTGAATTGACTTTTATATGTTTTTCTTTTGAACAAAAAAAAAACATTGCTCACCAGAGCAGCTTCAGGAAAGAGACTAAAATTACAAATTATTCAACATAAATAAAGTTAACTAATCAGCATTCTTTAAACGATGGCCATTTTTCTATGGTTATAATTTAAGATGAATTTTGGGGGAAACAAAATGTTTATGGTGTTTCACATTCATTCCTAATTTCAGATGGGTAATGATTATTTATGAATATTAATTTGTTGGTTTAATGAAGCATAAGTTTCAAAATCTAACTTTTTTTTACATCATTGCAATTATGTTATTAGATACTATTTTCATAAAGTCAGAAATGTTTAAAGCTTTGTGTTATTACATGCACCAATAATCCCTGCATTGGAGGGAATGATAAAAGTAAATCCTGTGTTCAAGAGTCTTTCTGGAATCCACAGTGGGAAACACTATCTCAAAACAAAATGAAACAGAAGCGAAAATGTGCCTATTACACCTGAATCCCTTTTTATCTCAAATGTTTACATTTATGTTTTCTCTTTTCATACATAGGTTTGATTTTTCTAATGGTTTTGTGAAGTGATCAAGGACATACCTATGCTAATTAGTTTGTTTGTCATCTTGACAAAGCAGTGTCACCTGGAGGTTGGAGGTTCAGCTGCAAAAAATGTCTTTATATGTTTGCCTCTTGACAGGTCTGTGGAGCACTTTCCTGATTAAAACTTCATATGGGAGGTCTCACCTGGCTGTAGGTGCTACCACCATTGGACAGGTGGTCCTGGGCTGTGTGAGAAAGCAGGCCGAGCAATTCATGGGAAGCAGCACCCCTCCATGGCTTCTGTTGGAGATCCTGCTTGTAACTTTTACCTAAGTTATACCAGTGTTAATCAAAACTCAGGACTCAGAAATTGAGACATAAACTTGATGAATCCAAGAAACAGCAGAGGGGTGATTGGACTTAACTACCTTGTACCTTTTCTTATCCCAAATGCCCCAGAAATCTCCCTTTTCCCCCTCTTCTCTTCCTGTCCCACTCTATTCAAATTTCTCAGTCCTCCAACATCTCTATGGGTAAGCCAGGCCATCAAATCACTGACTCTATCCTTGGTTCAAGGTGGTTCTTTTGGCACATAGGATTGGCAGCGTGAACAATTCTCCCACAATTTTCCCCCTTTTTTCAACATAAAAAGGAAAGGTTTTAACTCTAAAATACTCTAACTATGCTATGGATTAGTTATGCAGTTCAAATGGACTCATAAAATTGATAGATGACTTCTACCTGCTCAAAAACAGAACAAAAACAAATCATCTTCTTATAGTTTTCTCAAAAATTCCACATCCAGGACAACTTCAAAGCTGCTAGCTCAGATAGTCTATCCTCACAGACTACTCCATCCAGGATTTCAGATAAGCTGTACACTTTCCCATCACACAGAGAATAAATAAAAATAATAGAGATAGCTCTTCTAGGACTTATCCATTATCCTTATTTTCTCAGGGTTTTCAAAAGATCACTGCTCCCAAACAACGAACAAGAAGCAGTCTAAAGAATATGGTGTCCACATTTCCAAAATATGGGATGGTTTTTGGTCGTTAGGTAGGTTATGGATATTTGTCACTGTTTAGGAGGGTTGGTTGCAAGCTGTTTCTGTTCATTGTCCGGGAAAAAATGTAGGTTGGATTAAGGGAACTATTTCATAAAAGAGGGAGGTATAGAAACGATAAGAAAGATTATTTAAAATGTAATATAAAGTTATTGTCCTCAAAGTCTAGGTAGGATTACATAGAAAAAGGCAGGAGGTGGTGGCACAAACCTTGAATTCCAACAGAGGCAGGTACATCTCTGTGAGTTCAAGGCCAGTCTGGTCTATGGAGTTAGTTCCAGGACAGCTAGAGAGGACTGTTATACAGAGAAACCTTTCTTGAAAAGTCATAAAAGAAAAAAAAAAGAAATACAGGTTAATAGTAATCTAACAATCAAGCTTATAGTCAGGTTAGTTTTCATGGTCAAACAATGTTATGTTTTAAATATACAGACATTCTTCAAACACTTTGAAGACCTACAAAATATAGCATTTAAAATGTTCTGATAACATAAGACTTTTTAACACATTGAGACACATCTGCACCAATTCACTTCACAGGAAGATGATGGATCTTGAAGAACCTCCATGTGTAGAGTGAAGTCTTCACGCCAGTCTGGTTCCACAGCCACATCAGTCACAAATGAACACACAGGAGGCTATATTAATTATGAAGCTGTTGGCTGTTTGCTTGATTTCTTACTGTATATCTCTGACTTAAGTATTTACCCCATAATTGTCAATCTAAATATTTCTCATACCAGAGAAAGGGTCAGGACCTTTTATTCCTCTGGAAGCTACATTGTGACTCCCTGTATTTCTGTTTCCCAGAACCCCTGGACTCCTAGTCCCACCTATCTTGCTTCCCTATTGGCCAACAGTGATTTATTGACATATACACAGGACTTCCGCATCATCCATGAGGTTCTTTTATTTCTTAGCAAAGTTAGCCAATGGATAAAGAAACTGCCTGTGCCTCAGTTGCAAGAAGAATGGTGTTCAAATTGGACAAGCAGAACATAAATGAAAACAATTGCCAAACTTTTCAAGACAAGGTAGGACAGTACTTCAAAATTCCAGCTTCACAGAAAAATCTGTCAGATCTCATTACAGATGGTTGTGAGCCACCATGTGGTTGCTGGGAATTGAACTCAGGACCTCTGGAAGAGCAGTCAGTACTCTTAACCGCTGAGCCATCTCTCCAGTCCTAGAGTTAAAACTTTAACTATTTATTTAGACAAAAGGAAGAAATGTTGTAGGATATTTGTACCCTGTGTAATGATGTATTACTGTGATTATTGTAATAAAAAATTGAATGTCCTGAAACTAGGCAGCTGGTATAGATGGAACTTCCAGAAGCAGTGAGAACTCTGTTAAGAAGAAAGGTAAAGTCACCAGCCAGACATATAGGAAACAGGATGGGCAGTACACAGATAAGTAATAAGCCTCATGACAGAATGTAAATTAATGGAAATAGGTTAATTTAAATTATAATAGCTACTTGAGACAAGCCAAAGCTAAAGGCCTAATTTTCATAATTAATAAGAAATCTCTATGTCCTTATTTGTGAGATGGTGTTCACAAAAGAAAAATTCAACTTCACCTTCCTTAAGGTTTCTTTCTGCCTTTCCCTCTGTGATAGGTTATTGCCTGGAAATGTAAGGTGAAACAAACTCTTTCCTTCCCAAGTTGCATTTGGTCATGAGGTTTATTAAAGTAATGGCATAAAAACTGGGGCAATGCTTTGGGTTTATTTTCTCTTCTTATTTTCCAGAAGAATAAATTCTATTTTTATGTTTACTGTTTATTATTTTTAGATTTTTCTTGTGGCAAGTATATTGTGCTGTGTTTTCCTTGAAGCTAACTGTTTGCTCAGCTGCATTGTGCAGCACCAATTCAAAAATAAACAATTTTGCCCTTTTATTTATTCAATTCTCTTATTTCTTCAAATACAACTTTGATGAAGACTTCAGTTTCAGATGTTCTAATTACTCAAAGCCACTTACATATCGTAGAATTGTTTTGTATTATTTAAATTCTGCATCAATTTCTTTTGGAAAGAGACTGCACTGTTTATATCAGTCTTTCATTCTTCTTTATATTCACAGTATGGCCTCGGAATTTTAGTTTTCTAGAGATAGTGTGTATATCCCTGCCCCTTGACTTTGAACTTGGACAGTTGATCAAAGTGTTCAGCAGAAGCCACACGTTCAAATATTTGGTATAACTGCATACTTTGCTTTTTACCATCCACCAAAAGAGCATGAGTAGCACATGGCACAAAGCCCATTTTTATCCATCTAGAAAAAGTACCTGAATCTTCTAAATGTGATTGTCTCACAAATTCTAAAACGGGGATACAATGGTGTTGTTTTGTTTTCTTTTACTTTTGTTTGTTGGTTCATGTAGTTTGTTTTGCTTTGGGCTATGGTTCACTGGATTGTTTTAGTATTTTCACTAACAGGTAGCCCATGATGGCTTCCAGCATCAGTTTCTTAAGTGTAGGAATACAGAATATCATATAAGGTAGCAACAAGTAATGTTCTTTATCTATTGAATTTGGAGAAGCATGATCACATTGAGATGACAAAAGTTATTGATATTTTGCTTAATCAGAAATTAATAATGAAAATTCAAGCTTGTTATAATCCAAACCTAAAAGGATCATCTTTTGACTTGGAAAAAAAGGATTAGACACCAAAAAGCAATCAAAGCCACTGCAAAAATGATGAGCTATATCCTAGAAGATTGGACACACACCAGCAGACTTGGACTTTGATGGAAAGCCAGTCAAGTCCATCTCAAATTAGCCAACTCTCAGATCATGTTTAGAGTCATTTACAAGAATAATTTTGCTGTAAAACATGATGAATTACTAAGGAATTAAGTTATTTTTATTTATTTTTCTTTTACAGTTTGTCTCCTGTGAAAATATCGTGAATTTATCTTACATAGAACTGATTAAAATTTATCTTTATGATTCCAGGGAAGCTTATTAATTTTGCTTTGGATATCCCTCACAATTCTGCAATGTATTTCTTCTCCTATAATTTCTAATAAAATCTTTGCACATGCACAAGGGAAGAAAAATTATACAAAAATATAATGTATGTGAAACTCTATATACATTGCCAAACTTCAACAATCAATTTCTAGTTAAAGAGTGTCATATCTATACCAGCTCATTTTCCTTTATCTTCTTACTTCCAGCACATACCAGGAATCACATCATTTCATCTATAAATACCCCAGGACATACTTCTAAAGCCAAGCACTGATTTAAAAGTCCTAATTACTTTTTTATCATCTCACTTTTAAATTGGAAAGAAAATCAAGTGTGTTCCCCATGTTTAAATATTTAACCTGTTATTTAAAATACTTTCCTTATATTTTCCTGAATTAGATTTCTTAGAAAGTCAGTGTATTACCATTAATTTATATACTTTTAAATTCTCCAAATGAAGTAACCTAACAACCCACATAAATTTCACTAGTACATATTATTAAGGTGATTATTGAATTTATTTAAATTTAATTACTGTATGTATAGAATCACACATGCATGTACAGATAGATGTTAGGTAGATAGATAGATGGTAGATAAATGATAGATGAATAGATAGATTAGATCAATAGATACTGTTGTATCAAACTAACCACAAGAGTCAAGTATAGCAATGGAATTTTATTACCCAAGAGATATGATAGCACTATGAATTTAAAACTATGACATAGGGCAAGGAGGAAATTGCCTTTGAGGAAGTTCTGAGCTATACAGTGATACTCAGTCTCAAGGAAACAAACAATAACATTTTAAATAAATTAAATACCAAGTTTTATAATCAATGATAGGAGCTTAAATTGGTTATTATGCACTTTGTCTTTAGAGTAAGCAGTTTAATTACTTTGATTCAAAATATATGAATATATTATTAGAAGATAAGACAATGTGACAAGAACAAAATCAACTTTGTGTGACATTTGCCTTCAATTTTTAGGAATTCACATTTAAATTAAATTTGTATTACAATCAGGTGAAGTGGTTCTAGCTAAACTATATAACTGCATGAATAACGTGATATTTGATATGTACTTTGTATCTTTAATTGTCACGTGAATTTTAAACTTATCTCAAAATTTAAAGTTCAAAAATGCAGCCAAACACTGTGAATGTAATGGAAGGGTAGGTTTTTCACATAAAATCAAAGGCACAAACTCTATGTAATAAAAACAAATAGAATTGACTGCATGAAATGGGAGTCTTTCCTTCTCAGGATTCATACTTTCATCAGAGACAAATGTCCATACCCAGTAAAAATGTGTTTAATACACATTTTTGAATAGATAAAAATCACAAAATTAGCAGTAAAAAATGAAATGGAAAAAATACCTTAATCAAGCCTGTCACAGAAGATGAAAGGACTAAGATATATTCATCAAGAAATAAAATAAAATAAAAAGAGGGACTGGACAATCTATCAGTGAGATGATAATTACAATTATAAGGAAATTTAATTTCACATCTAACATGATAAAAAGAAAAAGTGTGAAAGACCAAGTTGTGGTAAGAATTAAAATGCCAAAATTTCCAGTGCAATGAAGGATGATAAGGTGTTCTCAAAATGAAAATCTTACTGAGAACGTACAGCAGGAAAAGCAATCTGATTAAAGTGTCTTGCAATAAAAAGTAAGCCACAGTTCAGCATGAAGTCACCTCCACCAAGAGATGGTGGAAAGTTTTTCTAGACCTGGGATAGAAAGAGTCATAGGACACTGGTGTTTGCAAATTGACCTTTTACAAAGAAGAAATCAATCTCCTTCTCATTTTAGAACAGGAAAGACTGTCACAGTTTATAGCCACATAGTCACTGAAGTCAGTCTCTTTCTCCCAACTGGATGAAAGGACATTTCTTTTAGGATCCATTTCATTTTTTTTATTTCAATACTACAGCATCGCGATGATTGAAAAAGACTAACATGGGTTGTACAACTAACAAGAATCACTTAAAAATATTTACCTATTGTATTAGTCAGGCTTTTGTTAATGTGAGGAAATACTTCAGATGGTTTATTAAGAAAAAACTTTCTACTCTTTGCCTTAGAAGTTTTAACATATTCAAGCATAACCACTACTTTGATGAACAAAATAAATGACCACAATGATAATGAGGTAGAAAGTTCAAGGAAATAAAGAATTGAAAGTCAGATTCATGAATCCATTTCTTATCTTTGCCTTGGTGCCCATATATGTTCCTCTTTTACTTCCTTAAAACAAAAAAAATGCAGATAATTTTAAAAATATTTTAAGAAAGAAGTTGGGGCCTTTAATCCAAGGATCCATGGTCATTTCCTGAATCCTAAGGACTTCTCATTTGTTCAATTTTCTAAGTCTACTTCTTCTCATATTAGTTCCTCATGCTATTACTTCATCAAGTCCTATTAAGTGTCTTTAGATTAAGGATTGAACACTGAGTTCTTTAGGTGATATTTACTATCTAAATTCTGGGACACCATAAGGGGTCAAGGAAACGATTTACAATTAAAATTTTGGTAAATAAATGGAAGTTTTATAAGTAAAACTTGCAAGATTGTCTTAATAATGGATGAGCACTCTGTAATTTGGCTTTTAAGATTCTTGTGATCCTGCTCTAAAGAACAAGCTATGCTAATCCTCTATTCTGGAGTGAAGACTCACACATGCCACATGAATTTCTGATCACTACTGAGCAGGTGAAATGATTCCAGGTCCCTTGAAATGACAAAATTCCAATATAGTTCTGTACCAGTTTAGTCATGAAAACTGTTTTCTATACAGCAGTGAAAATGTCCATCTCTAGTGTTGAAGTTTAATGCTAAAGACAGTGTATAACCTGTCTTTTCATAAAATACATAGGGGACAAAGAAAAGAGGAACTAAACATTAAGAATTTTTGTCCCACCTATGCTGGGTCTTTTGTTTTTCCATATAAAAGGTCTGTGAAGAATTGTGAAGGGACTTCAATGGGGATTGTGTTAAATGTGTATACTGCTTTCGGTAAGATTGCCATTTTTACTATGTTAACCCTACCAATCCAACAGCATGGGAGATTTTCCATTTTTTGTGACTTCTTTAATTTCTCTCTTTAAAGACCCAAAGTTCTTGTGATACAGGTCTTTCATTTGTTTGGTGAGTATTACCCCAAATGTTTTATGTTGTTTGTGGCTATTGTAAACGGTGATGTTTCTCTGGATTCTTCTCAGCCCTTTTGTCAGTTGTATATAGTAGGGCTACTGATTTTCTTGAGTTGATCTTGCATCCTGCCACTTTGATGAAGGTATTTATCAGCTGTAGGGGTTCCCTGGTAGACATTTTTGGGTAACTTACATAAACTATCAATCATATCATCTGCAAATAGTGTAAGTTTGACCTCTTTCTTCCCAATTTGTATCCCCTTGATCTCCTTTTGTTGTCTTATTGTTCTAGCTAGAACTTCAAGGACAATATTAAAAAGATATGGAGAGAATGGACAGCCTTGTCTTGTTCCTGATTTCAGTTTGATGTTGGCTGTTGGTTTGCTATATATATATATCTTTTATTATGTTGAGGTAAGTTCCTGCTATTCTGGATCTCTCCAATCTTTATCATGAAAGGGTGTTGGATTTTATCAAATGCTTTTTCAACATCTAGTGATATGATCATGTGATTTTTGTTTCTCAGTTTGTTTATATGGTAGATTACATTGATGGATTTTTGTACGTTGAAACATGCCTGCATCCTTGGAATGAAGCATATTTGATTATGGTGGATGAGTTTTCTGATGTGTTCTTGGATTTGATTTGCCATTATTTTATTGAGTATTTTTGCCTCAATGCTCCTGCTGGCTATTGGTCTGAAGTTCTCTTTCTTAGTTGTGTCTTTGTGTGGCATGTGTATCAAGGTTATTGAAGTCTAGTAAAAAGAGTTTGGCAAAGACCCTTCTGTTTCTGTTGCATAGAAAACTTTGAGGAGAATTGGTACAAGCTGATCTGTGAATTTCTGGTAAAATTCTGCACTGAGACCATCTGGACCTGGACTGTTTTTTGTTGGGAGACCTTTAATGACTGCTTCTATTACCATAGAGGTTATAGGTACATTTAAATTGCTTATCTGTGCTTGATTTAATTTTGACAAGTGAGAGCTATCCAGAAAATTGTCCATTTCCTTTAAGTTATCAAATATTGTGGAGTACAGGTTTTCAAAGAATGACCTGACAATTTTTTGGATTTCCTCAGTGTCAGTGTTTATGACCCCATTTTGATTTCTGATTTTGTTAAATTGCATGTTCACACTCGCTTGTTTGGTAAGTGTGGATGAAGGTTTTTCTATCTTGTTGATTTTCTCAAACAACCAAATCTTTGTTACATTGATTCTTTGTATTGTTTTTCTAATTTCTACTTTGTTGACTACTCAACTTGATTATTTCTTGGCATCTACTCATCTGGGGTGAGTATCCTTCTTTGTGTTCTAGGGCTTTCAGTTGTGCTGTTAATAGTCTCTAGTGTGACTATTCTCCAGTTTCTTCATGTGGGAACTTAGTGCTGTGAACTTTCTTCTTAGTACTGCTTTCAAAGTGTCCCATAAGTTTGGGTATGTTATGTCTTCAGTCTCATTGAATTCTAGGAACTCTTTAATTTCATTGTATTTCTTCTTTGACCCAGGAATGGCATAGTTGTGCATTATTCAATTTCCATGAGTTTGTAGCATTTCTGCAATTTGTGTTGTTGTTGAATTCTAACTTTAATGATGGTAGTCTGATAAGGTACATGGAACTATTACAGCTTTTTTGTACATATTGAGTTTTGATATGTTCCCAAGAAGAGTATGTGGTTAATTTTTGAGAAGGTTCCGTGTGTCGCTGAGGAGAAGGTATATTCTTTTGTGTTTGGATGGAATGTTCTGTATACTTCAGTTAAGGCCAATTGGTTTATTACTTCTGTTAGTTCCTTTGCTTCTCTGGTAAGTTTCTGTCTTGTGGTCCTGTCTAGTGGCGAGAGTGGAGTGTTGAAGTCTTCCACTAAAAGTGTGTGAGGCTCTATATATGATTTGAGTTTTAGTAATGTTTCTTTTAAAAACGTGGATGGCTTTGTATTTGGGGCATAGTTGTTCCAAATTGATACTTCATCTTGGTGGATTTCTCCTTTGATGAGTATGAAATGACCTCCTTCATCTCTTTTGAGTTCTTTTAGTTTAAAGTCTAATTTTTAGATACTAGTATTGCTACCCCTGCTTGTTTCTTGGGTCCATTTGATTGGAAATTTTTTCCCAACCTTTAACTCTGAGGTGATATCTGTTATTGAAGTTGAGGTGTGTTTAATGCATGCAGCAGAAGGATGGATTCTGTCTTCAAATTCATTCTGTTAGCCTGTGTCTTTTAATGGGAGAATTAAAACCATTAATATTGAGGGATATTAATGAATGTTGATTGCTCATTCTTGTTTTTGTTTTGGAGTTGGTGGTGGTGGTGGAATTGTGTGTGGATTTTCATCCTTTTGTTTTCTTTTGATTGTTGGGAAAGTGGGATTATCGATTGCCTATGGTTTTCTGGTTGTAGTTAATTTACTTGGGTTAGAATTTTCCTTCCACAATATTATTCTGCAAGGCAACATTCAGAGGCATCACCATCCCTGACTTCAAAATGTATTACAGAGCTATTATCCTGAAAACAGCTTGGTATTGGCACAAAAAAAACACACGCAGACCAATGCAATCTAATTTAACACCCTGATATTAGACCATACACATATGAACACTTGATCTTTGACAAAGAAGCTAAAGTTATACAAAGGAAAAAAGAAAACATCTTCAACAAATGATGCTGGCATAACTGGAGACTGACATGTAGAAGACTGCAGATAGGTACATGTCTATCGCCATGCACAAAAAATAAATTCAAATGGATCAAAGACCTCAACATAAATCAAGCCACACTGAACCTGTTAGAAGAAAGTGGGAGGTACCCTTGAACGAATTTGATACAGGAGACCTCTTCCTGAACACAACTCCAGTAGTAGAGACACTAAGATTGACAATTAATATTTGGGACATCCTGAAACTGAGAATCTTCTGTAAGTCAAAGGACACAGTCAGCAAGACAAAAAGGCAACTAACTAACCCCATATCTGACAGAGGGCTGATCTCCAAAATTTACAAATAACTCAAGAAGCAAGTCTCCAAAACACCAAAGAATCCAATCAAAAAGTGGGAGTACAGAACTAAAATAGAGAATTGTCAGTAGAGGAGTCTAAAATGGCTCAGAGACACTTAAGAAAGTGCTCAAAATCCCTAGCAATCAAGGAAATGCAAATCAAAACAAGTCTGAGATATCATCTTGCTAAAATGATAAACACCAATGACAGTTTATGCTGGAGAGCTTGTGAAGTAAGGGGAACCCTCCTTCATTACTCATGCGAGTGCCAACTCATACAGCTACTTTGGAAATCTGTATGTTGATTTTTCAGGAAAATGGGAATCAGTCGACCACAAGACCCAGTAATTCCACTCAGGCATATTTCCAAAAGATGCACATTCATACAACAAGGTCATCTGTTCAACTATGTTCATAGCAGCATTATTTGTAATACGCAGAACCTAGAAGCAGCCTAGATGCCCCTCAAATGAAGATTGGATAGAGAAAATGTGCTACATTTACATAATGGAGTACTATTCAGTGGAAAAAACAATGGAATACTGAAACTTGGAGGCAAATGGACATCACTGGAAGAAACCATCCTGAGTAAGGTAACCCAGTCACAAAAAGAGAAACATTGTATGGACTCACTTATATATGGATTTTAGACATGAGTCATGGGAGTGCCAGCATGTAATCACACAGCCAGAAAGCCTGGGATACAAAACCTTTATTCACCAACTGATGAAGCAGATGAAGACACCCACAGCTAAACATTGAACTGAAATTCTAGAATCCAGTGACAGAAAGAGAGAACTGATGAGCAAAGTGGTTAAGACTGGGCTGGTGTAACCCACAGAAACAGTTGACCTGAACAAGGAGGATCTCTTGGACCCCAGACTGATGGCTGGGTGGAAAGCATGGAACTGATCTAGACCCCCTGAATGTGGGTGTCAGTGAGGAAGCCTAGGTAATCTATGGGGCCTTGGGTAGTATTTATCCCTAGCATTTAAATAGACTTTGGCTGCCATCCCACATTGAGGGATGCTCTCTCAGCCTGGATAATTGTGGGAGGTACTAGGCCCTCCCTGATAAGTAAGGGAACTTTCAGGAGACTGTCTATTCACTTGTATTTACCAAATCCCACTGCTCACTCCAATATTTAGTATACAGAGGTAAGCATTTGGAAAAACTTTTTAATTTTTAATGAATAGGTATAGACTTCTGTCTGCAGGAAAAGGAGAATCTAATCTCTGATCTCCATGACTCAATTAAATAATATTTCCAGTTAAAATAAATTGTTAAAATAAATTAATACAACATCTTACTGAGATGTTAAAGGTATTTTTAATTTTTTTAAACTCCATGCTTCATTGTGTACCTATTAAGCAAGGATTTCTCAACCTTCCTAATGCTGTGACCCTTTTGTGTTGACCCCTAACAATAAAATTATTTATTTGCTATTTTGTAACTGTAATTTTGTGACTGTTATAAATCATAAAGTCAATATCTGATGTGTAAGATATTTGATAGATGACCCTGAAGGGTCATAGCTCACATGTTGTAAACTGAAAGTTATAGAAATCTGAATTTCAAATTCACTACATCCTTGCAATAAAAAATATTAATTGCACAGTAGTAATCCTACAAACCACAGAATACCAGTCACTTCAAAAGCATAATTCTGCAAAATAGTCAAACGATCTTCTTTCCAATTCCATCTCAGTCACAAATTAGGCAAGGTCCTGAATAACTGTTATTCTTTGTTTTTTTTAATTAAGTATTTTCATATAACATAATCTTATCTTGGTTTTCCATCCCCCAACTCCTGCCAGAACCTTCCATCTCCCTATCTGTTTTACTCCCTAACCCTTTTTTATCTTTCTTTCTTTAGAAAGCAAACAAACAAGCAAACAACAACAAAACTAGAATAAGAAAAAAAACACAAGAAAAAAATTTTTTAAATCTCATTAATAAAAACAGAAAATCAGAAATCATGACATACAAACAAAAGACCAGTAAGACATGAATTGCTCAAACAAAACAATATACAACAAAAAGTTGAGAAATTTTTCATTGAGTAGGCTAACCATCCACTGTTGGGCATGGTATCAACCCTAAAGAGTGGTTAATATATCTAATGAGACTCCATTATAGAAAACTGTGTTTTCCTTTGAAAGAGAATGTCAGTTATAGATAGCTTATTTATTAGAGTTAGGAGCAGTTTTCATTCTTATTACCAATAGACAAATCAAGTCTATAATCTATTTCATAGGATTATTGAAAGATTAGATGTAAAAATGGGCCAGGGCATAACATATATTAGATATTCTATTTAAATTAACTATGTAGGATGATACCCATTTACCATCTCCAGGATATCTAAAGGATATTTTATGCATTTAAACAACAACAAAAAAAGAATAATCAAAAGTAGTACATGAATTCTTGTGAACAGAAGTTCCTGGACTGCCCAGTCCTGCAGCCATTTAGTCCCAAATAAACACAAAGAGGCTTATGTTAATTACAAACTGTTTTGCTCATGGCTCAGGCTTCTTACTGGCTAGTTCCTCTCAATCATTAATCCAATTCTATTAATTGTGTTTCTCCACATGGTCTTGGATTACCGATTTTGCCTGAGCCTCTTGCTTTCTCAGCAAATACATGGCATCTCCCTAGCTCCACCTACTACCTTTCTCTATCCCTGTTTGGATATCCTGCCTGGCTAAATTCTGCCTGTAAATTGGCTGAAACAACTTTATTCATCAACTAATAAGAAAAACATATATTCAAGCATACAGAAGGGCATGCCCCATCAAATTCTATACCACAACTTCACCTCTCTAAACAATGTTTTGACTCTTAGTTTATATTTCAGTTGCTTCCACCAAAATGAACCTTGACAGCGTTTACCAGAAATACCACATTGCCTTCCAGATGCCTTATTCAAGATTGTTTATATATCCAATGTATATTTACTTACCAGAAAAATATTTAGTATAGTCTCCTTTCTGATTAGGAGCAATAGCCCATAAGGCTATAGATATTTGACACTATTATTTTCTCAAAAGAAAGTACAAATATAGGACATTTTGGTAATCTTAGTTTCCTTCTATATGTCATCCTAGAAATGTTCTCTAAAAATTATTGTGTGTGTGTATGTGATATGATATGTGGACAGGGGTACACATACACAATGGCAAAAACGGAAGTGAAAATTATCTGGGGATGATTTTCTGCAGTTGGTTTTCTCCTTTCACAGCAGAATTACAGAATCAAACTCTGGTCATTAATCTTCTGCAGCAAGCATTTTTTTAACAATTGAGACATCTCTCAGCCGCATCCTAGCATTGTATAGTTAAATTATGAACTATTATTAGAGGGTATTGAGTTCAGGAATATAGCTTGAAATCTGGAAGAGTAATTCTCCAAGCATTGTACTTTTTTTTGTAGGGGTATTGCTTTGGCAGTTTGGGGTCTTTTGTAATTTCATATGTGTTTTATGATATTTTTCTATTTCTGCAAAGTTTCCAAGGAAATTTTCATTGGTATTTCTCTGAATCTATAAATTGCTTTTGGTGGCATGGTCAATTTTACATTAGTCCCCTTGAGCAAGGGAGGTCTTACATGTTCTAGTGTCTTCCTCAACCCCTTCTTTAGAGATTCAGCACTCAGGTTGCATAAAATTTTATTTAATTAGTTAATGAATTAATTTTAATTACTTCATATATTAGGTTTATTTCTAATATGTCATTTTCTCTAATACTACTGAGAGTAAAAATATGTCCATGATCTATTTTTCAACATGATTGTTGTTATGAATAGAAAGATTACAGGTTTTTGTAAGTTGGTCAGTATTGGGCCTTAGTAAGTGAAATCATTTTCAGTATTTGAAAATATTAAGGGATAAGGCCAGAGTAGGTAAAATGAAGAAAGCCTGAAGGGATTCAAAATGTTCATGATAATTACTGAGAAGCATTGGATGGCCTCCATTGTAAACTTGACAGGACTTAGAATACCTGGTAGACACACATATCTGAGTGTGTAGATGGCAGAACTTACAGAGATGGTCAAGGGAGGAAAAACGACCAACCTGAGCATGAGTGGTCATATCCCATTGTGTGAGGGCCCAGACTGAATTCAAATGATGATGTAAGGGGACATGAGAATTTGTTTCCTGGCTGTGATGCAATGTGACTATCACCTCATGCTTCTCTGGCCATGTAATACATGTTTCTCAAACTTTGACACAAAATAAAGCTATATTTTACATAGGTTGCATTTGCCAGATAATTTTTTCTCTTTTTTTTTAGATGTTTTTAAATGTAAATTAGAGACAAGGTTGCATCACATGATCCCTCACCTCCTCTTACACTCCCCCACTCAGTTCCCACTCCATTCCCCAGTGAGGGTGAGGCCCTCCATAGGGGATCTCCAGAGTCTTTCATTCCATTCAGGGCAGGGCCTAGGTCCTCCCCCAAAAGTCCAGGCTGAGATAGCATCCCTCATTGTGGGAAGGGCACCCAAAGTCCATTTGTATGCCAGGGATAAATACTACCAAAGGCCCCACAGATTACCTCTTTTATCAATGATTTCAAAAACTGTTTAGCCTTTAATGTGAAATACCCTTCATCGACTTGTGTGTTTAAAATCCTATTTCACAGCTGGTGGTGCAGTTTTGGAAAATTGTAGATTTGTTAGGATACAACACTTCATCAGAAGAAGTATTTCACTCAGAATGGGCCTTGAAATTTTATAACCTGTCCCAAATTCCTCCATGCCTTCAGCTTCCTGATTGTAAATACAATGGTCAGCTGCCTTACACTGCCACAGCCATGCTCTCCTCAGTAAAACAGATCTTGCTTCAAAATCTGTAGACCAAATAAGTCGTTCCTTCCTTAATTTGTTTCTTGCCAGGTATTTCATCATGTCAATGAAAAAACAGTAAGTAATACACTAACTGTACTTGTAGCTGCCCAATGAGACAACAAACAAAGTGGCTCCTTAGTAGAGATAGACAGATAGGGGTTACTCACACAGTCACAATATGGCCTTTGACTCCCCATGGCTTAAACAGCTACAGATGCTACTGAGTACCAAATCTGCAAGTAACAGAGACAAATACAGACCTTCTGATGCTACCTCATTCTTCAGAGTGACCAAGTAGTGGGATGATTACACCGGACCATATCAACTTTGGGCAGAAAAGCATTTTGCCCTTACTGTAACAGATATTCATTCTGGTCATGAATTTCCCTTTCCTACATGCAGTGCTTCTGCTCAAACAATGGTCTTGAATTTTTTTAAATGTCCCAGCTGAAAGTCATACTCCACACAGCATTGGCTTTGTTTGAAAAACTCTTCATGAAGCCAAGAAAGTTCACTAGTGGATGCATGTCTATGGAACTCACTCCCCTTACCCTGTTTCCCATCACTGAAGTATCTGGTTTGATAGAATGTAGAATTGCCTTTTGGCATGCAATTACAATCACAAGTAGTTGGCAATAGCTTTCATGCCTGGCACATTGCATTTAAGTAGTTGGTATACATTTTAAACAAGCATCCAGTGTATGATGTTGGTTCTTCGATAGTCGGGGCTCAGGGGTTTAAGAATAAAGAGGTGAAAATGGGAATGATACTAGTCACCAACACCCATAGATGGCCAAGGGCAAAATCATATATAAGTTTCAAGAACTTTAAGAGATGTAAGGGAAAAGTAAGTAAGAAGTTTCTCATAGATGGCTGCTACCACTTACTAGCATGTTATCATAAAATGAATACCAAGTAAATTTCCAAGAAAAGAATGAAAATCAGTCAAGTAGAATAAGGCTGTAGCATTTTTGAGCAGGAACATTTCCCAAGAAGTCCCTTATAGACTATGTTAATGCAACACTTTTTTTCCAAATGAATAGACAGACATAGGTGCCTAGAAACAGGGAACTTCTTGACAGTGCCATAGATGGTCTATATCTATTAACTTTTATAACTATCTTCTAAAGGTTACACATGATCAAGTTTTACAGTGAATTAAAATATGCCAAACTTTTCCATATTACTCTGTTCCTATATAAAAGATTAATTTCCTAAGAAAGTAAGTAGGACACAGATGTAATTTTACAAAAGTACATTGGGGTAAATGTAGATGTGAATTTATTCTATTGAGAAATATTTATCTGCTCTCAACTTTAAAATTGGACTGGATGCTGCATTTCAGGTATGTAAACTCTAAAGCAATTAAAAAGCATTAATATTTATTCCTCTTGATACTCTTAAGGGAATTGTATAATAATCCTGCTGAGGCCATTTTCACACCAAGAGGTTATTTATTTGCTTGATATTTTTAATGGATGAACTTATATAGCCTCAGGCTTTATAGCACTTACATTTTATTAAAAGTCCATGAAAATGCTCAGCACCCATGATAGCAGCATATGGTACCATTCTGCCTATGTGTTGAGAGATATTCTTTTATAAGCAACAGAAAGCCCACTTTAAAAAAATCAGCTACCAAAAAAGATAAATTGGTGAGGTGATAGCTAAAGTGATTAGCTTGACTAAATTAAATACATCAGAACATCATATTAAATAGTACCTAAAATATACACAATTATACTCAGTTAGAGATACATCTAAAATAATAGTGCTATTCAGTGATGTAGACAAGCAGAAAGCTGTCCAGACTTTGATTTTGACTTCACTGGAGGACAACACAATGTCAAAGACATAACTCTTCTCCATCACTTAGCTTTAGCTTTAATACTGTTACCTTCACCTAAAATTGCCCCTTCCTTACAACTACAATTTCAAGGGCTATGTACTTCTTTCTTTACATCAGAGAGGAAAGAAATTCACTCTCAGACCTCCCTCATCAGATGACAGGAAACTACGTTAATTTTGTGGGACCAAACTGAGTTAAATATAATAAATTCCTCACTTTTATAGTTTAATGCCAGAAACATGTGATTTTTTAAAAGATTTTCATATAATTTTACAGTACTAGAAACTGATAACTTTTAAGTGTGTGTTTTGAATTATTGACTAAAGAGTCAAAACATTTTATCTCTATGTGTTTAAAAGGTTCTCATATTATTCAGGTGTCCATCTTTGTGTGTGTGTGTGTGTGTGTGTGTGTGTGTGTGTGTGTGTGTGTGTGTGTGTGTGTGTGTGTGAGTCAGTCCTGTATGCACATCATCAGGTGTCCTCCTACATCATATTCTGTCTCCCTTACTTTTTGAGACAGGTTCTCTTACTGAACCTGGAGCTGAGAAAATCGCTGGAATCTATGAACAGTACATTTTCAGATTTGTTTTCTCTGCCTCTCCATGGTAAGATTTCAGAAGTGTTCTGTCAAGCCTGGCTTTCTTACAATGATCTGAACTCAGATCTTCAAGTTTGTAAAGCAAACTCTTAATCCACTGAGGCATTCCCTCACCCCCATTTCATATCTGTCTGTGTATTTTTCTATCTACTTGAAAAAAGTCACACACCCATAAAGATAATATCCTGCAAAGAAATTAAACTTTAAAATTTCAAGGAATACCAAGATGTAAAAATTCAAGGAAATCTCTCCTCAAAAAAATTTAGCTCAACTTTTCCATCACCATAAAAAGAGAAAAATAAGATAGTATATAGAAAAAAATACTTGGCCATTTTTCTCCTTTAAAATGACCATTATTGGCCAGGCGTTGGTGGCGCACACCTTTAATCCCAGCACTCGGGAGGCAGAGGCAGGAGGATCTCTGTGAGTTTGAGGTCAGTCTGGTCTACAGAGCGAGCTCCAGGATAGTCTCTAAAACAATACAGAGAAACCCACTCTCGAAAAACCAAAAAAAATTACCATTATTAATGATAATATTGAAAAATAGCTATTTTGAGGATGGCCATATTGCCATGTATTTTACAGAAATATAACATTCATTTGAACTCAATCACTAGATCTTTCACAGTAATATAGGGATCTAGAAAAACCAACTGTAAAATGTGTTTGCAAAAGAAATTAAAACAATATATTAACTGCAGAACTAAACCAGTTCAGGTTGAAACCTAAAAGGAAAGTAGATGCACTCATGCAATTTTGTTTATTCCCATGTAGCAGTACATATTGCAAGTATTTTTTAAATGTAATTTTCTATTGTATATTTGGGAATTTCACATAATGTAACCTGACCACCCTGACCTCTCAATCCTCCCAGGTCCACCGCCAAACTCTTGTGATCACTCCCTAAAAGGAGAAGAAAAATAAAAAAAAATATGCGAAGTTCAGTTTGTGTTGCCCATATTCTCACTGGAGCATGCTCAAACTCCCAGTGCCCAGTCACTTAAAGAAAACCGAGTCTTTCCTCATCCCCAACCCAGCCAGAAGCTATCAACTGTGAAGAGCTACATTTCTGCATCCCTATCTCATGAGTTCTCTTCAATAGATTCCTGTATAGATTGTTTTATTTATTTTTTTGTGGGCATGGTGGTAGGAGAGAAAGGTTGCCACAAAAGCCTTCTTCGGTTTTAGCAACTCTTCTTACCAAATAACAGAAAAGATTTCTGATGGAAAAAATGATAACTGAGGACTGACAGGCACTACCAAACTGTTTTGAACTGACCAAATGCTGCTAGATTATCTTATTGAAATGTAAATGTTTCCAAGGCTGCAGGATGTCCTTCTGAGGGCAGGACAGAAAAGTTAACAAAAGCAACTATGGGTACAAAGGCAGTTCAGTGCACTGCAGAAAAGCTAGTAAAAGTACAACTTCATTTTTGCCATATGTTCACACAACTATAGCCAACACATTTTATTTACTCCATCCAAAATACTTACATAAATGGAATATAATAAAGCATTTGGTATACAATAGGAACAATTTCATTTTCACACTTACTACAACAAACAAACTTCGTTTTTCCTGGTGTCTGGATTGTCTACAGCTATGGAAAAAAGTTCCCGTGTCTATAGGTTGTCTGCTTAGAAAACAAGGATTCTGAGCTTCCTCAGTGTCGCTGTGTTTCAATGTCATCATGTTACATGCTGAGAAGTCTCAATGTGGCTAATCCCTATGTCACAAACCTCCTCTTTACAAAGGACAGTTTTCTTTCTGTTTAAAATACTGTAACCCAGGCATTAGCTGTTCACTCTTTCTTCCAAACAGTTACAGGAACTATTTCCAAAGAAAGCCAGGATACAGTTGAATACATGTAGTTAGTGAAAAAGAGCAACAACAAAACAACAGCAAAAATCTACTATTCTTCTGAGGAATGCTACTACTGCTCCAACAGTGTGTAAAGCATAAAAGAAAGATAAACCTTTGTCAGTAGCTGTTCCATGGTGGATCTCATTACACTCTTAAATAACAAGAGACACATGGCTCTGGACTTTATGCTAATCTGCATTTAGCTCTTCCAAGTTCTACTAAAGAATTGATACGATACAAATTACCCTGAATTTTAGCATTTTCAAAGCTAATAATGCATCTACCTTGCAATTGAGTTTAAGAAGTGTTTTCTTGAGAGATCTTATATAACAAACAGTAGCGACAGACAAAACACGATTAAAGGTGCACCTCTTACAAAACTATCCACAATAGGGGCAACATCCTGGCCAATAATACAATATCTCTGAACTTTTCAAACCATGCTGGTTTCTTAATCTCCTGTATCCCATCCATATAATTATCAACTTATCTGTCATAAAATAAAACCATAACTCCAGAGTGTCCATCCTTTGTATTTGGAAACTTACAAAGATGTAAAATATAACAACACTACCACAGATGAAACAATGATAATTTGAGATTATCTGCAAGGAGTTCCCTTTTCATGGTCAATCCTACATCTTGTTAACTTCTTTCTCAGATAAAAATGTAGGAAAGAATCAGACTTAGAACAACACCCAGATGGGTCTAGCCATTGAAATGAACATCATATTCAGAAAGCAGGTTAATCTAGAAAGCAGGGTAATGTAGACACTAATAACCACAGCTGCCTTGGAACACATTGCTAAACTCCATTTGAGGAATACAAGACTGGGGTGTACAGTTAGATTATGCATTTAACATGTCTACAGCCTGATTTTATTATTATTATTATTTGGTATAACGTACGAGTCCCATTCTTCAAGCCAGGGATGAAGGTAAGCAGGGAGTAAATATTTTCAAAATAAAGACAAGTAATATTACTAAACAACATAGAATGGATAAAAGAAAATGACACAAAATTCTGTCAAAATAATAATGTCGTGATTATGAATTGCAAGTGGTTGTAAGCTATAATCATGGATGTTTATTCACATGAATGCTGATGAACGGACTCAGCAATACCTAGATTACCTGCCTCCTCAAATTCTACTCACTGTTCCCTTCTCTCTGTTCTCAGACCTGAGTGGCACTTCATAGACCTGTCTGTAAAAAAAAAAAATGAGGCATGATGTTGATTTTACTTCCCATTCACATAATTTTCCTACTGATCTCCTCCATTTTGTTCTATCTGTGGTTTCTACAGGAATGACTCCAGGGAATAGGACTTGAAGGAAGGAAGTCAAAGGAAAAAGAAAGTCTGAGGTGTTATTTTTTCCTTAAAATTTTCTTTTTTTTAATGTTGTTCTTTATGTCCTCCCTCACTGACACCATGCAAAGGCTGACTTTCCTTTTAGATATCTCCATTTGATATGTAATCCTTGTTTGTGGTTATTGTTGTGGGTTTTTTTTGGTGCTGTTGTTTATAAATGTATTTAGAAACTCACGGGGATTATTGTAATGCCTGCCATCCCAGTCTTCCCATTGGTGGCTGTATAAATTATCACTTCATTTCCTGGCTCTGTGGTATTTGTCCTAGAGGACAATTTATGTCCTCTCTTGTTTTGTGGCCATAAAAGAAAGACTAAAACTTCTTTTTGGTAAAATCTCCTAGAGCCCCTGAAATAACTGATCCATCAGGGACTAACACTTTCCTTTATTACCAGATGAAGGAAATATTTTGTATTGCTTGCTGACTTTCTATACCTTTTCTTGCAAATCAGACTACTCCAGCCAGATTTCCACTTCTAAATTATCATGGCAGACTACAGTCGCTGCACTCATAGTTGACTTAAAATTCTGTCTCTGAAGAAATGAGAATACTTCTGTGTAAACTTCTTATAGCAATGTGACAAGGGCAAGAACTTAGAGTTTAACAAGCAGCTATTGAAATTCAGGATGCCAGCATCTGGACAGATGGTTCAGTGGTTAAGAGCACTGGCTGCTTTTCCAGGGGACCCTGGTTCAATTACCAGCACCCACATGACAATTCACAACTTTATGTAATTCCAGTTCTAGAGGACCTCACACTCTCACCCAGAAATGCATGCATAAAAATCACAATGCAAATAAAATGAGGATAAATAAATCATAAAAATCACATTTTAAAAACAGACAGAGACAGAGACTGAGAGAGAAAATCATCATGCCTGATGTACTCTTGAATGCAGTGAAAAATTTCAATGATTTTTCTGGGGTTTGTATGCAGCTTGAGGTGGGAGAAAAGGAAGCTGTCTGCTTTCCCAGAGAGAAGACAGCAGAAACCCACAGCTTCTTCATCTGTCTGTGTGTTCCTTCCAATGGGAATTATGGGAGTGTCTATGCTCCTTTAACAATGGTCTGGAGGTAGGAAATAAAGTGCCCCACTAATTGTACCAGGAGCTGGTTAACAATGCACACATCCTTGGTTTAAGAGTCACTAGTTGTACTCAGAGACACCGGGTGTTTAAATATGGGATAATAAGTAGAATTAAGGATAGATTTTTGGATTCATTCTGCCACCGACTTAATACAGCTACTAAAGAAGAAAGGTTAATAGCCTTTCTCCTACCATGCACAGTTGTGCATTGGCAGAGAATGAAATATGGACAGAGGAAGGAGACCAAAATGAACAGGAATGCTAAATATATAACTGCTCCTATTATCCCCCCTCCTTTGAGCCAAGCACCTTGCTTCAAGAAAGGTTAACCACATTCTGTAGGAGCAGAATTCAACACATGGGACTCCATTATCTAAAAATAGAGCTTGTTGAAGAGTGCAGAACTATGTTATTATTTTAATATTTAAGTGAGCACTCAGAATCTAAAACCCTGAAAACTTCCTCATCACAACAACCAAAAATCAAGAGCCTATATTTAATATCACGTAGAGCAGAACTAATCCTGTAAAAGGAAAAGGAAAAGAAGAAAAGGCACAGATGTGAAATTATGAGCAAGATATCCATGGCATTTATCTTCCATAAGAGTTGGTGAACAAGAGGGAGTTGTGTTTTAATAAGTGTTGTTGTAGCTCAGCATCACAAAGAAGAAACATGCACAAAAAATAATGCAATCTTAACAAACACAGCAACTTAGTTTGAAATTACCTACTCAACAAAAAGGTTCTAAAACCCACAGGGGAAAATAATAACATACTGTGTTTTTGCAAAGATAAAATCAATGTATAATTGTTTTCAATTAGTACAGATGAAGTAGCTTTTGAGTAAAACATATTACAGTATTGAAATAGTAAAGAGGGACAGAAGATTCCCATAATTTTTATGCTCTTGAATAGAAGAGCTAAATATGATCAATTATTTATAAATAGGAATCAGATAATTATATTAAAACTTAAGTCATCTGAAACTTTATAAATCAACAGGCTTGTAGGATTTTTAGCTACTTTGAAATATTGAATGTCTTCTAGGAATATTGCATTTAAAGATTTTCAATACTCGGTGAATATTTAAAGATTATTGGCTTTTTATTACAACAGCATAATTAATAGTGCACTGTTTATAAAAAAGGAATTTTAGTAAATATAGAAAATATGCTTTGTTTCATAAAGAAAATAATAATCATTCAATGTCTTGTTCTTGATTTCAGTGGAATTGCTTTGGGTTTAATTTGATGTTGCCTGTTGGTTTGCTGTATATTGCTTTTATTATATTTAGGTATTTTCTTGTATCCCTGATCTCTAATATACTTTTATCATGAAGGGGTGTTGGATTTTTTCAAAGGCTTTTTCAGCATCTAATGAGATTATGCTTTTTTTGTCAAAATTTTTATATGGTGGATTACATTGAGAGATTGTAATATGTTGAACCATGCCTGCATCTCTTGGAAGAAGTCCACTTGATCATGATGAATGATATATTTGATATATTTTTATTTCAGTTTGCCCATATTTTAGTATCAATATCAATAGGGGAAATTGTTCTGTAATTCTTTTTCTTTGTTGACTCTTTGTGTGGTTTAGGTATCAGAGTAACTGTGGCCCCATAAAATGAATTTGGTAATGTTCCTTCTGTTTTTATTTTGTGAAGTAAGTTAAGTACTGGTATTAGCTCTTCTTTGAAAGTCTGGTAGAATTCTTCCTTGAAACCATTTGGTCAGCTAAGACTCCTAGAAATACTGAATAGTAACCTGTACTTGTCATCTCCTATGATCAGATTGCTGCCTACCCCAATTGTCAGCAGAGTCTTCACCCAGCAACTGCTGGAAAAAGATACAAAGACCCACAACCAAACATTAGGCAAAGCTCAGGGAATATTGCTGAAGAAAGGGAAGAAGAATTGCACTATCCAGATGGATCAATGGCATCACAAGAAAAATCACAGAATAAACTAATCAGACACATAGGAACTCACAGAGTCTGAAGCAATAACCAGGGAGTATGCTAGGGACTGACCTAAGCTGTCTACAGATATGTGACTGTTGTGAAGTTTGGTCTATTCAAGGACTCCTAACAAAGAGAGCAGGGACAATCTCTAATGCTTCGGTTGACCCTTGGGAAGTTATTCCTCATAATGGTTTGCCTTGCCCATACAAGGGGAAGTGCATAATTTTTTTGTTTTGTTTTTTGTTTTTTTATATTAAAAATTTTATTTTTAAATTTAAATTCAAATTAGAAACAAGGTTTCTTCTCATGTCAATCTCACGTCTCTCTACCTTTCCCTCCCTTCCTCCCACCCCCTCCCAACACCCACCCAGTACCCCCTCATTTCCCCAGGGAGGGTGAGTTCTTCCATGGGGGTGTCCATAGTCTGTCATTTCATCCAGGACAGGGCCTAGAACCTCCTCCAAGAGTCCAGGGTGAGAGTGCATCTCTCATTGTGGGATGGGCACCCAATGTCCATTTGTATGCCAGGAATAAATACTGGTCAACTACCAAAGGCCCCATAGATTGCCTAGGCCTCCTCACTGACACCCTCATTCAGGGAGTCTTGATCAGCCCATGCTGGATTCCCAGGCATCAGCCTGGGATTCAAGAGTTAACCCTTGTCAGGTCAGCTGTTTCTGGGGGTTAAACCAGCCCAGTCTTAATCCCTTTGGTCATCAGTCCTCCCTCTCTGTTACTGGCTTTCTTGAGTTAGTTCGGAAGTGCATAATTTTAATGAAACTCACTATGCTATGCTCTGATGTTGATACCTGTGGGAGTGTTGCCCCTTACTGAACAGAAATTAAGGATAATTTGAGGAGGTAAGATGTAGAGAAGGGTGAGGAGGGAACCCAGAGAGGAGAGGAGGGAGTAAAATCAGTGGTCAGGATCTGAAATAAATTAATCAATTAATGAAGAAAAAAGAAAAATAATATAAAAGGCATTATGGTGTTAGAAATGTTACACCTACTAACACTTAATGTCCTGTAGGGCATCCAATGGGACATGTGATGAAACACCGTAGTGTAGTACACTAACTTTATTGAGCTCTTTTTTTGTCACATCTACCAAGACCTCTCATAATAATGATCAAATGAAGCATTCTTTGCCATAAGCAATCTGTAAGAAGTATATGTAATAACAGGAAAAACTGAGGTTTCAAAAGAAGTCATTATGTATCATTTGGAATTACATTCAGTTGTCATCTGAAGTTGATGACTCAATCAATAGAGTCATCTGCAAGAACACCTATGCTATCACAAAATTTTATGAAAAGTAATAAAGTTCAGTTTTAAGACAAAAAATGGTTCAGAAACTTCAGAAGATGTATCAGCTGTGGGTAATAGGAGTTTTACAATGACGTGTAACAAAATGAGCCCTCAAGTGCACATGGACCATCTTTAACATCTTAGAGAATTTTTTATATTTAATTATTTAGAAATTGTTCTGAATATCGGGGGCCTTCACCATAATTCAGCCATAGCATTTTCATGCCCTCCTCATAGAGAAGACATGACTCCAGATCACATTGCTGAAATACCACCTCTTAAGATAGGAAGCAAGTTCCGAGAAAACAGACTTGCAGCTTATCTGCCTAGTCACTAGGGCGTGGGCTTGCATGATAGATGGTAGAATGCGAAAGATAAAATTAGAATGTGCAGTTAGGTTACCAGAGGGCACAAGATGACCTACCCATCCTCCTGACCTTTGACCCGCCAGGCTCATTGAAGCTACAGTCAACACCCCCATTCCTTCCCCTCCTCCCTTCTCCTATATAAATCTCTGGGATGAAATAAAGGTTATTTCCTTGACCAGATACCTGTCTTGGCATCCTTTCTTGTATCTCCTGCCCCCCATCTTTCTCCTAGGTGTCCCCAGTCCCCACGTTGAATGTCCTGTAGGTCAGGGCATATGAAGGAGCTGAAAAGATGGAAAGTAGAAGATCACATGATTGTGTACATGAAAGAACATTGCTCTCAGTTTGCTGGAAGTCTCTTTCACCTCCCCCACCCTCACTATTGTTTGCTTTGCATTTCTGCATGATCACATGGTCAAAGGGTATTTTTGTTTTTTTTATTTCATATCAATTCAATCCAAATCATGTTAGATTCACACTTATTTATTTAATGTATTCTATATGTCAAACACTTGGGCTAGAGGTGATAAATAGTGTAGAGATGAATGAATGAAGCTCTGTGAATATGGGGTTTAAGATCACAGTCAGAAGGGAACTGGTTGAACTAAAAACAAGAAAACTCAATTGACACATCACTTTGAGTTCTTAGTACAAAATTCCTACCACTGTGACTTATATTAATCATTTAGTTCTTCAAGCCTTATTTCCTTCATGTATAGATGATGGTGATCATACTCAGAAAAGTTAATTCAATTTTTTAGCTAATGACTGGTGAATCAAATAGTTACTTTCAAGTGTATTTATTTCCAAATATTACATTGTCTATTCCATAAATATATAGAAATACAGGTATTGAAGGCAAGTGAAAAATGATTGAAGTGTTGTAGGAATAGATTTGTCTATCAAACCAGAAATCAAACGAGAAAAACTATTGAAAAGGGAAGTATGTGTGGAGGAGACAGAAGACAATTAGAAAATGAAAGTGGCAGCTGCCAACCAAAGGACAAGCAGGTTTTCACAGTTATTGTTTTTCAGACCTATCTTCACTGTGAGAATGTGTTTTATTTACAGATTTTCATATATGTAACATTGGTAATGCCTATCATTTCACTCTAACCAATAAAGGCTACTAATTGTTTAAACTACTTACAGTAACTGGTTATTGTTTATTTATTCTGGGGGAGTGCATGCTCCATGGAGCTCAAATGGAGATCAGAAGACACCATGTTGCATTCAGTTCTCTCTTTCCACGATGTGGGACCCAGGGATGGGACTCTGACAACAAGTCCCTGCTCCATCTGAGCCATTTACCTAGACCCACAGACCACATTTGACATGCACTTACTTTTTTCTGTTGCTGAAGTTTGAACTTGAAGTCCCATGCATACTAAACAAGTACTTGAGGAGCCTGCTATGCCTGCAGCCCATCTCCAGCAAATACTTTACTTCATGAAAGTTTAGGGCATTTTCTTTTCTCTCCACAAATGAACAGGAATTGAAAGGAGTAGAAACCAAAAGAAATCGATAGGAGTTTGGAGAAACAGATGACCACCTAGTAAGACAGAATTAGGAACATGGCAGTTTGATAAATTCCATTAATGAGCATAAATAACAAAGATTGGTGACAAATAGAGTTTGCCAAGAAGGGAAATATGCAGGAGCATTTACAAGAGGGACACTAACATGGTGCTATTCCATTTGCATCTATGGGAATGCAAAGGTCCCTCATTTCAACAGTTTCCTTCTACTGTCCTGAGGGCAATTATAGGAGTTTGGTCACATTCCATGGAAATATGAATAGTTGCTTAATGGAACCTGCCTGGGAACCATAAGTTTTTCCATTAAAATTTGTTCTTGATAAAAAAAATCTGTTGTCAAACCAGGAAAACCTTCAAGAGTCTGAATTAATACTAGGACTTAGCAAGACAGAGATTGGCTAGCAATATTTTTTTAATTCAGTGAATATTATCCATATTTACAGATGCTCCTTTTTAAAAGTATTCATTTGTTTGGTGTGTGTGTGTGTGTGTGTGCATGCATACGAGTGCACGTGCAAACCATGACCCCTGTGTGGGTGTCAGGAGACAACTTGCTCAACTCAGCTCTTTGCTTCTACTATGTAAGTCCCAACTATCAAACTTAAGTCCTTAGACTTGGCAGCAAACACTTTTACACACTGAGCCATTATCATCTCAGGATTGGTTATTTCTTTGAATAGCATTATTTAAATTATTTCTAGTCTTGTTGATGCTATAATTATCCCCAGTATATTCAATTGCCTAATATGGTAACTATTTTGTATCTAGTTTTATATTTATTATATTGCATAATTTTGTTTTGAGAAAACATTACCTTAATAACTAACCAGATCCTCAACCAAAAAAGTCAAGTTTCTGGCATTGAGATGTTGATATTAGACTTGGAGACAATGAACAAATCCCAAGAAATGAGTACAACAAAAACTTATTCAACAGGGAGTATTTACAACTGAACATTAGGAATGTGGACATCTAATTTCTTGCATTATAACTCACTACTGAAAGCTTAGCATACCAGTCCAATTTCTTCTGTCTTCAGCTGGGCTATCACTAAAAATCAAAAGATTATTCTACATTATGATCCCCAACTCAGTGCTTGAATTGGTATCCATTCACAGTGAACTTTTTAAGGACAATTCACTCATTCCCAAATGACTCAAGTGACACTAAAATGCCAGAGGCTGGTAGGCACTGGCATTTATGGGCCAGGTTACCTGATGCTTTACAGCCATGGGATAGGCACTGGGAGGTAGATACCAAATTAATAATCAACAACTGCGGCATAATTCCACTAGAGAAGTGACTGATTATCAAAAATGAAGTCTTGATTTTGATCTCCAGCAGCACATAAACCAACAACAGAGGTGCTATCTTATAATGCCAGCCACTGGGTGATGAAGGCAGGAGGACCAGAAGTTCAGAGTTCAAAAGTGATCTGAAATACTTGAGATCCTCTCTCAAAGAACCAAAATGGATGAATTAATAGATGAAAAAATAATCACAGAAGTGCATACAAAATTACATCACTTTTTTTTGGTTTTTCAAGACAGGGTTTCTCTGTGGCTTTGGAGACTGTCCTGGAACTAGCTCTTATACACCAGGCTGGTCTTGAACTCACAGAGATCTGCCTGCCTCTGCCTCCTGAATGCTGGGATTAAAGGCATGAGCCACCACCACTGGGTAACTGGGTGACTAAGTAATTTCCAAGAGAGATCAAACAAGGTTTCTGTAAGAAAGTGTTGTTGCAGTGAGATAGATTCTAAGAGTTAAGTAGAAAAAAATGAAGGAGGAATGTATGTGGCCAAGGACATTCCTGAAAGCAGGATGGTGGTACTACTGTTTCTCCATTATGAGTATAGTATGCAAATAGCAACACAGATGTTTAGGAATTACATGAGAGCACGTAAGACTTCCACAACAAACATCAGTCAACTAAGACTAGATACCGGTCTTTGTTTTTGAAACTCTTAGTTAAACACCATGTAATTCATATTGCTTCTATACAGTTAATACATTTTATTTGAAACTTTGATGCTAATTATGGCTCTTAAACATAATGATCTAAAAAGGACCAAATCTTAAGAAGACAATTGCTTGATTATGCTTGCCAAATTATATCTTTAGGTTGTCAATGTATCTATACAATCAGAAAAATTTTCCAGCAGGCTTTTTTACCTATTGTGAATAATGCTTCAAGGAGCATATTAGTACAGCTCTCCCCTTAGCACACTGACCTTAATTCCTGCGGTTACATGCACAATAAAAATGTAGATCCTGTGGTAGTTCATTTTTTTCTTTACCCAATTTTCTTTAGCACTTCTCATGTGTCCTTTGTGTACATGTGCTATAGAGGTAATGCTATGCTTATTACTGAGACACCCATTTCCAGATAGCTGACTTAAAAATACTTCCTATTCAGGGTTTCCCTTTGATCTTTGTTTATGCCTTTTGCTGCAAGAAGCTTCTTAGTTTGATATAATCCCACTTGCTTATTTTTGCTCATGATTCTGTTCCTTTGGTGACTCAAAAAAATCATTGCCAAGTCCAATAGAGTTGAATGTTTTTCCTGTTTTCTTCTAAGGAGTTTTATCATGTCAAGTCTTATATTTAAGTCTTTAATCCAGTTCAAGATTATGGGATTTAGCTTCCATAATAACTTGAGCCAATTTCTTATAATGACAGAGCCAGGAAGAGGGGAAAAGAGAAACACTGGAGCTAATTTCTCTGGAGAGCCAAGACCCCAACATGGAGAAAGAATCAGTACACTGCTTGCTGTTACTTAAGACTGAAAGTAGTTTGCCCACTCACAAGACATACATCCATGTCTAATATAGATGTCACACAGAGGTATCTTTAGAACAAGAATTCATACATTATAAAGGCTACAGCCTTATCTTCAGCCTTAAATAATTCAGCTTGTGCACTGTCTTCTGTACTAAATGTACCATTTAAAAGAAGAAAAGCTGTTTTTCTACTTAGTAAACTCTATAGCTGTTTTTTGGAATTGACTGTCTTAACATAGTTTTAGATATATTTATATATTTGCAATTATGTGGTTATGAACACACACACACACACACACACACACACACACACACACACACACACACACACGAGATCCCAAATGCTGTTTATTTTAAAGGATCCACAGTGGCTAAGCCTAAGGACAATATGAGGTTGAGTCTGACATTAAATTGATATTAGGAAAATTAAGGCAAGAAAACAAATTTTACCAGGTCACTAGACAGGGAAGGCCAGTTCCACAGGCTTCATCAACCTAATGTGTTAAGGATGAGATCCTTCTCCAAACCACAGACAAATTGCCACACATTTGTCATACCAAACTTCATCTCTTCAGAATGCTTTATTATAAGTACAGTGTACACAGTGCTATAGCTAGAGAGTCACAGGACTCTTCAGTGGTATATACAATCATTTCAAAGCCCTCCTAACACCCATCCCTGTTGGGGAAGTCCTGTGTATATGTCAATAAAGCACTGTTGGCCAATAGGGAAGCAATATAGGTGGGACTAGGAGTTGAGGAGGACTCTGGGTAGGAGAAACACAGAAGTCATGATGTAACCGCCATGGGGTAGGAAGCCCGGAAAATTCTCCAGTAAGATAAATACTTAGATTAACAATTATAGGATAAATACTTAAGTCAGAGCTAACCAGTAAGAAACAAGCAAGGGCAACAGCTTCATAATTAATATAGCCTCCTGTGTGTTTATTTGGGACTGATGCAGCTCTGGAACCAGGCTGGCAGGAAGGCTTCTCTTTACATAATTGTGATCAGTAGTGGGATGATCAATTTCCACTCAGAATGACCAAAGCTTTAAAGGAATTTTAGAAACAAAAGAATGGAGAGAAGCACAGATTTTTGGTGGCAGCATTTTCTCTGGTGGGCTCTGTTTTCCTAGCGACAAGCAGAGACTCACGTGATTCTCTTAAGGGAGTCTTCCTGACTCAGCATAATGATTGAAAGAATGGTGTGTACATACAGCTGGAAGTGGCAGTGACCCCATCCCCAAGCCGGCAGCTTTTGCTGGATGTCAGCATGGACTGAGGCGATAAGCTGGAGTCACACTTACACCCACCATCTTGGAAAAATGGCAGTTTAAACAGCCACAGTTTTAACAGATAAGACGGGTGACCAGAAAAACATAAAGATCTACAGTAATGTCAGACTTGAATGAATAAAAACCTCTGCAGGTTTACAGTGTGTTTAAAAATATACTTAAGATTGAGAGGGAAAAAGAAACAGCATAGTAGTAAATAAATAGAGAAGCCGGCTGTGGTGGTACATGCTGGTAGGATTTGATGCAGAGGCAGAGGCAGGCGGGTTTCTGAAGAGAAACCCTGTCTCAGAGAAATCAATAAAGAAATAAAAGTAAAAGCAATATAGTAATAATATAGATAAATAGATAAGCCACGTAAAGATGGAAAATACACAGAGAGTCTGGCTACTGTATGCTATTGTGTTTTTCAGTTTTTTTTATTGCTCAGGAAGGAACAACTACTAAAGTATACTTAATTATAAATGCTACTGAATTAATTCATCTTATATCTTTTGAAAATGCCTTGACTTCAAAATTTAAGTATAAGAATATGTTACTTTGGGAAAGAGTATTTGTTTATGTTTCTACAGAAAATGAAAAGTTGAGGATTCCTTCTAGGCTTCTGTGGTTGGACAAACCAAGACCCCTGGAAGCAGTGGGCCAGGTGTTCCAGCAATTGAGACAGCTAAGATGATACGGCCTTACAGACCCAGAAAATAAGGACTGATACAGGTTTCTGAATTTTGTCATGATCCCCATGGTATGAACAGCACCCCCTTCTAGCATGAAGCAGTTTGGAATGAGCGACGTCCTAATTCCCATCTTGTTTATAAATCTTTGTTTTCATTTAAATGGGATTGTTTATAATTGGTTAATGATCACAACCAATCTCTTTTTAATGGTAAAAAGGGGAATTATGGTATGGGTATGATTTTTCATTTATTAATACAAATTCAAGGTCAATTTTGTGATATGTATATTTTTCCTCTTGATTAAGTAGTGTGCTTATACTGATCTTTTAAAACATAATGCATAATTAAATACAGACTATAGATAGTTACTCATAATAGTCAGAATTTATAGTTAGGTTAGTTATATTTTCTAGATATACAGAGATAGACAGTCTTCAAACCTTTCAAAGACCTTCAGAAAATGGCATTTAAAATGATTTAGAGTTTGTCTTGACAATGAGAAATGTCTGCTCCTGGCAGCACCAATTACATCTGAGAGGAACATGGGCATCGAAGAAACTCGTTTTGGAGTTTGCTTTCAACAAAGATTAGCCATTTGGGTAAGAAACTGCTCTTGTCTAGACTGCTTGACTGTTGCTGTATAAACTGGACATGCAGGACCCACAGGAAAGTGACTGCTGAACTCAAACAGTCCTTCAGTGTTTCTGCATCATGAAAGAGTCTACGAGACTTTCTGCAGGACACAGAAAAATGAGTGACAGACTGCCAATGCAGATGGACAGTTTGAAATTTCCTGCTTTGCTGAGAAGTGTTCCAGACACACTGTGGCTTATGGGCTGAAGATGGATGCCCCAACGTTACAGAGGAACTCCAGGTGACTGTCCAGGAAGCGATATGTCTCTGTCAGTTCTAGTGTTTACATATTTTCCTTCTGTGGTCTTTGATGGAGTTGAAGACAGATAGTTATAATTATAGTTTTCCTTAGTTATGATAAAAGATAAGCTACATACAGAACTTTGGATTCACAAAGATGGGATAAATGATATTTTCTTTAAATCTTGCTAAATGTTGATAGACAAAATATTGTAACTGTGTCCTTACTTGATAACTGTTCTGTTATGTATAATTTGACTACGTTAAAGTTAAGACTTTTCTTTTTGTTTAAACAGAAAAGTGGAGATGTTGGGGAAGTCCTGTCTATATGTCAATAAAGCACTGTTGGCCAATAGGGAAGCAACTTAGGTGGGACTAGGAGTTGAGGAGGACTCTGGGTAGGAGAAACACAGAAGTCAAGATGTAACCGTCATGGGGTAGGAAGCCCGGAAAATTCTCTGGAAAGAGAAATACTTAGATTAACAATTATGGGATAAATACTTAAATCAGAGTTAGCCAGTAAGAAACAAGCAAGGCCAACAGTGCTTTATTGACAGGAATTCGCTAACACATCCCATTTCTTCATCTCCTTTACCTCCTTCTTCCTATCCCTATACTCCTCACCATCCTCATTGTCTTCCTTTTCTGGACTGAAGAACATATCAAGAGTCTTTCTTAAAAAAACGCTTTTTATTATATATTTAAATTAGAAACAAGCTTGATTCCCATGTCAGTCCCAGCTCCCTCTCTCCCCCCTCCATGTCCACCCTCCCAGCCCCCCCACCCCTCACCCAATCCCCACTTCATTCTCCATGGAAAGTAAGGCTCTCCATGAGGGATCTCTAGAGTCTGTCATTTCGTTCCAGGGAGGGCCCAGTCCCTCCCCCAAGTGTCCAGATTGAGAGAGCATCCCTCATTGTGGGATGGGTACCCAAATTCCATTTGTGTGCCATGGATAAATACTGATCTACTACTCAAAATCCCATAGATTGCCTAGGTCTCCTCACTGACACCCACATTCAGGGGGTCTGGATCATTCCCATGCTAGCCTCTCAACCATCAGTCTGGGGTCCAAGATATCCCCCTTGTTCAGGTCAGCTGTTTCTCTGGCAAACCCAGAGTATTAAACTTGCTCTACCACTGACCTAAAACTCAAATTCTAGTAGACAACTGCATATGTGATGTAATCTTAGAATCCAGTAAAAATCTAACTGTATTTGCTTAATACCAGGAATCTAATGCCCTTATGTGTTGAATGAGCTTTTGTCAACATGACACTAGCTAGCATTGTCTGGGGAAGAAGAATTTCAATTTCAATTGAGAAACTGCCTTCTGCTGATTGCCTAGTCATGTCTGTATTTTGATAGCTGACTGATGTGAGAGAACCTAGCTTAATGGGATTAGTGCCATCCTTGGGCAGGTGGTTCTGGTACATACAAGAAATCAGTTGGGGGGCCTGGGCAGTCTATGGGGCCTCTGGCAGTAGAACCATTATTTATTCCTAGTGCACAAATGGGTTTTAGGAGTCCATTCCCTATGGAGGAATGTATCTCTCAGCCTGGATACATGGTGGAGGCCCTAGGTCGTGCCCCAAATTATGTGACATGCTTTGACGATCCCCCATGGGAGCTCTCGCTCTCCCTGATGAGTGGATGCTGTGTGGGTTCGGGTTGGTGGGGGCAAGAGGGAGGGAGAAGGAAAATAAGATTGTCTTTAATTGGAATAAAAATTAATTTCTAAAAAGAAATCAATCTTCAAAAGCCAGGAATAAACATTCCACTGTGACTTTTCTTTGTTTTCCTGTCTCCAAGTTTACAATGCTTTGAGCTTCTGTGGTAAACTGTGATGTGGAAATGTATGCTAAACAAATTCTTCCCTCCACTACTTGTTCTTGGTCATTGTTTTAAACCATATCAACAGCAAGTAAGTTAAGACACCTTTATAATCAGATGTATCAGGGACCATTGAACAGTATTAATTTTTTAAAACAAGTGCTACTTGAATGGAGTTAGAAGCAGAGAAGGAATCGCTTTGGTTTTTTTTGTTTGTTTGTTTGTTGGTTTTAACATACTTTTTTTGCAAAAAAAATTTTTATTTACAGAAGGAAAATTTTACAAATGTGTTAATAATTGTTCTTTTTTTAAAAAAGAAAATCTCTCATCCCCAAACCATGGTTATAAAGCAAGCCTACAACTTCAGGAAAACTGCTGTCCACTGAATTCCAGAAAACAATCAACCCTTGTCAAATAGCGTGGAGCCAGGAGGTATCAAAAGCAGGCAATATGACTTACCTTCTGCCCTGTATTTTATAAATGAATAATTAGTTAATTAAATTAAATTAAAGCAGAGAAATTTCTAGACCTGATGAAGCCAGATTCTCCCTTTCTTACTCTCTACTAATAAATCTGACTCTAGGACTCTCCAGGTACCATTTTTTGAGACCCTAAGATACTGAGTTGTGGCATTATTCTGGAATTGAGCTGAATCTCTTCCTCCCTCCACTGACTTATTTTTCACATTTCTTTCCTTAATCACTTATGTTAAATCTGAGTCTGAAAACAAACTCATGGGAGAATTAATTGTGGAGAAAATGCTTCTTCTGCTAATGGAGAAATTACTAAAAATAATCCTGTGTTGGAATTAGTATAAAATACGTTACAATATCAGCAAATAAAAGAGGGCTATAGAGGAGTGTTGATTGTGGAGAAAAGACAAGTTTAGCCAGAATCAATGAGAGAATCCTCTAGAACTGACTGAGGGGATCACAGCACAGACAAAAAGAATTAGCATTAGCATTAGAGCATCCTGTTGAGTGAAGCCTCTTCCTTGCCAACCTCTTTGGTTTTTCCCCACCAGTTGCTTGGGCTCTGCCATGTTGTAGTCCCCAAATAACACACAAGACACTGTATTAATTATGAAGCTGTTGGCCTTGCTTGTTTCTTATTGGCTAGCACTGAGTTAAGTATTTACTCCATAATTGTTAATCTAAGTATTGCTCTTACCGGAGAAAAGGGTCTGGACTTCTTACCCATATGGCAGCTACATGATGACTCCCTGTGTTTCTCCTCCCCAGAATCCTCCTGGGCTCCTAGTCCCACCTATTTTGCTTCCTTATTTGCCAACAGTGCTTTATTCAACAATCAATAAGATACAGATTTAAGAATGACACCTTGCATCAGCATCCTCTGTTTATGTCAATGTATATACAAAATTTAGAACCAAAAGGTAAAGAATGTTTGTACCTGTGTTTAGGTGCCCCTTGTTCACATTTGTGGCACAGAATCTAGTTTATTTATTTAAAGAAAACTGAATTCATCAATTGTCACAAAAGAGAAAGAATTGATATCTGTGATGAACAAAAGAGTAAAGGGGGAAGGAAAGGAAATAAGAATTCTGAGTAAAATCCAATCATGTACTTAGAGGAGCAGGTGCAGGCCACGCAGAACACCTAACAACATTGCGTACAAAGATTTGCCCTTTTATATTGGTTTTGTTTTTAAAAAAGACTGACTTTGTAGTAAAATTTTATAAACTCAAAACAAAAAGAATAAAATAAAAGTAGGAGGGGAAATGCCTGTATGATATAGATTACTATTGCAAATTGTGAGATAATGAAAGAGAAGTGTGAAGGTCTAAGGCATTTGGAAGTTGCAACTGGACATGTAGACATGCAGAAAAATCGGTGTAGATTTGTGACTTAGAGGACTTTGTTAAGGGATTTCTTTGAGAAAATTCCTTTCCACAAGGTTAAGTATATAATATGTGTGCAGTTGTGAAAATCATTCTCTACCAGCCATTGCATGTGAAAGACACAGAATGCACAATTCTTGCGTGGGTCTAGACCCCAAGACTTTGGGAACTTCCAAGAGTCACCAGGATGGATATGGATAAGTGCCTTTCACAATCACTTTAATGGAAAAACAAGTGTCTCCGAGAAGCTGTCTGTGCCTGTGCCCTTAAAGACACCATTCATCTGTGTATGGTTTCAAGAATTGTCTATGTATGAGAACTGTGGGATCCTAGGTCACACTTCAGTCTGCCTCCTTGTGTTGTGACTGATCCAGATTATAAAGAGCCAGACCTGTCATGTAACAGCCAGTTTAAGTTAGGGTACCCAAGTTGTGGCAAATGAGACTGCTGGGTGAGCAGAGCCATACTATTTATTTGTCCCACTTCTAAGCCGTGCATCCTTCATCTCCCATCCAATGACCAAATGGCCCCTTCTGAAAATGAAGATTCTTTTCAGCATCTGGTTCCCCATAGAGCCCAAACTACATCATTCATCAGTAATGATGTTAGCCAGTAATCATTGTGTCAGACTTACTTGGTGTCAGATTGGGAGGGAAAACATAAAGCACAGAAATTTGGTTTTTTGTATTCTTTGAGTTTCAAGATCTCCAGAAACAATTTCTATTTATGTCACAGACATTCCAGCATTTCTGATTCTCTCTTAAATCTTAATTTTTAGTTTGAAAATATCTTATGTATCTTTAAACAACAAAAAAATATACCTTTTTCATTTCTATGATTATCTGCTTAGAATTCTCTATACTAACCTGGATCCCAAGGTTCCCTTAGTCTCCATTTTCATCTCCTTTGTTCTTCTCATTTGGCTATATAAAGTTTAAAATCTTAAGATGGACAATAATTTGGATATTTGTATCCTACAGTTTATCAAAGTTTATCCAAAAAATTCAAACTTTAGCTTCCATGTCAGTCTCTCATTTAACTATTGTTTCAAAAACTGTTGAATGGTTTCTGCAAAAATTGTATACAATTCAAACTTTATTTTAGACATGGCTGCATTTCAGTCCAGGAAGTTCTTTTTATGTTTACTTGTAAACTTGTTTAATATTTTTCTTTGTTCATTTATAACAGGCATATTCACATTAACTTTTTAAACCTAATCATGTAATGATAATAAAATTATTAAAACAGACATCAAACTGTGATGTTTTGTATGAAGTGCTTGATTATGTTTTAATCTTTTAAATTACCACTTAAAGGAGAGATTATTATTGCAACTTTTTTATGAGTGAAGAAGTTAAAACCAGGTAGACTAACTGGGAGAGGGTCAAGGGAAAGAAATCTGATTACTAGGTCCAGTGTGATGCTTTTATTTTTGTTTATTATAGATAATTTTCCTAGGGAGAATATTTTCTGGAAGTGATCATCATGATTAATATGAGTCACATTTTGCAATAAGTCAGTACCATTTAATATTGAGAAATACTATTTGGAATGTGCTATATTTTTTGTGGTATATATATATTCTTATTTAACTTTTTACACATTTTACTCTCAGTTCCCTCTCCCTCCCCATCTTCCCCATCCCCCAATCCTCAATCCTCCCAACCTCCACCCTACTCCATCCCCCCTCAGCTCCCCAGGGAGGGTAAGGTCCTCCATGAGGGATTCTCAGAGTCTGTCATATCATACCAGGCAGGGCCTAGATCCTCCTCAATGTGTCCAGGCTGAAAGAGCATTCCTCCATGTGGAATGGGCTCCCAAAATCTACTTGCATGCTTAGAATATATACTGTTCTACTCTCCAAGGTCCCACAGATTATCAAGACCTCTTCTCTGACACTCAGGTTCAGGGGGGTGGGGTGTCTGGATCAGTTCCATGCTGGCCTGTCAGTCATCAGTCTGGGGTCCATACATTCCTCCTTGTTTAGGTCAGCTGCCTCTGTGGGATTTGCCAGCCTGATCTTGCTTCCTTTTCTCATCACTCCTCTTTGCAACTGGGTTCCAGGAGTTCAGTTCGGTTTTTAGCTGTGGGTGTCTGCCTCTGCTTCTGTCAGCCACTGGATGAGGGTTCTAGGATGAAATATAAGGTAGTCACCAATCTCATTATCATGAGAGGGATTTAAGGTAGCCTTAATGTCAGTTGGTGTTATTCTTGTAGATCTGTGAAGATCTCACTAGTGCTAGATCTCTCCTCCAACTTATAATGGCTTCCTCTATTATGGTATCTCTTACCTTTTTTCCTCTGTTCTTACCCTGGCTCAACCACCCTGCTCTCCCATGTCCTCCTCTCTAGTCCTCTTTTCCCCCTCTTTCTCACCTCTCTTTCTGCTCTTCCCTCTCCCACTCCCAGTAGAATTAGGAGTGCAGTTTACCCACTCCAGACCCGGGGAGGTAGTGACGAAAAATAACAATATAGGACTCTTTCCCGACCCTGTAATTGGAATGTGATATATTTTTAACAGTAGGATGTATAAGAAGCAACAGCATCCCTGGAACATTTATCAGCAGGATCTGAATTAGTGTCTAAATTAAAATTCATTTGAAAAGCATTCATGACATGTATTCAAACAAAAACTGCATCTTAAATGCCCTTCTGTTTAACCTTCACAACAATCATCTCAGGTGACTTATAGGGCTTGAGCTTCTTACATGCTGTGTGTGTGTGCCCTACCTCCATCCAGGCTGTTCAGGCTATGAACCTTGGCACTGTTTCCTAATGGGAGGAGCTTGGTCTCTGGGGAAGAGACAGAACAGTTCCTCAGCCTCTCTGTTCCTGCTTGTCCTTCTACTGGAAAACAATGAGGAGTATCTCAGGTCATGGCTTTGGAATGAATGTCACACTGTCTTGAAAAAGAGCAGCTTTGAAGGTTAGTGGGCTTCAGGGTAAATGTACTGTCATCCACAAGGAACTAAATCACTCATAGTTATGTTTAGACAAAGAAAGTGAAATCTCACTTGTTACGTTCATCTTTTTGGTATCTTTCATAGATACCACATATTACCTACATTTTCTAAGAAGTTTTTATTTTTTATTTATTTTTTAATGACCATAGCCAAGAATAAGAGCTTTGAATGCTTTGAGAAACCAAATAATGATGAATGAGGTGGTGGGAATACACATACGCCAAGCTAAGGTTATGAGGACACAAACGAATTGTACTATCAAGCAAACATGTGAAGCTATAAAAACCCAGAAGAATGCATCAGTCTGCAGAGGTTAGAACTAGTCAATAATTATCTCCCTACAAGGAAGACAGACTAGGGGGAAATATAGAGGGAACTTTTATAATGGATTCTCAGGAAAGCTCACTCTATTAAAATGGCATTTTTAGAACAATCTATTTACCACAGGAAGCTGTGAAAATGCCATTATCAGGACAAGGAAGGATTGGACTCTCAGGACCAGAAAAAGCAAGTGCTAGAAGGCACATTAGTGGGAACTGAAGACAGCAGTCTCCCTGTTATTTACTCTTTCTATACTGTGTACCCAGAGTCTTCTTTGTCCTTGACTAAAAGAGAAAATAGTGGGAGATACAGGGTTGTACTCAGGTGACTGAGCTGATTTCTTGGGCCCACCAAAGCAGACTTGCTTAGCTGGCTCGAGTGTCACAGATAATCACAGGCTTGGCATGTGTTCTTAGGGACAAAAGGCTTTCCAAACAAAAACTCCCAACTATCTTCCAAGCTTAAACAGATTTATTTTGCTGTGTACAGACAGGTTTCTCTTCATGAAAACTATAATTATTGACAACAGACACTTTGTAACTTGCTTGCTAACCTAACACAGGCTAATTCTCCCCAATGCAATTATTGTTATTCTTATCATTATACTATAGATGGTACTCAGTGGAATCAACTGTTTTCAGATGGACACTATTCAGTTCATGATTTTTTTTGGTTTTTCGAGACAGGGTTTCTCTGTGTAGCTTTGGAACCTATCTTGGCACTTGCTCTGTAGCCCAGGTTGGCCTCGAACTCACAGAGATCCTCCTGTCACTGCCTCCAAATTGCTGAGATTAAAGGTGTGTGCCAAATAAGCCCAGCTCAGTTCATGATTTTTTTTTGTCTTTTATTTTTCAGAATTTTATTACTTCCGAAATTTAATAGAAAGCGTAGAATAGGTAAAACAATTCTGATTCTTAAGTTCACTGAGCTCAAAACGTATTACAAAACTATAATACTACAAATATCATGGTGTTACCATAATGAAAGGGGAATATTAGTCTCACAAGCACATTCTCAAACATATTATTGACTACAGTTGAAACTGATGACAAGCTAACCCACTGGATAAAGGAAAATCTTTCCTATAATGTGTAACGAGAAGACAATTTCACAGAAAAACCTCAGATTCCCTGGCTCTTGTAATCTTTCTGTCCCCGTCTTCAGGATTTTTGCTTAAGCAGTTTTTCCTTTCTCATCTGGGTGAGCATGTTCCCTTCTATCTGAGAGACAATGGATTCTTCCATTAACTTAAATAAAATATGGGTAGTATTAAGCAATTTCTGAAACAGAATAATCCTCTTATTACCAAAATGATGTTTCATTAAATTTGCCTTGTCGCATACAGAATGTTTTCTCAGTAGGATAGTCAGTATCATTTCCCCAAAAGGTATCTTTAATCTCTTTAATTCTTATCTGAACTCTTTGTTTCCAGATCTTTCATTTAGTGGGTTATTTCTTAACAATCTACAAATGTTGTTTGGACCGTAGTCTAAGTTCAAAACATTGACCTTTGTTTGTCTTCTACCATGAAAATAAAGTTGTCTGTCACATACACATAATCCCCTTATTGATGTAACCTTCACTCTGTAGCCATGGCATCCCAGCAGTTCCTCCTTTCCAGGGCTAAATTTTTCCACCTGCTCTAGGTTCTCCTTATTTGACTTTCTGCCTCTCTGCCATGTTCCTCTACTGAATCACAGAGGCAGTCTCATCAAGACAGTATTTAATAGCCATCTGTAGACACATTAAATCCCATTAAATCCCATCTATGTAAGCAGCTCTGATGCAGACTGCACTTAATGTTTAGACTCTAGAAGCATCATCATAGTCAAAGTCAACCTTCTGGGAGATGGAAAGATGACTTAGTGGTTAAAAATACGCAATGTTCTTGAAGACAACCAAAGTTCAATTTCAGCCTCCATATTGGGCAGATCACAAGTACCCCGAATTCCATCTTTGGTGAATTTGTTGCCTTCTTATAGATTCCACAGGCACCTATATTCATGTGTACATAACCACACACAAGCACAAACATACAAAAATGCAGTCATACAGATACACACACCCCAAAATTAATTTAGCAATTCTTTTTTTTTTTGACAGCTTGTAGGAACTTTATTTTCCTACTACCTTTTTCCCCTTTGCTCTGATGTCGGCAGAGCAGCTCAGGACTACTCGGTGGCCTGCACTGTGGGAGACTGGCAACCAGTCAGTAGGGAACTGCTGAATGGGTATGGAGTGCACCCGCACACCCTCAGACCTGTGCCACCTCTGGATGAGCAGCAAGTGAACTCAGGAGATGGTGGGGGGGTGGGAGAAAGGGAGGGAGAGGGAACCAGGATTAATATGTAAAATAAGACTGTTTTTAATTTAAATAAAAATTAATTTAATAAAAGAAACCCGTAGCTCCCTGAAGACTGTTTGGATATGGTTAGTGAAGGTCCCAGGAGTAAAAGAGCCAGCAACAGGAATGACTCCAGTGGTGGCAGCAAACTAAAACAAGGCTCACTGCCCAGTATTCCTGGAGGAAATGACACTGACATCAATCAGCCTGGTTCTCAATGGCAGCAAAAGCCCCAGCTGCAAGACACAGCGTCTGCAAAGTATTCTTCAGAGTCACGATGTAGATACCATCACTTTTTTTCTGAAAGTCAAGGTTGGTGCCACCTAAGTGGGTTCCTGCAACAAGATATTTGAGGACATCCTCTTCTTTCATTTGCAGGGCTCCCGACATTGTGTAAGTTTCCATTTAAATTACAAGTAGAATCTGGAAAAATTCCTTGTATACCCGTCCCAGGGCAGCGCATAAAAACTATTTTTTAATGCTTAAAAACAAAGTCAACCTTCTTTTTTGTACTTAACGGATATTTCTAACTTTGATATCAAGTACGGCCTGGTCCACTACAAGAACTCACAATTATTAATTAGTTAGAACAAAACATCAAAATTATCATTTATGTAATTTATAATCTCTAACAAGACCTTACTCTATCCCTAAAATCTTATTCACAGTATATCTACTTTTAGAGTATTTTGAAAAGTGTTGTGCACTGTAAATCAAATTGTTTTTCATTTCCAGAACACTCTGGGTTCAAAAATCTCCTTTCTAAGGGTCATATATTTATTGATTTATTCAAGATTTGCAGAAGGTAAATTAGCATTTACTGATTTCTTAGTAAACTACAAGTGCATGTGAATGCTAAGATAATCCTGTGAAGTGAAAATTAATCACATTTATGCTAGAGAAAATAATATTTTGCCAAAATTTGTACAAATAAGGAGCAGAGGTGGGATTCTATATCTGTTTTTCCAAAATATTTATTAGGTAACTGTTCAGCTTACTGAAAGATAATACTGTGGGCATAAATGTAAACCAGGAGTAAACTCTTCCTCATGGAAATCACATTCTGCTTCAACAACAGTTGAGCAGTTTCCTACTCTTGATGACCCAGGTTTCTAAGGGCTGCTCACGCAGTGTCACAGTCTGGGGTTTAACTTAGAATCCTCATTGCTCTGCTCTCTTTCCTGGTTTCCAGTCTTACAATTCCCTCCTGATTGTGTTTCCTTCAGAATGCATTAAAAAACTTAACTTACTTAGTGAAAGTGCCTTTTGTGGGTCACAATCACCATCAGGAATTGATTTTTTTGAAAAAAGAAAGAAAAGAAGACACAACATTCTGTTTTCTGCAAGAGAAGTTTGGTGTAACCCCCAAAAAGCAGGAAGAAGAATAAACATTGAATTGAGCTCTTGCCATTGTTCTTTCTAGCAAACTGCTTTGTACCTCTTGCCATGGAATAATAAATCATATCTCAGTGATAGAGCCGACATGGTTTTAGGACTTTAGAAATAAAAAATTCCAACATCATGTTTTAAATAGTCCACACAAGGCACTCCCATAAGCAAATATTTGTGGTTGACTGCTTCTAAAGTTGTGTACAAAAATCAAGGCACAGGCTCAGGACCCCAGTAATTTGAATCCATTAGTATAACACAAGGAAAATGCAGTTAGAAAAAAAAAGTCTTAGTGGCCTTGCTGATATGGCCAAGTGATTTCAGCCTTGACACCACTGTCTTCTTTAAAGGCCATAGCAGTAGCCAGAATTGTTGCTTATCTAAGAAAATAGTTACTCAAAGTTTTAGAAATAATTGAGTCTTTTAAGGTTTGGGGTCTCTTTACTATTTTTTTATTTTGAATTAGTTTTTTTTTAGAATTGTAATATAATTACACACTTCCCCTTTTGTTTCTTCTCTCTAAACCCTCCTATGTAACAATACTTACTCTATTTCAAATCTGTGGCCTTTTTCATTAATTGTGGTTAAATGCATATATGTATGTGGTCTCATTAATATAAATTTGTACTTATTATTAAGTTCTATTAAAAGTAGATATTAAATTCAAATAAGAACTTAATAGTAAAAGTCTATTCCACTTCTAGCTCACTCTGTTAAAGACTTAAGGAAGGACAGAAAAGTTGAATGACTTCCCCACCATGCGACAGTCACAGCTGAAAATGTTACATGAAGTTTTCTGCTACTTAATTCTGAATGCTGCCAGATCTCAGAGTCAGATTTTGGTTGCCTTTGAATTTTTCTATTTGGTTAATTTTAAAGTATACTTAAGTCAAAAATACACATGATAAAAGTATACCTACATTTATTTGTTTCATTTACCATTATTTACAATAACACAGTATTTGTTGATGAATTAATTGAAAATAATATACAATGAAATTTTATTCAATCACATAAAAGAAAATCATACCATTTACACCAATATGAATTATTTTTGACAAAATTATGCTGATTGAAATATCCCAGACACAAAGATACAAATTTTCATGATTCTATTTAAATGTGTATCTGAAAATATTAAACTATAGAAGCAAAGAATTAAATAATAGCCAGTAAACATTATGAAGAGGAGGAAACATAGAGATATGCTGGCCAAAGGGAACACAAATTCAGTCATAAGATAAACTGAGGAATCTAATATCTAGATATATAGCATAATAAATATAGTATTATTTATGTGTGTGTTGAAATTGCTTAGAAGAGAATTAGATTTTTGTCTTCACACTGCACACACACACACACTCACACGATACCTAAGGGAGGGCAGGTGATGGCTATTTGGACTAAGTTGAATGGTGATTGCTTATATAATCATATCAACATTTCAAAAGATTTAGTTATTTATTATTTATACAATATTCTGCCTCAATTTATTTCTGCATTCCTGAAGAGGACACCAGATCTCATTATAGATGGTTGTGAGCCACCATGATGTTGCTAGGAATTGAACTCAGGACCTCTGGAAGAGCAGTCAGTGCTCTTAATCTCTGAGCCATATTTCCAGAACTCATGTCAACATTTAAAAGTAAAAATCTTTTTTGGGTACAGTGAGACAGAATGTTTGGGAACTTGAAGAACCATGGTGAAGAGTACACTTTTTGTTCAGCCTCCTTTTCTGTATAAGAAAATGAAAAAAATATAGCAAACCTGAAGAAGTGGTAGATGTTCCAGATAGCAAAATGGGTGGAGATTCATTACAGAAGACCTCAAATCCCATGCTAGATGATTCAGAAATCATTGGTGTATTTCAATGACCAACTGGACAATTGTAAGCAGATGTGTGAAAAATTTAGAATTGTATTCTAAATAAATCACTCCAATTTTTTTTTCTTTTTTTATTTATTTATTTTTTCAAGTTTTTTTTATTAATATTTTTTTATTTTCCATTTTAAATTTAGATAATAAACAAGGTTGCTTCACAAGTCAGTACGAGGTCCCTCTCCCTTTCCCTCCCCTCCTCCCGTGCCACCCCCCCCATCCCCCCCGTTATCCCCTCTTTCCCCCAGGGAGGGTGAGGCCCTCCATGGGGGTGTCCATAGTCTGTCATTTCATATAGGGCAGGGCCTAGACCCTTCCCCAAGAGTTCAGGGTGAGAGTGCACCTCACATTGTTCTATGGGAGTCCAGAGACCGTGTGTATACTTGGGATGGGTACTAAATCACTCCAATTTCAGAGACAAAGAATGTGGGGATGTGTTGGAGAGGCACACACTAGATAACAATTGATGCAGCAAATACAAGACGTAATACCAGTCAGCTAGATGTTTGGTGATATCCCCCAGAAGTTCTCAGAAAAAAAACAGCTTGTGTGAGAAAGACAAATAATAAAAAAATTGGGTAACATCAAATTAGGGATGCCCAAATACTATATTTTAAAAAATCTTAAATCTATAACTTAAAGTTACCTGTATTCACACAAGCACTTAGAGAGAGTAAGTTCTGACTCCACAGAGGAAAAGGATAAAGGCTGAAGTGAAATATAGGCGAAATTATATTAAAAAGGAATGCAGAATGAAGACCTGATAACAAATAAGTGTCAAATGCCTGTATTTGAAGCAGGCCTTAGCTACAGACTGAAATGGTGAGATAGATAGATAGATAGATAGATAGATAGATAGATAGATAGATAGATAGACAGACAGACAGATAGATAGATATCAGTATAAAGCAAAAAGATACCACTGTAACAACAGTGATGGTTGGAGAGCAAGGTTGAACTTATAAGTATCATGTTGAGAAATTTGAGATTTACTTTATAATCATTGGGAAATAAATGAATACCTCAAATGGGCATGGTAGTTGCTATAAATTATAAATGAGTCAATCTATTATAAAGCATTGGTAAAGATTACAGTAAAAGACAATATTTGAAATCAGTAAATGAAAAGGCTAAGGGAAAATGACCACTTGAAAGTCTGTTTCTGGAAATGACATATTAGGCTAATGGCTCTGAATTGGGGAAATTTTTGCCTCCTGAGGGACTTTGGCAATCACTAGACACATTTTTGCCACTAGTGCTACTGAAATAGTGGGGAGCAAATATGAATATTGTTTGTGCAGCACAAATGACTGCCCCAACATAAATTGATCATGCAGCTCGCAGCGTCAACATGAGTATAAAATCTTGCTCAAGTAATTCATCCCTGTTAAAAGATGAGCATATACTTTTCCATATAAAAAACCTTGCCTGGGAAGAATTAACAGTGGAAGACTGATTAGCAGGAAGAATTCCAGGGGAGGGATTTAGCAGAGAGCATTGAAATAAATAGACTGAAAACACATATACCAGCAGCACTGAACACTTGAAAGACTGTATTTCTTTGTGTTTCTTGTCTCAGTAAACAGTGACTTGTATTTTTTTAGCATAGGGGTTTTGAAAACACAGTCTGGTCTAAAAAGTAAGTTCCAGGACAGCCAGAACTTTATCTCAAAAAACAAAACAAAATCAATTTAAAAAAAAAGCACATTCCAACATTATTAGATATTTGTATTCCTATTTCTATTGCTTCACTTAAAAACATAAAAACAGCTTTCAATATTTAATCATGCAATTGTTTATACTATACAAATAAAAGTGATGTTTTGTATGGGATTTTCCATTTGTACATATTCTGGATTATAAACCTTAAAGTTTTCATTTCATCCATTCAAGTTTGTATTTAGTAGCTTACTTTTGGATAATTTTGCATCCTAAAATTACCCATTCTTGCTGATTCTTGATGAGTCAATTTCAGAAATATTTAATTGTGAAAAAAAAGGCATACCATCAGCTTCAGCTGGTCAACTACAACGACACATCAGATGAATTGGATTCTCATTGGTTGGAGCTGGTATTAGAAGGTTGTTTGCTATGGATTGGGGAAGCAAAGATATTATCTGTTTATTCTATCCTTAGTGTGGATTCAGTGAGAACCCAGCAGAGCCCCACTGGGTTCAGTGGACACAGCCAACATCTATGTTGCAGGTTATGGAACTACACATGTTCAGTAAGAATTGTTACTCTAAGGAAATGTCAACTGTATGCATTCTGAATAAAACATTGTAATATAAAGTCTAAACATTAAGCTTGTGGTGAAGGAGAAGACCAGCCATTTAACTGGGGTGAATTGGAGTAAGCAAAATGTAATAGTTGCTGTGAACATGTGTGGCTCTCTGTCTAATCAAGTTTCTTGTGCTTTTTCTTTTTTCTTGTGCATTTTCTTTGACTCCTTTTCTGCTCTTTTGTGTTGTCCTATTCTGGTTTGCTTCTTTTGTTTTATCTTATTTTATTATTATTCTTTAGATGTCTGCTTGTAGTCTAAGGAAAGACAAAAGGTGTGTGCATTTGGATGGCAGGGTAGGAAGTGAGGATCCCAGAGGAGTTGGGGAAGGGAAACTGTAATAAATATATTGCATTAAAATCTATTTTCAATTAAATGAAGTTGGAAATGTAATACTTGAAAACTCTAGGCAAATGCAAGTTTCATACTAAATTAGATGGAATAAAATGATGAGTGAACAGGTACATAAAATCCCTAATCATGAGTGTCAACGGGGGCAGATGCTTTTAGAAGGTAAAAGTATTAATAAAAAGTGTTTGCTCAAATTTATACTGCCAGTGGACCTTTGATAGGTCTTCTAAGCACTCCACTCTTGGTTGTTTCGAGCATCAAATGAGCTTTTGGAGGTTAGCAAAGTAAAACATCCTGCCACACAGAGGGAACTTAATTACAGTTTCTTAAAAAAAGGGGGGTTCTCCCTTCTTAACCAGTATCACTCTGCCTCTGTGTCAGGCTAGCACCCTCTCAATTGTAGAGGCATGAACTAAATGATAATGGTGACCTTGTGGATGTTCGATTTTTAAAAATTATGACATAATAGCAAAAGCATTCATGCCATATGAAAAAATCAATTCCAGGTAGATTAAAAACCTAAATGTGAAAAGCAAAACCATAAAGCTTTTAGAAGATAATGGGTAAGTATATATCTGTGTCCTTAGTCATGACGGATTTCTTAAACACAACCCAAAAAGCAGTAACTAGAAAGAAAAAGATTAATAAATTCAGCGGTGTTAAAATTATGGCTGTAATTTTGCCAAAAAACACCATTTCATAAAGTCACAAGTCATAGACTAGAAGAAGATATTTGTGATACGTATGGTTAGGGAATAACTATTATCCATACCTTAGATGAAGAGGCCACCTCAAAATCACAGACAACCCAATAGAAACAGATGAGTGACTTAAAACAAGCATTCCACACATGAGAAAATCAAACTATCAATGAATGTAGAGGAAACCTAAGCTTGAGTCCTCAGCAAAATGCTGATCAATAAAGTTAACTGATGAAAAAATAGAGCTACAAGAATCTCCTATTTAGCAGGAGACACTATAATTGGAACAGTACATTCAGCAAGCTCTACATCATATTCTGGGAATAGTTACAATGTGTTCCTTCTATTTTGTTCAGAATGTTTCATTCCAATGCATATTCCACAGAAATCCTTATTTGTAAGGGCTGAGGACAATGTTAAGTAACAGAGTTGCTACCTAATATGATGAGATCCTAAATTGGAACCACAGTACCTTGTTTCCCCCCAGTAGAAACACACTTGTTGTTGATACCAGAATGTTTACAAGGCATCCATTCATAATTATCAAATGCTTGAAAAGACTCAAATGTCCAATAACATCAGTATTCAAAAGTCATCACAAATAGGTCAATCTAATATGGATACAAAAGCATTAATGCATCTACAATACATTATAATGACATAAAAGCAGCAGAACAAAGTATATAGATACTAAATCTATAAGTGGTTCTAAAAGGGCAGAAATGAAGCATTGTTTAAAAATATGGAGATAGATTGCAAGACTTTGAATGAACTGAAGGTAAGAATAATGGAATTATGAGAGACACCTCTTATCTTGTGTGGTGGGTCTAGGATTTGGAAGATTGACCTGAGCTAACAAAAGAATGTTATACATATACAGAGGATTGTGCAGCATGAATGGGTTTGGGGTTCAGGACAGTGCTCAAGGAAAGAATGTCTTAGAAAGCAATGCCTGTCCCATCACAGCCCAGGTTCCCTTAGAGAAAATGTATGGTACATCTCCACAGCGATGACATCTATAAAATCATCCAAGATGAAGTTGTTCCTGAAGTACCAGACTCTCTGGAAACAGCCTCTCATGTCCAGAAGATCCAACACTTACTCTGTGTGACAGTGCACACCTTTAATCCCAAAAGCAGAGCTAGAAGGATTGACTGTTGATTTGCCTTTGTGAGTCACACAATGAGTATGAGGCCATCTTGGACTACATGGTGAGACCCTAGCACATAGTAAACAAAAAAGAAAGAAACACAACATAACCTCAAACATATCTGTTGTGCATTTTCATTGTCTTGATATATAAACATGGACTAGTAGAATATCATTTTAGTCCACCAAGAGTTGTCTTATGCAGTTGTAACAAACAGAATGCCAAGAACAAATACTGAACTTTATTTTCTGATTTACTTGATTCATTCCTGTGGTAGGGCCATTCATCCTCTGCACATCGCTTGTTTCATTGGTGAAAGGATAGACTAAGAAAGATACAATTAAATTAACCCTTCACACTGTGTGCACTATTTTCACATCTATTAAGTGTTAAATTTCAAGTGTGCAGTAAGCAATCATTAAATAAATCTCCAACTTCTGGAGGCTTTTATAATTAAAGAAAATATATTTTAATATATTGCTATTTTAGCCTTTATCATACATTACTTAATTCTAATTCCAGGGCAAGTGTCTTGAATCTAAAACTGCTGCTTTGGTTACAAGAGGAAAGCCAGAGTGTTGAGGCTGTCACATCAGCCCAGGATTCAGCTGTTTACTGAGTTGTTTTATTGTTACGTTAACACACATTTCAAAACCTACAATCATTGCCTTTTGGCATCAATACTGGACTTAAAGTGGTGATATTTCAAGGAATACTGAAATGAAAAGGATGCTATGTTGCATTTGTTTAAGGTTCACTCACTCTGACTTTTACATGACTCATTAGACATTAGCCTCCCTGTTTTGAAAAGGCCAGGTACATCAGGGTTAGGGCAGCGAATGAACACCATTAGTTTGCACTTTATCACTGCCATGCAGCTGCAGACAGGCCAGATTTTGTATTCCACAGGTAATGGGAGATGTCAAAACTATTTCAGCTCTTGTACAACTCAGAAGTTAGGAGAGGATCAGGAGTTCTGATTCAACGTAAGAAGGACTTTTATTTGCCCAACTCCTCCAAATGGCCCAAAATCCATTTTCAATAAGAATTTAGTTAAGGATTGTCTTTGAATACATTAATGAGCTCAAATGATTTGCTTTAAACAGGATTATAAACAATACTAGACATCTTGAGATCCACCTATGCTGCCACCCATTCATTAACTCAGGCTTATGCAATTCCGGACATCAGTTTTCCTCTGTGCCGTGCTGTTTCTCATGCCAGAATGTAAGCACATCTGACATGCTGCAAAACCCAAACACCAGCAGTTTATTTGGACAGTAAGCTAGGATTTTATCTCACTTCATTACATCTTATCATACTTTTCATTTTTCATCGCAATATGGTAGGCTCAGCTCAGCTGCTTCTTTCACTGCCAGTGGCTACTAGTCTGCAATAAGTCTCAGCTGCAAGCCCACTCAGAAGGGACTGAATGAGTGGAAGGGAAGTAGAGCGGAGCCACAGCTTCTGCTCATAGTCTTCGCAGTTTTGTTACCATGCCCAGGTGGCTTCCAGAAAGAACAGGAACTTATGTCAATGTAAGGGACTTCCAATTCTGACTTTGGAATTAATTAGCAGAAAAATTAATATTTCTGGCATCAATATTTTCCTATTTGCAAAGCGAAAGTTAAACTGAATTATTTTTAGGTCCAGTCAGTAGAGGATATTTAATTTTAGAGTCCTTTCTGAATTATCAAAGGAAGAACAATAATAAACATTTGGAGCTTGCTTTCAAATTTGCCTTCACTTACATATAATCACTCCAGCGTGATAGTTTAGGTATCACTCACAGTTTATACAGTGTATTTCTTTTCAAGTAGATGTTGCTGTTTTCCATGTTTTGATTTACATTGGTTTTAGTTTTGGGACACAGTGTTTCATATAGACCAAGGTAGCCTATAACTTATCTTGTAGCTAAGGATAACACTGGAATTCTAATCTTTTCTCTACTTGATACATGCTAAGACTATTGCTACATGCCATCGCATTCAGCTTTGTGATGTGTAATTGTACGAGCTTTATGTTACGTGTGATGTCTCTGCAAGGGCATTTAGATGAGATACATATTTGAATAGAATTCATGAAACAGATCATTTTTCAGCCATGGCTTGGCACCATCTGATCCTCTAAAGGCTTGAATAAATTAAACATTTGAAGCAAGGAAAAATTCACTCTGCATACTATTTTAGGCTGGGCTGTAGATCTTCTGCCTTGATGCTGGGCTTATGCCATTTACATATCCACTTCTAGGATTTGAGATGTGGACTAGAGTTTAATCAGCCCCCTCTTCTGTTTCCAGTTTATAGATTTTTAAATGCCCATGCATATGCTTCAAATAAATTTGTAAAGAAACATAGTCAATAAAATGCATACCATTTGTTCTTTTACTCTGGAGAATAATGGCTTGCATCCTTTTTAGAAAACTGGACTTCAAGTTTTGTGTAAACCTGGTAATTCCTTATGTGACACACACTCTCCATATCCCTCAAAACTCTCTCATGCTTTTTTTACCTTTTAGCCTTTGTTCTACTAAAACATGAGGAGGACTGTCCACAATTTTCTGGATGTTTCTAGTTCCATTTTAAATATGACAAATTCTAGGACAAGGCAAGTTAGGTGCCTTGTTAGCACTTTATATCTTATAAAATGTATGCAAGTATCCACAAAGCATTGATTTAGTCTAATTTTTCTTTGGGTCCCCAGTTCACCAATAATGACATGCTGACTTCTTATAAATTATGAAAGCTCAGCCTATAGGTTAGGCTTGTTCCCAACTAGGTCTTATGACTTAAATTAACCCATTTATATTAATCTATGTTCTATCACATGTTTTCTCTCTCTCATCTTGCACCTTCTGTTTCCTCTCCACTTCTCCTGGTGTCTTCTTTATGGACCTAGATTATTCGACCTACTTCCTCTCTCTACCCTGAAGTCCTGCCTATATTTTCAGCCTAGTTATTGGTTGTACATGGAAATTTCTGTCCCTCCAAGTTTCACAACCATTTAGTCCCAAATAAACAGGCATATATTAATTTTAAACTGTTTAGCTGATGGCTGAGGCTTTTTATTGGCTAGCTCTCTCTTGATTATTAACCCATTTCTTTTATTCTGTGTACCTCTATGTAGTCTTGTCATACCAGCGATGCCCAGGCCTCTTGCTTCCATGGCATCTCCTTAAATCCACCTACTACCTTTACTATCCCTGGCTAAATCCTGCCGCCAATTGGCTGAAACAGCTTTCTTCATCAACCAATAAGAGAAACATATATTCACAGCATAGAGAAGGACATTTCCCATCAATTGGTTGTTCAGGGTTTTATTATGCCTATCACAGCAATACACCTTCGCACAGTGTACAAATATCCCACAGAACACTGACATTAAAGGTTAGTGGTGGCTATAGCAAGAACCCTACCTAAGTACCACACAGATGGAATGCTACTTACACCATGGCCACTATCCCAAAAGTCCTCTGTGTATATCTTCTGTGCCAATTATCAGTGATTGCTTCTCAATTCCAAACTCATTTTCTCTGATATCCTTTTTTCCACAAGAAAGATTTGCTGTTCTCTTTCAGCAACAGTCATGTTCAAGGGCAATGTGCCTGCAATTGTGCAGAAGTTAGAGGCTTTCTTCCAGACTCAGCATTTTGCCATCATTCACTTGCTTTCCTATGAGTTTTGCAAATGTAGACTAACTTGTTCCCATAGTCTGGTTGTGGTAGTATTAAGCCATGCTCTCGGGTCATCCATAAGTTTGATGGTTAGTGTAATAATGCTTGCCTCTTCTATTATACTAGTTAGTGTACACAACCATCTGAGACTGAGGTAGGGGACAGATATCATCAAAGGTGACAGAGAAGGAAAGGCAGTAAAAAATAAGACATTAGATTAGTAAATCAGGACTTATGCAATCTGAACCCCAAGGCATAAAAGCCTGAGAAAACAGAATTAATAGGAAAAAATATTGGACCTCCAGAGAGGAAATAAAATTCTTCCTCAGTTGTGACTTAATCAGCCTAAGGGTTTTATAGTTGTGATTTGTGTCTCTATTTCTTTCTCTAGAAAACTTTTTAAATATTTAAAGGCCTTACAATTTCTCCTTTAAGCAGAAACTTCATGAGAGAGAAGGCAAAGGCTTGATCTTTCAATGATCACATGTTATGGTTTGTGAATATTTTCCTTAGGGTGAGAGTATTGTATAATACATCAGGAGTCTTGAAATGATATTTTTCCATTGGACATCCTGCCAGCTTTGTTTCTGAAGAAAAGCCTATAACTGAAATTCCCAGAAGAATTTGAATTAAATCAAATGGATTTAAGTCTTAGTCCTAACTATCAATTGATCTAATTTAACGTAGATACAAGATTGTAAATAAGAATTAGAAATGCCAACCAGGCATTGTTGGTGCACACTATAAGTCCCAGCACTTGAGAGGCAGAGGCAGATGGATCTCTGTGTACTGGAGGCCAACCTGGTCTACATAGCAAGTTTCAGGATGCACACCAAAGCTACAGAGAAACCCTGTCTCAAAAACAAAACAAAACAAGACACCCAGGATAGCCAAAACAACTGTATTCAACAAGGCAATATCCAGAGGCATCACCATCCCTGACTTCAAGCTGTATTGCAGAGCTATAGTCCTGAAAACAGTTTGGTATTGGCAAAAAAAATAGACAAATAGACGAATGGAATAAAATTGAACACCCCTGATTAATCCATGCAAGTATGAACACCTGATCTTTGACAAAGAAGCTAAAATTATACAATGGAAAAAACAAAGCATTTTCAACAAATGGTTCTGGCACAACTGGAGGTTGACATGTAGAAGACTGAATATAGATCCATGTCTATTGCCATGCCCAAAACTTAAATCCAAATGGATCAAAGACCTCAACATAAATCCAGCCACACTGAACCTGTTAGAAGAGACAATAGGAGGTACCCTTGAACGAATTGTTCAGGAGACCATTTCATGAACATACCTACAATAACACAGACACTAAGAATGACAATTAATAAATGGCACCTCCTGAAACTGAGAAGCTTCTTTAAGTCAAAGGACACAGTCAGCAAGACAAAAAGGCAACCCACAGATTGGGAAAAGATATTCACTAACCCCATACCTGAGAAAGGACTGATCTCCAAAATTTACAAGTAACTAAAGAAGCAAGTCTCCAAATCACCAAAGGATCCAATCAAAAATTGGGGTATAACTAAATAGATAATTCGCAGTAGAGGGGTCTAAAATTGCTGAGAGACACTGGAGAAAGTGCTCAAATTCCCTAGCCATCTGGGAAATGCAAATCAAAACAACTCTGAGATACCTTCTTACTCCTGTCAGAATGACTAAAAGCAATGACAGTTAATTCTGGAGAGAATGTGGAGAAAGGGGAATACTACTCTACTGCTGGTGGGAGTACTGACTAGTACAGCCATCTGGAAATAAGTATGGAGATTTCTCAGGAAAATGGGACTCAGTCTACCACAAGACACAGCAATTCCACTCAGGCACATACCGAAAAAATGCACATTCATACAAAGACGTCTGTTCCACTATGTTTTTAGCAGCATTATTTTTAATAGCCAGAAACTGGAAAGAACCTAGATGCCCCTTAACTGAAGAGTGGATAGAGAACATGTGGTTACACAATGGAGTACTATTCAGCAGAAAAAACAATGGAATCATGAAATTTGCAGGCAAATGGATGGCACTAGAAGAAACTCTCCTGAGTGAGGTAAACCAGTCACAAAAAGAGAAACATGGTATGTACTCACTCATATGTGGATTTCAGACATGACTCAAGGGAGTGCCAGCATACAATCCCAATGCCAGAGAGTCTGGGATACGGAACCTTCATCCAGAGACACCTGCAGCTAAGCTCTGAACTGAATTCCTGGAATCCAGTGACAGAAAAGGAGAAATGATGAGCAAAGGACCTAAGACTGTGCTGGTTTAACACACAGAAACGGTTGACCTGAATGAGGGGGAGCTGTTCATCCCCAGACTGATAGCTGTGTGGAAAGCATTGGAATGACCCAGTCACCCTGAATGTGAGGAAGCATAGGAAATCTATGGGGACTTGGGAAGTATTTATCTCTGGTGTACAAATAGACTTTGAGTTCCCATCCTCAATAATGGATGCTCTCTCAATCTGGACACTTGGGGGAGACCCTGCCCTGAATGAAATGACACACTCTGGATATCCACCATGGATGTCGTCACCCTCCCTGGGGTTCTGAGTGGAGATTGAGTGGGGAACTGGGGTGCCTGATGGGAAGGGCAGAGGAAGGGTGGGAGAGGAATCTGGGATTGACATGTGTAACAAGCTTGTTTCTAACTTAAATAAAAAACCCAAGAATTAGAAATTCCAAATATACAATGCATATAATATATATTTATCAGCCCTTTTAAATTCTTAGCCAAAAGAAGGTCAGATAGTCTCCTATGTAGCCTCTCCTATTTGAGGGTGATTGCTTGAAAAATCTGTTTCCTTTTGCTACTTCTAAAATGAAAAAAATGGAAGCATAACTATTTTCCCACAGGGAATTATTTTTACAGAAAAAATATACTTTGCATATAAAACTCCAAATCCAATGAACATGTGTATTGGTTTAGTGTGATATGTCATTATTTCTGCATGATGGTGATAGTTTGCTTTATTGTAGTATTCAGTATGACCACATCACTTATAAGATGTTTTTATAACTATTCTGTTAAAACACTACTTTGAATGTTTTATTTTATATAAATAGTTGCTCATACAAAAATGATTGGAAATAGAAATTATGATGGGTCACATAATCTAACATTTCTCTCAGACATGACCAATTACTTGGCTAGAATGATGTTGCCATCTCAATGATTCTGTTTAGTGAAGAACCTCGTATTTCTTTGAATGTCCCTGAATTTCATTATATTTTAACTGTGCAGAACCCTAGGTCAATCTGTGTTTAGATTATTGCTTTTTTCCATATATTTTTCATTTAACTTTTTACGCATGTAACTTGCAGTTCCCTCCCCCACCCCCAATCTTCCCAAACCAATACCCCCACCCCACCCCCATCTGCTCCCCAGGGAGGGCAAGGGCCTCCATAAGGGATTTTCAGGGTCTGCCACATCATTCCAGGAAGGGTCCAGGTTCTTCCTCATGTATCCAGGTTGAGAGATTATCCCGCCACTTGGTACGGGTTCCCAGAGTCCTTCTGCATGCCAGGAATAAATACTGCTCCACTCTCCCATATCCCACAGATTGCCAAGGCCTCCTCTCTGTCACCCAGATTCAGTGGGAAGGTGTCTGGATCAGTCCCATGCTGGCCCCTCAGTCATCAGTCTGGGGTCCATGTATTCCCCCTTGTTTAGGTCACCTGCCTCTGTGGGTTTGCCAGCCCAATCTTGATTCCTTTGGTCATCACTATTCTTTGCAACTGGGTTCCAGTAGCTCAATTCAGTTCACAGCTCTGGGTGTCTGTCTCTGCCTGCATCAGCCACTGGATGAGAGTTCTAGGATGGCATATGAGGTAGTCATCAATCTCATTATCATGGGAGGGCATTTAAGTTAGCCTTAATGCCAGTTGGTGTCATTCGTGTTGATCTGTGAAGATCTCACTAGTGCCAGACCTCTCCTCTAACTTAAAATGGCTCTCTGGTATCTCCCATCCTTTTCTCCTCTATTTTTGCCCCTACTCAAACTTCCTGCTCTCCCATGTTCTCTCCCCTCCTCTTTTCTCTCTCTCCCTTTCTCCCATCTCCTTCTGCCCTCCCCTTCTCACCCCCCCAATCCAATTAGGAGATCGCATCCCCTAACCCTTCACCAGGTTACCATGAATATCTCTCCTTGGGTCCACCCTGCCCTCCAGATTCTCTGGGGGTGGGGTTGTGGACTGGCAATGCACTTCTCCACGTCTAAAATCCATATATGACTGTGTACATACCATGCTTGTCTTTTTGTGACTGGGTTACCTCAATCAAGATGGTTTCTTCCAGTGCAATCCATTTGCCTGTAAATTTCAAGATTCCATTTTTTTCTGCTGAGTAGTACTCTATTGTGTAAATGTACCACATTTTCTCTATCCACTCTTCAGTTGAGGGGCATCTATGTTCTTTCCAGGTTCTGGCAATTAAATATAATGCTGCTATGAACATAGTTGAGCAGATGTTCTTATTGTATGAGGGTACATCTTTTGGGTATATACCTAATAGTGGAATTGCTGGATCTTGTGGTAGACTGATTTCCATTTTTCTGAGGAATCTCCATACGGATATCCAAAGTGGCTTCACTAGTTGGCATTCCCACCAGCAGTGGAGGAGTGTACCTTTTTCTCCACATCCTCTCCAGCATAAACTGTCTTCAGTGTTTTTTATTTTAGCCATTCTGAAGGAAGTGAGATGGTATCTCAGAGTTGTTTTGATTTGCATTTCCCTAATGGCTAAAGATGTTGAGCACTTTCTCAAGTGTCTCTTGGCCATTTTGGACTCCTCTGTCCCCCATTTTTTAATTGGATCCTTTGATGTTCTAGAGTCTTGCTAATTGAGTTTTTTGTAATTTTTGAGATCAGCCCTCTCTCAGTTGTGGGGTTTGTGAGTATCTTTTCCCATTTTGTGGACTGTAGTTTTTGTCTTGTGGACTGTGTCCTTTGACCTGCAGAAGCTCCTCAGTTTCAGAAGGTCCCATTTATTAATTGTCAATCTCAGTGTCTGTGCTACTAGTGTTATGTATAGGAGGCAGTCTACTGTACTTCCCACTTTCTCCTCTAAGAGATTCAGTGTGGCAGGATTGATGTTGAGGTCTTTGATCCATTTGGACTTAAGTTTTATGCATGGTGATAGAATATTGCTTTAATATTATCTGGTATCTGTGAACATTTCTGGCTATATCATGTCACTAAAACCCATGATATAAAATGTTTCTTGCTTGTACTTTCTATTTATTTATTGCATTTTTATGTGTGTGAGTGTTTTTTCCTGGATGTATATATGTGAACTACCAGAATGCCTGATGCTCTTCAGAGATCAAAAGTAGATAGACTACTTGGAAATGTGGTAATGGCTGATTGTGAACCACCATGTGTGTCCTGGAACACTGCTAGAGGAGCAATTGCCCTTAACCCATGAGCCATCTCTTCAGCTCCCAAAACAGCAGAGCTAAGGTTGCTGCTAAAATAAACTTTTGAAATTTATGTTTAATTTACACACACACACACACACACACACACACACACACCTATAGTAATGTAGTTACCCCAGTATATCTGCAGTTTCTTTGCATACCCTGGAGTTGGAGTTATACGCAACAGTGAGTTACTGACCTATGTGCTAGACACATTGTCATCTGCAAGGGCAATATTTACTCTTAACCACTGAGCCATCTCTCCAGCCCAAAGCATTTTTATTTGCACAGGGCGTGTTAGGATTGTCTAGTGCATCTTTTTTACTTTTTATGTTTACAACTAAAGATAAGGAAAAATATAGGGATGTCATTTCAAAATCTCACAGGGAGCCCATGCAAAGAGATTATAAGAAGGACTTGTTAAGTGGATATTAAAGTGTCACAGCTGAGTCCCCAGCTATGAGATCACACATTTGCTTGTTTCTCTGCTTTGACAGGATATGCAAAGTGTTAGTGAAAAGGCTCAAATGCATACACTCAGGTTTGTATAACCTTTCATGAAATGATAGCAAAGTACTCTTTCTTCCTTCAGATAATCATTTTTAGTTTGGCATATGGATTTCAAAGCTCATATTGGTCCACATAAAACAACTTCACATGGTTTTTGTTTGTTTGTTTGTTTAAAATGTATGAAGTATCTTTTGTTGAGTCTCCTTCAGGCAGAAAATGTACCCATCAAAGTTCATAATAATTTGGTAACACACAATATAAATGTTTGGTAACAATATAAATGTTTCCCTGGGCAAATATCTAAATAAGTTTTCATTAACTGTGGTATTGCTCTCTCTCTCTCTCAGCTAAGCATTATATACATTATATCATCTAATCTCATAAACACATAAAAACCTATCACATAGGTATTATTGTCTTATTATAATAGTTAAAGAAAAAAACAGAGTACATAAAAGTACCACTTGTTTACCAGTGACCAGCCAAGTGACAGATTTAGATATAAAACTGATCTACCTGTATCCTGAATCACACAGAGTCTGTGCTCTCAACTGCCTCTCAAGCAAGAAGTATGGGTAGAAATTTCAGCATGATACAACATGAACTATATCTGAGATCTAGTTAGTTGGTATTTCTATTAATTGTCAGATCAGAGAATCTATAAGAGTTGTTATGTGAAATTCTTAAGAAGGAATATCAATATATTGATCTAAAGTTAATTCCTTTTCATGGAAATAATAATTTCAAATTAATATTCACATTCTCCAGCCCTTGTATATTAAAGCAACTTTAATCTACACTAGTCATTTCTACAGTAGAGGATGCACCAGGAAGGATGTGAATCTCAGGTAGGTTGTAAACCCATGGTTGACAAGCACTATGCTTTCAAAAAATATATACCAATGATAAAGTTTAATTTCTGAATCAAGCATGAACTTAGTATTATAACTAATAAGATAGATCAATTATAACAGTATGTAGAAAGAAATCCTGAGTGAATATATTCTCTTTCTCAATACATGCTACTTCACTATTCTTCCTTTTCTTGGGATGTTGTGAGATGACATGATGTCTATATGAGGAGATGAAATTCAATGAATTATGCAGACACTGTGACAATGTTTTAGGCTGCATGAAGGCTGAATGAATGAAAATTCTGTGATGCTGGAGTAGGCAATCTGAAAACTGAAATGACCATTGAGTTACTAACATATGGGTAGCTTGAGTTCTCTGAACTTCCTGAAAGGACTTCAGCAGTGGAATTTAAGGTTTCATCATATTACTTAAAGTACTGTGCAATTTAAAGCTTATAAATTGATTATTTCTGGAATTTGTATTCAGTGTTTTCTGACTATAGTTATTCACTGACAATGTTTTGGAAAAAGAAATCACACAACAAAAACAAAAACCAAGGGCTACTTTTCATATTTCATGGTACTTTCAAAGAAAATAAACATGAAGAAAACTAAATGTAAACCCCTAAATAAAGCATAGATATATAGCTATCTGGGAATATTTTTAAAATTTTATTTTATGTCTATTGGTATATGACATGAATGCATACATGTGCCCCATTTGCATTCAGTATCCAAGTAGGCTAGAGAAGGATTTGGATTCCATAGAGCTAAAGTCACAGAGAGTTGGGTCCTGGAAATCATGCACAGATTCTTTGCAAGAGTAGCCAGAGCTTTTTAAAGTGGAGCCATCTCTCCAACATCCACTATCTGAAGTCTATGAATGGTGTCAAAAGCATGCAATAGAGATGCCTGTGCCATCAAAAGGTATTTCCAAGAAAACTCGATAACCATTTGCAGAAGTAAGAATCAGATTCCTGATGGGTCAACAATCTTAATATGAAGCATGGAACTTGGAAACTGAGAGGAAAATCAATTAAGGTATAGGCATAGATAAGACTGTTCTGAAAATAACTCTTGTAGTTTAGGAAATAAGAGTCAGACTTGACAAATGACATTGAATTAAATTCAAAGGCTTCCACAGAACAAAGGAAGCAGCACAGTAATCAGCCACCTTTCAGAGTGGAATAAAATATTTCCCAGTATACATCTAACAGGGCATTGATAAAAATACAACATAAGCCATTCAACAATCTAAGTTCACAGTTCTCATAAAAAATCAAGTCAGTAAATTAACTGGGCAGACAGTTCTTCAAATGAGAAATACAAATGCCCAATATATATATGAAAAATTCTTCAACCTCCTTAGCTATAGAGGAAACAGAAATCAACTACTCTGAGATTCTATCTCACTCCAGTAAAAATGGTATCATCAAGAAAAAAAATGATGTTCAACATCTCCAAGATATATAAAGAACTTAAGAAACCAGACATCAAAATAGTGAACAATTGAATTAAAAAATGGCGTGCAGATCTAAACAGAGAATTCTCAACAGAAGAAGCTCAAATGGCCAAAAGACAATTAAGGAATTGCTTATCATCTTAACCATCAGGAAAGTGCACGAAGATGCATTTGGGGGAAATATGAAGGGGAAATCAATGAAAGAGTTATCTTGATAGAGGGAGCCATTAAGGGGCTTGGGATAAATCTGTTGCTGGAGAAATTTGCAGAAATCCACTAGGATGACCCCAGATAAGACTCCTTGCAGCACTTAAGAGGATGTCTGACTGGGCCTTTCCCTTTAATCAGATTAGTTACTACACCAAATGCCATCGTAGAATATATATCCAATAACTGCTGGAGAAATATATGCAGGGATCCACAGCCAAGCACTGGGATGATTTCCTGAAGTTGAGTTGAAGAGAGGGAGGAGGAGTTATATGAACAGGGTGAGGATCAAGAGCATGATAGGGAAAACCACAGAGACAGCTGACCTGAGCTAGTGGGAGCTCATGAACTATGGACTGACAGCTGAGGAAATTGCATGGGACCTAACTGTACCCTCTCTGAATGTAGGTGACAGTTATGTAGCTGGATCTGTTGGGGGCCCCACTGACAGTGGGGCCGGGGCCTAACCCAGTTGCATAAACCATTCCCTGTGGTTGGATACCTTGCTCAACCTCGATACAAGTGGAAGGGGCTTGGTCATGGTTCTGACTCAACTTGGTATACCAGACTGTGTTGACTCTCCAAGGAAGTCCTTGCTTCACATCCTCCACCCAACAGCTATCCCCTCGATCTTCCGGGGCCACTCCTGGCATCCAGAAGACCCGCCCACACAGGAAAGACATAAGCCCTTCCGAGCCCCAAACATCAGCAATCCCAGCCAGCCAGGTGAGAAACAAACAAATCTCTCAAAGAATCTAAATAGTACCAAGAAAAAACAACCAAACAAATGAAGGAAACAACTCAAACAGTTGAAGGATTGAAAGCTGAAATAGAAACAATAAAGAAAACACAGAACGAGGGGATGCTGGAAATGGAAAAGCTGGGTAAACGATCAGGAACTACAGATGCAAGTATCACTGATAGAATACAAGAGATAGAAGGGAGAATCTCAGGTGTTGAAGACTCATTAGAGGATATGCAGTTGTCAACCAAAGAAAACCTCAAAACCAACAAATCCCTAACACAAAATATCCAGGAAATATGGGACACCATGAAGAAGCCAAACCTGAGCATAATAGGTATAGAAGAAGGCGAAGAAATACAGCTCAAAGGTACAGAAAACATATTCAACAAAATCTTAGAAGAAAACTTCACTAACCTAAAGAAGGATATGCCTATGAAAATACAACAATCTTACAGAACACCAAATAGGCTGGAACAGGAAAAGAAGTCACCTCACCATATAATAATCAAAACATCAAGCCTACAGAATAAAGAGAAAATATTAAGAGTAGCTTTAAAAAAAAGGCCAAATAACATATAAAGGCAGACCTATCTGAATTACATCTGACTTCTCAATGGAAACGATGAAAGCCAGAAGATCCTGGACAGATGTCCTAGAAAAGCAAAAGGAACAAGCATGCCAGCCAGACTACTATATCCAGCAAAGCTTTCAATTACCATAGACGGAGAAAACAAAATATTCCATGACAAAGCCAGATTTAAACAATACGTATCCATGAATCCAGCTCTACAGAAAGTGCTAGAAGGAAAACCTAGATCCAAGGAAGATAATTACACTCACAAAGACACAGGCAATATATAATCCCACTTTACAAAACACCAAAAGAAAAAGGGGTAGAAACTACACAAAATAACTTCACTACCAAAACATCAAGCACAAACAAGAATCATCAATCAATGGTCATTGATATCCCTCAATTTCAATGGCCTCAACTTGCCTATAAAAAGACACAGACTAGTAGAATGGGTACAAAGACAGAACCCATCCTTCTGCTGCATACAAGAAATACATCTCAACATTAAAGATAGGTGGTATCTCAAAGTAAAGGGGTGGGAAAAGATTTTCCAATCAAACGGACCCAAGAAACAAGCGGGTGTAGCAATCCTAATGTCTAACAAACTAGACTTCAAATTAAAATCAATCAAAAGAGATGAAGAAGGATATTTTATATTCATCAAAGGAAAAGACCATCAAGATGAAGTCTCAATTTTAAACATCTATGCCCCAAATACAAAGGCACCTACATTTGTGAAAGAAATATTACTAAAGGTCAAATTGCCCATAAAATCTCACACACTAATAGTAGCAGACTTCAACACTCTGCTCTCACTGCTAGACAGGACCTCCAGACAGAAACATAACAAAGAAACAAAAGAACTAATCCAGACAGAAACTTAACAAAGAAACAAAAGAACTAATAGAAGTTATGACCCAAATGGGTTTAACAGACATCTATAGAACATTCCACCCAAACACAAAGGGATATACCTTCTTCTCTCCACCACATGGAACCTTCTCTAAAATTGACCACATAACAGGAAACATAGCAAATCTCCACAGATACAAAAAAATGGAATAACCCCCTGTATCTTATCAGACCACCATGCATTAACATTAGAATTCAACAATAACACAAATCGCAGAAGCCCTACAAACTCATGGAAATTGAACAATGCACAATTGCACCATCCCTGGGTAAAGGAAGAAATAAAAAAGAAATTAAAGACTTCCTGCAATTCAATGAGAATGAAGACACAACATACGCAAACTTATGGGACACACTGCAAGCAGTGCTAAGAGGAAAGTTCATAGCACTAAGTGCCCACATGAAGAAACTGGAGAACTGTCATACTAGAGAATTAATAGCACAACTGAATGTTCTAGAACAAAAAGAAGCAAACTCACTCAGGAGGAGCAGACATCAGGAAATGATCAAATTGAGGGCTGAAATAAATCAGGTAGAAACCAGGAGAACATTGAGAAAAATCATTGAAACAAAGAGTTGATTCTTTGAGAAAATCAACAAAATAGACAAACCTCTGTCCAAACTAACCAAAAGACAGGGAGAGAGAATGCTAATTAACAAAATCAGACATGAAAAAGGGGACATAACAACAGACTCTGAGGAAATCTAGAGAATCATCAGGGCATACTTTGAAAATCTGTACTCCACAAAATTTGAAAATTTAAAGGAAATGGACAATTTCCTGGATAGATATCACTTACCACAACTAAATCAAGAGCAGATAAACAATCTAAACAGACCTATAACCCCTAATGAAATAGAAGCAGTCATCAAAAGTCTCCCAAACAAAAAAAAAAGCCCAGGCTCAGATGGCTTCAATGCAGAATTCTACCAGAAATACAAAGAAGAGCTAATTCCAGTACTCCTCAAAGTATTCCACACAATAGAAGCAGGAGGCTCACTGCCAAACTCTTTCTACAAGGCTACAATTACCTTGATACCCAAGCTACACAAAGACACAGCTAAGAAAGAGAACTATAGACCAATTTCCCTCATTAACATCAATGGAAAAATACTCAATAAAATACTAGCAAACCAGATTCAAGAACACATCAGAAAAATCATCCACCATGATCAAGTAGGCTTCATCCCAGGAATGCAGGGTTGGTTCAACATTAGAAAATATATCAATGTAATCCACTATATAAACAAACTGCAAAAGAAAAACCACATGATCATCTCACTAGATGCTGAAAAAGCCTTTGACAAAATCCAGCACCCCTTCATGATAAAGGTCCTAGAGAGATCAGGGATAACAGGAACATACCTGAATATAATAAAAGCAATATACAATAAACCAACAGCTAACATCAAACTAAATGGAGAGAAACACAACGCAAGTCCTCTAAAATCAGGAACAAGACAAGGCTGTCCACTCTCTCCATATCTCTTCAATATGGTAATTGAAGTTCTAACTACAGCAATAAGACAACAAAAGGAGATTAAGGGGATACAAATAGGAAAAGAAGAATTCAAGCTTTCACTATTTGATATTTAAATAAGTGACACAAAAAACTCCACAAGGGAACTCCTGGAACTGATAAACAACTTCAGCAAAGTGGAAGGATACAAGGTAAACTAAAAAAAATCAGTGGCCCTATTATATACAGACGATGAAGTGACTGAGAAAGAAATCAGAGAAACCTCACCCTTTACAATAGTCATAAACAGCATCAAATATCTGGGGATAATGTTAACCAAGGAAGTGAAGAACCTGTTTATCAAGAACTGTGAGTCTTTAAAGAAAGAAATCAAAGAGGATACAAGAAAATGGAAAGATCTCCCATGCTCTTGGATTGTAAGGATCAACATAATAAAAATGGCAATCTTGCCAAAAGCAGTCTACAGATTCAGTGCAATCCCTATCAAAATTCCAGCACATTTCTTCACTGACCTGGAAAGAACATTAATCAACTTTATATGGAAAATCAACAGTCCCAGGATAGCTAAAACATCCCTATACAATAAAGGAACTTCAGGAGGCATCACCATACCTGACTTCAAGCTCTATTATAGAGCGATAGTCCTGAAAACAGCTTGGTATTGGCACAAAAATAGGCAGGTAGACCAATGGAACCGAATTGACGACCCTGATTTTAACACACACACCTATGAACAATTGATTTTTGACGAAGAAGCTAAAACTATACAATTGAAAGGAGAAAGCATCTTCAACAAATGGTGCTGGCATAACTGGGTACTGGTATGCAGAAGACTGCAGATAGATCCATGTTTATCACCTTGTACAAAACTTAAGTCCAAATGATCAAAGATCTCAACATAAATCCAACAACACTGAAACTTTTAGAAGAGAAAGTGGGAGATACTCTTCAACGAGTTGGTACAGGAGACCACTTCCTGAACATAACACCAGTGGCGCAAACACTGAGATCTACAACTAACAAATGGGACCTCATAAAACTAAAGAGCTTCTGTAAGGCAAAGGACACAGTCAACAAGACAAAAAGGCAGTCCACAGAATGGGAGAAGATATTCACTCACCCCACATCCGACAGAGGGTTAATCTCCAAAATTTACAAAGAACTCAAGAAGCCAGGCTCCAAAACACCAAAGGATCCAATTAAAAGGTGGGGTACAGAACTAAACAGAGAATTCTCAATAGAGGAGGCTAAAATGGCCAAGAGACACTTAAGAAAGGGCTCAACATCCTGAGCCACCAGGGAAATGCAAATCAAAACAACTCTGAGATACCATCTACACCTGTCAGAATGGCTAAAATCAAAAACACCAAAGACAATTTATGCTGGAGAGGATGTGGAGAGAGGGGAACACTCCTCCACTGCTGGTGGGAGTACCAACTTGTACAGCCACTTTGGAAAACAGTATGGAGATTCCTCAGGAAAATGGGATTCAATCTACCACAAGACCCAGCAATTCCACTCTTAGGCATATATCCAAATGAGGCAAATTCATACAACAAGGGCATCTGCTCCACTATGTTCATAGCAGTATTATTTGTAATAGCCAGAACCTGGAAGCAACCTAGATGCCCCTAAACTGAACAGTGGATAGAGAAAATGTGTTACATTTACACAATGGAGTATTACTAAGTAGAAAAAAACAATGGAATCTTGAAATTCGCCAAGTAAATGGATAGCACTGGAAGAAACCATCCTGAGTGAGGTAACCCAGTCACAAAAAGACAAACATGGTATGTACTCATTCATATATGGATTTTAGACATGGATCAGGAGAGTGCCAGTCTGCACTTCCACTGAAAGAGAGTCTGGGAAACAGGAAAGAACCTAAAAGATATGCATGGTACCCAAGAGAAGAGAAATGAGGCAAGAACCTCTGAACAGATGGGGAACACGGAGAGGGGTAGGGTGGAGGGGTAGCTGGGAAATAGACAGGGGGAGAAGAGGAAGAGTGAGTAGGTCATGGGGGAACAGGAAGGTTGACTGGGGGGTGATAGGGGGAAGAGGGAATCATAAGTTAGAAGACAGATCAGGCACCATTGTGACCTCTAGTGATCTAAAGGGATGACACCAATTGGCAAGCTAAGCAATAGTGTAGAGACCACCTTGAATGCCCATTCCTGGTAATGAACTTGATGTCTATAACCATCCTGGAGCCTTCATCCAGTGACTGATGGAAGCAGAGGCAAACACCCACAGTTAAACATTGAGCTGAACTCAAGGAATCCAGCAACAGAGAGAGAGGAGCGATGAGCAAATTGACAAAGAATGGGTTGGTAAAACCAACAGAGACAGCTGATCCAAACAGGGGAGAGCTCTTGTACCACAGACCGACAGCTGGGAGGCCAGCATGGGACCGATCCAGACCCCCTGAATGTGAGAGTCAGTGAGGAGGCCTGGGCAACCTATGGGGCCCTGAGCAGTGGATCAGTGTTTATCCCTTGAATACTAACAGACATCCTGTGTCCATAATACAAAGAGGGTTGCTCTCTCAGCCTGGACTCTTAGGGGAGTGCCTGGACCCTACCCTGAGTGAAATGACAGACTCTAGATATCTCCTATGTGGAAGGAATTGGCAATAGGGTGGGAGGTTGGGGAGGAATGGGGGGGTGCGGGAGGAGGGGAGGGAGAGGGAACTGGGATTGACATGTAAAACAAGCTATTTAAAATTAAAATAATAAAAAATATTAAAAAACGAAAAATATCACAAGACCTGCACCTACAGAAAGAACTGAAGCCACCACCTCAGGATCCCGCAGAGTCCAAGCAGAGGACAAGTCTGCTGTTTGAAATTGAAAGGAGACTGCCAAGTAACTGGTTGTGTATTGATTGGTCATCATGTGCATCGCATCAAGGAGATACTCGAGGTCAGCCAACAGAAAGTATAAACCAACCAAATCGTTCTGTCATGATGATCCTTAACTTGTTAACTGACATATTACCATCTTTGGGTTTTTCTACATGGTTCTGAACTCTCAAAACAAATCCTGTTCTCTTGCAAAGGTGTCTTCTGATGAGGTGTTTACTGAACGTTTTCTATCAAGAATCTTACACAGATACACATGCTCAGAATGCAGTGATGGAGAGAAATGCACACTATCAATCCTGCAGGCCAAAAAGAACATCTAAGTTTCTGATGAAGGAGAAATTACCTTCCAGTTTCTGTCTGCTCAGTCTCTACTCCTCCTTAAATATGCACAACAGCCCATTTGTCATTTATTTTGTCCCATAAGTAATTTTATTTTCATCATTTATGATTGGGTTTTGCAACCTCTATTTGATTTTCCATATATTTAATGTACTTTTACATAATATTATTAATGAGAATCAGCTAACATTAGGGAATTAAGTGCTTTCATTAAGAGGTGCTTCATATGAAATATGAAGTGAGTGCATGTGCACGTGTGTGGACATGTGCATGTATGTGTGCAATTGTGTATAAGTCTACGTCCATGTGTGAGCATATGTGTAGGAATCCATGGATGTGCATGTTTGTATGTTAATGTGCATGTGTGTTGTGCGTGTTTGTGTGAGTTCACATGTGTATGTGTGAACATATGTGTGTACTCAGATATGTGTGCATAAGTGCAGAGGTGTGTATGTGCCTTTATGTACGTGCAGGTATGTACATGTGTGTATGTGTCTTCCTGTGAAGATATGGCTGCATGTGTAAGTGCATGTGTACATAGAGGCATGTTTGTATGAAGACCTGAAATCAACCCAAGTTTACTGTTCTACTAGCAGTGATAACCACACTATTTTTTATTTGTGATGGATTCATTCTTTGGCCTAAAACTCAGATCTGCTTTTCTTTGCCTTGCCTGTGCTGGAATTACAAGCATGACCATGACCACAATATGCAGAATTATTATGTGTATTTGGAGGTTAAAATCAGGACTTCATTATTACATGACCAGCACTTTATTTTTAAATTTATTTTAATTTAAGTTAGAAACAAGCCTGCTTCACATGTCAATCCCAGTTCCTTCTCACTACCCTCCTCCCCAACCCCTCCATCCCTGTCAACCCCTGCCCCATCCCCCATGAGGCCCTTAATGTGGAAAACCCAAAGTCTGTAATATTATCCAGGACAGGACCTAGGCCCTCCCTCATGTACCCAGGCTGAGATAACATCCCTACACATGGAATGGAATCCCAAAGCATGACCAGCACTTTAATGAGTGAGCCATAGGTGTGAAATTCATGTGCAAATTTTTCTTATTATGGTATATTTCATACATGGTGGATTTGTAGGGGCTACTTTTAAAATTGTATTCTAATGAAAGCAAAACAAAACAACAGCAATAACAAAAATAAAATACACACACACACATTCACACACAAATAATGGCATTCTATGTGAGGGATAGAATTATCCTAGTCATCATTAGAGATATTTTGGCACATTAACACATTAAGTTTTGGACTTTAATATTACAGAGGATGTAGATTACTTAAAGGATACTATTCACTCAACTGTTCTATATATATGGTACACAACCTCAGTGTATTCAACTCTGCCTGTACCTCCAGGAGTATTCATTTAAAATGAGCTGTAATTCATTGTTCTCTGGATAAGGACAAACTGGTTCAGAGACTTTCACTTGAAGATACTAATTATTTACTTCCACTACTTTTGACATGCCTTACTGAATCAATATCTTTGGCAATCTATAAACAAATAAATAAGTAAATGATTGAAAAAATAATTACCAAATACTCATTACTTTATACACATTAATTAGAGCAGAAAAACAAAGTAAAGCATTTAATTCATTTTGATTCCTTATATGCTTATGTTGTAAATATGTGACCATAAACTGTTATCAGAGACACAAATCTAATGAAAAGAATTATTCTCTATCCTCTTAGAGTTTTATGAGCAGCCTAAGAATATCTAGGACACATAAGGAGGTGATTTAAATGAGCGCATCAAAATAAGCAAAGATTTTCCAGAACTTTCTCCTTTTTTCCTTTCACTTGGTGTCTTTTTTATTTCTCAGTATAATAAAATGAACATTTAGAAATACAAAGACTAGAGATAGGGAAGTAGCATTGTGTTTACAGATATCGTCATATACACAAAAACCTACAGCACTCTGAAACTTATTAGAAATAAAGAATCTCGTAGAGCTAGCTGGAAAATGACTCCTATGCAAAGACAATCATATCTGTTTACTATTTCAAAAACATTCAACAAACAACCTGGATACATATTAAAGATATGATTTTTTAAACTATTATTTTCAGTAACATGGGCAAGCATCTCAGAAATTTTAATTAATAAAGGAGAGCAAGTCCTTTATTATGAAAAATATTAATATTTAACTTCATCAAAAAGCAACAAAGAATGCCATAGGTAAATGGATAAGTACACTGTGTTGATCATGCTGATTTAGAGATTGAAAACAACTTTAGTAAGAAACTGCTAATGATTTTGAAAGAAAAGTACCCATGTTAATATATGAGAAATTCTGTACTCTGCTCTGACCCTAAGGGGCCAAGAATGACAGGGTTGAATGCACTGTGAGAGAAAGAAGCCCAAGCCAGATACCCCACCAAAAATGAGCCAGAAGTAGCATTTACTCCTAAAACTGAGGGAACCACCTTGGGCAGAAATATGTGAGGCAGTAATCTAATAGGCATGGGGAGTTGTAAAGAAAGAAGTTTGAGTTCAGTTAATATTTACCTGTTTTCTTTTCCCCTTTCTCCAAAATGAGCTAGCTAGCAGGCAATCTCCAGTCACAGATTCTGCTATAACCTCCTGCTATTAGTACCTGTTTTGTCTTTCTTCAGTGATGGATGATAAGCTGTAAGATAAAATAAATACTTCCTGCAAAAGTTGATGGAGGTGGTGATGTGATGGAATAGTAGAACACAGATGACATGATTGTATAAAAAAATAATATAGTTGGAAAAGTTTAAGTGGCAATGATGGTTGTGAGAAATGAAGGAAAGGAGAGACTGGGAAGGCAGGATTAACCAACATGAAAGGTATATGAAAAAACTATATAGAAATCTAATTCATTAAGAAATATAATTAGGAAAAACTTAAAGTATAATTTTCCAGCATGCTTCAATAATGCTGCTCTTATGAACCATGCCTTATTAAACAATATCAGAGAGGCTGCAGATGTCCATAAAAACAATATAGGGTGTTTTTTCCATTGCTCTTACTTACCCACCACAATTAGACAATAAAATTATTTGATGGTGATTCCTGTACTGACTAGTTTATGTCAACTTGACACAGCTAGAGTCATTGTGGAAGAGGAAACATTAAATGAGAAAAAGTCTCCACCAGGCTGTCCTGTGGGGAAGTCTGTGATGCATTTTCTTAATTAATGATTGAGGATGTGGAAGGATACAGTCAAATGTGGGTGATGCACTCCCTGGCATGGTGGTACAGGGTGCTGTAAGAAAGCAAGATAGGCAAGTCATGATGAGCAAGCCTTCCTCCATGGGATCTGCTTCAATCCCTGACTCCAGGATCCTACTCTGATTGATTTCCTTCCCTGACTTTCCTGAGTAATGGACTATTCCTGAATGTGTAATATAAAGATAACTCTTTCTTCTCCAAGTTGCTGTTTCATCACAGTAACAGAAACCCTAACTAGACAATACAGGCATCTTGAGATATATACACACGCGTGTGCATGTGTGTGTGTGTGTGTGTGTGTGTGAGAGAGAGAGAGAGAGAGATTAGTTCACACCTGTAAATACATATTTATATACAAGTTAGAACTAAACTATAAAATTTCTTCCTGCTTGCTAGCTTTCATTATCCCTTGGAGAAGAAGAGACATAAATGTACTTACCCACTTGTGAAATATAAAAATGATAATACCTGTGAATTTCAAGATTCCATTGTTTTTTTCCATTGTTCAGTACTCCATTGTATAAATGTACTACATTTTCTCTATCCACTCTTCAGTTGAGGAGCATCTAGGTTGCTTCCAGATTCTGGCTATTACAAATAATGCTGCTATGAACATAGCTGAACATTTGTACTTTTTCTATGAATCTCCCTTTTTTGGGTATATACCTAAAAGTGGAATTACTGGACCTTGTGGTTGAAATTTGCAGGCAAATGGATGGAACTAGAAGAAACCAGCTTGAGAGAGGTAACCCAGTCACAAAAATACAAACATGGCAGTACTGACTTATACATGGATTTTAGACATAGAGAAAAGGATTACCAGCTTACAATCTACATTGCCAGAGAAGCTAGGAAACAAGTTTCCTGGAGAAGAGGAAAGGGATAAGATGTCCTGAGCAAATTGGGAGCATGCAGAGTGGGAGCTAAGAGAAAGAGAAGGGGAGAAGAGGAGGAGAGGAGGACATGAGGGAGCAGGAAGGTTGTGTCTGGGGAAAATAGAGGAGAGAAAGATAAAAGATACCATAATAGAGGGAGACATATAGGTTTAAAGAGAAATCTGGCACAAGGGAAATGTCCAGAAACACCAACTAACAACCTAAGCAATAGTGGAGAGGCTACTTTAAATGTCCTTCTCTGATAATGAGATTGATAACTACCTTATATGCCATCCTAGAGCCTTCATCTAGTAACTGATGGAAACAGAAGCAGACACCCACAGCTAAACACTGAGTTGAACTCCTGGAACCCAGTTGCAGAGAGGGAGTAGTGATGAGCAAGAGGTCAAGACCAGGGTGGTGAAACCCACAGAAACAGTGGACCTGAACAAGCTGAGCTCATGGACCCCAAATTTATAGCTGGGAAACCAGCATAGGACTGATCCAGTATCAGTGAGGAGGCCTTGGCAATCAATGGGGAATCTGGTCACAGATCATTATTTATCCCTAGTTATATGAATGATCTTTGGGAGCCAATTCCACACAGAGGAATATTCTTTCAGTCTAGACACACAGAGGAGGTCCTAGATTCTACACCAATTGATATGACAGACTTTGAAGATCCCCCATGAAAGTCCCCACCCTCCCTGGGAAGCAGAAAGCAGATGGGATAGGGGGTTAGTTGGGAGCAGGGGAGGAGAAGAGGGAGAGGAAACTGGGATTGACATGTAAAATAAACGTGTTTCTTATTTAAATAAAAATAGAAAAAATGATAATAAAAACATATCACACAAGATATACTTACCAGCCCAATAGTGGCACAGTTATTGTTGGGAGTAACCCATCATGTTATGAACTTACTTGAGGTTCACTCCAGAGGAATATAATCCATGACTGGTAATACAAATCCTATTGAAACCTTCTTGCTGGGGAGGTCAACATGACTAGGTGGAATTTACTAAGTGACATGGCACCAAACTACCTTCAAAATATGTTGATACCCATAGATAAATGTTATGCTCAGTCTTAGCCAGAGAAGTTCTTCTTTGCAAAGAATGGCAAAAAATCCTGAGACTCACAAATGTTCAGTGATGTTGGAGTGCTTATCCATAAATAGAACATTTATACCACCTCCTCTAAGACATAGAGAATATCACAGAAGGTGATATTGCAAACAATTTAAGAGCTGGAAGTGCCAAAGAAGGGTGGAATATAGCCACTATAATCACATTATCACCGTAATAGTGTTTGGTGACAATGAACCTGAAAAACACTTGTGCAGTCATCAGTTAAGCATGGACTGATTGAGAAATGTCTCGTAGGGTGTCTACTATTTCCTGTTAAACTATTAGCTGCTGGTGGATTCAAGGGCAGCAGGAATCATTGTCATCAGGATTTTACCGACTGGGCTCCAATGTATAGTTCCAAATCATGGCTCTGCTTAAAACAATGGAAAACAGTGAAAAACAAAAAGAATTGAATGTAGAAAAGGAAACTTAAGTATGAGATGTTCTGATAGTGTTAAGAGGGAGATGCGAGATGGAGAGAGCATTGTGAATGCATTATATGCATACAGGATATTATCAAATAATTAATTTAATTAATAAAAATAATATGGAAAAATTTGAAGACAGCCAATGTCAACCTCTGACCTACACACACACACACACACACACACACACACACAGAGAGAGATAGAAAGAGAGAGATAGAGAGAGAGAGAGACAAATGTACACAGAGTAGATATGCACAAAAGAGTAAAAAAATAAATTATACATTCAAATAATTATTTTTAGGATAAAGTAACAAAAAATAAATCAGGAAGCATATACAATAAATAATAAATGTATTTGAACAACTGGTCTCATAATTAATTTTTATATTATCACTATAATTTAGGAGGAAGAAAGGGGTAGGAGGGTAGGAAAGGATGGAAGGAAAGAGAAGAGAGGTAAAGGGATGACAGGAAAGGGGAACAGACTGGTAGGAAAGGAAAGGGAAGTGAGGGAAGGGAAAAAGTAGGTACCATAAATTTATATTCAAAGTTAAAATGCGTTCTACTGTTTTTAAAATCGTTGGCATGTTTAAATATGTTCCAACAGTTCTTCATACTAAGATATATTTTTCACTTGCATCCTACTTCTACAGAAGCAATAAGTACATTCATGTGTGTATATGGATATGGATACACAATTTTATATACTGATTAGAAACCAACCAAAGAGATCACTTAACAGCATCACTACCTAGGAGACACTTACATTTTTAAAAGACATTTTCACCTGCATATTTGTCTCATGATATACCTGCGGAAACACAACAATTTGGAAGACATTGATATGGAAGCACTGATCTGAGGCAATTTATTTTAATGTAAATTAACTCCCAGATTTTCTATTATATATTATTTTTATCATCTTCACTTATCTTTAATTTTTTTTCCTAGAGTGCATTGGAATTGCCAAGAAGTAGAAACAGAGAAGGTGAGGGCTGAGCCTCATTTCACAACTAGCCTATGTCGGAGCATTGTTTCAAGGGAAGCAGAGGGAATTGTGTTGAGTTGCTCTTTGAGCAAATGCCTTCCCACTCTGTCTCTCTCCTCCCTCATTCCCTGAATTTTGTCCCCCAGTACACAGCAGTGGATGCCTTACATCTGCTATTCTTTTTTCTTCTAAACTGACTTTTCTGGAGGATGTGTAGCTTACTAGCATTGTAATTGCTTAGTAGCCAATTCTAATTCAACCGGAAGTTTCATGACACATGTAACTATGATATCAAGCAAATGTATAATGTCTCAAATAAAATATTATTCTTTAAAAATTCATTTAGATAGCAACCATACGGTTCTCTAAATGTTTATTAATCATTTTTAAATTAGTATGATCTGAATAAACAAAAATGGATGTGTTCTTTCAGTAATTATCCTAATGAACAAAGCAGTTCTACCCTCTCAAACACCCACACATTCAGTAAATAAACCATTGCTTGAAAGGTAGTGTGTTAATTAAGGAATTAGAGCACATTAAACATGGTATATTATGGACACATGTTTCAATTTCCTCTCTTCTCCTTTCACCACACTAATGCAATAACAAGAAGCAGTTTCAGAAAAGGCTAAATCTAATAAAGCAGATGGAAATTCCAACTATTAATCCACTACATTTCTAATTCTAAATATATAGGAGCTACCCTTTATTTTAAAGTATTATTTAAATGCTTGTTCATTTTCCTGACCCTTTGACCTCCCCTTTCCACAGCTGGAAATCAGGGCCAGTCACTGTGGCTGTGTGATTGCTGTTCAGAAATTTGTAGTGGATGAAAGCACTTGACCTACATTTTATTTTCAGCCCTTCCTTCTGTAACCTGAAAGGAAAAATATATGTATCAGAGTTCACAGTGAGAACAATCATCTCTGCTGCACAGCCTACACCTTCCCTCAGAGTTCTGCAATCAACTGTGATAGCATTTGAGGACACTAATCAGTAAAACCCCAAAATTATTGATCCCAGAGAAACTGTGTGAATTATTTCCTTTCTTTCCTCTTGTTCCTACTTGTGGGTACTTTCAAATAGAAAACTTGGCAGCACCAATGAGCCAAAACCTATAAATAAATCTGTGAAGTCATAATTCATAATCAAGTACAAGAAATGGTGGAATTCATTTGCTATTATTAGCGTTTAATCTGGATATGAGAGAAGACCTCCTTCAAGGCATTCTGCACACAACTACACTGAACCACACAATTCTCATCTATTCAACACCTTGATATGCTAGTTTGAGAATTAAGAAGACCAGCCCTTAGAGCCACACAGATGTAACAGGGATTTGTGTTTTATCGCCTACACAGGAACTGTGTATGCAGAGTAGTGAATCCTTAGAAAACCCAGATAATGAGGTTTTTGTACCCTTTCCATATAAATCTCTGAGCAAGAAAGCCCGGGGGTGCCATTTACACCATCTTGCATCCTAAAAGCACAGTTTAATTTCAAACATCACAGTCCTATGAGCAGCTAATAATGTGTTTTCAACATGATTTATTTATCTGTGTATCCTGAGCTCCTAACATAATGCCTGTCCCACAGTGATGATGGTGAAGTTAGAACAAAATAGAAAGAATTGAGTTTGCACTCCTTCATTAGGGATCACGAATCACAAGCATTTCTGCTTTGTAAATAGTATCTGATCAATGAAATTCAAATTACAACCTCCAGATTATAAATAGTTAACTGGAAAATGCTCCCGGGGGGAATCAGGTTTATGTATTTTTTTCAGATAACTTATGTTCAGAATAATTTTTATTTTCTTTTTCTATTAGTAAATATTATTTTTTTCTGTTTGGGCCTCAACATAAGGCTGGATACAGTGAATGCAAAAGAAGAGAAACCTCAGGAAAGTCTTTTTTTGTTGTTTGTTTGTTTTGGTTTTTTGATACAGGATTTCTCTAAATTGTTTTGGAGGCTTCCCTGAAACTTTCTCTGTAGACCAGGCTGGTCGGAACTCACAGAGATCCACCTGCCTTTGCCTTCATAGTGCCGGGATTAAAGGCATATGCCACCAACACCCATCAGAAGAAAAGTCTTAAACTCATTGGCACTGGGGAAAATCATTCTGAACAGAACACCATGAACACAGGCATCATGATCAACAATTAATAAATGAGACCTCATGAAACTGAATCTTCTTTATGGAAAAGGACACCAACATACAGATAAAGCAGCAGGCTGAATAATGAGAAAGAACTTTTATCAACTGCACATCTGATAGAGTGCTAATACCCAAAATATATAAGGAACTCAGAAAAATTGAAACTAAAAAATAACAAATAATCAGATTCATTTGAATTAATACGGGATACCTGTTAGGCATATGTTTAATCTAAATGGGATCACCAAATAACAGGGGAGACAGACACAGCTGGTCATCTCCCATCACTATATGAACCTTCTAGTTCCAGGAATGGGCTACATCTAATGGTTTTTGCCCACAGCGATCCTATTAAAACTTCCAAACAACTCAGGCAATTGATAAGGCTATTGGTTGTTCTACAAAAACAGACAGTTAAGTCCATATGGCTGAAAAAAATATCTACTCTGTCATTGAACTTGGGAAATTTGAGCTGGTGCCAATCAAGAACCTTCACCCCTAGTGACTAGTGTCCACGTTGCTAAGAGGTACTCTCCATGCTATCAAAGGAGAAAGGCAACCAGCCCAAGTACGAATCCTCCAATCTACAATAGTCACCTGCTTACAAGATATGCTAGCGCAGTAGCGGCACAAAGCTCAGGGGAGTAGCAAACCAATATCTAATTGAATTTAAGGTCAATACTGTGAGAGGGAACCCATACCCAACATTGCTCATGTGGCTAAGAAGCTAGCGGAAACCAAATATGTTTTTTCTAGAGGAACACAGCAAAAGATTGATTCCTCGTGACATTATGCTATATTCATAGACCAGTGCCTTGCTCAGCCTTTTTCAGAGATGCTTCATCCTGCCATAGAATAGAGCATACATGGTGATCCACAGCAAGACAACATGCAGAGTGTGGGAAACCTTGGAATACTTTTTCCTAAGTGGGATGTCTTTATCAATTCTGCCACTCACGGATCAGGGAACCTTGAGTCAGAGGGGATGGAGGACACTAATAAAACACGGCCTTTATAACACAGAAGCAATTATGTACATTTTTGGAATTTGAATTCACAGAATGTGACAACATTCACAAAGCCTGAACAGGTCTGAGTCAGATGGAGTCAAGGCACTGAGAGAAGTGGATATAAATATCCACCCCTAACCCAGAAGAGATCTCCATGCGCTAAGTATTCTGAAATGAAAAACTAGTTTTCTCCAACAGAGTCTGACCTTACCAAAAGAGTATGATGGACTATACACAGCGTTTTCTAATTTGTAATACAGACCTCTCTCAAGATTAAGGCACAGGTCCAGCAGTAGATGACCAACACTAAAGGATATCAATATTTTGGAAGTTCTTTGTCTCATAATGGTCTGTTCTGTTTTGCATTGATTTTGTTTTTGTTTTTTACTTCACAGATTTCTTGTATATATGTTATGGTTTCTGCTTTTGAGTTTTATGGGATTTCTCTGTGTGTCCTGCATCTGTTTCTCTTGAGGTTTTACTTTTACTGCTTTTCTTGTGTTTGTTGTTTCTATTCTAGTTTGTTTGTTTTCATTTTGTCTTGTTTTACTCTTAAAAAATCTTGCATGCCTGTTTGCATTATAATGAGAAAGAGTTTAATCTTTAAAAAATCTTGTAATGTACACAATTCCATGTATGAACATGCATAAATAGTTTCAATGAATATTATCATCTGAGCTGATGCTGATTTCTTCAAGAGCAAAAGACCATAAAACCTCAGTATGAGACATGAGACATATTCAGAGTTGTTGGCCAGGGCTTTCCAAAAAACTCTTAAAACATGCAGATTTTGTTGTTGATCTTGGTTGCACCCCAAAGGTAGAAGATATGTTCCTATTGCTGAAGACACAGCCCAGTGACTCCTAAGCTGGAACTGATTTAAATCCGTACCTTTTCCTCTAGTACTCATTTTCATGGAACCAGAAGACATCATGAAAGCTTTCAAAGAAGGGATGTAACCAACAGCTCTATATAGCTATGATGCCTCTAATCTACATTTAGCGGAATAACACAAGAGCATCTTTAAATGATAGTGTATGGGAACAGAGAGTGGTCACACTGGTAAGAGGGCTGGCCATGCTAGAAGAGTCTGAGGTATTGTACTCACATAAAAAATGTACTCACATAAAAATTATTTTTATAAAGGGATTTTTATTTATCTGTTTCTTTAGGTTTTCTGGACAGATTGTCAGAAGGGTACTTTTTTTTAATCTGGTGTAATGTCTTCTTAGCACAGGTCTTAAGGAAAATTGTATGTGGTTTTTGGGAAAATAGATCAATTTTTGTTACAAGGTTTTTTAAGGGTTTAGGTTGTTTCTAATCTATGTGTATTTGTTTAATTGTAGCTTAAAACAAAAAATTGTAGGTAAAAGCATTTCCTTCAGTGGACATTTTCTGCCTCTGTGGTAGACATGATGCTGTACCACACATATCCCCTACAAAGTACATTGCTACCCAGGTGCATCTGGCTACATCCTTCACCTCTTTCAGAGTTTAGTTGTCCTGACATAAGATTATTCAGATTAGATGAATCCACCAAATGCTCAAGCTCCTCACAGGGCTGGAAAGATCTTTGTGGGGCTATATGACTATTCCTGTCTCTGTTCACTACAGCTACTGTTTCTTTCTTCCAAAAGTATTGTTTACTAATAAACTCCCAAACTTTATTCTGTCTGGGTAATAAATGTTTGTTCACATCTTCCAGAAAGTCATATAACACAATTAATAACTGAACAATGACTGACAAGAATCGGAGATGAATTGGGATGAGCAGTGCCTGGTAGCTGTGATAGATAATAAGGCATAAAGTTGATGCTGATCCATCTGAGAATGCAGCATCTGTCTCTGGAAATTCTAATATTATGGGGTATAGCAGCAGTGATAATGTCTACTCCTGACACAGACCAAGTGAGTGATGAAACAGACAGCCATGTTTGTGTCATTAGATGATGGAGTGTGCTTGGGAGGAATCCCAGAGTGACTATCTTCCTTCATATGGTATGATATGGCATGTCTTCCCATTGAACGGAGTTCACTCTACAACTATGGGACACAATGACAACAACTATTGGATTGGATAATGCATTTCAATATTTGAACATAGCACATGTGGGAGAGGATTATGAAAAGGTTTTTGCCTTTACTGGGAGATATGAGACATGGAACTGAAACTAAACTCAACAGTGTTCACAGAAATAATTTTCCCAATAAAGAAGAAATGGCAGTATGAAAATCATGAAGATGTTTTCCTCTGCATTGGCCTCTAATTTTGCAGAAAAAGTGGGAAAATAGAAGATGAGAACCTCTGGCTCATCTGAATGACTTAGAATGATATGAGAATTGTGCTTGAAAGGAGCTAAGACATTCCAGATGCGATGACAAAAACAAATAGGAAGGTGAACTATATGGCATATCTAGGTCACCCAAAAGCAACCATGGAAGGACTTGTGAGGTGTTTGGTTTGTTAGAGGAAACAAACAACCTACAAAGAAGCAAATCCAGTATTGGTGAGCCTCCAAGTGAATAATAGCCAAAACAATGATTTACTATGTGGGTAAATTAAGAAGTGAGATACAGGTTAGAACCCCACATCCAATAAACTGGGTGAGATAGCCTATGATAGTAATCCTGAGATTGAGATGATGAATGCAAAAGTATAATGAACTTCAAGGGCATCGTCTACTATATAAAATGCTAAAGACCAGTGTAAGGTACATTAAACCACACCCAAAATAAAAATTGTGATAACAATAAAGAGACGGGGGGAATAGGGATATGACATCTAAAGGAAAACATCTATATAACCCAGAGGTAAGAGACAATAGAAAACTATTTTTTGTAAAAATGCAATATCACACTATTGCCCTTTATTCTCTGATTATATTACTTAGAATGATTAAATGCATAAAGTTATACATATATATAGTTAGGGGGATATCAAATTCAATTTTAAGAATAGTAAATTGTTAAAGCAATAGTATGAAAAATGTTAATAATAAACTAGGACTTTTTGAAAATAAACATTCTCCCAGAGCAAACAAATCTTGAGCAACAAATGAAAAAATGTAGCATGCAATTTTCTTCTTAAAATCAGAGAATGATCTATTAAAGTGAAAATAAAATGCAGAAAAATCACGTTAAGATAAGAGAATTTGAAGTATCAATTCTTCTTGACTTTTTTAACATGTCACAAGGAGCCTAAAAATAGCCAGTAGATGACATGACAAAGTATTCCACTTATTTGTGCTGTATAGAAATAGCCTTGAGAGAATTTGTCTTCACAAACAATGTAAGTTAGATAGCAAGATGATACAGACAAAAATGAATGCTAAAGAAGTTGCAGAATGCCTTACCTGGATACATGATAAATGGATAGCATCAGGACTCACCCGTTCTGACACTGGTGATTCAAATTTTTTCTACTACACTAAATTAATTGTTTTTTGTCATTATGTGAGCTTTATAGAACCCACATCTCACTGTGGCAGGGAAAAACAGTAGATGCAATTCTTTTAGGGATAAGTTCTATGACTGTCATATTCATTATAATCCTTACAGTATAGCAAATATTTTTGAGTATTTTTCACATTTTGCAATTTTTAAATTAGAGACAAAATAACTGAAGATTCTGCTAGGGTTTTGATCATGGAGGTACAAGTCATTTGATGGTTGATTTCTTCAGTTTGGCAAGATATTCACGGTCTTTCTCTAATTGTGGTTTACTCAAACTTATTCTAAAATCTTTTCTTGCAGACATCAAAGCAATACACTTTACCTACCATACACAAGTTAATAAGGCTATGCCTTTTAAATTCAAGAAAACTAATATAGTCTGTCATTATTTTGTC